>NC_134081.1:82008437-82624366 GCF_000715075.1 Nicotiana tabacum | reverse complement strand
AAAGGACATTGCAGAATGAAAATTTCACGGCTTGAAGTAAGTAACAGTTTTAAATCTGGTCCTGAGGGTATTAAACCCCGAATTTTGGTATCATGTGATTATTTTGTAGGTGACGGGCGTGTGGGAGTGCACCGAGGGGATTGTGACTTGGTCCATCCCGGGAAACTGTAAAGTTGAATAATTTGTTGTTAGCTATATGCTCTCTATGTGTTGATAAAATTTGATTGTAAATCATGTAAGAAATCATTCTTAGGCTATGTGATAGTACTGTTGGGACCCACAGAGGTCGCGTACTTGTTGAATTGCCTGCTAAATGCTATATGTACTCAGTCTCAGTTTTTACTTGCACATTTTATCTCAGTCTCTATTATTATTATTGATACATCATATCGTTGTTGTTTGGGCTGATTTCATGATTATTGAGAGCCCGAGAGATTGGAGAGATGTATGACTGAGTGAGGCCGATGGCCTGATTGTGAGATATTGATACTATAGCACGTGAGTTGTCCGTGCAGCACGTGAGTTTGCCGTGCAGATCCTTATATTATACTATAGCATGTGAGTTGGCCGTGCGGATCCTTATATTATACTATGGCACGTGAGTTGGCCGTGCAACACGTGAGTTGGCCATGCGGATCCAAATATTTATATTATGGCACATGAGTTATCCGTACAGCACGTGAGTTGTCCGTGCAGATTATAGTGCTTGGGCTGTAGGAGCCCCTCTGGAGTCTGTACACCCCCAGTGAGCGCGGGTACCCATTGAGAGAGTGATGAGTGCTGGGAGCGCAGGGAGTGATGAGGGTTGGGAGCCCAGGGAATGATGAGGGTTGGGAGCCCAGTGAGTGATTTTGTCCTAAGAGGTTGTACTTGATTTTCATTTGTTGTTGCATTTAGTTGCTAACTGTCATTGTTGTGAAATCTCTGAAAGATTGTTGATATACGGATTATATGAACAGGAACTATATAAAAATTGATTTGGCATTAATCTGCCAGATTTGAGAGCATGTCTATTCTTTGCTAGAATTACTCAAAATGAATCATAATTGTGTATCTCGTTACTATCTTCAGTTCCTTATTTATTATTGTTACTTGCTGAGTTGGTTGTACTCATACTACACCTTGCACTTCGTGTGCAGATCCAGGTGTTCCCGGACATAGCGGGTGTTGATCCTTTCATGCGGTTGATTTTCAGGAGATTTTGAGGTAGCTGCCGCGTTTCACAGACCTTGTCTCTCCTTCTCTATCTCTTTGTTTACTATATTTGGTCTCAGACTATTATAGACTATATTTTCCAGACTTGTATTCATATTAGATACTCATGTACTCAGTGAAACCAAGTTTTGGGGAGTGTTTGTATTGTATTTAAATATTATATTTTCAACCTTAAAGAGAAGTTTTGGTTTATTGAGATTATCGACTTGCCTAGTATCAAGATAGGCACTATCACGACAGGTTGGGATTTTGGGTCGTGACAATATTATCATTTTCATGGTAAGGAAGAGCGTAAAAGCACAAAGGGTGATGCCGTCCCAATTATATTAGTTATATTATTATTATCATGGTGAGGAAGAGTGTAAAAGCACGAACGGTGATGTCGTGCCAATTTCACATTATTATTTATTGATTTATAAAGTGAGGAAGAGAGTCAAAGCACGAAGGGTGATGTCGTGCCATTTAAATTATTTATCCATCATACTGTGGCAAGAAAGAGAGTTAAAGCACGAAGGGTGATGTCGTGCCATTCATATTATTTATTTACCATTTCATGGGAAGGATGAGAGTAAAAGCACAAAGGGTGGAGCCGTGCCATTTTATTATTTCAGCTACCTATTTTGTTGTTGGTAAATTATTTGGCTGCTACATGACACTTCTCTGGCTGAAATGTTTAATACCATTTCCCTTCACGTGTTCCCTCCCAAATTTGTGAAATTTGTTAATTACTGTGTTTAATATTGCTTCATATACGTATATACTTGTACAGGTTGTTTACGTATGTGTCTTGCCATAGCCTCGTCATTACTTCATCGAGGTTAGGCTCGATACTTAGATAGTACATGTGGTCAGTTGTACTCATACTACACTTTGCACTTTTTGTGCAGATTTAGGAGTTGGTCCCAGCGGCGTACCATAGACTTGCTCGGATTCAGCTACCCAGAGGAGACTTGAGGTATAACTGCACAGCGTCCGCAGTTCTGAAGTCCCTTTCTACCTTATTTTAGCTGTGTATTATTTTTAAAATAGCTTGAATTTTATTCAGACCTTTATTTGTATTATTCTAGTAGCTCGTGCACTTGTGATACCATATTCGGGGATGTATTTGGATGATTTGGTTGTTATGGTCTTCCGCACTTTATTTCAGTAATTGACTTCCATTTAATTTAATTTGTTAAAAGGAAATGGTTAAGATTATTCTAACGTTGGCTTGCCTAGCAAGTGAAATATTAGGCACCATCACGGTCCCGAAGGTGGGAATTTCGAGCGGTGACATAGTAAGTATTACTAACTGGTGCATTAAAAATTATCGAATTAAGTTAAAATATTTAAGCATCATAATGTCTAAAGCATTATTTTGATGATTCGCCTAGATGAGGACAACAATATACATTTAATAGCACATAAACCATTCTGAATCTGATAGTATATACAAATTAATAACTCAAAGCATTAATGAATGAGCATATTTTAGTTACAACACTTGCTTTTTACTCGCACTCTGCTTCTGATACTATCTTTAACTGACTCAACTTCTTAGATTGGTGCGAACAGATCAAATTTCATCTCAAAGTTTTAGATCTTGATGTTGCACTTTACACTAAGAAGCCAACTGCTATTTTTGAAACTAGCACTGCTGAAAAAACATCCTATTTTAAGCTCTGGGTCAGGTTGAACAGGCTGAGCCTAATGTTTATGCGAATGAATATTGCGGGCAACATTAAGACTACTCTTCTTAAAACTGAAAGTGCTAAAGAACTTCTGAAACTTGTGGAAGAATGCTCCCAAACTGCTGATAAGTCTCTTGCTGCAACACTAATGGGTACTTTAACCACCGTGAAATTTGATGGTTCGCGTACCATGCATGAGCATGTCATTGAAATGACAAATATAGCAACAAGATTTAAGTCTTTGGAAATGAAAGTGGATGAGAATTTTCTTGTTCAATTCATTATTAACTCATTACCATCTAAGTATGGTCCTTTCCAAATGAACTACTATACCATGAAAGACAAATCGAACGTGCATGAACTGTATGGAATGCTGGTTCAAGAGGAAACAAGGCTGAATAATCAAGGAACACATTCCATTAACCTTGTAGGCCATCAAGGAGATGTCAATGAGTCTTCTTCTCAAGTACGTAGGAAGGAACACATGAATGATAAGTGTCGTTTTTTGTGAAAAACCTGGACACTTTCAACCGAAAGATTACCTGAAACGTAAGGCATGGTTCGATAAGAAAGGTAAGTCTTGTGCTTTTACGTGTCTCGAATCAAATTTAACTGAAGTTTCTTATAATACTTGGTAGATTGACTTTGGTTATACTGTTCATGTTACCAATATGATGCAGGGATTTCTTACAACCTAGATCATAAATCGGAATGAAAGATTTGTGTACATGGCAAATAGAGTGAATACTCTAGTTGAAGATATCAGGACTTACCGTTTAATCCTAGAAATTGGGCGTCACTTAGACTTATTTGAAATTTTTTATGTACCTTCTCTTTCAAGAAATTTAATTTCTTTATCTAAGTTGGATAAAACTGGATATTTTTTAGATTATGGCAATGAATGTTTCATTTTGTTTAAACATAATCATCTTATTGGTTATGGTTTTATTTGTGATAGTTTATACAAATTGAATCTTGATAATTTGTTTGCCAAAACTCGCTTAACCCTGCATCATAATGTTGGAACCAAACGTGGTTTGGTGAATAAACACTCTGCTTACCTGTGGCATAAACATTTATGTCATATATCCAAAGAAAGACTGAAAAGATTAGTTAATAATGAAATCCTTCCAGAATTAGATTTTACCGACCTTAGTATATGTGTGGATTGTATTAAAGGAAATCAAACAAAAGACACAAAGAAAGGAGAAACAAGGAGCACACTGCTTTTTGAAATTATACACACCGATATATGTGGTCCTTTTGATGTCACTTCTTTCAGTAAAGAAAGATACGTTATCACCTTTATTGATAATTTTTCACGTTATGGATATGTCTATTTGTTACATGAAAAATCTCAAGAAATGAATGCCTTAGAGACATTTAAGAGGTTCAAAAACAACTAGACAGAAAAGTGAAAATAATCATGTCATACGGGGTGGTGAGTATTATGGAAGATATTACAAAACTAGACAACATCCTGGTCCATTTGCTAAATTTCTTGAAAAACGTGGCATATGTGCTCAATACACAATGCCTAGCATACCACAACAAAATGGTGTGACAGAAAGGCGTAGTCGTACATTAATGAATATGGTTAGGAATATGTTAAGTTATTCATCTTTACCCATCTCATTGTGGATATATTCATTAAGGACTACCGTTTACTTGCTAAGTAGGGTTCCTAGTCAAGCAGTCCTAAAGACTAGTAGAAAATCTAGTTTGAGGTACCTGCATGTTTGGTGTTGCCCGGTAGAAATTGAAATTTGTAATCCACAAGAAAAAAAACTGAATGCAAGAACAATCAGTGGTTTCTTTATTGGTTATCCAGAAAAATCAAAAGGGTATATACTTTACTGTCCTAATCACAGTACGAGAATTGTTAAAACTTGAAATGTTAGGTTCATTGAGAATGGTAAAATTAGTGGGAGTAAGAACTGCGTAATAAGGAAATTAGAGAAGTCAAGGTGCAAGTTCATTGTCACGACCCAAAATCCAACTTGTCGTGATGGCACCTAACCCAACCCGTTAGGTAAGTACACTATTCACTATCTAATTCCAAAGTAATTTAACAAGACAATTATTAAAGAAAATATATGAAACCATTACATTTCCCCAAGAACTGGTAGTACAGATCATGAGATTCTAAAAATAGAGTTTACAAAGAGGAAATAAAATAAATACATAGTCTGTTTGAATAGTACATAAACATAGCTTTTATAAATCTAAGGCTACCATGGACAAGAGGCAGTTACAACAGGAACGCAGGTATATCTTCAAATCCCGCAACCATCGAGCACAGCAACAACAGCAGCCAACATCTGCATGCAATTTGCAGAAGTGTAGTATCCGTACAACCGACCCCATGAACTGAGCAAGTAACAAACCTAGCCTTAGATTGAAAGTAGTGACGAGCTTCCACCAAGGTCGGGTCCAAAATCGATAGTCCACAATAGTCCATAACAACGTAAATCAAATAATACCAGAAGTAACTCGGAAATAAAATGCTCAGCTAAATCACGATTTAAAAAAAATAGTTCTTCCTTTCAAGTACATTAGTAAAAACCCAAATCGTTTACCGAAGTTTCCAAAAGTATGAATAAGTTTGAAAACAATAATTTTACCAAAATTCTTTTCCAAAATAAGTAAGATGTTTCATTTCCTTTCCAGATAAGCAATGTAATACAAATGCATCACTATATCCATCTGTCAAAATATGTGAGAAATCATGAATGATGTGATGTTGTACAACATGAGAAAAATACATCTCTATGCATGTATGTCATGTGTGCATGCCAATGCGATGCAACTTAGTGATAAAATCATAAACAGTCCCTCGGGAAGACCTCACAATCACTCGTATACAGCCCATCGAGCCTACCCCACAATCACTCGTAAATAGCCTCTCGGGCATACCTCACAATCACTCGTAAACAGCCCCTCGGTCATACCTCACAATCACTCGTAAAAAGCCCCTCGGGCATATCTCATAATCACTCGTAAGCCTCTCAGGCATACCTCACCATCTCTCTCATGCCTCCCAATCACTCGGCACTCGGCACTCGCACTCAGTAGGTACCTGCGCTCACTGGGGGTGTGTACAAATTTCGTAGGGGCTCCTACAGCCCATCGCTATAATCTGCACGGACAACTCACGTGTTGCACGGACAACTCACGTGCTATAATATCATATCAAAATCTGTACGGACAACTCACATGCTATAATAAGCCAATAAGGCCTGCTACAGGCGGGCAACCCCGATCCATATAATAGTAATAATATATATAAAGCCAACATGTCCTGCTGCGGCGTGCAGCCCGATCCAAAAAATATCCTCACAATCAGGCCCTCGGCCTCCCTCAGTCATTAATCTCTCTAGTCTCTCTCTCATGGACTCAGAATGTCATGAGAATAGCCCAAAAATGATGATATGATGTATCAATGAATAATAACAGAGACTGAGATATGATATGTAATGAAATGAATATGATTGAGTATGAATTTTTTCATTTAAAACAAATAATTCACAACAATATGACCTCTGTGGGTCCCAAAATACTGGCACATAGCCTCAACATAATTTTTAATACGCTTTTCAGCTCAATTTCGTTGACACATAAAACCGAATGGAGAATGCCAAGATTATCTAACTACGAAATTCCACATAAACAATTATGTCACAATTTCTATAGTGCACGCCCACACGCTCGTCACCTAGCATGTGCGCCACCTCCCAAAAATTCACATAATACATATATTCAGGGTTCATACCCTCAGCTCCAAGATTAGAAGAGTTACTTACCTCGAACAAGCCTAATTCAATGCCGAGCAAGCTAAACAATGCTCCAGAACTCCCATTCTGCGCGTATCCACTTCCAAACGGCTCGAATCTAGTCACAATTAATTTGATTCAGCCCACGAAAATTATAGGAATTTTTACCATATCAAAATACTAATATTTTCCACAAAATCCAAAATTACGCCCCAAATATCACCCGTGGGGCCCACATCTTGGAATCCAACTAAACTCACAAAATACGATAACCCATCCAATTACAAGTTCAACCATACTAATTTCACTCAAATCCGACTCCAAATCGGTATTCAAACTTGAAAAATTCGTTTTGTGATATTATAGAAATTTCCTTCTATTTCTCTTGAAGATTCAATAATCTTACACCAAAAATGAAGATAAATTCATGAAATATAACCACAAGGGAGTCAAGAATACTTACCCTAAGTTGTGTGGAAAAATTTCTCTCCAAAATCGCCCAAACCGTGCGCCAAAATAAAAAAAAGGGATGAAAATGTCGAACCCTCGAACTTAAAGGATTCTGCCCAGTCGATCCGCACCTGCGGACAAGATTTGCACACCTGCGCCTCCGCTTGTGCGAGCAAAACATCGCATTGCCCAATTTTTGATTCTACGTGCATCCGTTCGCATCTGCGTCCTCGCACCTGCGACCAATGCCTCACAGCCCTCTGCCCGCATCTGCGCTCCTTCTCGTGCATAGAGATTTCGTACCTGCGAAGCTCCTTCTGCACATGCGCACCTCGCTTCAACACATCCCTACTCGCATTTGCGAGCTCGCACCTGCGACTACTTTTCCGCATGTGCGATTACACCAGAAGGCTTCCGTTCCAACAGTCTTCCAAATTCAAAACTCAATCTGTTAACCATCTGAAACTCACCCGAGCCCCTAGGGACCCCGTCCGAACATACCAACAAGTCCCATAACATAGCGCGGACCTACTCGAGGCCTCAAATCACACCTAACAACATCAAAACAACGAATTACACCTCAATTTAAAATCAACGAACTTTGAACTTTCAAATTCTACATCTTGTGCCGAAACACATTAAATCAATCTGAAATGACTTCAAATTTTGCACTCAAGTCACATTTCAGATTACGGGCCTATTCCAATTTTCAGAACCAGATTCCGACCCCGATATTAAAAAGTCAACCCCCCGGTCAAAACTTTCCAAAAATTTAACTTTCGGCAATTCAAGCCTAATTCCACTACGGACCTCCAAATAATTTTCCGGATACACTCCTAAGTCCAAAATCACCATACAGAGCTATTGGAATCATCAAAACTCCATTCCGGCATCGTTTGCACATAAGTTGACATTCGGTCACTATTTTAACTTAAGCTTCAAAGCTTGGAACTAAATATTCCAATTCATTCCAAAACCTCACTGGACCCGAACCATTTACCCCGGCAATTCACACAACAACTGTAAAGTACAATTTTGGCAGTAAAGGCAGAATCGGGGTTGTAATACTCAAAACGACCAGCCGGGGCGTTACATTCTCCCCCACTTAGACATACGTTCGTCCTCAAATGTGCCAAGAGTCATTTCCAAGCCATCAAATCACTGTTCCATCTTACCACACACGTACCCGGGGGTGAATCCACGTCACCCTATTCCATATAAGCTTGACAAAACAATACAACTGAAATCATTGATTTAACTTTAGCCCATAAACCTTGGAATTTAATTTCCAACCTTTAGAAATTTCTTTTTAAGACACGAATCTTACATTTACACACTGTATGAGTTTGAACAGCTGTATCAAGCCATAACCATAACCATGGATATAATCAACTAACATATTACACAACTCGCATGCTTGTAGCACCATTCCTGATCACAGTGACTACTCCAAAACCAACCACATACTAGTATTGCACCCCTATCGAACCAAACCTAATCCCAAAACCTTCGCACACTATTGATAATAAAAGAAACATGCAAAATTTCATGACCACTTACCAGATCAACAAGTCACGGAGCTTTCTCGCCCCAACCAGAACCATAATCGCTTTCGGAGCCGACTTTCAATATTACACTCCCGAACATACCGTAATCAAACCTGATAGTACCCATTCTAGGTCCAATGACCTTATATTACTAAACAAAACTATTATACCTTGAGCCATCCCTCTCAAAATCAATAACCACGGAGAGGCAAATGATAAAAATGCCACACAAAACCTGAAAGAACATAACCATTACGCAATCGATCATGCAATACCCAAATACTCATCACGCTCAAATTCCACTATAAGGCTCAAATAGAACCGCACCATCTGTGCACATAACCAATGAATCACAACTCCTCGTAGCATAAAGGAGAAACTCACAGATCATTTCAGAACACGAATAAATTTAACATCAGCCAAATGGCACGTCCCTCAATAATAGTAGTATGGAGCCAACCATCCTGGCTCGATGTAGAATACACATCTTAATTGGGCCTACCAATGGACCCCCAAATCAACATTGGTCACCCACAAATAGACAAATAACCCTCCGAAAATTCACCGCGGCTAATTCATAATACATCCTACGAGGAATATTTCTCCCATTCTTTCGTGCCACATAGCAACGTCTTAAAATCAGCAGTCGATCAACCAGGAAAATGCTGCAATACCTATGAACATAATTCAAAACATAGTGTGCATTCTGAAATGTACACCCTACTCACGCAATACCAAATAGTTATAGCATTCATCTAAACATCGAAAATTGTTCATGCCTTCCCTTTCAACGCTAAACTGTGACCTTGCACACGCCAACCTTAATCCCACACAATACACCGCATCTATCATGCCATCATTTGAAAAATACAAGAACCTCATAATCATTCTGAGTCACAAGTAAAATACATATCCGATCAGTTAGAAGCCTTCCATTTGATCCCATCCGGTAGAAAATCACAATGCTCAACATGCTCCTCAGGATGGTAGGAAAATACCCATCTCAAACCGTGGTAGAAATCCTCGAGAATGCTTAGGAATCCATTTGCACATAATCAGGCCATCATAGCTGAATTTCTCTAAATCAACCAAGCCACGCAGGTTGCCAAGCCCAGGTGTATTGCCATAAAGCACCTGTAGAAAACCCCCACATCATAAGCACCCAAAGAACCGATCATATCCATTACCATACTGATCCAACCTACTACCCATTTGTCTTATTTCCTCCGAGTTTCTTCTGAATTTGCCTTCAAATTGATACTTCCCCTTGCTAAAACACCACGATATTTAACCACGACTCACCCCACGAACCCTAGCATATAACCACAACGCCCTACGGCCCATAAACAACTGTATTCTTCTTAAGCACCTTCAAAAATACCACAACTGTAACACTCACTCTGAGAATACCTTATGTGAATTTGAAATTGTTCTTCTTATCTTCCTTATATAGAAATGTAGAATCCATAGTCATACAGAATTTCTGCAAGTCCAGGCACCATCAAATGAAAATCTCAGATTTTATCCATACGCAAGTCCGGAAACATTCTCAATTGCTATAAATAATTCTCAAACCCACTAGAATTTTCTTGGGAGTCACCCACTTTGCTCAAATCTAATTTCACCGCCCAAATGGGCTAAAAGACATGTGCCCCATTAGCACAACGATACTCAAAGAAGTAACTCTACTTTAACACCACATATCAAATTCATACTCCGTGCGCACTACATCATTCACAAATAACAACTCACTCACCCCACGATTTTCATATACTCATACGTGTAATATAATCCGTAACCAGGAATTTCCTTATTCGAGTCATCCTCAATCTCAACTTCTGCAAGTCATAACTAACCCACAAGTATGCCTCAGACCAAAATTAAAATTTAACACCTAACTATGAAATCAAATTATCAATAGCAGACTCCCCCACTTGGCTCAAAGCCATAGATTAAAGCATTCCATAACTCACAATACTCATACTCTATTACTATTATGATGCCACAGTTAGTTCAACGAAACCTCTTCTCAAACTCATGCAACGCCAACCATAAAAAATACCCCAAATCATCCGCTAAACTCGTAATCATTCTCTTGACACTAAAGTAAACTTTCTCAGCCAGATTCAAATCCAAATCCCAACACATATGCCCTGTTGGTAGAAAAAAAACTCTCTACTCACATCATAAGGAATACACCTACGTAGATCACTCCGCAGGGGATAACCCACCTACTTAACCTTAAATTAGTATCTTGTTATACCCTTTAGCAGTCACAATTTCTATGCAATCACTTAATCTTTCCAAGTCCAAACTCATTAACAAGACATGAGAATTTAACTTGTCCCAAAATTTAACAACGTGAAAGATCCTTCAAAACATTCACACTCGAGACTGTACGCCATATCAAAATGAAAATCAAGAACCCAATGGCCTTCCTTTACACTTCAAGGAAACACTTCTCTCCATATTCACATCGTCTTAACACATACCGTAGTTACATCATACTCATCACAAAGCCATTTCACCGCTCATCGAGCTACCAATTCCACTCGTAAGGACATTATCGGACATATGAGTCCAAATGTACAAGTTACAACTGAAGCTACCGAGCTTAAGCTGCGGTCTAAACCTGGCCTCAAGTCCTCCAGACTGGCCCATCACCAAAACACATAATACACATCTCGAACCTCATTCATAGAATCACAAGCTGGCGATGCACAGCTGATATTGAGTGCTCATGTGCGCATACGAATAGGTGGAAAGAATTCAAAGAGTTATGTCTCAAGCTGAATCAATTTCGCACGATAAGGAAAGAAAGATGGGAAGTATATATCCTAAATGCATGTAGCCTCTCGAAGATAAGTATGGACGTCATCATATCGATCCGCAAGACTCTACTAGACACTTACTCATGACTTGTAGAACCTATGAACCTAGAGCTCTGATACCACCTTGTCACGACCCAAAATCCAACTAGTCGTGATGGCACCTAACCTAACCCGTTAGGTAAGCCAACTATTCACTATCCAATTCCAATGTAATTTAATAAGACAATTATTAAAGAAAATATATGAAACCATTACATTTTCCCAAGAACTGGTAGTACAAATCATGAGCTTCTAAGAATAGAGTTTACACAACGAAAATGAAATAAATACATAGTCTGTTTGAATAGTACATAAATAGAGCTTTTATAAATCTAAGGCTACCATGAACAAGAGGCAGTTATAACAGGAACGAAGGTACATCTTCAAATCCCGCAACCATCGAGCACAGCAACAATAGTAGCCAAAATCTGCATGCAATGTGCAGAAGTGTAGTATCAATACAACCGACCCCATGTACTGAGTAAGTAACAAACCTAGACTTAGATTGAAAGTAGTAACGAGCTTCCACCAAGGTCGGGTCCAAAACCAATAGTCCATAACAGTCCATAACAACGTAAAACAAATAATACCAGAAGTAACTCGGAAATAAAATGCTCAGCTAAATCATGATTTTTAAAAAAAATAATTCTTCCTTTCAGGTACATCAGTAAAAACCCAAATCGTTTACCGAAGTTTCCAAAAGTATGAATAAGTTTAAAAACAATAATTTTCCCAAAAATCTTTTCTAAAATAAGTAAGATGTTTCATTTCCTTTCCAGATAACCACTGTAAAACAAATGCATCACTATGCCCGTCTGTCAAAAAAAATGTGTGAGAAATCATGAATGATGTGATGCTGTACAACATGAGGAAAAATATATCTCTATGCCTGTATGTCATGTGTGCATGCCAATGCGATGCAACTCAGTGATAAAATCATAAACAGCCCCTCGGGCAGACCTCACAATCACTCATATACAGCCCCTCGGGCTTACCTCACAACCACTCGTAAACAGCCCCTCGGGCATACCTCACAATCACTCGTAAACAGCCCCTAGGGCATACCTCACAATCACTAGTAAACAGCCCCTCAAGCATACCTCACCATCTCTCATGCCTCCCAGTCACTCAGCACTCGGCACTTGGCACTCGCACTCAGTAGGTACCTGCGCTCACTAGGGGTGTGTACAGACTCCGGAGGGGCTCCTACAGCCCAAGCGCTATAATCTGCATGGACAACTCACGTGCTGCACGGACAACTCACGTGCTATAATATCATATCAGAATCAGCACGGACAACTCACGTGCCATAATAAGCCAATAAGGCCTGCTGCAGGCGGGCAGCCTCGATCCATATAATAGTAATAATATATATAAAGCCAACATGGCCTTCTGCGGCATACAGCCCAATCCAAAAAATATCCTCACACTCAAGCCATCGGCCTCTCTCAGTCATCAATCTTTACAGTCTCTCTCTCATGGGCTCACAGTGTTATGAGAATAGCCCAAAAATGATGATATGATGTATCAATGAATAACAACAAAGACCTAGATGTGATATGTAATGAAATGAATATGACTAAGTATGAATATTTTAATTTAAAACAAATAATTCACAACAATATGACGTCTGTGGATCCCAAAATACTATCACATAGCCTCAACATAATTTTTAATACGCTTTTCAGCTCAATTTCCTTGACACATAAAACCGCATGGAGAATTCCAAGATTATTTAACTAAGAAATTTCACAGAAATAATTATGTCATAATTTTTATAGCGCACGCCCACACGCCCGTCACCTAGCATGTGCGTCACCTCCCAACTATTCACATATTACATATATTTAGGGTTCATACCCTCAGCTCCAAGATTAGAAGAGTTACTTACCTCGAACAAGCCAAATCCAATGTCGAGCAAGCTAAACAATGCTCCAGAACTCCCATTCTGCGCGTATCCACTTCCAAACGGCTCAAATCTAGTCACAATTAATTTGATTCAGGCCACAAAAATTATAGGAATTTATACCATATCAAAATACTAATATTTTCCACAAAATCCAAAATTATGCCCCAAAAATCAGCCGTGGGGCCCACAACTCGGAATCTGACAAAACTTACAAAATACGACAACCCGTCCAATTACAAGTTCAACGATAATAATTTCACTCAAATCCGACTCCATATCGGTATTCAAAATTGAAAAATTCGTTTTGTGATATTATAAAAATTTCCTTCTATTTCTCTTGAAGATTCAATAATCTTACACCAAAAATGAAGATAAATTCATGAAATATAACCACAACAGAGTCAAAAACACTTACCCCAAGTTGTGTGAAAAAATTTCTCTCCAAAATCGCCCAAACCGTGCTCCAAAATAAGAAAATGGGTGAAAATGTCGAACCCTCGAACTTAAAGGATTCTGCCCAGTCGATCCGCACCTGCGGACAAAATTTGCGCACCTGCTCCTCCGCTTGTGCGAGCAAAACGTCGTATTTGCGGACTTCACTCGCCTGCACAGTTTTCGCTTTTGCGCGCATCCGTCCGCATCTGCGCTCATGCAGGTGTGGAAGTTTCCCTCGCGCCTGCGACCAATGCCTCACAGCCCTCTGCCCGCATCTACGCTCCTTCTCGCGTAGGTGCGATTCCACACCTACGAAGCTCCTTCCGCAACTGCGCACTTCGCTTCAGCACATCCCTACTCGCATTTGCGAGCTCGCACCTACGACTACTTTTCCGCTGGTGCGATTACACCAGAAGTCTTCAGTTCCAGCAGTCTTCCAAATTCAAAAATCAATCAGTTAACCATCCGAAACTCACCCGAACCCCTCGGGACCCCATCCGAACATACCAACAAGTCCCATAACATAATGCGGACCTACTCGAAGCCTTAAATCATACCTAACAACATCGAAACGACGAATTACACCTCAATTCAAAATCAACAAACTTTGAACTTTAAAATTCTACATCTTGTGCCGAAATACATCAAATCAATCCGGAATGACTTCAAATTTTGCACTCAAGTCACATTTCACATTACGGACCTATTCCAATTTCCATAATCGGATTCCGACCCCGATATCAAAAAGTCAACCCCCCGGTCAAACTTTCCAAAAATTTAACTTTCGGCAATTCAAGCCTAATTCCACTACGGACCTCCAAAATATTTTCCGGATACGCTCCTAATTCCAAAATCACCATACGGAGCTATTGGAATCATCAAAACTATATTTCGGGATCGTTTGCACATAAGTTGACATCTAGTCACTATTTTAACTTAAGCTTCAAACCTTGGAACTAAGTGTTCCAATTCATTCCAAAACTACACTGGACCCGAACCATTTACCCCGGCAATTCACACAACAACTGTAAAGTACAATTTTGGCAGTAAAGGGAGAAGCGGGGTTGTAATACTCAAAATAACCGGCCGGGTCGTTACATTCATCTACCTTGCACTTCTTCTAAATATGTTATTCCTGAAGTTGTTGTACAACCCTAACAATCATCAAGAACAACAAATAAATGATCCTACTACTAACAATGATGTTGCAATAATGAACCTACAATAGATGAACCTCAATAAGTAGCATTAAGAAGGTCTTAAAGACAAAAGAGATCTGCTATTTCAGATGATTATTTAGTTTATCTACATGAGTCAAAAATTGACTTTGGAATTGATAATGATCCAGTTTTATGTTTACAAGCCATTGAAAGTAATAATTCTGATAAATGGTTAGATACTATGAAAGATAAGTTGAAGTCTATGGAACAGAATAAAGTTTGGGATCATGCTGAATTACCGGAAGGTTGCAAAAGAGACGTGTTTTAATGGGTTTTTAAGACCAAACGCGACTCAAATGGCAACATCGAACGTAACAAGGCCAGACTTGTTTCCAAAGGTTTTACTCAGAAAGATGACATTGACTATAAAGAGACATTTTCACAGGCCTCTAGAAAGGATTCACTCAGAATTGCAGTGGCTTTAGTAGCTCATTATGACTTAGAGCTATATCAAATGGACCTAAAACTGCTTTTTTGAATGAAAATTTAGATTAATAGTTTATATGGATTAACCAGAGGAGATGTAATGATCCAGCCAGTCGTTTTGAGTATTTTAGCCACGATCCCCTAGTTATTGCCTCCTCTATGTTGTATTATGGTTATGCGACTTGCCGGGGTGTTTGGTTTTGATTTCGGGTGAGTTTCGGAGTGAAATAGGACAGATAGTCCCTAAGTTGGAAGTTTAATTCAAAGGAGTTGACCGTAGTTTGACCTTTGTGTAGACGACTCCGGAATGGAGTTTTGACAGTTCCATTAGCTCTGTATGGTGATTTTAAACTTAGGAACGTGTTTGGATGTTGACTTGGAAGTCCGTAGGTCGTTTCAGCTTGAATTGGCGAAAATTAGGAAGTTGAAGGTTTGGAAGGTTGAGAAGTTTGATCGGGAGTTGACTTTATTGATATCGGGGTCGGATTTCGATACGGAAGTTGGAATAGGTCCGTCATGTCATTTATAGTGTGAAAGAATTGAGATCAATCGGAGCTGTTTTGGTATGAATCGACGTTAGCTTTGGAAGTCAGATATTCATAGTTTCAATAGACTTGAATTGGGTTGTGATTCGTAGAATAGATGTTGTTTTGTCACGACCCCAAATTTTCTCCGTAGGATGTCATGATGGCACCTAATCTCTAAGACTAGGTAAGCCTATCAATGCAGAATAACATAATAGATATCTGAAATAAATGAAACTGTAGTTCAAATAATTACAACTCCCAAAACCTGGGGACTCCGAGGTCTGCGAACGCTGGCAGATATACCTTGAAGTCTCCGTGTACGACAAGTTCACTGATGCCTGGTCTGATAGAAAGTACCTGAATCTGCACAAAAAGATTGCAGAAGCGTAGTATGAGTACACCATAGCGGTACCCAGTAACTACCAAGCATAACCTCGGTAGAGTAGTGACGAGGTCAGGTCAGGCCCTACAGGAATAATAAAAGACAGGGAGAAAAGTTTAACAATATAATAATAATAATGACAATGGGGATGAATCAAGTAAGTAGTATGTCACAATTTAACTACTCAGAATAAGGGCAAATAAAACTTCGCGGAAGGAAAACAGAAATTTACAACTTTAAGGAAAACACCAAAATAACCAAAGGCAATGCAACCATAAAAAAATATAAATAAGGGCACTCCCGAGGTACCGCCTTATATTCCCAAATCATAAATAATTTTACAATATCTCATTTCCTTATATCACCGGGGGAGCCTTCACATTTAATTTTAAAGAAAATATTTTTTCCGAAATAGCATCCCGCGTTTTATCCACCCTTATCACACCGCATGACTTCTAGTAGTTCCCCTACTAGCTATGCATATCAATCCACCCTTATCTCACCGCAAACGTTTCAACACCCAGATCTTATACCACCGCATGCGTATCAATATCACAATTTGAACCTCAAGTGCCCAAATATTTCAACTTGCCAAAATAAATCAACAACAACATTATTTCCACAATAAGGAGCTCACGGCTCAATCACAATGAGTACAAAATCTCACAAAAAATTCAGAATGAATAACTCAGCAAAAATAATATTTCACAAATTTAACATCTTGCCTTAATATCAAAATTTTAAATGTAAAATACTTCATTTTAATAATATTTAAATTAACAAATCCAACCTTCAAATAATGCCCAGAACAAAAGAAATAGAGTTTCAACTAAACAGGTAAAACACTTAGCAGGAACAGGTTAGGCAAATTTAAAATACGAAAATATATTAATGATGATGAATATAACAGTATAAAATAATTTAATTAATATGCAACAGTGCTCTACACAATTTAAGGATATAATCTTCCATAGTTAGCCCGTGTACACACTCGTCACCTCGTGTACACGACTTTCAACATATCAAAATTTTCATATCAATATCAATCCTAAGGGGAATTTCTCCCACATAGGGTTAGACAAGTCACTTACCTCGAACCGAAAAATTCTTAACTCCGCTATTCCTTTGCCTCGTGAATTGACCTCCGAAAGCCTCGTATCTAGTCATAATAATTTTGATTCAGTCAATACAAATTATTGGAATTTAATTCCATATGAAAATACTAATTTTCCAACAAAATCCGAAATTTAACTCAAGAATCGCCCGTGGGGTCCACGTCTCTGAACCCAACAAAAGTTACAAAATATGAACGCCCATTCAACCACGAGTCCAACCATACCAAAATCACTAAATTTCGACATCAACTCGACCATCAAATCTTCAATCTAAACTTAGGGATTTTCATAATTTTTCCAACTTAATCCACCAATTAAATGTTAAAAACTACCATAGATTCGGGTACGTTAACCAAAATTGAATTAAGAACACTGACCCCGATGTTTTCCTTGAAAATCTCCTGAAAATCGTCTCCCCGAGCTCCAAATCGGTAAAAATGGAAAATAAGAAACATTCTGTCCAATGGTTTCTTCTTCGCGAACGCAACCCTTGCCTCGCGTTCGCGAAGCACAAAAATGTGCTGCCCAAACTTTCGTCTTCGCGAACACGAGGGTCCTCTCGCGAATGCGAAGACCGGGGATCCCAGGCCTTCACGAACGCGACTCCTCACTCGCGAACACGTAGACCAATGCATGAAGTCCACCCCAGCCCTCAATCTTCTTCGCGAACGCGTCTGCCCACTCGTGTTCGCAATGCACACTGGTCCTCAACCTTCGTGAACGCGTCCCTTACAATCACTTGTAAACAGCCCCTAGGGCATACCTCACAATCACTAGTAAACAGCCCCTCAAGCATACCTCACCATCTCTCATGCCTCCCAGTCACTCAGCACTCGGCACTCGGCACTCGCACTCAGTAGGTACCTGCGCTCACTAGGGGTGTGTACAGACTCCGGAGGGGCTCCTACAGCCCAAGCGCTATAATCTGCATGGATAACTCACGTGCTGCACGGACAACTCACGTGCTATAATATCATATCAGAATCAGCACGGACAACTCACGTGCCATAATAAGCCAATAAGGCCTGTTGCAGGCGGGCAGCCTCGATCCATATAATAGTAATAATATATATAAAGCCAACATGGCCTTCTGCGGCATACAGCCCGATCCAAAAAATATCCTCACACTCAAGCCATCGGCCTCTCTCAGTCATCAATCTTTACAGTCTCTCTCTCATGGGCTCACAGTGTTATGAGAATAGCCCAAAAATGATGATATGATGTATCAATGAATAACAACAAAGACTGAGATGTGATATGTAATGAAATGAATATGACTAAGTATGAATATTTTAATTTAAAACAAATAATTCACAACAATATGACCTCTGTGGATCCCAAAATACTGTCACATAGCCTCAACATAATTTTTAATATGCTTTTCAGCTCAATTTCCTTGATACATAAAACCGCATGGAGAATGCCAAGATTATTTAAATAAGAAATTCCACAGAAATAATTATGTCATAATTTTTATAGCGCACGCCCACACGCCCGTCACCTAGCATGTGCGTCACCTCCCAACAATTCACATATTACATATATTTAGGGTTCATACCCTCAGCTCCAAGATTAGAAGAGTTACTTACCTCGAACAAGCCAAATCCAATGCCGAGCAAGCTAAACAATGCTCCAGAACTCCCATTCTGCGCGTATCCACTTCCAAACGGCTCAAATCTAATCACAATTAATTTGATTCAGGCCACAAAAATTATAGGAATTTATACCATATCAAAATACTAATATTTTCCACAAAATCCAAAATTATGCCCCAAAAATCAGCCGTGGGGCCCACAACTCGGAATCTGACAAAACTTACAAAATACGACAACCCGTCCAATTACAAGTTCAACGATACTAATTTCACTCAAATCCGACTCCATATCGGTATTCAAAATTGAAAAATTCATTTTGTGATATTATAAAAATTTCCTTCTATTTCTCTTGAAGATTCAATAATCTTACACGAAAAATGAAGATAAATTCATGAAATATAACCACAACAGAGTCAAAAACACTTACCCCAAGTTGTGTGAAAAAATTTCTCTCCAAAATCGCCCAAACCGTGCTCCAAAATAAGAAAATGGGTGAAAATGTCGAACCCTCGAACTTAAAGGATTCTGCCCAGTCGATCCGCACCTGCGGACAAGATTTGCGCACCTGCTCCTCCGCTTGTGCGAGCAAAATGTCGTATTTGCGGACTTCACTCGCCTGCACAGTTTTTGCTTTTGCGCGCATCCGTCCGCATCTGCGCTCATGCAGGTGCGGAAGTTTCCCTCGCGCCTGCGACCAATGCCTCACAGCCCTCTGCCCGCATCTACGCTCCTTCTCGCGTAGGTGCGATTCCACACCTACGAAGCTCCTTCCGCAACTGCGCACTTCGCTTCAGCACATCCCTACTCGCATTTGCGAGCTCGCACCTACGGCTACTTTTCCGCTGGTGCGATTACACCAGAAGGCTTCAGTTCCAGCAGTCTTCCAAATTCAAAAATCAATCAGTTAACCATCCGAAACTCACCCGAACCCCTCGGGACCCCGTCCGAACGTACCAACAAGTCCCATAACATAATGCGGACCTACTCGAAGCCTTAAATCATACCTAACAACATCGAAACGACGAATTACACCTCAATTCAAAATCAACAAACTTTGAACTTTAAAATTCTACATCTTGTGCCGAAATACATCAAATCAATCCGGAATGACTTCAAATTTTGCACTCAAGTCACATTTCACATTACGGACCTATTCCAATTTCCATAATCGGATTCTGACCCCGATATCAAAAAGTCAACCCCCGGTCAAACTTTCCAAAAATTCAACTTTCGGCAATTCAAGCCTAATTCCACTACGGACCTCCAAAATATTTTCCGGATACGCTCCTAATTCCAAAATCACCATACGGAGCTATTGGAATCATCAAAACTATATTTCGGGATCGTTTGCACATAAGTTGACATCTAGTCACTATTTTAACTTAAGCTTCAAACCTTGGAACTAAGTGTTCCAATTCATTCCAAAACTACACTGGACCCGAACCATTTACCCCGGCAATTCACACAACAACTGTAAAGTACAATTTTGGCAGTAAAGGGAGAAGCGGGGTTGTAATACTCAAAATAACCGGCCGGGTCGTTACATTCATCTACCTTGCACTTCTTCTAAATATGTTATTCCTGAAGTTGTTGTACAACCCTAACAATCATCAAGAACAACAAATAAATGATCCTACTACTAACAATGAAGTTGCAATAATGAACCTACAATAGATGAACCTCAATAAGTAGCAAGGGACGCGTTCACGAAGGTTGAGGACCAGTGTGCATTGCGAACGCGAGTGGGCAGACGCATTCGCGAAGAAGAGTGGGGGCTGGGGTGGACTTCACGCATTGTTCTACGTGTTCGCGAGTGAGGAGTCGCGTTCGTGAAGGCCTGGGATCCCCGGTCTTCGCATTCGCGAGAGGACCCTCATGTTCGCGAAGACGAAAGTTTGGGCAGCACATTTTTGTGCTTCGCGAACGCGAGGCAAGAGTTGCGTTCGCGAAGAAGAAACCATTGGACAGAATGTTTCTTATTTTCCATTTTTACCGATTTGGAGCTCGGGGAGACGATTTTTAGGAGATTTTCAAGGAAAACATCGGGGTCAGTGTTCTTAATTCAATTTTGGTTAACGTACCCGAATCTATGGTAGTTTTTAACATTTAATTGGTGGATTAAGTTGGAAAAATTATGAAAATCCCTAAGTTTAGATTGAAGATTTGATGGTCGAGTTGATGTCGAAATTTAGTGATTTTGGTATGGTTGGACTCGTGGTTGAATGGGCGTTCATATTTTGTAACTTTTGTTGGGTTCAGAGACGTGGACCCCACGGGCGATTCTTGAGTTAAATTTCGGATTTTGTTGGAAAATTAGTATTTTCATATGGAATTAAATTCCAATAATTTGTATTGACTGAATCAAAATTATTATGACTAGATACGAGGCTTTCGGAGGTCAATTCACGAGGCAAAGGAATAGCGGAGTTAAGAATTTTTCGGTTCGAGGTAAGTGACTTGTCTAACCCTATGTGGGGGAAATTCCCCTTAGGATTGATATTGATATGAAAATTTTGATATGTTGAAAGTCGTGCACACGAGGTGATGAGTGTGTACACGGGCTAACTATGGAAGATTATGTCCTTAAATTGTGTAGAGCACTGTTGCATATTAATTAAATTATTTTATACTGTTATATTCATCATCATTAATATATTTTCGTATTTTAAATTTGCCTAACCTGTTCCTGCTAAGTGTTTTACCTGTTTAGTTGAAACTCTATTTCTTTTGTTCTGGGCATTATTTGAAGGTTGGATTTGTTAATTTAAATATTATTAAAATGAAGTATTTTACATTTAAAATTTTGATATTAAGGCAAGATGTTAAATTTGTGAAATATTATTTTTGCTGAGTTATTCATTCTGAATTTTTTGTGAGATTTTGTACTCATTGTGATTGAGCCGTGAGCTCCTTATTGTGGAAATAATGTTGTTGTTGATTTATTTTGGCAAGTTGAAATATTTGGGCACTTGAGGTTCAAATTGTGATATTGATACGCATGCGGTGGTATAAGATCTGGGTGTTGAAACGTTTGCGGTGAGATAAGGGTGGATTGATATGCATAGCTAGTAGGGGAACTACTAGAAGTCATGCGGTGTGATAAGGGTGGATAAAACGCGGGATGCTATTTCGGAAAAAATATTTTCTTTAAAATTAAATGTGAAGGCTCCCCCGGTGATATAAGGAAATGAGATATTGTAAAATTATTTATGATTTGGGAATACAAGGCGGTACCTCGGGAGTGCCCTTATTTATATTTTTTTATGGTTGCATTGCCTTTGGTTATTTTGGTGTTTTCCTTAAAGTTGTAAATTTCTGTTTTCCTTCCGCGAAGTGTTATTTGCCCTTATTCTGAGTAGTTAAATTGTGACATACTACTTACTTGATTCATCCCCATTGTCATTATTATTATTATATTGTTAAACTTTTCTCCCTGTCTTTTATTATTCCTGTAGGGCCTGACCTGACCTCGTCACTACTCTACCGAGGTTATGCTTGGTACTTACTGGGTACCGCTATGGTGTACTCATACTACGCTTCTGCAATCTTTTTGTGCAGATTCAGGTACTTTCTATCAGACCAGGCATCAGTGAACTTGTCGTACACGGAGACTTCAAGGTATATCTGCCAGCGTTCGCAGACCTCGGAGTCCCCAGGTTTTGGGAGTTGTAATTATTTGAACTACAGTTTCATTTATTTCAAATATCTATTATGTTATTCTGCATTGATAGGCTTACCTAGTCTTAGAGATTAGGTGCCATCATGACATCCTACGGAGAAAATTTGGGGTCGTGACAAAACAACATCTATTCTACGAATCACAACCCAATTCAAGCCTATTGAAACTATGAACATCTGACTTCCAAAGCTAACGTCGATTCATACCAAAACAACTCCGATTGATCTCAATTCTTTCACACTATAAATGACATGACGGACCTATTCCAACTTCCGTATCGGAATCCGACCCCGATATCAATAAAGTCAACTCCCGATCAAACTTCTCAACCTTCCAAACCTTCAACTTCCTAATTTTCGCCAATTCAAGCTGAAACGACCTACGGACTTCCAAGTCAACATCCAAACACGTTCCTAAGTTCAAAATCACCATACAGAGCTAATGGAACAGTCAAAACTCCATTCCGGAGTCGTCTACACAAAAGTCAAACTACGGTCAACTCCTTTGAATTAAACTTCCAACTTAGGGACTATCTGTCCTATTTCACTCCGAAACTCACCCGAAATCAAAACCAAACACCCCGGCAAGTCGCATAACCATAATACAACATAGAGGAGGCAATAACTAGGGGATCGTGGCTAAAATACTCAAATCGACCGGCTGGATCATTACATCTCCTCTGGTTAATCCATATAAACTATTAATCTAAATTTTCATTCAAAAAAGCAGTTTTAGGTCCATTTGATATAGCTCTAAGTCATAATGAGCTACTAAAGCCACTGCAATTCTGAGTGAATCCTTTCTAGAGGCCTGTGAAAATGTCTCTTTATAGTCAATGTCATCTTTCTGAGTAAAACCTTTGGAAACAAGTCTGGCCTTGTTACGTTCGATGTTGATATTTGAGTCGCGTTTGGTCTTAAAAACCCATTAAAACACGTCTCTTTTGCAACCTTCCGGTAATTCAGCATGGTCCCAAACTTTATTCTGTTCCATAGACTTCAACTTATCTTTCATAGCATCTAACCATTTATCAGAATTATTACTTTCAATGGCTTGTAAACATAAAACTGGATCATTATCAATTCCAAAGTCAATTTTTGACTCATGTAGATAAACTAAATAATCATCTGAAATAGCAGATCTCTTTTGTCTTTAAGACACAGCCTCTAGGGCATACCTCACAATCACTAGTAAACAGCCCTTCAAGCATACCTCACCATCTCTCATGCCTCCCAGTCCCTCAGCACTCGGCACTCGCACTCAGTAGGTACCTGCGCTCACTAGGGGTGTGTACAGACTCCGGAGGGGCTCCTACAGCCCAAGCGCTATAATCTGCATGGACAACTCACGTGCTGCACGGACAACTCACGTGCTATAATATCATATCAGAATCAGCACGGACAACTCACGTGCCATAATAAGCCAATAAGGCCTGCTGCAGGCGGGCAGCCTCGATCCATATAATAGTAATAATATATATAAAGCCAACATGGCCTTCTGCGGCATACAGCCCGATCCAAAAAATATCCTCACACTCAAGCCATCGGCCTCTCTCAGTTATCAATCTTTACAGTCTCTCTCTCTCATGGGCTCACAGTGTTATGAGAATAGCCCAAAAATGATGATATGATGTATCAATGAATAACAACAAAGACTGAGATGTGATATGTAATGAAATGAATATGACTAAGTATGAATATTTTAATTTAAAACAAATAATTCATAACAATATGACCTCTGTGGATCCCAAAATACTGTCACATAGCCTCAACATAATTTTTAATACGCTTTTCAGCTCAATTTCCTTGACACATAAAACCGCATGGAGAATGCCAAGATTATTTAACTAAGAAATTTCACAGAAATAATTATGTCATAATTTTTATAGCGCACGCCCACACGCCCGTCACCTAGCATGTGCGTCACCTCCCAACAATTCACATATTACATATATTTAGGGTTCATACCCTCAGCTCCAAGATTAGAAGAGTTACTTACCTCGAACAAGCCAAATCCAATGCCGAGCAAGCTAAACAATGCTCCAGAACTCCCATTCTGCGCGTATCCACTTCCAAACGGCTCAAATCTAATCACAATTAATTTGATTCAGGCCACGAAAATTATAGGAATTTATACCATATCAAAATACTAATATTTTCCACAAAATCCAAAATTATGCCCCAAAAATCAGCCGTGGGGCCCACAACTCGGAATCTGACAAAACTTACAAAATACGATAACCCGTCCAATTACAAGTTCAACGATACTAATTTCACTCAAATCCGACTCCATATCGGTATTCAAAATTGAAAAATTCATTTTGTGATATTATAAAAATTTCCTTCTATTTCTCTTGAAGATTCAATAATCTTACACCAAAAATGAAGATAAATTCATGAAATATAACCACAACAGAGTCAAAAACACTTACCCCAAGTTGTGTGAAAAACTTTCTCTCCAAAATCGCCCAAACCGTGCTCCAAAATAAGAAAATGGGTGAAAATGTCGAACCCTCGAACTTAAAGGATTCTGCCCAGTCGATCCGCACCTGCGGACAAGATTTGCGCACCTGCTCCTCCGCTTGTGCGAGCAAAATGTCGTATTTGCGGACTTCACTCGCCTGCACAGTTTTCGCTTTTGCGCGCATCCGTCCGCATCTGCGCTCACGCAGGTGCGGAAGTTTCCCTCGCGCCTGCGACCAATGCCTCACAGCCCTCTGCCCGCATCTACGCTCCTTCTCGCGTAGGTGCGATTCCACACCTACGAAGCTCCTTCCGCAACTGCGCACTTCGCTTCAGCACATCCCTACTCGCATTTGCGAGCTCGCACCTACGACTACTTTTCCGCTGGTGCGATTACACCAGAAGGCTTCAGTTCCAGCAGTCTTCCAAATTCAAAAATCAATCAGTTAACCATCCGAAACTCACCCGAACCCCTCGGGACCCCGTCCGAACATACCAACAAGTCCCATAACATAATGCGGACCTACTCGAAGCCTTAAATCATACCTAACAACATCGAAACGATGAATTACACCTCAATTCAAAATCAACAAACTTTGAACTTTAAAATTCTACATCTTGTGCCGAAATACATCAAATCAATCCGGAATGACTTCAAATTTTGCACTCAAGTCACATTTCACATTACGGACCTATTCCAATTTCCATAATCGGATTCCGACCCCGATATCAAAAAGTCAACCCCCCGGTCAAACTTTCTAAAAATTCAACTTTCGGCAATTCAAGCCTAATTCCACTACGGACCTCCAAAATATTTTCCGGATACGCTCCTAATTCCAAAATCACCATACGGAGCTATTGGAATCATCAAAACTACATTTCGGGATCGTTTGCACATAAGTTGACATCTAGTCACTATTTTAACTTAAGCTTCAAACCTTGGAACTAAGTGTTCCAATTCATTCCAAAACTACACTGGACCCGAACCATTTACCCCGGCAATTCACACAACAACTGTAAAGTACAATTTTGGCAGTAAAGGGAGAAGCGGGGTTGTAATACTCAAAATAACCGGCCGGGTCGTTACATTCATCTACCTTGCACTTCTTCTAAATATGTTATTCCTGAAGTTGTTGTACAACCCTAACAATCATCAAGAACAACAAATAAATGATCCTACTACTAACAATGAAGTTGCAATAATGAACCTACAATAGATGAACCTCAATAAGTAGCATTAAGAAGGTCTTAAAGACAAAAGAGATCTGCTATTTCAGATGATTATTTAGTTTATCTACATGAGTCAAAAATTGACTTTGGAATTGATAATGATCCAGTTTTATGTTTACAAGCCATTGAAAGTAATAATTCTGATAAATGGTTAGATGCTATGAAAGATAAGTTGAAGTCTATGGAACAGAATAAAGTTTGGGACCATGCTGAATTACCAGAAGGTTGCAAAAGAGACGTGTTTTAATGGGTTTTTAAGACCAAACGCGACTCAAATGGCAATATCGAACGTAACAAGGCCAGACTTGTTTCCAAAGGTTTTACTCAGAAAGATGACATTGACTATAAAGAGACATTTTCACAGGCCTCTAGAAAGGATTCACTCAGAATTGCAGTGGCTTTAGTAGCTCATTATGACTTAGAGCTATATCAAATGGACCTAAAACTGCTTTTTTGAATGAAAATTTAGATTAATAGTTTATATGGATTAACCAGAGGAGATGTAATGATCCAGCCGGTCGATTTGAGATATTTTAGCCACGATCCCCTAGTTATTGCCTCCTCTATGTTGTATTATGGTTATGCGACTTGCCGGGGTGTTTGGTTTTGATTTCGGGTGAGTTTCGGAGTGAAATAGGACAGATAGTCCCTAAGTTGGAAGTTTAATTCAAAGGAGTTGACCGTAGTTTGACCTTTGTGTAGACGACTCCGGAATGGAGTTTTGACAGTTCCATTAGCTCTGTATGGTGATTTTAAACTTAGGAACGTGTTTGGATGTTGACTTGGAAGTCCGTAGGTCGTTTCAGCTTGAATTGGCGAAAATTAGGAAGTTGAAGGTTTGGAAGGTTGAGAAGTTTGATCGGGAGTTGACTTTATTGATATCGGGGTCGGATTCCGATACGGAAGTTGGAATAGGTCCGTCATGTCATTTATAGTGTGAAAGAATTGAGATCAATCGGAGTTGTTTTGGTATGAATCGACGTTAGCTTTGGAAGTCAGATGTTCATAGTTTCAATAGGCTTGAATTGGGTTGTGATTCGTAGAATAGATGTTGTTTTGTCACGACCCCAAATTTTCTCCGTAGGATGTCATGATGGCACCTAATCTCTAAGACTAGGTAAGCCTATCAATGCAGAATAACATAATAGATATCTGAAATAAATGAAACTGTAGTTCAAATAATTACAACTCCCAAAACCTGGGGACTCCGAGGTCTGCGAACGCTGGCAGATATACCTTGAAGTCTCCGTGTACGACAAGTTCACTGATGCCTGGTCTGATAGAAAGTACCTGAATCTGCACAAAAAGATTGCAGAAGCGTAGTATGAGTACACCATAGCGGTACCCAGTAAGTACCAAGCATAACCTCGGTAGAGTAGTGACGAGGTCAGGTCAGGCCCTACAGGAATAATAAAAGACAGGGAGAAAAGTTTAACAATATAATAATAATAATGACAATGGGGATGAATCAAGTAAGTAGTATATCACAATTTAACTACTCAGAATAAGGGCAAATAACACTTCGCGGAAGGAAAACAGAAATTTACAACTTTAAGGAAAACACCAAAATAACCAAAGGCAATGCAACCATAAAAAAATATAAATAAGGGCACTCCCGAGGTACCGCCTTGTATTCCCAAATCATAAATAATTTTACAATATCTCATTTCCTTATATCACCGGGGGAGCCTTCACATTTAATTTTAAAGAAAATATTTTTTCCGAAATAGCATCCCGCGTTTTATCCACCCTTATCACACCGCATGACTTCTAGTAGTTCCCCTACTAGCTATGCATATCAATCCACCCTTATCTCACCGCAAACGTTTCAACACCCAGATCTTATACCACCGCATGCGTATCAATATCACAATATATCACAATTTGTACCTCAAGTGCCCAAATATTTCAACTTGCCAAAATAAATCAACAACAACATTATTTCCACAATAAGGAGCTCACGGCTCAATCACAATGAGTACAAAATCTCACAAAAAATTCAGAATGAATAACTCAGCAAAAATAATATTTCACAAATTTAACATCTTGCCTTAATATCAAAATTTTAAATGTAAAATACTTCATTTTAATAATATTTAAATTAACAAATCCAACCTTCAAATAATGCCCAGAACAAAAGAAATAGAGTTTCAACTAAACAGGTAAAACACTTAGCAGGAACAGGTTAGGCAAATTTAAAATACGAAAATATATTAATGATGATGAATATAACAGTATAAAATAATTTAATTAATATGCAACAGTGCTCTACACAATTTAAGGACATAATCTTCCATAGTTAGCCCGTGTACACACTCATCACCTCGTGTGCACGACTTTCAACATATCAAAATTTTCATATCAATATCAATCCTAAGGGGAATTTCCCCCACATAGGGTTAGACAAGTCACTTACCTCGAACCGAAAAATTCTTAACTCCGCTATTCCTTTGCCTCGTGAATTGACCTCCGAAAGCCTCGTATCTAGTCATAATAATTTTGATTCAGTCAATACAAATTATTGGAATTTAATTCCATATGAAAATACTAATTTTCCAACAAAATCCGAAATTTAACTCAAGAATCGCCCATGGGGTCCATGTCTCTGAACCCAACAAAAGTTACAAAATATGAACGCCCATTCAACCACGAGTCCAACCATACCAAAATCACTAAATTTCGACATCAACTCGACCATCAAATCTTCAATCTAAACTTAGGGATTTTCATAATTTTTCCAACTTAATCCACCAATTAAATGTTAAAAACTACCATAGATTCGGGTACGTTAACCAAAATTGAATTAAGAACACTGACCCCGATGTTTTCCTTGAAAATCTCCTGAAAATCGTCTCCCCGAGCTCCAAATCGGTAAAAATGGAAAATAAGAAACATTCTGTCCAATGGTTTCTTCTTCGCGAACGCAACCCTTGCCTCGCGTTCGCGAAGCACAAAAATGTGCTGCCCAAACTTTCGTCTTCGCGAACACGAGGGTCCTCTCGCGAATGCGAAGACCGGGGATCCCAGGCCTTCACGAACGCGACTCCTCACTCGCGAACACGTAGACCAATGCGTGAAGTCCACCCCAGCCCTCACTCTTCTTCGCGAACGCGTCTGCCCACTCGCGTTCGCGATGCACACTGGTCCTCAACCTTCGTGAACGCGTTCCTTGCTTCACGAACACGAAGAAAAGATCTTCGCCTGCCTCCAATTGCCCTTCGCGAACGCGTGACGCCCATCGCGAACGCGAAGAAGGAAACCAGACACCAGAAATCTGCAGCTTCAGCCATCTTCCAAGTCCAAATTTCATCTGTTAACCATCCGAAACTCACTCAAGGCCCCTGGGACCTCAACCAAATACACCAACAAGTTCTAAAATATCATACGAGCTTAGTCGAAACCTCAAATCACATCAAATAATGCTAAAACCATGAATCATACCCCAATTCAAGCTTAATGAAACCTAAGAATTTTTAACTTCTACATTCGATGCCGAAACCTATTAAATCAAATCCGATTGACCTCAAATTTTGCAAACAAGTCATAAATGGAATAACGGAGCTATGAAAATTTTCAGAACTGGATTCCGACTCCGATATTAAAAAGTCAACTCCCCGGTCAAACTTCCAAACTTAAGCCTCTATTTTAGCCATTTAAAGCCTAATTTAACTATGGACTTCCAAATAAAATTTCGGACACGCTCCTAAGTCCAAAATCACCATACGGAGCTATTGTAATCATCAAAACTCTATTCCGGGGTCGTTTACACATAAGTCAACATCCGGTCAACTTTTTCAACTTAAGTTTTCATTTTGGAGATTAAGTGTCTCAATTCATTCCGAAATTTCTCCGGACTCGAACTGACTACCCCGGCAAGTCACAATACAGCTACAAAGTACAGAATGAGCAGTAAATAGGGGAATGGGGATACAACTCTCAAAATGACCGGTCGGGTCGTTACATCCTCCCCCTCTTAAACAAATATTTGTCCTCGAACGAGTTTAGAATTATACTTGGAGTGGTGAAAAGATGAGGATAACAGATGCGTATATCATGCTCAGTCTCCCATGTCGCCTCCTCGACCGGATAACCCCTCCATTGTACTTTCACTTAAGCAATGTTCTTCGATCTCAACCTTCTAACATGTCTGTCCAAAATGGCCACTGGTTCCTCAACATAAGATAGATCCTTGTCTAACTGGACTGAGCTGAAGTCTAACACATAAGACGGATCGTCGTGATACTTACGGAGCATGGAAACATGGAAAACTGGATGAACTGCAGAGAGACTAGGTGGTAGTGTAAGTCTGTAAGCCACTTATCCAACTCTCTCAAGAATCTCAAAAGGTCTGATATACCTCGGGCTCAACTTTCCCTTCTTCCCGAACCTCATAACACCCTTCATAGGCGAAACCCGGAGCAAAACCTGCTCACTAACCATGAATGCAACATCACGAACCTTCTGATCCGCATAACTCTTCTGTCTAGATTGGGCTGTACGAAGTCGATCCTGAATCAATTTAACCTTTTCCAAGGCATCCTGAACCAAGTCTGTACCCAATAGCCTAGCCTCGCCCGGTTCGAACCAACCCACTGGAGACCGGCACCGCCTACCATACAAGGCCTCATACGGAGCCATCTGAATGCTTGACTAGTAACTGTTGTTGTAAGCAAACTCCGCAAGTGGTAAGAACTGATCCCAAGCACCCCCAAAATCTATCACACACACACGAAGCATATCCTCCAGTATCTGAATAGTGCGTTCGGACTGCCCGTCCGTCTGAGGGTGAAATATTATATTCAACTCCACACGAGTACCCAACTCTCGTTGTATGGCCCTCCAAAACCGTGATGTAAACTGCGTACCCAGGTCAGAGATGATAGATATCGGTACGCCATGAAGCCTGATAATTTCGCAAATGTAAACCTGAGCCAACTGCTCTGAAGAGTAAGTAGTAACCACAGGAATGAAATGAGCTGACTTGATCAATCTATCCACAATCACCCAAACTGTATCGAACTTCTTCTGAGTCCGTGGGATCCCAACAACGAAATCCATATTGATCCTCTCCCATTTTCATTCTGGAATCTCTAACCTCTAAAGCAATCCACACGGTCGTTGATGCTCATATTTCACCTGTTGACAATTTAGGCATAGGGACACATACTCCACTATGTCTTTCTTCATCCGCCTCCACCAATAGTGTTGCCTCAAATCCTGATACATCTTCGCGGCGCTTGGATGAATGGAGTACCGTGAACTCTGAGCCTCCTGGAGAATCAACACACACAAACCATCTGAATTAGGCACACATAGCCTGCGTTGCATCCGTAATACACCGTCAGCTCCAATAGTGACTTCTTTGGCATCACCGTGCTGAATTGTGACCTTAAGGACAAGCAGATGGGGGTCATCATACTAACACTCCCTGATATGATCATACAGAGAAGACTGAGAAACCACACAAGCCAAAACTCGGCTCGGCTCAGAAACATCCAATCTAACAAACTGGTTGGCCAAGGACTGAACATCCAAGGCTAAAGGCCTCTCTATTACCGGTAAATATGCTAAGATGTCCAAACTCTCCGCCTTACGACTCAAGGCATCAGCCACAATATTGGCCTTCCCGGGATGATAGAGAATGGTGATATCATAATCCTTAAGTAACTCCAACCATCTGCGCTGCCGCAAATTAAGATCCTTCTATTTAAACAGGTGTTATAGACTCCGATGATCAGTGTAGACCTCACAATGGACACCGTACAAATAATGCCGCCAGATCTTCAAGGCATGAACAATAGCTGCTAACTCGATGTCGTGTATCGGATAATTATTCTCATGCACCTTCACTTGTTTAGATGCGTAGACAATCACCCTACCGTCCTGCATCAACATCGCGTCGAGACCAATGCATGACGTATCACAATACACCATATAAGACCCTGAACCTGTAGGTATTACCAATACTGTGGTTGTAGTCAAAGTTGTCTTGAGCTTTTGAAAGCTCTCCTCACATTCCTCAGTCCACCTAAACGGAGCACCCTTCAGGGTCAATTTGATCATAGGTGCAGCAATAGAAGAGAACCCTCTACAAATCGACGATAATACCCTGCCAAACTAAGGAAACTCCGGATCTCCGTAGCTGAGGACGGTCTGGACCAACTCTACACTGGCTCAATCTTCTTTGGATCTACCTTGATCCCCTCGCACGAAACTATATGACCCAAAAATCCCACTGACTCAAGACAGAATTCACACTTTGAAAATTTTTAACTTATTTTCTCTCAAAGTCTGAAGCACAGTCCTCAAGTGGTGCTCATGATCTTCCCGACTCCGGGAATACACCAGAATGTCGTCAATAAACACAATGACGAAAGAATCAAGATAGGGCTGAAATACACTATTCATTAAGTGTATAAATATTATTGGGGCGTTGGTTAGCCCAGATGACATTACAAGGAACTCATAATGAGCATACCGAATCCTGAAAGAAGTATTCGAGATATCTGGCTCCTGAATCTTCAACTGATGATAGCCTGAACACAAGTTGATCTTAGAGAACACTCTGGTACCCTGAAGCTGATCAAATAGGTCATCAATATATGACAATGGATACCTGTTCTTCACTATAACTTTGTTCAAATGGCGGTAATCAATACACATCCGCATAGAACCATCCTTCTTCTTCACAAATAAGACAGGAGCACCCCAAGGTGATACATTGGGCCGAATGAAGCCTTTATCAAGCGGCTCTTGTAATTGCTATTTTAATTCCTTCAATTCTGTTGGGGCCATACGATATGGTGAAATAGAAATGGGTTGAGTGCCGGGTAACAAATCAATGTCAAAGTCAATATCCCTGTCAGGTGGCATACCCGAAAGATCCGCTGGAAATACATTAGGAAAATCCCTTACTACAAGAACTGACTTCACGGTAGGAGTATCAACACTAAAATCTCTCACATAGTCCAGATATGCACCACACCCCTTCTCAACCATTCGCTGAGCTTTAAGAAATAAAACAACCCTGCTAGGAACATGATCCAAGGTACCTCTCCACTCTAGCCGTGGTAGACCTGGCATAGCCAATGTCACCATCTTGGTGTAACAATCAAGTATAGCGTGATAGGGCAACAACCAGTCCATGCCTAAAATAATATCGAAATACACCATACTGAGCAATAATAAATCAGCACTAGTCTCAAAACCACTTATAACAATCAAACACGATTGATACATGTGGTCAGCAATAATAGAATCACCTACGGGTGTAGATACATAAGCATAAGAACTCAAAGAATTATGGGTTACACCCAAATACGGGGCAAAATAAGAAGACACATAAGAATAAGTGGAGCCTAGATCAAATAAGACTGATGCATCCCTATGACAGACCAGAACAATATCTGTGATAACATAATCGGATGCAACTGCCTCCGTCCTAGCAGGAAGGGAATAATATCTGGCATGGCCTCCCCCTCTAGGGCGACCTCTACCTGTCCGACCTCCACCTCTAGCTGGTTGTGCAGGTAGAGTAGCAACTGGTGCAGTAATCATGGTTTGAGAATCTTGAGGGCACTGTGGAATGGGTAGGGCCTGAGAAATCTGTGGAGGTGCACCCCTCCTGAATCTGGGTCAATCCCTCATTATATGACAAGTGTCAACATACTCAAAATAAGCCCTCGGAGGACGTGGCTTCTAGGACTGGCTCGGGCTTGATCAACTGGACTGATCGCTGAAAGCACCCCGTACAAGAGGTACAGTAGACACTAGCGGTGCATAATATGGAACCTAAGGTCTGGGAGTAGCCGAAATACAGCTGGAAGCTGGAAGTGCTGAATGAACAAGACGGCTCATATAGCCTCTGCCATGACGGGTTGCAATTGGGCACGAGAATTGTTATATCTGCCAGAATCTCGAGGTCTCTTAGCTTCCCTCTCTTCTCTCTCCCAGATCTGCATACCCTCCAATCTCCTAGCAATTGAAACCACCTGCTGGTATACGATGTCCATCTCCAGCTCGGGTCATGCTGAATTTAATACTAGGATGGAGCCCCTCAAAAAATTGATGAACCCGCTCTTGAACAGTAGCAACCAAGGCTGGTGCATGCCTAGCCAAATCATTGAATCGGACCGTATACTCTGACACGGTCATAGAACCCTGGCGCAACTGCTCAAACTCCGCGTGCCATACATCTCTGAGACTCTAAGGAACATACTCCCTCAAGAACATATCTAAAAACTGAGTCCAAATGAGTGAAGCTGCCTCAGCCAGACTATCCAACTAGTATGCTCGCCACCACTGGTAGGTCGCTTCTCTAAGCTAGAATGCCGTGAAAGAAACCCTGCTAGAATCCACAATACACATAGTACGGAGGATACAGTGACATTGCTCAAGAAAATCCTGAGCATCCTCTAAAGACAAACCGTTGAAAGTGGGAGGCTGGTACTTCTTGTACCTCTAGAATCTGAGTTTCTCCCCCTCTGAAACTGCTACCCTAGCCTCGAGCCGAACTGGGACAACTGGCTACACTGGTATAACCTCTGGGCATGGTCAACCTGGGCCCGTGGCTCTGGGGTACGGGCGGCGGGAGTTTGTGCTCCTCCCCCAGCCTGAGATATGGCCGGAGGAAGTGGAATCAACCATGCCTGAGCGAGAGTGCCAAAAATGCTCAAAAGCTGGGCAAGAGTCTCCTGAAGTGCAGGGGTAGAAACAGGCATCTCAGGTGCCTGTTCTCCAACTAGAGCTACTGGTGGCTCTACTGCAGCAGCTCGTGCAGGTGCTCTGGCTGCACCACGTGGTCTTCCTCGGCCTCTGCCCCAGCCCCGGCCTCTTGCGGCTCCAATAGGGGGCGTGGGTGTCTGATCATCAGATCCAGGTGTGCGTGTCCTCACAATCTGTGAGAGAATAGAAAGATAAGGGTTTAGAACTTTGAAGTCAACAGATGCGCATGATAAGGAATCAAAGAAGTGAACATTTCCTAACATTTCCATCGCCTCCCAAAGATAAGTACAGACGTCTCTGTACCGATCCGCGAGACTCTACTAAACCTTCTTGTGACTCATAACACCTATGAACCTAGAACTCTAATACCAACTTGTCACGACCCCAAATTCCCTCCGTAGGATGTCATAATGGCACCTAGTCTCTAAGACTAGGTAAGCCTATCAATGTGGAATAACATAATAGATATCTAAAATAAATGAAATTGTAGTTCAAATAATTACAACTCCCAAAACCCGGTAGAAATAAGTCACAAGCTTCTAAGAATTTATTCTAAGTATCTCTATACATCAGAATCTAAAGAGAATAAGGAAAACAGCATAATAAGGATAGATGGGGACTCTGAGGTCTATGGACGCTGGCAGATATACCTTGAAGTCTCCGCGTACGACTAGTTCACTGATGCCTCATCTGATAGAAAGTACCTGAATCTGCACAAAAAGATGTGCAGAAGTATAGTATGAGTACACCACGGCGGTACCCAGTAAGTTCCAAGTCTAACCTCGGTAGAGTAGTGACGAGGTCAAGTCAGGCCCTACTGGAATAATAAAAGACACGGAGAAAAGTTTAACAATATAATAATAATAATAATAATAATAATAATAATAATAATAATGACAATGGGGATGAATCCAGTAAGTAGTATGTCACAATTTAACTACACAGAATAAGGGCAAATAACACCTTGCGGAAGGAAAACAAAAATTTATAACTTTAAGAAAAACACCAAAATAAACAAAGGCAATGCAACCATAAAGAAATATCAACAAGGGCACTCCCGAGGTACCGCCTCGTAGTCCCAAATCATAAATAAATTCACAATATCTTATTTCCTTATATCACCGCGGGAGCCTTCACATTTAATTTAAAAGAAAATATTTTTTCCGAAATAGCATCCCGCGTTTTAGCCACCCTTATCTCACCGCATGCGTTTCAACACCCAGACCTTATACCAGCACATGCGTATCAATATCACAATATATCATAATTTGCACCTCAAGTGCCCAAATATTTTAACTTGCCAAAATAAATCAACAACAACATTATTTCCACAATAAGGGGCTCAAGGCTCAATGACAATGAGTATAAAATCTCACAAAATATTCAGGAATGAATAACTCAGCAAAAATAATATTTCACAAATTTAACACCTTGCATTAATATCAAAATTTTAAATGTAAAATACTTCATTTTAATAATATTTAAATTAACAAATCCAACCTTCAAATAATGCACAGCACAAAAGAAATAGAGTTTCAACTAAACAGGTAAAACACTTAGCAGGAACAGGTCAGGCAAATTTAAAATACGAAAATATATTAATGATGATGAATATAACAGTATAAAATAATTTAATTAATATACAACAGTTCTCTACACAATTTAAAAATAAAATCTTCCACATTTAGCCTGTGTACACACTCGTCACCTTATGTACACGACTTTCAACACATTAAAATTTTCATATCAATACCAATCCTAAGGGTAATTTTCCCCACACAAGGTTAGACAAGTCACTTACCTCGAAACCGTCAAGTTCTTTATAGTATACTCTGGTAGAGCTTGTGACTTGGTATCACCTGATTTTGGGAGTTGTGTTCTGTTGAGTTGCGGAGTTCTTTATATGATAGTTGTTGAGTTATTTGAAAGTTTTTACCATTTCTCAATTAAATTCTACATGTATATTAGGCTTACCTAGTCTTAGAGACTATGTGCCATCACGACATCGTACAGAGGAAAATTGGGATCGTGATAGGAGCTTTCCATTAAAGTAAAGGAATACATGGTGTGTAAACTCAAGAAATCAATATACAGACTTAAGCAAGCTTCCTGACAATGGTATCTTAAGTTTAATGAAACCATTGTCACCTTTGGATTTAAGGAAAATATTGTTGATGGGTGTATATATCTAAAGGTCAGTGGGAGTAAGTTTATTATGTTAGTCTTGTATGTTGATGACATCTTTCTTGCTACTAATATTTTGGTATGATGTATGACGCCAAGAAATTTCTCTTTGACAACTTTAAAATGAAAGATATGGGAGAGGCATCCTATGTGATTGGGATAGAAATATTCCGGGATAGGTCACAAGGATTATTGGGATTGTCTAAGAAAGCCTACATTAATAAAGTGTTAGAGAGATTTAGAATGGAGAAATTTTTATCAAGTCCCGTTCCAATTCAGAAAGGAGATAAATTCATTCTCAATCAATGTCCAAAGAATGAATTGAAACGTGAACACATGAAAGATATTCCTTATGCATCTATAGTTGGGAGCTTAATGTATGCCCAGATATGTACAAGGCCAGACATCAATTTTGTTGTTGGAATACCGGGAAGATATCAAACCAATCCAGGAAAGGACTACTAGAGGGCTGCAAAGAAAGTGTTGTGATATTTTCAAGGAACAAAAGATTACATGTTCACTTATATAAGATCTGATCATCTTGGCGTGATTGAATATTTATTTCAGATTATGCTGGTTGTTTGAATACAAGTGTAACGACCCGACCGGTCGTTTTGAGAGTGATAGCCCCGATCCCCTATTTATTGATCCATTTATATCATTTTGTGATTACTTGACTTGCCGGGGTGCTTGGTGTCGAGTTCGGAAGAGTTTCAGAGTGGAATGGGACACATAGTCCCTAAATTGGAAGTTAAAGTCATAGGATTCAATCGCAGTTCAAATTGTGTAAAAATGATGCCGAAATAAAGTTTTGACGGTTTCAATAACTCCGTATGGTGATTTTGGTCCTAGGAGCATGTCTGGATGTTGATTTGGAGGTCCGTAGGTCATTACGGCATTAATTGGCGACAGTTGAAAAGTTGAAAGATTTTGAAAGGTTTGAACGGGAGTGGACTTTTTGATATCGGGGTCGAATTCCGATTCCGGAAGTTGGAGTCGGTCCGTAATGTCAATTATTGTCATGACCCAATTCCATTTTAGGCCGTGATGGCGCCCAACACCATTGCTAGGCAAGCCGACGGTGAACAATCTAGTGATTTTACCATTTTAATAAGTTTTTCCCAAGTAAATAACTTTCCTTAATTTAATAGGTTTAGTAAGAAACAGATTTAAATTAATAAAATGAAAGCAGCTGAATGTATTTATGGCCATAGGAATAAAACAAAAATCACAAGTCTACTAGTATGTTCCAAAATCTGGTGTCACAAGTGTGTGGGCTACTAGTAGAATATACAAAAGATCTCTACTCTACTATATGACATAGAATAGACAGAAAATAAATCAAAAGAGAGACTCTGGCTGCTGCTGAACAGCTCGGAAGGGCAGTTCACCGTGTGGTCTCGGACCAGAAGCCAAGCGGGTGCGCCAGACTGATAACCAGATGCGCCTGCCTCAGATCCTACATATCAAGTGCAGAAGTGTAGCGTGAGTACATAAACAACATGTGCCCAGTAAGTATCTAGTCTAACCTTGAAGAAGTAGTGACGAGGGGTCGACTTCGACACTTACTATGGGCCAAAAATATAATAGTATGAAGTTCTAATTAAACATGATATGTAAAATGATAATAGAACTCAGAGTAGGAAAATAAGTAAACAATCTTTTCATTTCAAGTAAGAACCAAGTCATTTCTCTCGTCTAATCCTTTCACCTTTCAAGTCCATGGAACAATATTAAATATAAAGGGGTTCCAATATCTTTACGCACGAATTATGCCGAAGACGTACGGCCCGATCCAAATATACATATAAATATATTGTGCATTGTCGAGGGTCGAACGGCCCGAACCATAGATACATCAATTAACCTGTCGAGGCGAACGGCCCGCTCCCATGAGAGTAGTGAAAATTTACCCCGCTCGCGGAATATACTTGCGAAGCGGTTGAATATAGATTTTCTCAAGTTATCATAATATTTCTCAATTTTTTTTCAAAATAAGAAATTCAGCTAGGAACCTTTAAAATATTTAAATCCTCAACCTCCGCTTTAATCCAAACAATTAGTAATCATACACAAGCAACGGTATCAACAAAAATATGGTGTAAGCCTAAATCTACCCGGACATAAGCATGAATAATACTACGCACGGACTCTCGTCACTTCGTACGTATCCCCTACAAATAGAAGTACATAATGATTAAGTTTACCTATGGGGTTAATTCCCTCTTACAAGGTTAGAAAAGAGACTTACCTCGTTTTAAGGCCTACTTTCCGGTCCAAGAATGTACTCACACCCTCAATTCGGTGCCGAATCAACCCAAAAATAATCAAATAGTATATAAACTAATCAATACATGCTCAAAAGTTTGTATTCCAACTATTAAAGAGGTTACCCAACACTAAATGTAAGATTCTTAAAATTCACCCCCGGGCCCACGTGCCCGGATTCCGGAAATTTTTGAAGAAAGTTGTTACCCATAATCTCATGAACTCAAATATATGATATTTACTAGATTCCATAACGAATTTCATGATTAAATCTCATTTTTATCAAAAACCTAGTTTTTTCTCTTAAACCCATGATTTCCACTAATTTACATGTTATAATCTACCCATAAGTTATGTATTTGACTCATATTTGGTAGGAATTACTTACCTCAAGGTATTAGATGAAAATCCCCTCTCTAAGAGCTCCAAGAATCGCCCAACAATGGAATAAATGAGCCAAAATGACTAAGTCCCGCATTAAATGAAGGATTATGCCTTCAGCGGTTTCCGCACCTGCGGAGGGACTTCCGCTTCAACTGGACCGCTTCTGCGGTCAAAAGTCCGCTTCTGCGAAACCGGCCTAGCCACTCGCCTATCTCACCTGCGGAGCCAGGGCCGATCCTGCGGTCGACTCTTTCGCGCCTGCGGTCACAGTCATCGCACTTACGCGTTCGTAGGTGCGCCAAACTCCTGGCTCCTGCGTATCCTGGGCAGCTTTGGCTTGCTCGCTTCTGCGGCTCCTGGCTCGCACCTGCGGCGGGCCAAGCGCAGGTATGATTACACCAGTAGCTGGGAACTTTAGCTGTTGCTCACAAGTTTTAACTTGGTCTGAGCCTTGTCCGATCGATACCTGGGGCCCCCGAGGCCCCGCCCGAACATACCGACAAGTTTGAAATCATAAAACAGACCCGCTCGAACTCTCGGAACGCCCAAAATGACATTAAAACTAATAATCACACCCCAAACCAATAGGATCAAAAATATGAACTTTAAGTTCTTCAATTTACTCCCAAAGCGCCGAAATGTACTTACACTATTCGGATTGACACCAAATTTTGCGTGCAAGTCTTAAATGACATTACAGAAATATCCCCGGTCTCAGAATTCCATTCGAACCTCGATATCACCAAAACCTAATCTAAACCAAATTTAAAGAACTTCAAGAACCTTCAAGAAATCAACTTTCAATATTAAGCGATGAAACGCTCCCAGGTCATCCACAACCCGGTCTGAGAATACGCCCAAGTCTGAAATCACCATACAAACCTATTGGAACCATCAAATTCCGATTCCGAGGTTGTTTACTCAAAATGTTGACTGAAGTCAAACATAGCCTTTTAAGGCCAACTTAAGGAACCAAGTGTTCCGATTTCAATCCGAACCCTTCTAAATCTCGAACTAACCATCCCCGAAAGTCATAAAACAGTAAAAGCATATATGGAGAGTCTTATTTAGGGGAACGAGATTCTAAAAAAGAAAAATGACCGGTCGGGTTGTTACATTCTCCACCTCTTAAACAAGCATTCGTCCTCGAACGCGTCTAAAATAATACTTGGAGTGCTGAATAAGTGTGGGTATCTGCTCCGCATGTCCTCCTCGGACTCCCAGGTCGCCTCCTCGATTGGTTGGCCCCTCCACTGAACCTTTACCACTGAAATCCTCTTGGATCTCAACTGGCGATCCTGCCTATCAACAATGGCAACTGGCTCCTCTTCATAACCCAGACTCTCATCTAACTGAATCGTGCTGAAGTCTAACATATGCGACAAGTCGGGATGATACCTCCGGAGCATAGATACGTGGAAAACCGGATGAACTCCTGATAGACTGGGAGGCAAAGCAAGCTAATAAGCAACCTCTCCAACTCGTCTCAACACCTCAAATGGGCCTATAAACCTTGGACTCAACTTGCTCTTCTTCCCAAATCTCATAATCCCCTTCATCGGCGAGACTTTCAAGAGAACATTCTCGCCTACCATAAATGATAAGTCATGCGCCTTCTGGTCCACGTAACTCTTCTGTCTGGACTGTGCTGTGCGAAGTCGTTCCTGAATCAACTTTACCTTTTCCAAGACATCCTTTACCAAATCAAAACCATATAACTTAGCCTCGTCGGGTTCAAACCACCCGATGGGGGAACGACATCGCCAACCATATAAAGCCTCAAATGGAGCCATCTCGATGTTGGACTGGTAACTATTGTTGTAAGCAAACTCGGCCAAAGGCAAGAACCGATCCCACTGTCCCCCAAAGCCAATCACACATGCTCTGAGCATGTCCTCCAAGATCTGAACTATCCGCTCCGACTTCCTGTCGGTCTGTGGATGAAATGCGGTGCTGAGCTCTACACGGATCCCCAACTCACTATGTACTGCTCTCTAGAAATATGAAGTAAACTGAGGACCTATGTCCGATATGATGGAAACAGGCACACCATATAGCCGAACTATCTCCTGGATATAAATCTGGGCCAATCTCTCTAAAGTATACGTAGTCATCACAGGAAAGAAATGTGCTGACTTGGTCAATCGGCCTACAATGACCCAAACTGCATCAAACTTCTGCAAGGTCCGCAACAACTCAACTACCAAGTCCATAGTAATGTGCTCCCACTTCAACTCAGGTATAGTCATCTGTTGGAGTAGGCCTACTGGCCTCTGGTGCTCATACATAACATGCTGCCAATTTAGGCATCGGGTGTGGAAGTTAGAAGTTCAAAAGTTTATTAGGCTTGAATCAATACGCAATTCATGTTTTTGATGTTGTTTTATGTGATTTGAGGCCTCGACTAAGTTCGTATCATGTTTTAGGACTTGTTGGTATAATTGGTGGAGGTCCCGGGGGCCTCGAGGGTGATTCGGATCGATATCAGATCAATTTCGGACTTGTGCAATTGCTGAAGTCCCAGGCCTGCTGGTGTCATCGCACCTACGGAGGGTTTGACCGCAAGTGAGGAATCACGGGTCAAGCGAAAGGAGCCCCCAGGAGCTGGGCTCGCAGGTGCAGACACCTGGGCGCATGTGCGCCTCCGCAGGTGCGTCCTTTTCCTCCGCAGAAGCGGAATTTGGAGGAGGGGCTTTAGGCAGGACCGCAGGTGCAGTCTCCTTCTCCGCAGAAGCGGGCTCGCAGGTGCGAGCCATGGTCCGCAGGAGTAGAAATTCTAGGCCTAAGTAGAATCCGCACCTGCGATGGTTTTCCTCAGGTGCGATGTCGCAGAAGCGACAAAAAGGCCGTAGAAGCAGATTCGCTGGGCAGAAAAGAGGGATTTTTGACGTTTTGATCCATAATCCATTTTTAGATCTAGAGAGCTTGGTTTGTGGCGATTGTTCGAGAGTTTTGCAAGGAACTCATTGGAGTAAGAGATTCTAACTCGGTTTTGGTTAAATTACACGAATCTATTGTTGTTTTCATCATTTAATTGGTGTTTTTAGTTGGAAATTTGGGGAAACTTTGGGAAAATTTCTTAGGCTAAAAATTGGGGATTTGAAAGGTGATTTGAGGTCGGATTTGAGTAATTCTTGTATGGTTGGACTCGATATCGAATGGGTGTTGGGCTTTTATGATTTTGGTCGGGTTCCGAGACATGGGCCCGGGTCGACGTTTTAGAGGAATTTTTCAATTCTTTGCTAAAGTCATAATTTCATTATTAAATTAGTTTTCTATAGTTATATTGATAGTATGAAATTATTTTGGATAGATTCGAGCCGATCGGAGTTGGAAAATCGAGGAAAAGACGTTCTTATTGATTGATTGAGCGAGGTTTGAGGTAAGTGACTCGTCTAACCTTCCATACAAATTATCGATTTTATACAAAATAATGTACTAGACTCTAATCTTCCATATTTTTCCAATCATCCACCCCAAAACTAAAATTATAAATTAACACAAGAATGTTTGGCCTCTTTCTCCTCAACTTTAGCCACACCTTTACTAGAACAACGAGATTTGGCATCAAGCAATTCTATTATGTTTTCTCTTTCTTTTTATTTCTATTTTTTTTTTTTGTCTATGTTAAACAATGAACGAATTATCAATTTTGAACTAGGGAAGATCGTTAATTTATTTTAGTTTTTTTGGAATCAATAAACAAAATAGTATTAATCAGAAGTGGGTAGATTGAATTGGAAGTACGTTAATAAATTAGAAAGCTTAAAAGCTTTGAATTCGAAAATGAAAATGTGCAAAATTATTTTTTGTTTAGATTGGATGTTGTTGAAAATAATTAAAAATATCTTTTGGAGTTTATATCTCAATTTTGAGATAATTTGGTGAAAATTCGAGGTGGTTTTGGTTGAAATTTCAGATTGAAACTCGAAAAAGATTACATAAACAAATTGTATATATTTTGTATGTCGAGTGTAAAAACGGTATACAGAATATCTACAACTTACATAATTGTATATAAGTTGTATATAAATTGTATGTAAATTATAGTTTTTGACCGGATTCTGTACCAAAAATATGTATTTAAATTATAGATAAATTATAGATTTTGACCAAATTTATATATATATATATATTATAGACTGTGACCGGATTTGTATATATTTTGTAAAAAACTTTTGTTACTTTCTGTAAATATGAAAACTTAGACAAAACCGGGTAAATAAGTTTAAAATCTAAGTCCCCCTGAACAATCCTGTCAAAAACTTCCCCAGCCTGGTCATTTGATTTTACGTAATATGGGCTCAACAATCCGGCTATATTCTCTTCCACGGGCCTGGGCTTTCGGCTTTCATCAGTAATATGGCCTCGCAACCCGTCAAAACTTTTCGGAGCTTGAAGTTTGAAGTTTCGTGGATAACATTTTGGTATCCTATCCATGTGCCCTGAAACATGTAGAAATGATACTTGGTAGCTATTCTAGAGGGTTGTTAGTTGTTACTTAGGAATTAGTCACTGTGTCCTGAATTTTAGTTTTTTATTTCAAATTTTCAGGACAAACATATCTTGAATTGTCCTGAATTTACGATTTTTAGTTTAAAATTTTAGGACAAAATAAATATTGGCTACTCTCTAAATAACATCCCTGAGAATGACTATCTGTGCACTTGCCCCTAAAACATAGCATTACTTCGGCATAAATTACAACAACTTTTCGTGAGCCTAATTAAAAAATTTAATGATTCCTACATTTCATTTTGGAATTAGGATATACCATGTTTCTCATTATGGATATCTCATCTTTTCGGCACGCAATCCTAACATTACTTCGCCCTTGGACCTTGTACTAAAACGTTGAATGATGCAACCATCAAGATGGTTCATGTAATCCTGAGGGAAGCTAGTAGTAATTTATTATGAAATTTATTATATATATATATATATATATAATATTTAATTTTGAATCTACTAACTAAGACGAGCTATAAATTCGATGGTAAATAAATTCACAAAATTCAAATCCTTGACTCTGCTCTATTGTAAACCCTTTCTTATGGCGTAACTAAGGAAATACTCCCTGCAAAATATGCCTCGAAATTTTTGTGTCACTTGTAAATTAAAGAAAGAAGGCTTTAGTAACTATGAAAGAGCAGTTTCACATGCTACAATTTCTTAAGTATATACTAAATATATAGGATCTGTCCAACAACATTTTAGGTGAAATTTTGTGGGGTAAAGAGAAGACAACTTGAGGATTTGTGTATTGGTTTGCTCATTTGTCCAACTTATGGAAGTGACCAAAATGTGGAAGGTCTTGAACATTCTATTGTAGTGGAGCCTGGTCTATAACTCAAGACCATTAGAAGTTATGTAATCTCTTAGCATCAAATCATCAAATATGGTTGGAAAGCACTTTGAGTTGTTTTGGCAATGGACTGTGGGGACTCGGGACTATGTTATTTCCAGAAACATCATGCAATATATTACTATTATCATTATTTTTATTATTGTTGTTGCCAATTGATTTTCCCCTCAAACAAATTTTATTAGACCAATCATATACTGCATCTGAATGTTCCAATTGGCAACCTGATATTTGTTGGACTGAATTCGTGTAACCCTTCTTCTCCAATATCCATTCCTTTTTGTGGGAAAAACCATAGAATAGAATATAGGCCCTCCTTTGGGCTCAGCTACAGCTGTTGGATTGACTATAACTGAGCCACATGGGCCCTTGTAGTTTCAACCATGATGAAATTTGAGGTCTTCATTACACAATGTAGTGCGTGTCTACGAAAAATCCAGGGGAAAATAAGTACAAAAAAAGAGTGCAAATTATTGTGCTAAAAGTATCCTTCTTATGCTTGGAAAAGATAGAATGGGTTATGACAAGGCAAAATCCCTCATATGTCTACATTCTCCTAACCCATGCATTTCCATCACATCAGATGTTGTGACCAAATCTTTTTAACCCCTGGGCCCTTATGAGTTATGAGATTACACAAAAGAAGGCTGTGCGTGGGGTGAGAGAAGAGCATAGAGGAATCCAGAATTTTATGTTTTATAGTTCGAATTTCGATATATATATATAGTTCACTTTGTGTATTAATAATACCTTATTTGATACACTTTTTTCAACATATGTATAACTAATAAAAATATTAGTTACACACACTATTTGGTATTATCGTATGTATAGCTAATACATAGCAAAACCCAAGGTTATTAATAATATGCATAAGCTTAGTTAAAGACAAAATTGCCCCTTCAAATTTTATGTTTGATTAAAAAAGATTTACCTCTTTTTCATTAATATAAATAAAATACAAGTTGACAATTTTTTTAAAAAAATTTTCACCCCTTTTTCTAATATTAAATTCTTTCAATTAATCAGTCATTCTATTAAAATTTCACATTTAACAAAATAAATACTAAAAATTTGCAATTTCTTTTCTGAAAATTAAAGTATTTTTCTCTACACCCGTGGGATTCTTCCTCTCCTATGAGGCCAGTTGCTCCATGGACACACTATCCTGGATCAGCAATTGCACAAACTGTGTGGGCCAAATTAATATAATTATCCCTAAAGAATTTGAAGGGCATTTTTATAAACAAATACTTTTCTTAAAAAATTATGCAATGCATGTAATTTTTAATACACCAAATCGAACAATCGATAAGAAATAATCTCAGCATAACTAATGTATGCATAACTAATGCATGTATAACTAACCAGCATTACCAATGCACTCTATTCGGCATTATTCTTATACACTTTACCAAACGACTCCTAAGAGAAAAATGAGCATTTTAAAGTTAAAATGTTATTATAAAAAGGTATCATTCTTTCATGGACGGACTAAAAAGGAAAGAATATCATATAAATTGGGACAAATGAAATATATTTTTTGATGAATATACAAAAGTTTTGAGATAAAACTATTGGGTTCTAATGAACCCTAAACATTAACATGACACATTTGCTCTTGCTAAGTAGGGACCAAATGTTTAGTAGAACAAGACACCATTATACAATATCTCTTCCCATTCTTTTATAGGGCTTTTGATAGGAGGCATAACACTTCCAATTCTCCTTTTTCAGTTTCACTCATAAATTTGGTAGTGGAGCCAAAGTCTTGATGTTTTTCCAGCAACAGTCAGCTTAGCAAAGTGAAAACAAGGTGTAGAATTATTTTCCAATAACATATAAATAGATGTTACGTATCATGTATGCAACGAAAATATTAATATAAGTAAGTAATAATAAGAAAGGAGAGGGACAGATTGTGGTTATACGTATCCCTCCATACTTTGAGAACCATTATCTAGACAATCCAGCAATACCCAAATAACAAATGGTCCACCACCCCTTTTGCAACTGTGTATAATGGAGAATATGTTTATCAACACAGAGAAATAAAACAGTCATAAGACCTATCTGCCTAGCTTAATATTTAATTGGAACATGCTCACTTGTAGACTTGTAGTTTAGTTTGTAATTCAATTTTTGCATGAATGTGTTCCCCACATTGCCTGGTCCATTACAATTTGCTAAATCTCATTCCTAAGAAAATTCTTCAAGAAACAAATGCAAAGTTAACAGGGCATATTGCCTCAAACAGATACAATAATAAAAAGTGCGCACAAGTATTTGCCCCCCTTTTCCTTTCTTTCTTTTCATTTCAGTCTTCACTACTTTGCTCCATATGACTTCAATCATCTTGTAAAAAAAAAAAAAAAAAAAAAAAAAAAGATACTTTTTGGAGTACTTTTGGTGGTCAAGCGTGTTTCTTCTTCAAATGGACCCATTGGTTAGAGTAAGGGGAAACATGAAACGATGGGCTAAAAGGTTTAATCACCATTAACCAATCAATTTGGATTGGTCTTAAACTCTATTGTCTGCGTCACTAGCCTACTATTTGTGTTAGATTAGGGAGCAAAAACAAGATTTTACATGGAAAGTGGGAATCTAAGTTTTCTGTGTTGTGATTAAGGATGGACCTTTGAATGTTTTGGAATCATAAAAACTCTTTAGTGTGTCTTCTTTATCCTTCTTTTTTGCTTAAATAATTCGTACGTACCACTATTATTATTTCAACGGAGAAAAGTAAAAAATCTAATCCAACTTTTTAATCTATCTTGTCATGTTTTCTGCTTTAGATAAATGTTTATCCTCTCCTACATGCTAGCTAGGCTGCTATAATAATTGAACAGTATTAGGAGACTTGAATTCAACATCCCTTTATATTATAAAAATATTTCCCTTCCAATCCTCACCTCCAAAAGTGAGGGACAAACTCATTTTATTGATGCTAGCATGTGATTTTATGGCCACAATCAACACCCTCCATATGCATTGGCCCTCCCTTTTTTTCCCCTCACACTCCAATTGCCTGCATCTAACGTATTGAACTTAGTCCATAAACATTATACCGTCCCCCACCCACAAATCTCTCAAATTAACCATGACTTCTTTATGTTCCTCCTTTCTTTCCTATTTTGGAAATTTTTCCTTACAAAGGTTTTCGGTGTCTACGCCCCTCATCAAGTTCTACTGACATTTTGATACTTATTTCTATAACAATCATAATTACAATAAGTTATGTACAGCCAAGATTCCACATCTTAATCATATTGTAAAAGAAAAAATGTCTTGAAAAAGTTTGCCGGTTGATGTATATACTTTTAAAAAAAACAGAGGTTACGTTCGTTGCTTTTCACTTTTTCTTTTTATGGTATCAGTATATATGTGTTTGCATGAACTCTTCGTCGGGATAATGAAAAGAAAAAGGCAAAAGAGTGTTGTTGTACGAGTAGTGTAATATTCTCGTTCACTGCATATAGTTCAGTAACTTTGTTTTCTCGAAATGTGAAACTCTCCAATGAGCAAGTGGAAACTTGTAAGCCTGACAGCTGTAAATACTGCTATTGTTTAACAGAATAATCAGATAACCCATTTCTTTTTTAATTCTTTCTGTGTGCACAGTAATAATGCATGAATAGTGTCCCTTATATATGGAGCACTTGACCGACAATTCTACAGTAAGAGGATAAAAGAACTGCTCTTAGACCCACATATAGAGTTATTGCGACCAAAAAATAAAAGAGAACCTGATTTATTCAGTCACACCTAATGGTGAGAAGAAAAGAAAGCACAAACATGTTAAGCTGAGAAACACCCATACTTGAAAAATTAAAAACGGTATAGTCGCAATCTGTCCATCCATGAAAGTGAAAGACAAAACACAAAAAAGAAAAAAAAAACGAGGAAACAGAGTTAAGAATGCTTGATTTATATAAGCATATTGGAGTAAAGAAAAGCCCAAGTTTTCGGCGACATTTCTATCCTACCTTTTCTAGTCACACACATAAATAATACTAGTATGATATTAGAGCTAAAGGTTTTATAATTAGTGTGAACTTTTTATATAAATATATCTTGAATTCTTCCTATCTTCACCTTCTTTGTGATTTCCATTTGATATTGATTGACTTGACTTGACCCGGAACAAAATTTTGCAAAGTTAAAAGGATCCCCTGATTTTCAGACTTTACTTTATCAACAGTGCAACTATGGATAATTTTGATGGACTGCAAAAAACAAGCACACAAAAGAAAAGGGGAAATGTCATGCATTTGATAGTGATTTGACTAAGGAAATGGTTCGCTATGTCATCAATTTGTTATTTAGTTGTCGGCTTTGTATTTTTTTTTTTCTTTTTTGGGATCACATCATATGACTTAAAGATTAAAATTGCGACTAGGCAGTGATCGAGATTGCATCTGAGACATAAGTTCATTTTACATTACCATTCATGCAATTCAAGGACAATATGTCCGGAAATTGGTACAAATAAGAGTACCATTCACTTATACTCTCTATGAATTTCATATGGATTTTATAAGTTGAATCATCCATAACCAAAATGACTTGCGGCAAATTTCTTCTTGAAACCTAGCTAGCTAGCTGAATAACTATATAATGCCATCCAGGGGCGGAACTAGCATAGAATTAGCGGGTTCGATCGAACCCATTAACTTTGGTCTAAACCTTGTATTTGTCTTAAAAATTCATGGAATACATATAAATTGTTAATTTAGAAATCAATACCATAAACGAATTAGAATTCCGAACCCACAAGTTTTAAATCGTGACTTAATGCCAAACATCTTTACTTGCTTGCACTATGATAAGATTTTTGGTGTCCCCTTTATCATGATAGAAACACCCTTATCAAATTTGGTTGCTTTTTTTTTTTTTTTGGACGAAATGACAAAAATATATTCCTGATTATCAGTTTGCCAGTGTTTGTTTAACAATCTTTATATATTCATACACATTGCATTAGTATGATCAACGTGGAATCCTAATTTTAACCTTTACTTTGTTTCTTTTGGTTAAAGTGGGAAGTGTTCTTACAGTTTGACTCAATAGATGCATGTCTTAAAAAGGTATGATATATGCAATCTAGTGCAGGATACGTTGAAGGGAAGAAACTATCAAGTGTTAGTTACAACATATGAAGTTCGTGCGAAATTAAATATTAGGTCCAGGTACCTTGAATATTGATTGAGCAGCTGCTAATGCAAATTTCAGAGGCCAGACACTCGATGAGAATTAAACACGAATAATCATGACCGGTTTCCTAAATTAGTTAAAACCTCCGGCAACTAAAACCATACCACATAGGCAATAAAAAATAAGGTAGAGGGTATAATTTCCGACATCATCAAACTTTGTACTCACAGTCAGCTGTAGCCTAACACTTTTCTCTTTCTTTTTTTAAAACGTATCCAAAGCCTCATTGATGATTTGACCATACTTTTTGTGTGTGTGTGTGGGGGGGGGGGGGGGTTAACAAGGTGTCTCATGTTATATTGATAAAGAAGGAATTCATTAAAATTAATAAAAACAGCCTCTAGAGTATGCCTCTAGAGTATTATTGGGGCAATTCAAAGGACTAACGAGCCTTCAATCAATAAAGTTACTGGGTTTCGTTTTTACCCCTTCCGGACAACGTCAGTCTTGGTCTAATGATTGCTTACATAATTTTCGATTTGCTTCAAGACATTAGATTGTGGTCGAAGGTTTGCGATAACTTTTAAATTTTAAACTGTGGTCTAACATATTTTCATAAAATTTTCAGTTTGCTGAAAGAGAATCTTTAGATCATAGTTTAAAAGGTCCATCGACACCGAGAGAAATAAAAAGATGGTCATTTACTAAACACATAATATTAAAAAGGACAACTGATGAAAATTCAGGAAAAAAATAAAGACAATAAAAATAAGAAAAAGGAGAAAAGCAAGAAAGCTAAAGTAATCCCTCTTCCCAAATGCGGTATGATCAGTTTCATAATGATAAAGGCGAAAACAGAGTTTAAACCAATAAGGTTTATGCCATATACTAATTTTTAAAACTTGCGAATTTGTAAAGTAGAATATACAATTTAATGTTGAGAAATAAAAGGATGGCGATAAAAGTAAAATTGTTTGTGCCCGATTAAAATCTGGTAGGCATATAAAGAAGGAAAACCAACCAGGCGATCAAATGTTACTGAAAAATCGAAATCTTGTGTTATTGGAATCAGAGTATTTTGAAACGCGTTTTCAACAGCCAACTAGCATACACCTTCGCTTTGCACATCATTCGGAGTCACTGCATAAAATTAATAGAATTGCGGTATTGGTGTAATAATAGAAGTATATCTCGTCTACCCAAACGACATCAATAGTTTGGTTGTACATGTGATTAAGGAAAAGAAAGATTTGATAATTTGCATAGATTGAATCTTAGGTAATCAAAGTGAAGCCCAACGTATGTACTTGATTCTTAAACAGCAATAGTTAGACGTAAAGAATGTCACAATTAAGCAGGATCCGCTTAACGATGCAGTGCTTACCACTTCAAGGAATAAAGTTAACAGTAAACAAGATTATCCAAATTTAATAATGGTGCATGCCATACCGAAAGGGAAACATAAAATTAGGGACCACATAATTGGTCTCTTAAGTAAGAACTAAGTAAGAAAATTAATGGTGTGTCTGTTCTTTTATGCTGTCGGGTTGAATTTATGGATGGTAGATCTATTTTACACAAGCTAGTTCCATTAGTGAAGGCTCTTACGCTTTGCTCGTGCAACAAGATCTTCTACAAACGTGCTGTACATTACAATTATAGGTCTAACATGGTATGAGATTTCCTTTTAGCAACTTGTACTTCACGTGCTTGCGTTTTGTCATTTACGTAAAAGAAAATTTGCATGGGAGATTACGAACCTTTCCTTCTTCTTTCCTGCTTCTTTCCTCGCCTAATCCCCAATCTGTGTTTAATTTTAATTTTTATACACTAATAATGGATTTTTATAAGATTGACAGTGTAAAATAATCTTTATATTATCAAATCAAAATTTAAAAAATAAGTTAGTTACTTGCAGCAATAAATTAATATACACTGATAGTATAATTGTTCTTTACAATATGAGTTTCTGGATTTAAATTTTGGGTGTTGTACTGGAGTCTGTTTCCATCGAACTGGACAATCAATATTTATATTGTTTTTTCAGAACTTGGATGTGCTAAGTTAAACAAAAAAAAGAGAAAAAAGAGAGAAGTAATTAATTAAGTTGTTGTAATTTAAAGATTGAGGGCGCAGTAATAATTAGTTTTTCACAGTAGGCTCTATACCTTTATCAAGTTACACGATTTTATACATTGGATATAGGAATAAGATGAAGGTGTCATTTTAATGAGCCAAATCATGACAAAAGTAGTACACTATGATCAGTCCATCCAAGATCTCTTTTTCAGAGTCGAACAATTTCTCTATGTAAAGTGATGCTGCACAAAGGTGATTCCACTTGTCGACCTTTATTAATTCAGGTTCACATTGAAAAACCTGAAAGCAGCTTGTTTTTACAGGGTATAGAATCTTGACATGCATTCTACAAAGTGTATTATTTGAGCAACAAGTGCAAGAAGAAATTGGCAGTCTAATAATCACCCTCTCTGACAACCACGCACTACTAATTTCATTTGAGGTTTTATTTATCATAATTCATCTAAGTTTCCAATACAAAAATAAACGTATACTAAATTAAAGAATCAAATTATTATTTGTATTAATGAGTTGTTGGAGTTGGAAAAAGATGAAGAGGGGCTCGAGTAAGATCTTATTACATTAAGTTAAAACATTAATTGACCACATCCATTATGAAACTTTACATTTAGAGATTGCCGAAAAATTAATGAACCTGCTACTGGTTACTAGTACTAGTACAATTTTATAAGTATTAAAGATTAAAAAAAAAAAATCTTAGCAAACGTTTCTCTTGTAGAAGTTTCGATCGGCTCAAGAATCTCAAAGTCATAAAGTGCATGGCCGAGGCAGAACTAGTATTTCGAGTTTATAAGTTTCGAATTCTAATTCTTTTAAGTTATTTGGTTCTAAATTAATATTTATACGTAATTAATATTTTTTAAAAACATAAATACAAGGTTGAACTAAAGCTACTGAATTTGACCGAACTTGTAGCTGACATTGTGGCTCCACCCTAATGCATGGGCGGAGCCACCTAAAACTTAGAAGCAAGGGGGTTCAAATGATACCCTTCCTCAAAAAAATGTAGTTATTGAAACATATATTTTACTTATAACTTATAAGACAAGAATAATAAAATGCATGATAAATATAAAGGTTGAATTTCTCTAACTTGATCAGCAATTTCAATTTCTTCCAAATACTATGAAACACCCCGAGTCTCTCGAGTCATAATTCAAATAACGTATAAATTCATAAAAATACTATACAGACTTATTCAAACTTTTTAAATACTAAGTGCATATATATAAATAAACATTAGCAGGAGAAGAAACAGTAGAAAGCTGGAATAATGGGGGACAAGATAGAAGAGCAGGGATTTGAGGGATAGATGATAATTGCCAATGGGTTTGTTCAGAGGCGAAGCCAAGATTTCAACCTTATAGGTTCGAAATTGTAATCCTTTCAAGTTATTGGGTTCTAAATAAATAAGTTTTACATATCCAATAAATTTTTTAAGACAAATACATAATTTGAACATAAACTACTGGGTTCGGCCGAACCCGCATCCGATACTCTGCCTCCACCCCTGGGTTTGTCAACTTAAACATTACACATTCGCGTCTTTTGATTTCATATTTTATTAGCAATACTTGTTTATAAATATAAAAATAGAACTCCTTATTCTTGAGATGTTAAAAATTCAGAAAATTGATATAATGACAATAAAGAAAAATATCTCCAAAGAGGCGATCGAAGTCAGCGGTCAAAGATTTGCATTACTGTCTTTGTCTCCCTCTTCAACCTACAAACACTAGTATAGAAATATTAAATCAAATGTGGGTATTCTCAAATCTCAATACATACATTCTTTTCCTATATTTCTTCTCTTTGTTTGTAAACATTCCCATAAAATCCTCGACTCACATACTCCCAACACCAAGCACTAAGCGCTCCATCTGCCTTGCGGTCCTACCTTCCTTGGTGCACCCGCCCATTTCTAGTTTTCTTATGTAAGGAGTTGTTCTAATGATAAACACATTTCACTTTCAACCAAGAGATTATGAGTTCGAGTCATCAAGAGTAAGTACGAGAGCCGAGGGTCTATCGAAAATAACCTCTCTATCCCAGGGTAGGGGTAAAGTCTGCGTACACGCTACTCATCTCAGACTCTACTAGTGAGATTATACTGGATTGTTGTTGTTGGTGGTGGTGTTGCTGCCGCTTTGTTCATCTATCCCTACCCCCCAAAAAAAACCTAAATACTAGTAGTCAATCACTTAAATTAAAAATAGTTAATATATATATATATATATATATATATATATATATATATATATATATATAATGAGTATATATTTTAATAAATTAAATTTATTTTTAATAGTTAATATTTAAATAAAATGAAAAGTCATTTATAACTTAATTTTCAAATTAGCCATTACTACTACGATTAGTCAATGTTAATAAAATGTACAATTTTATTAATTTAAATGCCTTTTTATTTCAAAGCAAAAATAAATTTAATGCATATAAAATATTTTATCAAAGTTTTTTTCGAAATTTTCATCAATGTACATATTTTTTCTAAATGTAGGAAAATTTCTATTGTAATTTGGATTATTGGAAGTGCTAAATATAATTTAGTAGATAGTTTTGTTTTGTGTCTAAACTTGTCCACCTAATGTACGTCTCAGTTGACTTGTCTTTAAGGATGGACAAACTGCAACCGTCCACATTAGTCAGCTGTTTGACTAGTCAATACATGGCGACAACTATTTGGACACTTGGCGACCAGGTGTGGATGACCTGTCCAAACAAATTCAGCACTTCTTTCTTGTTTGCTTGTTTTGATAATTACCTTTGTTTCATTCATTTATGAATAAGTTAACATAAGAAAGACCAAAATTTTTTAAAAAATGGATAGATTAGAATTTAGAAGTAAGGCAGTTGCAACTTTCGGCGATCGAGTGATTATTTGGCCATCTGTTTTTCTTATACTCCCTCCGGTCACTTTTACTTGGCACGTTTTGACTTTTTACGTCTCTTAAGAAATAATAAATGAAGTGCATAATTTACCATGTTACCCATATTAATTGATGTATATTTTATTGGATTTGAAAAAATGATTTGAAATTGTAATAAATATTTGAGAAAATGATTTGAGAAAAAACTTGTTATCTTCTCTTGATATACGTAAAGTGTCAAATAAAAATGAATATCTATTTTTATTATACATGTCAAGTAAAAGTGACCGGATGGAGTACTTATTTACCACCGTGTAACTTGTTTCAATTTCTTTATTGGATAAATGAAAGCAGGTGGAGTAGTTATTTCGTTTTGTTGTGGGGGATTTTGGGGCTTTTCACCAATAATTGGTGAAATAGTCTTGATAATTGTAAAGTTTTAGGGATTCACCAAATCACCAATGAAGTTGCTTCCTTTGATAACGTATGAAAACCCTAATTATTATGACTTGCATGAGTTTTACGTTGGTTCTGCTGCTTTTCCCAGCCATAACCGATCAGATCTTATGCCTTCCCTTTTTGTTTCTCCGGTATAACTTTGTCGAATGTTACGAAATTTTCTTTTTAATTATAGAATAATACTTGCTTTATGTACTCAAGAAACTAGTTGTGACAAGTCATAGTAAAATTGACAACCACAATTTAATGGATAATAACAAAGAATTTGACTTATGAGGTGAAGCAAAATCGAAACAAGCAACAACGAAAAGTTTTTGATTCTTATAATAATCTAACGCCGTGTAGAGTGTAGTTTTATTTTTATTTTATTTTTTCAAATTGACGGCAACAACCAAAAGAAAAACTGCTGCCCGAATTTTATGTTTAGGTTTAAAATTTTGACAACCAATGAGAAAAGGAAGCATGACAAGTCCCTTACTAAAAGACAATTAAGAAGTAACAATTAGGTCTCATCGTTTATACTTGATTTAATTCTTACGAAGTTTTATCACCAATGAGCAACTAGAGTCGGAACTGGTGTATCTACTACATTGAACTTTTTTTTTTGTTTTATATTAATAGACTAATCCAACATTGTTTTTGTTTTCCAGATGTTTGCTTTCCTCAGTTAACACGAATATTGTTTATGAAGTTCAAAATATTGTTCACATTAATTAATGCATTATGCTAGTTCTTGCTTCCTAATATTGGAGGGTTATTAGACAAGACTTTTCAGTCTCATAAATTTTGGTTGCCGGTGCAAGGTGTCTCTAACTTACTTATCAATTTGAATTTGAGTTTTCGACAGTACATATACCCCACGTTTTAAATTGTTTTCCTTTTATGGTATATCATTGATTATTACCAATACGAGTTCGGAGACCTTTGACATTTTTTTTTTGAATTGGTTATATCCATTTATTAAAATTATATAGGTGATCATAGCTAGCTAAGATTTTTGTTAAACTGTCGCCTATCTCATATATATAGTCAAACAAACTCGGGTTCTCTTGGGAAGTATTAATAGTTTCACACTCACTTTTCTTTGCTTTTTTTGCTTTTGTTTTTGTTTTATTTAATAATGAAGAATTGTAACTATACGGCGTAATCTGTAGTTGCAGTAATATTCGTTTTGACTTTTGGCCATGAGTATTTCAGAGGAAAAAGAACAATGCCCCAATAGGTCTTGTGATGCATAATTATAACTAATTATATAAAAGTTAAGATGCATTTTGATTGTTATGCTCTAAATAATAATATAGAACTGTACTTATGTGGTGTCTAGTGAGTAATTGAATGGAATTGTAGAATTCCATATTAAGGGAGAAAAAAAAAAGGAAACGTTATCAGCTGATCAAAGAAAACAAAAATATAACGTAAAAGGCTAATAACTACGTGAAGGGAGAAGAAAGTGGTGTTTTAATCAGAAACTAGTACGCCACAAAGTATTTGCCCAATGACTCCTATTCCTACACGTGTCAAACATCTGACGTGGGAACCAGCTGTCAAGTGGCACACAATACATTCCTGATACCACATGTGTCTTCTGTCCAGCTGTCATGGCCACCTTGGACATTGTACTCGGGAAGCTCACATCCGTACAAGGACATTAATTAATTGATAACCCAAATTGACAATTGATTATTGGCTTCTTAGACCATGCTCTTTTGTAACGAAGAAGATCACGTAGATGTATTTTCGGTAAAAAATATGAAGGATTGTTTTTTAGATAAATTTGTAAAAAATCAGCAAGGCTTTGCACCGTTTTATTTATTAGTATTACTTTATGATAGTAAGTAAAACCAAATATATATATGTATTTATTTAAAATTGTTTGACTTATATCAATCTATAATATACTAGTTAATGCAATTTAACCCGTAATGAAAAATTATCTGTTTAAGTTAATTCGTAAATAGTTTATACCAAAAATACGTATAATTTAAATTCAATATCAAAAGGGAAGGTAAAAGACGAGCTGCCGTTAAAGAAAGGAACAAGAGTAGAAGCAGGCCAGAAAGAGAGAAGCGGGATTACAGCACTATTTTTTGTGGCGAAAACCTCATACTCATCCATTTATTTCCTAATAATAACAAAATACCAGGTTTTCCTTGTACGAAATACGACAAGCATACCCTGTGCTCGCCTTATATGCAGCACTAATCTCCTTCCCACTTCTTCCCAATATTCATCCTTCTCCTGCGCACGTTATTAATCTATGTATATCCCCAACTTGTTACTCCGTTGTGAATATATATTCTTATTTTCTTGAATACAATATTCCCTTTCGTCGAGTGACGCAGTTAAAATCTTCACTAAGGGGATTCAAACTATAAATGTATAAATAAAACGAAAAAAGTCAAAAGGATTCAACAGTTATAATCATATAGACTAAGCCAAGATTTTAATTTTAAGGTTCTGGATTTTCGAACGATGATTTCAAGATGATTTGATATTTGTAGATATTTAACAAATTTTTTAACACAAATACATTATTTAAGTAAAAACTATTGGGTTCAACCAAATCCGTATCCGTACTTTTATCTCCGCCCTTAGTTATTATATGTATATAAAAAATAATTTTAACCTTATACATAAAATGTAATTTTAAACGAATAAATCAAATAAACTCACATGCGTCCTAGCTCCGCCTCCAACCTCCTTACCTCACACAAGTGGTGGAGCCAAAATTTTCGTTAATGAGTGTCAAAATATATAAAAGTAAACATATCAGGAAATTAACGAGAGTCAATACATAGTATATTTATATATAATTTTTTTACCTAGCTACACAATGTATTTTCCCCGCGAAAGGGTGTCATAAGGTGGCTCCGCCACTGCCTCACACTACCCCAACCCTTGCAAAATGAAAAAAGAAAAAAAAAAAAGAAGAGAAGGAAATTTCTGTTTTGTGTATGAAGGTCAAAATAATAAGCAGGGTGGGAAGCTTTTTGATAAAGTGACAGCCCGAAGCTTTTTGATAAAGTGACAGCCCCTTGTTCTATAGCTAACACCTCCCTCACCTCAAGTTTATTTATTTTTTATTTAATTTATGTATTGGTTGTGAAAAAAAAATATAAGTTATCAACATATATAAGTTAAATTCTTTTAAATTAGCATTTTCCTTTTTGGCTCTGTGGGGAGGTTTTCTGTCCAGCAAAATGGAAAAGAAAAGATAATTTGACAAACCAAATTGACACAAAGAGCCATATATATTTAGCATCGGCAAGAGTAGCCTTATTTCTAAATGAAGAACAGTGCGGAAAGTTATAACTAAGGGGATAAGATGAGGCAAATGATTTTTTTAAATAAAAGCCAAATTTTAGCAGTAACAACACATTTTTATCTTTAACCGGTACAATTGAAATTGGGACACGGATAAGGCGTCCGGAAGTTGTACAATAAAAATCCAAAAAGGCTTGTTTGGGTATTAAAGGACAACAAGGGCTACACAAACGACAATTAGAGACCTTAGGTGCAATAAACATCTTTAGATGAATCTTAAATACGTTGTCTTAAGTCGCAATTATCGTAACCACAGATATTAGGCATGAAAGTTGTATGCCTTTGCTAGTCACAAAAGCATGTTTTCAACTTGCCAGAGGCAAATTGACAGAAACCCCATATATATATATATATATATATATATATATATATATATATATATATATATCAAGAATTAACCCCAAATCCTATCCAGCCACCAAAAAAAAAAAAAATTAAAATTATATAGATTTTGGTACAGTATTTGTTTCTCTGCACTTTTAAGCGATACAGAAATTGGACCACAGACCACAAGCCAACTTCAACCAAACATCCTCTATATAAAGCCCCCTTCTACAATGGACTACACCCACACCAGAAAATCATATTTCTTTCTCCTTTGTAACAAACTCTCTTCTCACCCATCCCTTACTCTCTGTCTCTCTTTAACACACACTGACGTGATTCAGAAAACAGTTGTTCAAGAACCATGCCTGAGGCACCAAAAACAGCTGAATACAGTGCTGTTGCAGAAAACAACAAGAAAGTTCTTCAGTTCATTGAAGAGGTGACAACCAACGCCGATGAGGTCCAAAAGAGAGTTCTTGCTGAAATTCTGTCTCAAAATGCTCATGTTGAATACTTGCATCGCCATGATCTTAATGGTCATACTGACCGAGACACGTTCAAGAAAATCATGCCTGTTATCACCTACGAGGATATTCAGTCTGATATTACTCGTATTGCCAATGGTGATAAATCTCCTATCCTCTGCTCTCAACCCATCTCTGAGTTTTTGACAAGGTTTGTTCTTTTCTATTCTTTTTGGATGAAAAATGCGCAACCTTATCTCAATAGTGTAAAGGTGTACTACACAAAGTGCTAAAACTCAAAAGAATAACTCGCTTTTTCTTGATTTTGTCGTTACTGCATGTATTTGGTATTTTCTAGCTAGTTTATGCTAAATGGTAATTTTGAATATGCAGTTCCGGGACATCAGGAGGGGAAAGAAAACTGATGCCAACCATTGAGGAAGAACTTGTGAGGAGATCAAAGCTCTACAGCCTTCTAATGCCTGTGATGAGCCAATTTGTTCCAGACCTTGAAAAAGGCAAAGGAATGTACTTTTTGTTCATAAAATCTGAGGCTAAGACACCAGGGGGATTACCAGCTCGTCCTGTATTAACAAGTTATTATAAGAGCCCCCATTTCAAGAACAGGCGTCCTGACCCTTACACAAACTATACCAGCCCAAATGAAACGATTCTCTGCTCAGATTCTTACCAAAGTATGTATTCTCAAATGCTTTGTGGCCTCTGCCAAAACAAAGAAGTCCTCCGTGTTGGGGCAGTCTTTGCCTCAGGCTTTATCCGTGCTATCCGTTTCTTGGAAAAGCACTGGTCTCTTCTTTGTCACGATATTAGAACTGGAACCATTAACTCCCAAATTACTGATCCTTCAGTGAGAGAGGCAGTGATGAAAATCCTGAAACCTGATAATAAGTTAGCTGATTTTATTGAGGTTGAATGCAGCAAAAAATCATGGCAAGGGATTATCACTAGGTTGTGGCCTAATACTAAATATATTGATGTTATTGTGACTGGAACCATGTCACAGTATATACCCACTCTCGATTACTATAGCAATGGCCTCCCTCTTGTCTGCACCATGTATGCTTCCTCGGAATGCTACTTTGGTGTCAACCTTAATCCCCTTTGCAAGCCCAGTGAAGTTGCTTACACACTTATTCCCACCATGGGTTATTTTGAGTTCTTGCCTGTTCACAGAAATAATGGTGTCACTAATTCAATCTCCATGCCTAAATCACTAAATGAGAAAGAGCAGCAAGAATTGGTGGATTTAGTTGATGTCAAGATTGGCCAGGAGTATGAACTTGTTGTCACCACATATGCTGGTAAATTTCAAATACTTGTATCAATTAAAAATGAAATACTATTATGTTTTTCTTGGCTATTTATTAAGACATGTTTGCTAATGGCCTTTTTTGATCCATTTCAGGACTCTACAGGTATAGGGTGGGTGATGTGCTTCGGGTTGCTGGATTTAAGAACAACGCTCCTCAATTCAACTTTATCTGCCGGAAAAATGTGGTGTTAAGCATTGATGCAGACAAGACAGATGAGGTAGAGCTACAAAATGCGGTCAAAAATGCAGTGAGCCATTTGATGCCATTTGATGCACATGTGATTGAGTACACTAGCTACGCTGATACAACCACAATTCCAGGGCACTATGTCCTATTCTGGGAGCTGAATGTGAATGGCTCAACCCCAGTTCCTCCATCAGTTTTTGAAGATTGTTGCCTCACTATTGAGGAGTCCCTTAACAGCGTTTACCGCCAGGGTCGTGCATCGGACAAATCCATTGGCCCACTGGAAATCAAGATTGTGGAAAATGGGACTTTTGACAAGCTCATGGACTATGCCATTAGCTTAGGTGCTTCAATAAATCAGTACAAGACACCCCGATGCGTCAAATTTGCACCCATTGTTGAGCTTCTGAATTCGAGAGTGGTGTCTAGCTACTTCAGCCCCAAATGCCCAAAATGGGTTCCTGGCCTCAAGCAATGGAACAACATGAACTGAATGGTGGCTAAGCCTCGGATTTCTCTGCTAGGAAAGGAATGCACTGAGGATCATTTTAGTGCTAGAATTATTAAGATCATCCTGCTTAGGTTGACCCCAAACCAATTTTATGGGGTTTTTTCACTTTTTAAGTAAATTCGGTATTAAGGCTTTGTAGAATTTAACTTGTCGTTCATTATGGTAGAAACTTGAAATTAGCCATGTACAAAAACAGCAGTTCCCTATTTTAAAAAAGCTTCTACCTTTTGTTAAATTGCGACCTCTCATGGCGACAGCTGCCTTTTCTCTCATTGCAAATTGAGCAAACATTTTATGGGAATTGTTTTCTTATTTCAGGGCAGGAATCCTGCCCACTGAACTCTCATGATCCCACGTCCCAAAACGGTAGTACATAACTGCAGAAGAAAGCTAACTTTAATTATCCTAATACAAAAGCACTATAATTACTTAGTAGTTTAGTGTAGTATCATACCATTATTTTCAGGGAAAAGTAAAACAACTTTGTGTCACTTATAATTCAGCTACCACTTAAACTAATCTTATTCCTCGTGAAACTAAACAAAAAGATTAAAGGCTACATATCTCCAGTCAATTTCTTCCATAAAAGTGGATCGATTGACGTAAATCCCAATGTAGAAAAATAAAACTCAGGGACCCAGATAAATGACTAATAACCAAGCTTCTCTCCGTTTGCCAAAATAACTTTTGATGAAAAAATATGGGAAGAAAGCAGATAATCATATGGACAAACTTATAATGGTCTGCAGAAACCAATAGTGACTTCACTTATTTTGCATTAGAATACACTATTAAAAAATAAGAGCAAATTAATTAACAAGTTCCCATATTCTAACTAACACCTCAACTTTGGTTGGTGCTATATCATCCTTGAGATACGGGCGGAGTTATCCTTGTCCAAAAGGGAGACACCCATTTATCAAAAAATTTTACTGTGTAGATAGGTATTTATACCATCTTTACGTGTTTACTTTATTATATTTTAAATTTTTTTAATGAATTTACCAAGCCTTGGGAGTTTTTTTTTCCTCCTCTAAGTTTGGTGTTACTATATCAACAATAAAACCACGGAAGTATTGTCTCAAGAATTTGATAAATGATTAGTTGTTTCTCAATGATTATGTTTGTTACTTCCTCCGGTGGATAATATGTGACTTTTTAACATTTAGCACACCCTTTAAGAAAATTTTAACTTCTAAAAAAAATAAATATTTTGACTATGTTATTCTTAATTAAAATTTGCATATTATGTAAAAGACATTAGTATTTGGAAGAAGACGTTTAAATTTGAAAAAATATAATTTATTCTTGATTATGGGAGGGAGTATTTTTTTTAGTTAAGGTTGAGTAAAATACATGTAAACATAAAACGGAAATGGGCCAATCAACATCACTCCCGTATACTATTAAAGACACTAGTATGAAAAACTTTATAACGACGTTAGGTTCTCTTTTCGTTTTTGGCAATTATCATAATTAACTGGATCTGAAGAGGCTGATTGCCTATTACCGTTATTTCTGTTCTTCTACATAATATTCAGAGCATAACAAATTACTAGCACGAAGTTGATATTCTCGTCTTAGGAGTAGTTGATAATTAAAGGCTTTTGTTTGGTGTCTATTGACTTAATTTTGTTTTGCATCTAAGTTTCTCAATGGAAAAGTCATGGTGTTATTTTTTAAATAATTATCTGACCACATAAGGTTCTTTTGTTGAGTAGTTTAGTTGTACGAATTTGGTTACATAAATGAGAAAAAAAAAAACAGAGTGGACAACTTTGACTGAGGAAAGTGGCTGTGATGCTGCGGTCATGGAATAAGACCAGAGAAGATAGTTCACAAAACCGGTTAAAAGACAAAGCTCTGATGCAAATAGTGTAAAAGCATATAATAGTACTGGTCCATGTATGTATTTATATACTCCAAGTGAGGAGGGGTAGTAGTAGCGAAGGACAGATAAGATAATGATGATTTTTGTACTCAGAAAATGTTCCCTGGGCTCTGCCTTTGAAAAGAAAGAAACAAACAAAAAACATTAGTAGCAGAAGGGGGTCTCTGCTGCTGCAGAGAGTGGCCAATGCTTTGAAGACAAAGGCCAGAGTAAAGAGAGAGACAAGTCCTGAGACAAAATTTTCACAAAGAAAATGAAAGTGAGATTTTCTTGCTTTCTCTCTTTCTTTGTATTTTCTTTTTCTACTATTACAGCATGTTTTGGTTGCTTGCCTTATGTGTGAGAGTGACAAGACAGAGAGAGGGAGTGGGGATTTTGGATATTGACAGATGAGGGTTGTGTTAGTAGTTTTTTGGGCTTTTGGTGTTTCCGTAGTGCAACCAACTGTATCATCATCATCATTATCTATATTTGTCTTCTCTTTGCAATTTCAACAACCCAACGATTTTCTTCAATCGCACCATGGGAACATGCCGACTATGACCCATTTCCCTCTTTTTCCGGTTGCTTATTTTTGCTACGTAATTAGTAGATATGTAATAGATTCAATATCATATTTGATGATTTGAATATATTTTTGATATATATGATATTTGATATTCTTTTATCATAGTTATTATTAATTGCTTGATTAATTTAATAAGGGCATTGATTAAATTTTGAGCTTTGTCATCGTAATGAAAATCATAGTAATGAGAGTAAAGTCTCTTACAATTTAATCTAAATTTTATTTTTGATCGTAGGATTAATAATTTGGACATTAATAATCCGGTTAGATCAATATTTATATGATCGTCTTTATGTGATGAAGATTATTATGAGATGTTAATTAAAAATAATATTCTGGCATGAATTATGTTTATGTGATATGTGTGATATATAAGATAAACATGTTAGAAGAATGTTGAATTTCGTTTTTATGTCACGTGCTTGTTTGTTACATAATTTTGAATAATTTATTACATGTGATGTAAATTAATTTATGACTAAGCATGTAGACAACTTGAACTAAATTTATGTGTTATAAAACATTTGATAATCATGTTATTAAAAGTTGTTTTAATAGCAATTCTCTCCTACTAAAATTTGAGTTCTTAAACAATAAAATATAACATATTTTGTTGTAAAGCTATCCATCAAAATAAATAATTTTATTTATTTCTTGTTTATAAGGAACAGCTTGACAACCAGGAGACTTATAGTTCGAGAATATGTTAAAATTATTTATTGCATTAGATGCATGGATTGAAAGAATTATTTAATTTTACACTAGACGTCTGACTACCCGGTGAGTATAAAATTTAATAAGTTCTTTGTTATCATGATGGTTGAACTCAACTATACCAATAGGATCGACCTGACTACCAGTGGACTATTTGGCATAAAGTTATTTAAGAAAATTGTATGGAAATATAATTGGTAAGAGTACCTACCTTCGAAATATATGTGAGAAACGCCTTGACTTTCAAGTGACTCATACATATTGTTGAAGGATTCATTTATTTCACTAACAAAAATAAAAATTTCTTAAACTATAATGAGGGTAAATAGATTAAAATAATTGGTGAAAATACCATTTAGATAAAAGTCCATGTCTTTATGATATATGTAAATATGTTCTTATATTATTGCCTTTTCTTTTCTATATTTTAGATTTTTCAATATGTCTATTATATCACTGTGTGAAATACCTGAGACCAACAAGTTGGTAGGACAAAACTTTGATGACTGGTATAGAAATTTGAGAATGATGTTGAAGGCGCCAAGGTTTATCAGAAATACTTGGAAGAATGCCTTGCTATTAAACGCATCATTCTCGCTTCTAAGAGTTCTAAACCCCAGAGGAAACATCAAAATATAGATCCAACTGCAATAATTGAATATCTTACGACGCAAAACCAATCTGTCGTGATGGCGCATATCATGGTACTAGGCAAGCTGACTATTCAGACATTTTCAACATTTAAATCTTTGAAAGATACTAAATCAATTTAAATAAAGAAAAATCTCTTAAAACAGGATAGGAAAACTGGTGGTTGTCCGTCCTGTCCAGTAGCATGTATCCTCACCATCTGTAAGAAAATAGAGTAGTATATATTTAGTTCCCGAAATCAACTAATCCGCATGACAAGAATACAAGAATGTAAAATTTCCTAAGGGTTCGACAGCCTCTCGAGGATAAGTACAGACGTCTCCGTACCGATCCACAAGACTCTACTAAACATGCTCATGACTCGTGAGACCAATGTAACCTAGGCCCTAATACCAACTTGTCACGACCCAAATCTAACCCGTCGTGATAGCGCCTATCATGGTACTAGGCAAGCCGTTTATTCAGATATTTCCAACACTTAAATCTTTGAAAGATACTAAAACAGTTTAAATAAAGGAAAATCTCTTAAAACAGGATAGGAAATCATAACTCAATACATAAATTCTTCCCAAAACTGGGGTGTCACTGAGTACATGAGCATCTACGAAATGAAAAAGCCTGGTACACTGTCTAGAAAGTAAAACTGAATAAATAAACTAAAAAATAAGGGAGAAGAGTCAAGGTCTGCGAACGCCATGCAGCTATCTCGATGATCTCCGAAGGTCTAGACTCTGCAAATCAGCAATCGCCGTGACCGGAAGCACCTGGATCTGCACACGAGGTGAACGGTGTAGCGTGAGTACAACCTAGTAGGCATGCTTCTAGGTTCAACAGTTAAGTTTAGCACAGATGAAAAATGCCAAGTGTGACTGGTAAGAAGAATATGACGTCTCTATAGCTACATGCCAATGTGAAAACCGTATGTGATGCAACACAATGAAATCCCAAATACTCACATTCTCTGAGCACTCAATCTGCCCGTCTCAATTCTCGCTCGTCACGCTCAGTCACTCAGTACAGTACCATACCTGTTGCAGCGTGCAGCCCGATCCAGATATAGGCATAAGGCCCGTTCACACACACACACACACACACACATATATATATATATATATATATATATATATATATATATATATATATATATATATATATATATATATATATTCATAAGGCTTGTTGCGGTGTGCAACCCGATCAACATATATATAGCCATAAGGCTTGTTGCGACGTGCAACCCGGTCCACATATATATAGCCATAAGGCTTGTTGCGGCGTGTAACCCGATCCATATATATAGCCATAAGGCTCGTTGCAGCATGCAACCCGATCCATATATATATAGATATCACTCACAGCACGGCCCTCAGGCCCCAACTCAGTCACCAATCCCTCCAGTCTCTCGGGCTCACAACACTCATGTTAAGCAGCCATAATCAATGATACGAGATGTGACAATATACGATAACAGATACTGAGATGACACGAAATAATGAATCTGACTGAGTACACGACTGCAAGTAAACAGATAACTCAACAACAAAGATCGACTAATGTGGGTCCCAATAGTACAAGCATATAGCCTAAACATGATTTCTAGCATGAATCACAGCTCAAGTGCTCTAACACATAGAGCACACTAAATTATTCAAATAAAATAGCTACGCAGTTCTAGGGAATCGACTAAATCGCAATTTCAACGGTGCACGCCCGTCACCTAGCATGCACGTCACCTCAAAAAAACTCACATAGCATAAAATTCGGGGGTTCATACCCTCAGAACCAAGCTTAGAAGTGTTACTTACCTCAAATTATGCGAAACTCTACTCCAACAAGCCCTTGCCTCGCGAAACGGCCTCCAAATATCTCGAATCTAGTCACAAACTGTTCGATACAATCAACAAGAGCTAAAGGAATCAATTCCGCATGAAATTACTAAGTTCTTAACTAAAAAGTCAAAAAGTCCATTCAAAAGCCGACCCTCGGCCCCACGTCTCAGAACCCTACAAAAGTCACAAAATTCGGAAGCCCATTCAACCATGAGTCCAACCATATTAAATTTACCAAAATCTAACACCAAATCGACACCCAAATTCCCAATTTAAACTCTCTAAATCCCTAGCCTCAACTCCTAAAATTATACCTCAAAACCACACAATCTAGGTGGAAAGATTAATAGGGAAACATAATTATTGAGTAAATTTAACCTCAAGTGATTTACCTCAAGAATCCCTTCGAAATTCCTCTCAAAATCGCCTAATCCCGAGCTTGGAATGTTCAAAAATGAAGAAAACCCACGGAACCCTCGATTTAATATGATGCCCAGTGCCTTCGCACATGCGGTCTCACGGGTGCGAGGAATCTCCGCTTCTACGGTTTTGACAAGGCTCTATTTCCTGCTTCTGCGATCTTCCAAGCGCAAGTGCGAGTGTGCACCTGCGGAAATCCTTCCGCATCCTTGCTCCACAACTCTAATCTAATCACTGCCTCTGCGTTACAGTCGCCGCATCTTCGGCCACGTAGTTGTGGCAATTCCCTCGCACTTGTGACCCCTGCTCGCACCTGTGATTACCGCCCCACAGGCGCGATTATACCAGAACTGATGTGCTTCAACAGCCTTGATCTGTAAACCATCCGAACTCCACTAGAGGCCCCAGGACCTCAACCAAATATACCAACAACTCCTTAAACATGATACGAACTTAGTCGAGCCTTCAAATAGCATCAAACAATGCTAAAACCATGAATTGCGTGTCGATACATGCCTAATGAACTTTGAACTTCAAATTTTCACATTCGATGCTGAAACCTACCAAATCACGTCCGATTGACCTCACATTTTATACACAAGTCACAAATGATACTACAGACCTACTCCAACTCCCGGAACCCCAATCCGAGCCCGATGACCACAAAGTCCACTCTCGGTCAAACTTCTAAATTTCTAACTTTCGCCATTTCAAACCCAATTCAACTGCGGACCTCAAATCACCTAACGGAGCTAACGAAACCATCAAAACCCTATTACGGAATCGTTTCCACATAAGTGAACATCCAATCAACCTTTTCAACTTAAGCTTCTAACCTTGAGACTAAGTGTCTCAATTCATTCCGAGACCTTCTAGAACCAACTATCCCGGCAAGTCATATAACAACAATTAAGTAGGTTATGAGCAGTAAATGGAAGAACGGGGCTACAACTCTCAAAATAATCGATCGGGTCGTTACAACGGTTGATACACAGTTGGACATTGAAAACTCTCCAGTTAGACCCCATGTCAATCATGTGATTGATCTTACCAAAGAATTGAGAAGTTGGGTTACAATCTTGGTAAAGAGCTTTATGAAGATTTGATCTTGCAGTTAGTATATGATGCTGAATGTTTTTAATGTAAGAAGAAAGGCTATTGGAAGAAAAACTGCAAGGAGTATCTTGTAACTCTAAAGGATAAAAAATAAGGTGAGACATTAATGAAAAATATTTTCCAAAGTTTCTTTAGATACTACTAATTCTTCACTGTGGGTATTAGATACTGGCAATGGTTATAACATCTGCAAGGGTTTAAGATAAGTAGGATTTAAAAGAAAGGAGAAGATAATCTACAAGTTGGAAATGGTGCAAAAGCTGAAGTCATAGGTGTAGGAACAATTTCTTTAATAATGACTTCGGGCAAACTACTTATGCTCGATGATTGTTATTATGTTCCTAAATTTATTTCGGACATAATTTCAGCTTCTATATTGGACAAACATGGGTTTCGCACTAACATAGGCAATGGTATTTGCTCTATTCATTATGGTAATGATTTATATGTGAATGGCTATCTCCAACATGATGTTTATGTCTTACCTAAGGGTGGCATGTGGGCCGGTTCAGTCCCAGGACCGCAGACCATGTGGGCTTCTGGGCCTAAACGGTCCTTAACCGGTTAGAACCGGGACCGTGGAGGTGGGTCGGTCTTTCACAAAAAGACCGCAAGACCGGAACCGGACCCGTCCTTGGCGGGCCTAAACGGTCCCAAACGGTCCCAACGGTCAGATTTAAAAAAAAAAATAATTACCCGTTTGGCCATTTAAAAACTAGTCGTTTGGTCTGCCAAAATAACCGTTGGCTATTTGCAAAATAGCCAATTAACTCCCCAAACTTTTTAGAATTACACTTTTTCCTATTTTTAACTATAAATACCCCCTCATTCTTTTATTTTTCTCACAAAATCATTAATCTCTCTCTAATTTTCTTCTATGATTACTACTATTGCTTACTTTATTGTTACAATTTGTGAAAAAATTGTGAAGTTGGTGAATTGAAGTCTTCAAGTCTTCAACGATAATCAATTTTTAACAAGTTGTTCGTTAATTCGGTAAACTCGTTCCAACTCTTAATTTGTTTGTTTTATTTATTTTCTATTATTTTATTAATTAATATGACTTTCTTAAAAAAAAAATTTGGTAAAAATAAGGAAAAATCCAAGAGTGGCGAATCTAGTGGTCAATCTGTTCCTCCTCCACTTCCCCCGGCTCCCCAACCCAAACCCATACCCGTCCTATATTTGCTATTCTTAATAGTGATAATAGTTTATTATAATTTATTGAGAGTCAATTTTGCCATAATATTAGAGCTAGTGAACAATTAGACCATGAATTAATGAATGCTCTTTATTCTAATCCAAAGGAAATAGATTTTGATGAAACGCAACCGGATGACGATACACCCACTAGTCATGCTCCTGAAGTTAATCCAACTAATAATAATCCAAATGATGTCCTGTCTGACCCTCCTCTAACTACCCCTACTTTTTCTTGACAACGTACCAAACGGACAGAAACATCTATTGTTTAGCTCACAATTCTATAATATAATTTACAAGGAATTGTCTTAGATATTTTTATTACCATCTTTTTTTCTCTAACTTCTATAAAAAAAAAATTAAAAAAAATATCCGTTGGGACCACTTAGGCCCACTTAGGCCCGGGACTAGCCCACTTATCTCGGGACCATTAGTTCGTGGGCCCGGTCGAGGGCCGATTCCTACAAAAGGACTACCAAGACCGGGGCTGCGAAGCCCATTTCAATTGGGACCGGTCCGGAACCGGCCCACTTAGCCCACTTAGGTCCGGGATCGGCCCACATGCCACCCTTAGTCTTACCTAATGTGAATGTTAATTCGATTATGCATATTTTTACTTTTAAGAGGAAAAGAGATGATCAAGCAAATCATACATACCTTTGGCATTGTAGGTTTGGTCATATTGGAGAGAAAGAATTAACAAGTTGTACAAGGAAGGGTACCTTGACAAGTATGATTTAGAATTATATCCAACTTATGAATCTTGTCTCAAAGAAAAAATGACCAAATTTTTATTTACTGGAAGTGGAGAAAGAACTTCTGAATTATTGGGACTATTTCCTATAGATGTTTGTAGGCCCATGAAAATTTCAGCTAGAGGTGGATATTCTTAATTCGTCACATTCACTAATGATATGTCAAGATATGGATTTGTGTATCTTATAAAACATAAGTCTGAATCTTTTGAAATGTTCAAAAGGTTCTGTAGTGAAGTTGAGAAATAGACTAGTAAAAGTATTAAAGTACTAAGGTATAATATAGGTGGAGAATATCTTAGTAAAGATTTTACTAGGTATCTCAAATAGAATGAGATTTTCTCACAGTGGACACCTCCAGGAACACAACGCAATGGTGTGTCTGAAAGAAGGAGTCGAACCTTATTAGATATGGTTAGATCTATGCAGGGGGTTACTGGTCTTCCAATAAATTTATAGGGATATGCTTTGGAAGCAATAACATACTTAATAAAGTTCTCACTAAGTCAGTCTCTACAACACCATATGTGATATGGAAAAGACGTAAGCCTAAACTTAAACATATTAAAGTTTGGGGTTATCCAGCTTATGTTAAGAGATTATAGCCTGATAAACTTGACTCAAGATCTGATAAGTGTAGGTTCATTGGGTATCCCAAAAAACCAATGGGATATTATTTCTATCACTCTTCTGACCATAAAGTGTTTGTGGCTAGAGGAACAACCTTTTTGGAAAGGGAATTTTTTTTAGAAGGTAATTATAGTGAAAAAATAGAACTTGATGAAGTTCTAGAAACTAATGAATCAACACAAAAATCAAGACCATGACACACAAGTTGAAGAACCTTTTTTTGGATGTTTTGAAGTTAACAAGGAAGTTGCCATCTTCAGTGGTTGAAGTTCAAGAACTAAATGTAGTTCAAGAACAGGTTAATGAACCAGTTCCAAATCAAAATGAACAACAATCAAATCCAGTACAAGGTGAACAAGTTGTACAAGCACCTCTTAGAAGGTCTACATGAGGACGTCATGTACTAACTAGATTAAATCTAATAGTACATGATGATGTATCAAATGAAGTTGATCATAATGATGGTAAGCCTAAGACCTATGAAGAGGCTATACAAAGTTCTGACTATGAGAGATGGCAAAAGGCCATGGAATCCGAAATAGAATCCATGAAGGAAAATAAAGTATGGACTTTACTTGAACCTTCAAAGAGTATAAAACCTATAGGTTGTAAATGGATTTTAAGAAAAAGATTAGAGCAGACGGAAAGGTGGAGACCTACAAAGCACGTCTTGTTGCCAAGGGATATCGTCAGAAAGAAGGAGTTGACTATGACGAGACTTTCTCTCTCGTAGCAATGCTCAAATTGATTTGGATTTTGCTTGCTATAGCATCATACTATGATTGTGAAATATGGAAAATGGATGTGAACACTGCCTTCCTTAATGGTGAGCTAGATGAGGATGCGTACATGACACAACCTGAAGGTTTCACATCTCCGTCTAATCATAATAAAATTTTCAAGCTACAAAGATCCATTTATAGACTAAAGCAGGCTTCTCAAAGTTGGAATATTCGCTTTAACAAGACAATTGAAAAGTTCAATTTTGTTAGGTGCGAAGAAAAGCCTTGTGTGTAAAAAAGAGTTAGTGGGAGCACAATCATATTCTTAGTATTGTATGTTGATGATATATTGCTCATAGGAAATGATATACCGGCATTGCAAAATACCAAGATTTGGCTATCTGAATAGTTCTCCATGAAAGACTTAGGAAAAACAACTTATATATTGGAAATCAAGATCTATAGAGATTGATTGAGGAAACTGCTTGGACTTTCCCAGTCTTTGTACATTGATACCATCTTAAAGAAGTATAACATGGATAATTGCAAAAGAGGCTAGCTTCCGATAGGCACTAGAATTACTCTCAATAGGGGGGATTATCCTAAAACACCTAAAGAGAGAGAACGCATGAGAATGATCCCATACGCTAGTGCATTGGGAGCTCTCATTTATACCATGACATGTGCACATCCTGATATGGCTTATGCAATAGGAGTGACTAGTCGATATCAGAAAAATCCTAGTGAGGAACATTGGAAGGTTGTGAACACCATTCTTAAGTACTTAAGAAGGACTAAAGATCAATTCCTCATTTATGGAGATTCTAAGTTGAAACTTGAAGGTTATACTGATGCAAGTTTCTCTTCGGATAGAGATGATAACAAATCTATTTCTGGTTATGTATTCACCTTAAATGTTGGTGCAGTGAGTTCGAAAAGTTTCAAACAAGCTACAATAGCTGATTCAGTAACAAAAGTAGAATATATAGCAGCTAGTGAAGCTGCTAAGGAAGCTATATGGATGAAAAAGTTCTTAACTGAACTTGGTGTGGTTCCTTTAATGGAAAGTACAGTTCCATTGTTGTGTGACAATACTGGAACAATTGCTCAAGCAAAAGAACCAAGATCACACCAAAAATTCAAACACGTTCTGCAAAAGGTATCAGTTGATAAGAGATATCATTGAACGTGGAGACGTCGAGATTCAAAAGGTTGAAGGAAAGGAAAATGCCCCAGACCTATTCACTAAAGCTTTTGGTGCAAAAGAGTTTGACAAGCACAAGTGGAAATTACGAATGAAGTACAAGAGCGATTGGCTCTAGTGCAAGTGGGAGATTGTTAGGAATATAGTAGATATGCCCTAGATCCAGTCTCATATTTGATGATTTGAACATATTTTTTTGAACGTTATTTGATATAAAATATATATGATATTTGATATTCTTTTATCATAGTTATTATTAATTGCTTGATTAATTTAATAAGGTCCTTGATTAAATTTTGAGACTTGTCATCGTGATGGAGATCATAATAATAAGAATAAAGTCTCTTACAATTTAATCTAGATTTTGTTCTTGATCGTAGGATTATTAATTTGGACATTAGTATTTCGGTTAGATCAATATTTATGTGATCGTCTTTATGGAATAAAGATTAGTTGATCTCATTAACTATATAACATAGATAGATGATGCATATAAAGATATGATCATTGAACCGACTCATTGGATAATTTCTAATAGTTAGAATTACCATATACTGTCAATAGGATATTCTCTTGAAGAATGTGATGTAAAAGTTTTCTTTGACCTGAGATCGTCATAGTAATTGAGAAGTTATTTTTATTGTGTTTTGATACCAGACACATATGGCCCTAGGACGATAGTTGAAAGGATATTGGGTATGATTAAATGCTTGTAGAATTAATGATTGATCAAGATGGAATCTGTCAACTCTTGGTAATGAGTTTAAGCTCCATCTTGTCATGAATTATAAACGACCAAACTAAGACCTTCGCCAGGGCGATTGAATGAAAGAAGAAAGGAGTTTCTTAGGTCATTCAATGGTCAATTATATTTGACATGAGCATATAGTTGGTCGCCTATTAGGATTTGACAGTTGAACCATATCCTAGGGTGACTCAGAGCTATAGGGACAGAAGGAAATATTACTTTATTTTTCTGCTGGTTCTTGAGAGTAAATTGTATACTTCATTCTATCCGTTCGTTAAGGAGTGTTGCTAGACGCCACCCTTGATTAGTATATTAATATGATCAATTTATAACCGGCTTAGTATTGAACCTATGAGGTCACACACTAACGAGTATTCTGATCTTTGCTAAAAGATTAATTACTTTATTATTTGATAATTAAATTAAAGAACTAAATTAGTCAAATAAATTTAGTTATTAGTCCAAATAAAATATCATTATATTCTTTGCTAGCACAGAGGATACAGTTAATATTGTGAACAAATTAAAATTTTCTATTTAGAATACAATAACAACATACACAGTATTATCCGCATTGTCTTCTATTTAGAATAGAAAATTAAATTATATCTCTTGATTGAAATATATATGTGATATATATAATATAAAACAATGTTAATTTATATAAAGTTTATATATAAATATCAGTTATTACTAAATTTGAATTGGAGATGAAAGTCCACTAAGGACTACGGCATGCACGTGATTTCCATTAGGAATGGGATATATATTTTCCATTGGAAAACTTTTATAATGTTTAATTTGGAATTGTAAAGTGACGAATAAGTTGAATCCAACGTTAAGTTGGATGGACGAGAATCCAACTCTTAGTTGTACATTCCTTGACAAGTATGATTTTGAATAATATCCAATTTGTAAATCTTGTCTTAAAGAAAAAATGACCAAATCTTTATTTACTGGAAGTGGAGAAAGAAATTCTGAATTATTGGGACTAATTCATACAGATATTTGTGCGCCCATAAAAATTCAAGCTAGAGATGAATATTCTTACTTCGTGACCTTCACTGATGATATATCAAAATATGAATTTGTGTATCTTATAAAACATAAATCTGAATCTTTTAAAATATTAAAAAGGTTCTGTAGTGAAGTTGAGAAACAAACTGGTAAAAGTATTAAAGTACTAAGGTCTGATAGAGGTGAAAACTATCTTAGTGAAGATTTTACTAGGTATCTCAAAGTGGACACCTCCAAGAACACAACCTAATGGTGTGTCTCAAAGAAGGAATCAAACCTTATTAGATATGGTTAGATCTATGATAGGGTTTACTAATCTACCAATAAATTTATGGGGATATGCTTTGGAAGCAGTAACATACTTATTTAATAAAGCTCTCACTAAGTTAGTCTCTACAGCACCACATGAGATATGGAAAGGACGTAAGTCTAAACTTAAATATATTAAAGTTTGGGGTTGTCCAGCTTATGTTAAGAGATTACAGTCTGATAAACTTGACTCAAGATCTGATAAGTGTAGGTTCATTGGGTATCCCAAAGAAACAATGGAATATTATTTCTATCACTCTTCTAACCATAAAGTGTTTGTGGCTAGAGGAGCAACCTTTTTGGAAAGGAAATTTTTTTTAGAAGGCAATTATAGTGAAGAAATAGAACTTGATGAAGTTCAAGAAACTAAAGAATTAACACAAAAATCACGATCATGAGACACAAATTGAAGAATCTTTATTGGATGTTTTGAAGTTGACGAGGAAGTTGCCATCTTCGACGGCAGTTGAAGTTCAAGAACTGAATATAGTTTTTTGTGACGCTTTTTATGCTGCTTTTTCATACATTGACATTGAGATGTACTTTTTTGTTTTATTTAATCGTCGAAAAATAATTTCTTGCTTTAACTTAATAACAAAAGAACCACAATAAATTTAAATATTGAGATAAAAGAATCAATAGTAGCATTAAAGATGAATAAACTTTGAGTAAAAGGATTTTCTTCATTATTCACCATTATATTCCGGATTTATTTTCCGTTTTAAATTTGTCGTATTTGCTTTATTTTTCATAGGGGAGAATAAACTAACCAGCGCGTCATATTCCTCGGTGATTATTTGGAAAACAAAACGAATTTCGTTCCCCGAATAGAATAAACTTCTTCTCCAAAAGAAAAAAAAAAATAAAGATAAATGTAGCCAACATATGAGAAGAATATATCTTTAATTTACCATGACAATAGCAGAAGGTATTCGTCCCAAACGAAAAAAGTTAAGGAAAAAGATGAGATAATAATGTAAGAATAGTCTTCCATGAAATCACGATTGCACGGAAAGCGTAAAATCCGGGGATTAAATAAAATCAGAAAAACCAGGGCGATTTCTACGTGAGGACCATCTCTATAACGTCGCCACGTGTCGTTGACATATGCAAATTGCATCCTAGTCCTCCCCTCCCTGAGATGTCGAGAGCTCAATATGTATGGACCCCACCACATGTGAATCCAATCAGACATCACGAATCCACGTCCATGTCACATTTGAACTGATTTTGCTTCCTAATTCCACCTACTGCTCAATTAATTGGATTTTTTCTACTAATTACAAAATCAAAGTCTTCTTATGAATCAAAAAGAGTTTAAAGATTATCCTATATAACATTAACATATACAAATTAAAGGGTCCAAATAGGATGTACCAAGTTTTAGGAGTCAAAGACATCTCAATTATAGTAACAATCATTGTTTTAGCAGTAATTAATCCTAATTCCTAGGAGTCAAAGAAATGTTAACTGTAGGAATTATCAAGGTACTTAGCCTCAAGTAGTCTTTCTAAACGAGTTCACATACAACATAATGCGTTAATCTTGTGCTAATGCAGCTATCATACAGAGGAGATATCAAGTGTTTGTAATTAATTACAAAGCCACATTTAGGGCATAAAATGGGGAACATAGAAAAGTGATCAACTACTTTAATGCATATTAGTGGACTTTGTTCTTATTATTTGAGTTAACAAAATTGTAAACTATAAGCTTAGAATATTAATAGAGTAAATAAAAAGTAGAGACTGTAGTTATAATACAAAATACTTTAAGACATCAGTGTAAACAACTTTTTCAGAAAAAATATCTTAAAAGTTGAGGAGACTTGGTCAAGCATTAAGCAAGTACTTTTGAGACTAATAATATGCATTTCGCAAGTTAATAATCAGTATCGGTTAATAAAAGTTCAAGGTTAATCTGTATTTCACCTAAAATCATAGGTGCGGGCTTTGTTTTTTTTTTAATTAGCCAGGCACATGAAAATTTATGTGGTGAGACTCGAATCCAGAACCTCTGCATGCTTTAATACCATATTGAAGTTTATAATTATCTCATCTAAAAATTTAAACTATTAAAGAGAGTGTTTTTATTTATTTAATTGTATCTTCAATTATAACTCCTTTAGCTAGAATTTATGGAAAATAAATTCTTTGGGGGTAGTATTGCTAACTCAGTAACTCAATTTTCAAATTTTTTCTTCCAAACTGATTTGTTTTTGTTTCTTTTCTTCTTCTTTTTTGGATTGATCTGTGTACTCAATAAAATTTCGTAGTTAACATTTCTACTTATTGTTATCTCCTAATAGTAATATATTTATGGTTTATTTAAACAAGTGAGGCATGATATTAAGTTATATATAAACCAATCATGAGGATCGGTTAAAAAGCATATTATATTAGTGGAATAAAAAGTTAGCTAAGCAAAGAATGATAAGGGTGACAAGCATAACATTCTAAATTAAGGCAGAGTAACGTAAGGGTTCTTTTATGGCAATTGCTATGATCATCATCCAATAATAATTGCGAAAGTGAGAGTGGATGAAGTTGATTTTAAAGGGTGATGTTGAAATGTAGCCTTAGCTTTGAGAGACATTAGGCTATACAATGACTGTGACGCCGAATGCAACATTCACCCTTCATAGTCCATAACCATATCCAATTTTCTTCCTTTTTTTCTTTAATTTATATACTGCCTCATCATCCAATACCCTAAAATTTATATATTCTTGTGTTTACCCACTTCACTTCACTTAAAAAGGTTCATATGAGGGCAATAATTTTGTATTCTCTGTGTAACTGTTTCTGAATATATATAGTAAAACGATTATTCAAGAAAAACACGCTTCCAACCGAGATACTTCAATGGCTTATTTAGGGACAAATCGTAGAATAATAATAGTGGTCTTCTGGCATATGTAAGATTTTTAAAGAGTTATCGGTCTATCGTCACATTTTGGTTTTTAGATGATTTACAAGTTAGACATTTAAAATATTTACTTTCAATCCCAAATTTAGTACTGTATAATTATTTTCAAGTGATAATTGGCATAGTATACACATTTTTTAAAATGCAAAAAATCATTCCCGCAGGTAAAATGAATTTCGTTAGCAAATCAGTGTCGAATTTCCTTATAAAAAGCTCTCCACCGCTGTTCTCGGCAACGCTAACTAGGTTGAGTTTATTCTCTCATTCTTTATTTACCTAGTAAAGAAAAAATGGGGATGAAGATAATCGAAGAACTCAAAGTGCGAATGAATTTTACTGCAAATATTTGTGGTTGCTATTAAGACCGAGCAAAATAGAGAATGGGCACATGATGAAATCAGAACTGTAGAAAATCGATAATTGGTAAAGATCTGGTATACCTTTATGTAAGAATCTGAAAGATCCTAACTGGGGTAATATATATATATATATATATATATATATATATATATATATATGAATATATAGGATATACTGCACATTAATTTGAAGTTGACAATTAGTTGGCTCCATGACTTGGAATATTACTCCAATCAATACCTATTTAATGAAGAAAGAATTTCAACATTGACAGGGTTCATAATCTTTCCTTATTCCAGAATTTGTTCCCCTTTTGGATCCAACCCAAATAACTGAATTGGTACATTTCACTTATCACAACTAGAAACGCATGATCCACAACCAAAATCAGGCAGTAGAAAATAGCTGTCGCTGTAATTCTCTCAAGAAAAGAAAAAAGTCAATTGCTTACAACTCCTCTAGTTTAGCAAAATTTAGTTGCCCTCTCATCTAATGACACCCCTCTTAAACGATAATTTTTACTAGTTAGCAATTTCTGAGCAAAACACTTCATTGTCACACTAACTTTTTAAGTCACACTGTACCTTATTATTTTGAATAAAACTATTTAAAAATAAAAAGTGGAAACATAAGTAATAGATAAGCTAAAATCACTAATCCTTAAGTTTGGTAGCTACGCATGAGCAGTAAGTTAAAATCACCAGAAGGTAACCTACTTTTTAAGAACTTTTTTTAGTTCTAAGGACAATTTAATTACATTCTAAGGTAAAATTTAATTGAAGTTAAAATCTTTATGGCATCATTATTTCAGTCATCGTAACAATAGAAAACGTTTTCGACGCATAACTTTCGATGAGTTTCAAACAAGAAGTCAAGTCCGATTTGGCCTTTTTTAAAATTAAAAAAAAAAACAGCAATAGTATATAAACAATGAAGTGAAGGTGGGACATTAAATAATCGAACTTCGATAAGGCACAAAGAACAGCACCGTACTAAATAATTAAGTCTTAATTAATGATGGCCTAAGTTAGCTATTTAGAAGGCTGTCAATAGAAGATAACACATTTCTAGTTTTTGGACTCAAGATCACGTGAAATGTCACATTATGGGTGCCATGGACTAAAGTTGGAAGAGCGACGGCACACCGACTTGGGATCTTTGTGTTGTGTTGTTTGCCTATATGTGAAGGTTTGAATTATTATGTTTTTAATATGCTATTCGAACTCTAACTTTGAGAGTAAAAAATATATTTCAATATAAAGGCGTTACTCTCTTAGTGTAGGTTTACTTTGTCTTAGCAGAATTACTTGGACAAGAAAACTTATAATATCGGATATTTAAACAAAAACGTGTTTGTCGGAGCCTCACTCACTGTTATATGGAAGTCACCCTCACACGTGTCTGCCGTTGACAAGACACTGAACATCAGCACGTGTGGCCCTCACACCCACTCTTCTATCTCCCCCCATAAATGCAAATAGAAAAACAGATTGTTGAATTTGACTAATCCTAGCAACACTTTCCCCAGTCTTCATTCTGAAGCCCCACCCACACGTGAGGTTTACATCTGTCCTGCTTTCTTGTCGGGCCTCACTCACAGGCCCAATTGGCCCATTTTAGGGGGCCCAAATTCGTCAGCCACAGTGTACTTTGAGACGTTGCACCTATGCAAACCATTTCCTACAAATTTCTTGCAAATTCAGTCCGGAAAATCCTCAATGTATAATGTTCTTGTTTTGTCTTACATACCAACTTGATTGCCAAAAAATGCCCCATTTGTGTTCGGTGGTGAGCACAAGCTTTAATTAGGGTGTTGTTTATTTTATGTGACAAAAAAAATGCGTATAAACTGTGAATTTAATATAGCTAAGTGGGCTTTATTTCAGTATGACTTGACTATTTTAATAACGAGAAAAATTACGATACAAAGAATCCACAGAATATAGAATTAGATTAGATTCAAAGTACATATTGTTAAGATTATCCTGTTGTGGTGGAAGACTGCAACTTCATGTCTACCGTCTATATGTCTTCCCAACTTCAAGCACCCCACAATAGGCAGTGCTTTGACTTGACTATAGCTTATATATGGTATTTTGGTACAGGATATTTTAATTGTTGTCCATTTATTCACAAGAATGTCTCTGTAAAAAATACAAGGAATAGAAAAATGAAGAAGAAAGGGGGGAGACAAAGGTTTTGGAGAAGGAAATAAAGAAATAGGGATTTCAAAAACGGTGTGTAACATAAGTATTGGCTGTGTCTGGGCTTCAAGGAACGTTATTATGAAGAAAACAAATTGAATGTCGTCATTAGAAGCAGTTCTTTAATTATTTGTGCAACAAATGAGAGTTGTTGGCTATAACAAACAAAATAAAATGGGACAGCTATTTTTAATATAGTGATGAAATTACAATTATTATTTGTTGTTATCTATACAGAGATGATGCTAATATTGTAGTGCATGCAGGAAAAGGCGCAAATCAAGTAATGGCTGACATTAGATAGGCTTATGAGTTATGTATGGTGTGAGACTTATGAACCTCTGTTTGCATTTCTTTTCGCACCTCATATTTCTTATCCGTTAGTTTCAAAAATCATCCGTTACTATCAAAATGTTTATATACCTCCTATAGTCCCGTAGCATGCTTGAAATATGCTTCATATATTATAATTAATTATAAAAGAATTAACTTAAATAGCCGTCATTCAGGCGCTTAAATTAAAAATAACCAGTGGATAATAATATAAGTATAATCCATGAGTATTATGTAAATAAGATTATTTATAATATAATCTTAGTATACCAATTAAGAAAGTAAACAGTGAGTCCTTCGGGTAAAGATCCCTTGATTATATATGTGAAGTAACTTTCGAAATAGAATCATGATCAAAATTTCAAAACCACATGTAAGCCCGAAATCCACGGCATCTCCAACCCAAGGTCCAGCGGCAGGCACAAGCCCAAAATGTTAATTTATCAGGTGAAGTGCATAAATAACCCTCAAAGTGGATAGTTTTGAATTTCTGTCTTCGATTGCCTCATAACCAGAGCTTCAAGTTTGCAAGTATTGTCACTCGCTTATCTCACGAGTAATACTTTTATTTTTTGACCTTAAAGTTAAAGTCTTCCCCAAAAAGTGTCATATTTCTGTAACTCTTTTTTGTAATCTATAGGAGCTCGACCCAAGCAACTATAAGTTCACTTCATACGGACCTCATTTGTTGAAGGGACCTTTACCTAGATATGCAACACCAAGAAAAATTGTGAATCCACAATCTGAGTCCAGTAATTGTTTGTCCAACCCAGTAAGCGAATTTTGGGGTTTGTCCAATATGTACAAAATACTCTGGGTGACAGATAGGTGTTGGCTGTTTCTTAATTTTATTTTATTTTATTCATAATTATGGACTAAAAATTCATGAATTTTTAGAAATGAGATAAACCAAAAATAAATAGAGAACCGTAATCTATATCATTTTCTCGACGTTGTACAAGCTTTTATATATATTATTATAAAAGCATGAATTCAATGTCGGTTTACAAAAATAATCTTATAATATTAAGCATAATAACTCATAATAAAAGGATATAACCGAAATTCTAGATATTAGCCTTATAATCTTATTGATTTTAGGACATAATTGGATAAAATTGTCGGATTTCAGATAATAATACCCCTTAAGTTCGAACTTCTTAGCTATTTGCGATATTCTTTTCTATTTGTATTGAAATCTTAAAGCCAGTCCAATCTCACAAGGACAAGAACTTTTACTTATGTTGAAATTCTAGAACCATTCCAATCTGACTAGGAGAAGAACAATTTGAAGCTTATGTTGTCTCTATATATAAAGGGTTTTCTTTATTTTGAACAAACAAAAGTGTTGTTGAAGAATCTTTAAATTAGTTCCTACCATATTTAAAATTCCAAAGTTATACCAACTATGAACAAGAAGTACCTATGAATGTTGGAATGTTAGTCTTTCTATAGACTATAGGCAATTTAATTTCCCTCAACACGTGAATTTTCTTTCAAAGATTAGTCTTGTGCGGTATTTTCTTTGATGTTGTAACAACTATAGTGAATTTTGATTTATTCTCTATCCTCTATTATGTAGTTATTCAATAGTTTTGTTCCTAATTTGAATAAAGGATCCACTATAATTACATATACTTTTAGGAGTTAATTGAGCGACTCCGCTGATATTTTTGGGGTATCTGGAATCCAATCTTCAAAGCATATGTTAGGTAAATTTCTACGTCTTTATGTTTATTTTACCTTGTATTTTGTATTTACATTAATAACTATTTTGCGTGTAGTATTGCATATGATTTTATATTTACATTGTACATGTTTCCACATTTATAATCCAAACATACCTAGAACACATAGTTTGTTGCATTGATTCAAAGTCATCCTGCTTGGTGCCTTTTATTTTCATTTTATTTTTTTAATTCTTAATCTCTTATTAAGTTTTAATTTGGTATTCGTCTAACCCATGTGTGTGCCTTCCTCTTCTCACCCAATTTTAGGTTGATCGGTTGTAAGTTTTAGAAACTAAACTTTTAAATTTCTGGACCAGCGCTTCAAAATATATTTTGGCCAAGTTCTTATATTTTAATGCTGGCTATTTGCATTGGTTATTTATTTACAAACTTAATTTTACGTAAATTAGTTTGTTAATATACCTAAAAAAATTTACTTAGTGAATGAACAACAACTTATAATTTGCCCTGCGAGGATATAAGGAGGTGGGGTTTAGGAAACGACAGTCCTTTTTTAACCTTGTTGATGTGTAGTGATGTAAGTGTGTGTCAAAATAACAAAAACAACAACGACTCAGTGTGTACGTTGACCTTACCCCTACCCCGTGTCAAAAATAAAATAAACAAAAATAAGAACTTGGGGTCACAACTGAAGGGAGAAAAAGGTAGACAATGATGCAAAAGAATTGATAAACCAAAGAAACAAACTAGAAAGCCTTGAGCAAAATCGGATGTGACTGGTGAGATTGACAAGATCACGGCTGCAAAGATCTGATCCCCGCTGGAACTCGACCAATTCCAATAGTTATTGCGACAAAACATCACTTTTCTTCCCTTCCAATCATGAGTCCGGACTGTCGCCGCGAAATTGAGTGAACTTAATCGTAAGTCTCTTAGTGCAACTCAACTCCAGATGGAGGATAAATTAGATAATAATCTTACTTGTCCCCAACGATAAAGTAGATCTTCTCCGAATCATACTTCTTTTAATAAATAAACATGCAAATATTTTTGTGAATAGTAATATATATAATTTTGACTTCATATATAAAAGTAATGATTTTCATAATTCAATTTAACAATATTTCATTGTAATCAATCTATTACCCAAGAGAGCAATAGAATAAAAAGATTAAAAATTATAATCACGAAATGGAATGAAAAATTAAAGTAGTACATTGATCTCTATAAAACATATTAATAGAAGAAAAAAAAGGAGTCTTAGGATTACTTTGATAGAGAAAACAAGTTAGAAAACAATCTCTTTTTCATAGAGCCACTAAAAAGGGTATATGAGTCCGTATGAGAATCGATTTGAGTTGTTAATTAGAAGCATTTAAAACTTCACATAGACATAAAAACTTAGTTGTTTCCAAAATACTAGATAAGTAAATATTTGTGTAAAGTCTTAAATATTGAAGTACAATTTTATCCAACATATAATTATCTTATTTAATAAATTAGTTAACTTTTGAAGGTTATAAAAATCGACAAAGTTTTTAGAATTATTTTTGTGTAAATCATCAAAGAAAAAGACATAATTTATAAGTGCACCCAACATTAACAAAAATCGAATGAAATACAAATAAAATATATTTTCTTGAAAATCATAATAGTAATGAAATTTTGGAGGTTATTCTGGTTGTTCTTTCACAAAACAGATTAAAGATTTACGTACGAGCCACGTACATAGAGACTGTAGTCGTCACTGTACTTTTTATTTTCATCAAAAAATCCAGCTAGGGCACTCAAGAAACACATGTTGATACCTAAAAATATTTGGCAAGATTAAACTTTCAAATGGAGCGTGGGAGAACGGTGTGAATTTTAAGTAGAAGAATTAATCTAAATAATCACTCATCCAATCGGTTAAATTAAAAATAGCTTATGAATGTTTAATATATGTATAATCATATATAATATGTGTAATTGGCTATTTGTATAAAAATCCCTAGCCTAAACAGTGAAATAGGACACTAACAATTATCGTGTAAAATTCAAAAATAGTGAGATTTACAAGTGATAATTGAAAAATAGCCACGGTTTTAAGTAATCGAAATTTAGCCACTTTTCATATAAAGATAAATCTGAATGAAAACACCAAAATCCGGAAAATATTCAAGTATAATATACTGAAGTTCGAATTTTTTACATGTAAACTTCCAGCATAATATACTGGTCCAGTATAATATGATGGAAGTTCATACACATGTGCTCCAATCTCCAGTATATTATGTTGGAACTTTTCGTGTGCTGGAGTTACAGTATAATATACTGAAAGTTCATACTCAGGTGCACCAATCTCCAGTATATTATGCTGGAACTTTCCGTGTTGCAGCAAAATAGTGACTATTTTTGAATAACTTTGCAAAAGCTGGCTATTTTTCACTTACCGGTTCGAAAACTGGCTAGCCCGTGCTATTTTCACACAATTATCGGCAAACTTGGCCCCTATGAGAGCAACTCAATAACTAAAATATCACCAGTACAATACACAAGTTCAAATCTAATAGCTCCACAGCCGCTGTTAATTAAATCTTCTTTACTTTTTATTAGCTATATATGAAAGAGAAAAATGTTGGCCCGTAAGAGTAGGAATCGTGGAATTCAATTGCATGACCTTAAAATTCCAACTCAATAGAACCAGCTCTTAAGATTACTTGTTTAAGAGTTGGGCTCTCATATTAGGCCCAAGAAGAAATTTCCACAATTGTGGGGGCCGTAAAGCCCAAAATTGAAGGAGATGTCATGTTGGGGGCCTGGGGGACCATTTCCTTATTGTAAGGTCAATACATGAATTAATTAAGCTGGTAAGATGTCACTTTCAAGTAGTATCAAACACGTTGCGATAAGAATACTCCATATGCTAATTTCATTCTCTCGGAGACTCCGCCAATAATACCCATCCCTTCGTTGATCGTTAGTTATATCTACCAATAAACTTCTGAGCAGTTGAGCTAATAGCAAAAGTTAATTAAGATCCTATAATCAAGACGTCATGTATTAAACTCTATTTGAGAGTAAACTAATTAGCTAACTATTCCTCAAATATAGGCAGGAGCGGATCCAACGTTATGGTAGTGGATTCATTTGGATCCGATATTTCTTGTGTGAATCATAAATTTGTGTGTAAAAATTACAACAAACAGTAGATATGAATTCATAGAATTTAAATTAAGGATTCGCCTCTAAATACGGATAACCTTGTATCAAATGATATGTGCTTTTTATACGATACTTAATTTGTAGCAGATTAACCTTGTAGACTCAATAATGTGTTACAGTGTCGTTTCTCTAGAACAATTTGTAGTTTCATATAATAAAAATTGTTTGTCTTTTACCATAAATTTTACGCCTTACATATTTAATTAGGAATTACTAGGAAGTTGATTTGATAAGAAGTTAAATATGTTAGAGTTTAAATCAAGGATTCGCCTCTAAATACTGGTAACCTTGTATCAAATGATGTGTGCTCCTTATACAATACTTAATTTGTAGCAGATTAACCTTGTAGACTCAATAATGTGTTACAACGCTGTTTTTCTAGAACAATTTGTAGTTTCCTATAATAAAAATGGTTTGTCTTTTACTGTAAATTTTATGCCTTACATATTTAAATGAAAATTACTAGGAAGTTTATTTGATAAGAAGTTAAATATGTAGTCAAAGTTGACTTTTTTTTTTCTGTGAAACTGATGAGTATCACTGCAGCTAAGTGTGCAGAGGTGCACATAACATCGTTTACTATCCGATTTGAAAAACTTATTCTCAATATATAGAGAAAATCTACACGATCAAGTAAGGTAGACAACTTCCAAATGTCTACACAAGCCATCCACTCCCCTTGAATTAGCAATTTTTTTTTGTATCGTGCCAATTACATTCTTTGCATCAAATAGAATCTCAAAATATTATCAATCAGTAGTAATTACATGTTCATGGTCGTAAATGTTTCAATAGTCATGACTTTTCTCATAAATCAATCGGAATGACAAGCCTAAAAACTTTAACATCTCCAAATGAGCACACAGAACTAAAGATCGTTATTCTTAATGACTAAGGAACAGTGATAATTATTTTCCTTTAGACCCAAATAGAGAGTAGTTTATCACGTATGACAAACCATGACATTAAACATGTTGCTAAAAATGGACGGTGTTTAGGTTTTTAATGGTGTGGATATGTAGAGCTTAAAAGCTGCTTCTTATTATTAAATTAACAGGGATTCGATTGAAAAAAAGAAAAAGAGGAAAGAATTGAAGAGAGCAAGTTGTAGTTTGATGTGATATAAGAAGGAGAGAAGATGCATAGCCAAATAGCAAGGACAAAAGGTTGATGGACTTGTTTGGAACATACCTATGGCATCTTCATCCTATCATTTTCAGGCATAATGATCCAAGAGAAAAACTATTTCCATATATATAATGATCCGACCGATCATTTTGAGAATTATCGTCCCGTTTGGCGGCTTAAGGTCTCGAGTAGTTTCGTATTATGTATTATGACTTGCGTGTGTGGTCGAGTTCGGTTTTCAGATGATTCGGGATTGATTTGGAAGAATGATTCTTGTCTTAGAAGCTTAAGCAATAAGAGTTGACCGCAGTTTGACTTTTGTGTAGACGACTCCGGAATGGTGTTTTGATGATTCCAATAGTTTCGTATGGTGATTTTGGACTTAGGCGTATGCCTGGATTTGAATTTGGAGGTCCGTAGGTTGATTTGAAGCATTTTAGCGAAAATTGGAAAGTTGAAGGTTTGAAAGGTTGAGCAGTTTGACCGGGAGTTGACTCTGTGAATATCGGGCTTGGATTGCGATTTCGAGAGTTGGAATAGCTTCGTTAGGTCATTTGGGACTTGCATGCAAAATTTGAGGTTATTCCGGGTTGATTTGATATGATTCGGCGCGAGTTGTAGAAGTTTGAAAGTTCATAAGTTCATTAAGTTCGATTATAGTATCGGTTTAGCTTCTTTGAGGTAAGTATCTTGCCTAACTTTGTGCGAGGGAACTATCCCTTAGGATTTGAGTCATTTGTGCTATTTGTGTCATGTGAAAGCCGTGTAGTGCTAGTTCGTGCCATCTCTTTCATTGTTAGCCTATTCATACACTAGAATCAAACGTTTGTCATTTCATAGAAATACTTTCACTATTGAGTTTATCCTTAAACAACTAATTGGGATTGAGGTTATCGAAAGTCATTAATCTATTTTAATTAAAGTTATGTTTAAAGGGGGTGTTGTTCCTTGTTGAGCTACTTTCCCGTTTATTTTGTTGTTATTGAGATTCTATACATATTGTGTTGAGCCATGGGTTATTTGTTGTGAAAATATTGATATTGTTGGATCTTTGGAAAGGTTGTGGCCTATAGGCATTTGTGATTCGAGTTGATATGTCGTGTTGTTGTGATGTTAGCACATGTGAATTATTGTGTGGTTTGGTTGTTGTTATGCAGAGTATAAAGGTGACATTTCACCGTTGTTGTTATGCGGGGTATAAGAGTTGCATCTATTTGTTGTTGAATATATAGAGTGATACAGGTGGCTATTGTGTTATTGTCCGGGCGAAGCGATAAGGGTGGCTATTATACGGAGTGATACAGGTGGCTATTGTGTTATTGTTTGGACGGAGCGATAAGGGTGGCTATTATACAGAGTGATACTGGTGGCTCATAATATTGTCAGGGCGGAGTGATACATGTGGTTATTATACGGAGTGATACGTGTGACTAATGATATTGTTAGAGTGGATTGATAAGGGTGGCTATCAGAGAGTTAAAGGTGGCAATGTGAGGGATGGTGTGTGATGGCTTGGGGACATTGTGTTGGTGATTTTCATGTGATAATGTATTTTTCCTTGTGTATGTCATACACCTTACGTGATTTGTTGTATTGCTTCGATAAACTAATCGATGTCTTTGATATTACTTGTTGACTTGGGCTACAGTAGTATACTCACACAAGCATACATCGTAGCATGCCACATATACCAGTTCAGGAGTATGAAACTTGACATTTATTAATTATGCCCACATGTTATTATATTATTGGTTTCATGTTGATATTGAGCCTGTGACCACACCGTGCGGATTATGATTATGAGCCTTGACCATGCCGGACGGATTATGATTGTGAGCCTTTGACCATGCCGGGCGGATTGTGATTGTGATCCTGTGACCATGCTGGGCGGATTGTGAATATGAGCCCGTGATCATGCCGGACGGATTGAGAAATTGGCACGTGAGTTGTCCGTACGGTTGTGATTTGAAATGCGTGCACAAGGTACCGTGAGCACATGATGGTGGGGTGAAACTCGTGACTTGTGATTATGAGATGAGGTATCACAGAGTAATTTCATTGTGAAACTTGTGTTAGAACGACTTGATTAATTGGTTGTCCTTTGTATTCCTTATTTGATTTTAACGATACTTCACAACGTTCTTATTGCGTTACTGTTTATATCACTTGTTGATTCTTGTTGCCATTTACTAATTTCTGCTTTCATTATTAGTTTTATACTTCTGTACTGCACAAATTATTTTGTCTAGTGAGTGTCTTGACTTGTACCTCGTCACTACTCCACCGAGGTTAGTCTTGATACTTACTGGGTACCGACCGTGGTGTACTCATACTACACTTCTACACATTTTTGTGTAGAGCCAGATCTTGGATATATCAGACTCAGGCAGAGTTAGCATACTGGTCGCGAGAATTCAAGGTAGAAGTGCTTGGTTGTCATAGCCCCTTGGAGTTCTTTCCTCTCACTGTACTGTCAGCTTGTTATTTGAACAATATTGAATTTCGATCTTTGAGATCTTTCCATGTACTTAGCAAGCGTTCATGACTCTGTATTACCAAATATTGGGAGGTTGCTATGATTATTGCCGCGTAGGCTTATTTCGCTTTTGTTTCGGTATTCATATTAGACTCTATTTCAAATTATCATTGTTAAAAATTTGCCTAATTATTGTTAGTAATTGGCCTACCTAGTCTTAGAGACTAGGTGCCATCACGACGTCTGCAGTGAATTTTTGGATCGTAACAAATTGGTATCAGAGCTCTAGGTTAATAGATTTTACGAGTCACGAGAAAGTTTAGTAGAGTCTTGAGGATTGGTACGGAGGCGTTTATACTTATCTTCGAGAGGCTACAGAACTATTAGGAAAATTCCACTTCTTTCATTCCTGTCGTGCGGATTTGTTGATTTCGAAGTTTGAGCCTTTGTATCTCTATTCTCTCACAAATGGTGAGGACACGCACTACCGGGTCTGCTGAGCAGAACCCGTGCCCCCTGCTAGAGCCGCAAGAGGTCAGGGCCAAGGTAGAAGGCGAGAAGGGGCACGTGCCGCAGCTAGAGCACCTGTCAGAGTAGCAGTTGAGGAGCCGCCTGTAGCTACGGTTGGGGACAGGCACTGGAGGCGCATGTTGTTACCCCCGGACTTCAGGAGACTTTAGCGCAATTTCTGAGCATGTTTGGTATATTGGCTCAGGCGGGATTGATCTCTGTTGCACCAACTATTTCGTAGATTGGTGGAGGAGTTCAGACTCTTACCACCCATACTCCAAAGCAGCGGGCTCACATTGGTCAAGTTCCGGTACAGCCTGTTATTCTGGTTTGGCCTGAGGTCAGGCCAGGGGCATCAAAGGAGGAGCAGAAGAGGCTTGAGAGGTTCAAGAGGTATAGTTCACCTACTTTCAGTGGCATAGCTACCGAGGATGCACAAGGATTTCTAGAGAAATGTCACCGTATTCTCAGTACCATGGGTATTGTGGAGGTGAGCGGAGTTGCTTTTACTACATTTCAGCTATCGGGAGCAGCGTATCAGTGGTGGCAGGTTTATGAGGAGGGTAGACCAACTGATGCAGCACCACCCACTTGGGCTAAATTTTCAGATATATTTTTGTGGGAGTTTGTTCCCTAGGCCCTCCGGGATGTGTGGCGTACAGAGTTTGAGCAGCTGTGTCAGGGCACTATGACGGTGTTAGAGTATTCCATCAGGTTCAGTGAGTTATCCCGTCATGCACCTACTTTGATTCCTACAGTCATGGAGCGAGTCCACAGATTCATTGAGGGGCTCAGTTACGATCTTAGATTCAACACGACTCAGGAGTTGCAGACTTGTACTCCATTTTAGCAAGTGGTAGAGATTGCCAGGATGTTAGAGCGTATTCAGGGTGAGGAGATGGAGGATAAGGAGACCAAGAGGTCTCTAGGTTCTGGAGGGTTCAGTGGATTCTACTCTTCAGCTATGGCCCATCATGACGGAGGCTCGGGCAGTCGGGCAGTCCGGTATGCACTTCAGACTACTCCTGGTGCTCCAGTTAGTTCTTTTAGTTCACCACCAGCACGAGGTTCCTATAGCAGTTATTCCAGTTATCCGGCATAGACTCAGTACGAGCAACCACGCCCACAGAGGGGTTGTTATGAGTGTGGTGATAATAAGCACATCATGAGAGATTGTCCTAGACTCAGGAGGGGCGGATTTCATCAGAGCATTCACGCTAGGCGCTCTATTCCAGTTGCTACTCCACCTGCACAGCCAGTTAACGGTGGAGGATAGGCGGGTAGAGGGAGCCCTAGAGGGGGAGGCCCGGCCCGTTGATATGCTTTCTATGGTAGGGCTGAGGCCGTTTCACTAGATGGTGTTGTTACAGGTATGGTTTCGATTTGTTATAGAAGAGCATCATTCTTATTTTGATTCGGTTATGCGTATCGGGGTGAGTCCTCCTATCTTGCTTTTTTGTGATTTTGCACTCTGCTTATGTGTTTACCCACGTTGGGAGATTCTATAGTTGTAGCCCGCGTCTATCATTTTGTTTTGTTCACTATTAAGAGCTATGAGACTATAAGTGACTTTATATTACTCATTACAGTAGATTTTGATGTGATTTCTCGATGGTTTGGTTACGATTTGTGATTTAGATGCTCTATCGGTATGAGGAGTTCGTTACATGTTGTGATTTTATTTCGCAAAATTGAATTAGTGGAAGGGTTCGGTTGGTATGATGTATATTCTACTTGTGATTCAGAGTTGAGGATGGGATCCTCGTGTTTTCATGTAGTTTGATATGTTTGAACCGGGCTACGTGCCACGGTGGTGTTATATTAGGATGATATCCTTGTGGTTAGCTTATATGTTTTGATTCTCCCTTGTAGAATTGATTCGTAATATGGTACTGATTGGGAGTTATGCCTGTCGAGGCTTGTTTGATAGTTCTCTCACGTGTTTTTCTTTGCAGTCACATTCGCGTTGTGCTTATTGGGTTTTAGCTTGTGAGGTATGTGCCCAGGTGGCATTAGATGTGACTTGTTGATTCGAGTGAATGGCTATGGGATCTTCATGTTTCTTGCATCGTTGTTAGTGTTGTGATGGTTTGGAGAGGGGTTCTAGCTGGTATGAGGTTAATTCCCGGTGCTGGATTTGATTATGGGCAGCTATGGTGGTAGGAGATGTTATTATGGGCATATGGGCGATGTATTACGTCGGGTGGTCATACCTTGTGGGCGTATGCATGAGCTATGACATCTGGTTGAGATTGATACAGTGTGTTTATGCGGAAATCAAGTCTTTAGGAAGATTCGCATAGTGAAATTATTTTTGGTTCTAAGGCTTATCGGTGTGGGTGGAAGGAATAATTTTAAGTTGAGATGGTGTTGTCGTGCCTATGTGGATTGGGGTGACATGGGATCACCCGCGAGTATATGTATGGTGAGTACATTCAATGATTTGATGACTTCAGAATGATTCTTGGCACATTCGAGGACGAACGTTTGTTTAAGAGGGGGAGAATGTAACGCTCCGACCAGTCATTTTGAGAATTAGCGTCTCGTTCGGCGGTTTAAGGTCTCGAGTAATTTCGTGTTATGTATTATGATTTGCGTGTGTGGTCGAGTTCGATTTTCGGATGATTCGGGATTGATTTGAAAGGATTATTCTTGTCTTAGAAGCTTAAGTGGAAAGAGTTGACCAACGTTTGACTCTGTGAATATCGGGCTCGGATTGCGATTCCGATAGTTAAAATAGCTATGTTAGGTCATTTGGGACTTGCACGCAAAATTTGAGGTTATTACGGGTTGATTTGATATAACTCAGCTTGAGTTGTAGAAGTTGAAAGTTCATTAAGTTCGATGTGAGGTGCGGTTTGTAGTTTTGATATTTTTTGATATGATTTGAGGCCTCGAGCAGGTCCGTGTTATGTTACGAAACTTGTTAGTATGTTCGGATGGGGTCGCGAGGGGCTCGAGTGTGTTTCAGGGTGGTTTCGGATCATTTCTAGGCCATTTTTAATTGCTGATTTTTAGACACAGGGGTATGCATCGCGATCACGGACTTTGGGTCGCGTTCGCTAAAAGCAAATTTGATGTTTGGGCACTGTGAATCGCGATCGCGTAGAGGAAATTCTGCTATCACTGACCCGATTTCGGACCTTATATCTTGCAATCTATACGGAATTTGGAGATGATCCAAACATGAAAGTTGTAGCCCTTTGAGTCTAGTTTTCAGAAATCAAACCATTTATCATTTGGAGTTTTTTATAAAACGTTATGGTTGTTATACGATAGACTGTCTGAGAAGAGTTTGGGAAGGGTAATGAGAATTTGTTCATCGTGATCGCGGGGATATGGCCGATCGCGAAGGGTAAAATTTGTGGTGGATAATTTTTGAATCGCGAGGTTTGTGACCGTGATCGCGAAGGTACCTCTAGAGCAGTGTTTAAAGTACTATATTTCGAAGGTCTTGGTTATTTTATCATATTTTGAGCTATGAAGCTCGGATTTGGGCGATTTTGAATGTGATTTTCACACTTTGGATTGGGTAAGTATTCTATATCCGGATTTAATTATATTTCGTGATTCCATCTTTATTTTTAACATTAAATTAGTGATTGAATGAGAGGAAATGAGAATTGTTGTATAAATTTTCAAAAATATAAAATGAGGATTTGAAGGCCGATTTAATGTCGGAATTGGATAATTTTAGTATGGATGGACTCATATCAGAATGGATGTTCGAATTATGTGAATTTTTTGGGTTACGAGGTGCGGGCCCAGAGTTGACTTTTTTGGATTGACTTTTTAGTTTTCATTAAAGATCGAAATTTTATTATCCGGAATTGATTTCTATGGTTTGTATTTATGATATTAAGTTATTTTGGCTAGATTTGAACCGTCCAGAGGTTATTTCATACGAGAAGGTCATTTTAGAGTATCAGTTTAGCTTCTTTGAGGTAAGTATCTTGCCTGACTTTGTGTGGGAGAACTGCCCCTTAGGATTTGAGTCGTTTGTGCTATTTGTGTCATGTGAAAATCGTGTACGCGAGTTGACGAGTTCGTACTCGAACTTATATATGGAAATTTGACCGGCTTAAACTCTTAGGCTTCTTTTATGTACTTATATGGAATTATTAGCACATGTTATATCTTTTATTCGTCATGTCTACTATCACATGCTTTATTTGAAGTTGTCATTACATGTCACGTTCTTTACTTGTCGAGTTAGCTCATATATGCTTTATTTGAAGCTGTTATCACTTTTATCATTATGTGATTTTTTTATTGTGGAGTTACTATTAGTTTAAATTGTTATTACATGATATCCTTTTATTGCAGGGTTATTCTCATGCATTTAGATGTAGTGCTAGTTCGTGCCATCTCTTTCATTGTTAGCCTATTCATATACTAGAATCCGAAGTTTGCCATTTCATAGAAATACTTTCACTATTGAGTTTATCCTTAAATAATTAATTGGAATTGAGGTTATCGGAAGTCATTAATCTATTTTAATTGAAGTTGTGTTTAGTGGGGGTGTTGTTCCTTGTTGAGTTACTTTCCCGTTCATTTTATTGTTATTGAGATTCTATACACATTGTGTTGAGCCATGAGCTATTTGTTGTAAAAATATTGATATTGTTGGACCTTTGGAAAGGTTGTGGCCTCTGGGCACTTGTGATATGAGTTGATATGTCGTGTTATTGTGATGTTAGCACATGTGAATTGTTGTGCGGTTTGGTTGTTGTTAAGCGAAGTATAAGGGTGGCATTTCACCGTTGTTGTTATGCGGGGCATAAGAGTTGCATCTCACTGTTGTTGAATGTACGGAGTGATACGAATGGCTATTGTGTTATTGTCCGGACAGAGCGATAAGGGTGGCTATTATACAGATTGATACGGGTGGCTATCAGAGTGATACATATGGCTAATGATATTTTCAGGGCGGAGTGATTCAGGTGGCTATCAGAGTGATACGAGTGACTAATAATATTGTTAGAGCGGAGTGATAAGGGTAGCTATCGGAGAGATAAGGGTGACAATATCAGGGATGATGTGTGATGGCTTGGGGATATTGTGTTGGTGATTTTCATGTGATGATGTGCTTTTCCTTGTGTATGTCATACACCTTACGTGATTTGTTGTGTTGCTTCGATAAGTTACTCGATGTCCTTGATATTACTTGTTGATTTGGGCTACAGTAGTACACACGTACAAGCATACACCGTAACATGCCACTTATACTTGCTAGGAGTATGAAACTTGACATTTATTAATCATGCTCAAGTGTTCTTGTATTATCGGTTTTCATGTTGATATTGAGCATGTGACCACGCTGGGCGGATTGCGATTATGAGCCTGTGACCATGCCAGATGGATTGTGATTATGAACTTGTGACCATACCAGACGGATTGTGATTGTGAGCATGTGACCATGCCGGACAGATTACGGATTGAAATATTGGCATGTGAGTTGTCCGTGCGATTGCGATTTGAAATGTGGGCACAAGGTACCGTGAGTATAGGTTGGTGGGTTGAGACCCGTGACTTGTGATTATGAGATGAGGTATCACGAAAAGATTTCATTGTGAAACTTATATTAGAACGGCTTGATTAATTGGTTATCCTTTGTGTTCCTTATTTGATTTTAACGATATTTCACAGTATTCTTATTGCTTTACTGTTTATATCACCCGTTGAATGGTTAAGTTACATTGAAGTCTGTACATACAACTATAGCTTCCTCTTCGAGGTCACTTTAAGTGCTCTGACTTACCTGTATTACTATTAATACATACTATTTTCTATTAATTCGTTCTAAAAATAGTAGAATATTTTGTATTTGAATTAAATTAATTTTAAATATTTTATTTTTGGACAAAGTGGGTTGCTCTGATGGTAAGTGTCCTCCACTTCCAACCAAGAGATTGTGAGTTCGAGTTACCCCAAGAGCAAGGTGGGAGTTCTTGGAGGGAAGGATGTCGAGGGTCTATTGGAAACAGCCTCTCTACCCCAGGGTAGGGGTAAGGTCTGCGTACACACTACCCTCCCCAGACCCCACTAGTAGAATTATACTGGATTGTTGTTGTTGTTAAATATTTTATTTTATTCTTCATAAAAAAACTTATATAAGCACACAAATATTATGACATATATAAAATAATAAGTTTCAAAAATTCTTTTTTTTTTTGTTTTTAAATTGCCTATCGAGTAAAACTAATTTAGGAAATTCAAAAGGAATGAATAATGTCTAAACTCTAATGGACGGCTGTTACTAAACATTTTCGAATTTCGATAGTATCAATCTACAGTATATTTCACACGGTAGTAGATCATAGATTTAAATGTGTGCGTCATTTTCCAAATCTCTTTCCACGACAAATTTCAAATCACCGAAAATCCCAATAGTTTCCCTACAGGCTTCTGTTTGTGTGTAGACTGCGTTTGTTAGCCGGTGCCTTTTTCCCATTGGGTTGGATCCCACTCCTTGTTAGGTTATTAATACTCTCTTGCTAGGGCAAATTTTTTTTGTTTTTAATAATTTGGTATTCAAACACGATATATCTAACTAATTTAGATTTGCACTATGTAAGATCTATAAATAAAAAAACGTCTTTTATCAAAAAATTTTCCATTATCAGGAATCGAATATGAAATTTTTGGTCAAGAATAGAGGATCATATCTATCCTACCACGTCTTTCGATAATAAAAAAAAATCTATTTGCATCAAACAATAAACACAAGAAATTAATTTTTCCTTCTGTTGGATTGTTCTTTTTTATTGATAAAGTTTATTTCAATAGTCAACACTAGAAGGATATTTGCTTTACATCAAGCCAAAAGAACAACTATACATAATTAAAAAAAATCTGAAATTCTGTACGATACATGGAAAAGGAAAAAATATTAAAGTCAAGCCATGATCGATGGAACAACAGAAACATTCATCCCAAGAACAAGACAGAAGAAAATGCCAAGACGTTTTTAAACTAAAATATATTAACTCCATAGAATTGCTCCAACCGATATTAATAATCTATATGTGCCTTCGTTTTCAAAATTCCAAGCGAAAAATTGACATTACTAGTTTACCCTTTGAAAAAATCTGCTCTCCTTAAGTCTCAGTCGTACCAAAAAGCTAACAAAATATGAAAAAAGAGGGGCCCGGGTACAATAAAGAAAACAGTTTTAATATAGCTATAAATAATTTTCTCCCCTCAATAGCATACGATGTCTGACAACAACAGTTTATACATGGAAGTCATGACCTAAAGAGCTTCTAATTGACAACTTCTAGGGGCCTAATGAGAAAGATCTAAATTAACAGTTATTGGACCGACCTTTACCTTTGACGAATTATGTTATTAACACAATATTATCAATGCAATTAATACCCACCTTATTAACTACTCGATATATTTGTTTGTTATGACCGACTGATCAACTCAAGACAAGCTGTGTTATGCCCATGAAAAATAAAATGTCAAAAGAGATTGGGTTGATGTTCGGTGTATCGTTTTTCTAACATATATTTTGCAAGCCTACATAAGGTACAAGAAAAAAAACGCATTGAATGGATGCCCGGGCATTAAAAAGGAAGGGCGCTTTTAAAGACGAAAGGCCATGGGAAGTATCGTCTGTGATCCATGGATCTTCAATCAGAAAATCGTGTCCAAGCTCCGTGGCTAGTCCGTGGTCTTTGGACTTTGGCCCCTTTAACATAGGGATCCAAAGGTAAAACCCTTCCTAACCACATGCCAATAGGGTAAGACACTTTTGTGTACAACCTATCGCTTCGCTCGAGTGACTTCGGAATGTACACGTATCAATCCAGTGAATTTTGTTCCGGTGGGATCAATTCAGTAAAATAATAATAAAAAAAGTAATTCGAGTTGCCTAGTCGTTGAATGAAAGAAACGGGAGGAGGTGAAAGCCACTTTTAGTAGGGTTAGACTTTTTCTATTATTTCAAATAATAAAATAATATAAAGAAAGAAGTTGTTTTTAGTTACGCTTTGCATAGTGTTATGTATAAAGGAGTAGAATTACATCTATTTAAGAAAATAGAAAACAAATTGTCAATATTATTAGAATAAATTGTCATCATTATTTGAGACCACGTTGAATAATGATACCTAGTACGGATAAAGAAAATCAAATGATGTTTACGTAGAGAAGAGTTAATCCTAAAATAAATACGGAGTAAAATAAAATTAAAAACAAAAATTGATGTTACGTTGGAAAATATCCATATAGCCAGGAGAATTGGAAGTTTCCTTGTAAATTATTGGGAGGATAATGATATCAGATTTTGCAAAAGCACAAAGTATACTCCATATAATAGCCAGCGTGACGCAGAATAATAATTCAAGTGACCCCAGGATCTTATAGTAAGGATAAAAAATATAATTAGAAGTCGTTAAGGCCCAAACCAAACAAAATCAGTCAATCGAAATGAAACGGGCGGATTCAGAATTTTTATTTAATAAATCAAAATGTTAAAGTTCTTAGTACAAAGTTTTTTTTTTTTTTTTTTTTTCTTGTTGTGCATTTCCTTATAAAAACCTAGTAATACTTATTAGAATTATTGGATTCCGGTGAATTTAACAGAAGATCCGCGCTGCTGTTAGTAAAATCAGCCTTGAAATCCTCCTTTTCCTAAACAGTCTTTTTGTTTCCTTTTCTCATAACTCCCTCCACATTTCCTTAAACCACACATTAAACCATCCTGAAAAAAAGAGTCTCTCTCTCTCTCATTATGGCATTTCTTCAAAACCAATTTCCACTAGTTTTACTCTTGCTTTTGTTCTTTTTCTTCTTCTTGTTGTGTTTTTCACAGTGTGAAGGGGCTAAGTCAATTCATGATCTCCTTAAATCTAAAGGCTTACCAGCAGGTCTTCTTCCTAAAGAAGTGAAATCTTACAATTTTTCAGATACTGGGCTTCTTGAAGTGTTTCTAGATGGGCCTTGTTTGACTAAATTTGATACTATGGCCTTTTATGACAGTGTAGTGAAGGCTAATCTCACTTATGGTTCACTTGCTGGAGTTGAAGGCCTTTCTCAACAAGAGCTTTTTGTATGGTTACCAGTTAAAGGAATTATGGTTGATAATCCTTCCTCTGGTCTTATACTTTTTGATATTGGTTTGGCTCATAAGCAGCTTTCTCTTTCTCTTTTTGAAGATCCTCCCCATTGCAAATCAGATGGTAAATTCTTTTGTTCTATTTTATTTCTCCCTGATTTGTTTTTACTATCGGTGTCTGAAATTCACTTGACTCTAATTTAGCTTCATTAATTCGGATTGATGCTTCATAAGGTCGAATATTGTTGTTTTTTTCAGAATATTGTAGCACCGGTATCTCATCCCTCCCATATTGTATTTCTCCCTATAATTATTGTCGTCTTTCCTTTCCTTTTTTACAATTTTACAGTGTATATAAAAAAGAATAACAGAATATGATTTGCTATTGGTTCTTGTATGAAGTTTCATTTCTTTCGAGGAAAAAATTACATTTTTTCTGGCCCTGAATTGCGGTTTCTAGTTATACTGACTGCATATAGTTCCCCATGTGATTTCTGAGTTGTGTTCTGAAAATGAATTGAGTCACTCATTTTGTGATTTTCTGAACAAGTCTTTGTTTTGCTATGAAATTTCACTTCTTTCGAGGTAAAAAAAAGCCATTTTAATCGCCCCAGATTGCAGTTTCTAGTTCTGTTGTACTACTATAGTTTTCCATGTGATTTCTGAAGTGTTTTCTGGAAATGAATTGATTTATCATTTTATCAAGCTTTGGTACGGCCACTGAACACTTGCTAGTACATACAAGTGTCAAGTAGTTTTCTTGGTTTTCATAGGAGTATGTTTAACTCTTTAATTTCAAGAATTGAATATGTTTTCTGTGGAATATGCAGGCGTTTTGAAGAAGAATGGTCGGAAGGAGAAAGGATTTGAAGATCAAAGATAAGAGATGCCAATTTTGGAATTAAATATCCATAATAATTAATTTAGGGGTGGGGTGGGGGTGGGGTGAGAATGGTTAAGTACAAATTACCAGGCTTGATTATAGGATCTTTTCTTTAGACTCTAATGAGATGAGGATACGGCTGTAAAGATTTTGGGTTATCAGATAGTATGTTGCTATTTTTGTTAATGCTAAATGGTAATCTTCTAACTTTTTATCATTCCCTTTGTTTGATTCTTTGTTTCAACCTCTGTGGATAGATTAAGATAAGAATAAAGCAATAGATTTCCTACTCCTCAATCTCTCAAAATTCTACCTAATATCTCTACCAGAATCTTTCAAAAATAAGATTATGTAGCTGTGTATATGAAATATTCGTACTACTACTACTACTACTACTACTACTACTACAAGTTAACTGTAATTTAACACTCCATTAAATTTTTAGTATAATTTTTAATCTTGATTTTTATTTTCTCTATTTATGACCTGCACATTTCATAGGATACTTGTTCTAACGAGGGAGAAATGGGCCCATGTAAAAGGTGAGAGTGCAAAGGGCCCACACAAACTTTTCTGTAGGGCTACTATTATGGACGTGAGTACTTGATTTCCATGCATCTTCTGTTGGACTTTATTTATTATATAGTGGACCCTGTCCACAAGAGTGCCAACCCAATTGCATGATTGAAGCCCATGATCAAAAGAAAAAGGCAAACAACCTTTTAAGTAGAAAAATAAAAGTAAAAATTGTAAAGTCCAAAAAAATCAACATTGTTTAGAATAAAATAATGAAAACTACTTATTACTATAGAGAATTTTATAAGAGAAAGTGAATAAACTTTTAGGATAACTCAAGCTGAAAGTAGGACAAGTATTCCCAGCATAGTAATTAGTTATTGTATCTTGTGTTTTGTTAAGCCAAATACTTGCACTTCCCTTCAGCTTTAGCAAAATTGATATCATATTAGCTTGTATGAATTTTATGACATCATAAATTGATCGTTGTAAATTGTAATAAAGTTTTATGATGTCCAAAATATTTAAAGTAAGAATTAATTCATAATCAAGCGCAAATCGAACAAAAACTCTAGGTCACCTGAATTGTTACTAGTAATGATCTTCTTAAAGTTACAGTATTAAGTTGGTTTGATGTTAAGCATGAAATGGCAATAAGTCTTTATTGAAAAAAGAAGTCCCAACGAAGATCGTGTACTATTTCTGATAAACTGAGTTAATGATTTTGTTGAGTCATTGAAACTTTACATGTCTTACAATTGATCCAATCCTTGTTTTGTGAATCAGGTAGCACATAGCGAAGCTTATTAGGCAGGTCGGTCATATATTTGTATTAAAAAACAAGGCCCACGATCTCCTAAGGATTAGGAAGGGAAAGCGGAAATGGAAGGAGGAGGAAGATAATGAAAATTGAGTCCGGCCCTGCTTCGCATACAATTTTCACCAGCATACAATCACCCCACACCCTTAACTACGTCCACCGCCAAGCATAAGTTTTTTTTCCTTTTCATTTTGTTGATTTTATTTCTTTTCGAGCTTTTGGTTTTAATCAATCGAAAAAATAAAAACTCCTTTGCTGCTCGTACTAAAAATCGCAAATGACCCTTAATGTATTATTATTCATTGTAAAGAACTATTTACGTCATTACTGTTTTTACTGATTTTAACACACACTATCTTATTATTGTTCCAATCTGGTCACGGAACTGCAAGCAAGTGTTCTACTCTTTGGTTATATAAATCCATCAATTTTTAAAAAATAATAGGGATAGTACATAATTACCATTCAGATTATTACCGGTTGCACTCTCATACTTTGCGGGAGTCCTATAACACATTTCTCTGTATTTGTTAGAAGTATAATAAGTATCATATTTTGAGTTGATGTGGCACTTGCTTTGATTTGCACCGGCTAAACCACACGTGGATGCTCTAAAAATTTAGTTTTTTTTAAGTTTTATTTTTCGGTCTTCTTTTTCTTTTATTTTATTCTCTTTTTTGTTTACTTCTCCCTTATTACTCCATCCCCATTTTTACACCCCAGCTCACTTCTCTCATTTTCTTTCCTTCTACCTTTTTTGTTCTTTTCTATCCTGTCTCTATTAAAGTCTTTTCTTTCTTCTTTTTTTTTTTTTCTTTTTTCTTTTTATATTTGTCTTCCTTGCTGTATTACTCGTCGGAAAAGTTGATGATTCCGACTATAAGCAAATCTTATTTTGGATGTTTTCTCCTTTTCATTTTACTTTTTCTTTTTCTTTCCTTTTCTTTTCTTTCTTTTACCCTTTTTTTTTTCTTACAATGTTTCTCACCGGAAAAAATGGTGATTCCGGTGATGCCATATTTTTGCTAAATCATTTCCACCGTTTATAAGTGGGAGAAAATGGTGAAGAAAAATAGATAGAGAGATAAAAGAGAAAGGAAATGTACGAGAAAAATAATAAAATAAGACAAATAAAAAAGTAACTTGAAAAAAAAATTACACGTGGCAAGCAATGATTGGTGCGCGATTTGTACCTTTTCTTTTGAAACTGGGATTGGCGGGAAAGATTGTACTTATTATAATTCTAACAAATATGGGGGATGGGGTAATAGGAGCCCCGCAAAATATAAGGGTACAACTGGTAAAGTGAGAAAACCTTAGTGGGGTAACTATGTATTATCTCAAAATAATATAAAAAAATATAAAATTGAAGCAGGTATATATAACAGCTCAAAAATAGAACATACGTAGAAGCAATGGATTCATATACTTGTTTTCAATTCCAGAATGCGGTGTTAAAAAAATAATATTATAATAATTCTTGTCTTTTAGGGGAAACAGGAAAGTGGGTTTATATAGTGACAGATTAGGACGAACAAACAAGGAAAACAATCAATTAAACATATATAAGGAAATAAAAGATAACATGCAATCCATAACAGAGCCGGTAAAGGAGTGAAAGAAATTTTAAACCCTAGTTGGGTCCAACATCCATGAATTGGACCGAAAATGCAAGAATCGTTCATTATAGAGTGTATATAGATGAAACATCGCTGAGATCTTCTCAAAATTGGAGCCAATCAGGCCCCATGCCATCAATATGAACCTCAATAGGATTCAAGGACCATACATACTTTCTTAGAATAACTTTATAAGGAAAGAAACATGGACAACCTTAGTTGTTAGGAGTAGATCCGTTATAAAATAGCGTATCGTTTATATTCATTTCACTTTAGATCATACCAAAAGAATGAAGGAAGTTCTTTAATATACCTTTGCAATCTTCTCTCCAATCGTCAACCAAGCTCAATATGATCTTCTTACGTCTACAATGAGTAAACCGACTTCGTCGTCATCATATAAGTGTTGTAACTCTTATATTTAAAAATCAATATTCTACAAGAAAATGGACATCATCTCCCCTATTTTTACTACATCCAATAAGTTACTAAAAGTCACCAAACAGCCCAAACAACATCAATAATAATCATATTAAGTCTCCCAAAATAGTCCACCAATCAACAACATTACTAACAAGCCTTTCAATAGATATCTAACAAGTTCTAGTTTCAACGACTTAGCCGCAACTTGGCTAAGCATAAATACATGTAGAGTAAGAGGATCCCTACCGTTAAACAGATAGAACAACTCCAATTTGAGCTTACTTCAGCACGAAATATCCTTCCAATGCAGCCACAAGAACAAGGAGGCAAAATTAGCAATCAATTTGGGTTTCTCGGCACTAGAATTACTTTGGAAGACTTGAAATCACCTAGGATTGATATGAAAACCTTGGGAGAGTATTTTACAGAACGTAAACCACTTTAAACAACCCCCCACACGATCCGGGACCATACAAAAATTAGCAACTACAAGAATAACAAGAAACTCACTAGCGCCACGTGATTTTCGATACTTGATTTGTGTTGTTTGCCCTTAGTTTGGGTCTTGGATCATGAGAGAACTTTGAGAGAAAGTTTTTAGGTGTCTAGGGTCTGAAGCGAGTGAAAATAATGAGTTAAAACGGTATTGCAGGCGTCACATAAGATATCTCAACCGCCTAAGTGGGTCCTACAGGGAGCTACTTGCTCAGTCTCGTAAAACTGCTAATATCTCTCTACTCTGACGTCGTATCGAAGAAAAACGGTTTAATGAGTTGGAAACTAGACTATTAGATCTTCAATGTGGTAGGATTATCATCCCATAATTTCAAGTATATTGGAAAAAAATCTTAGCTACATTTGACCTAATATTTATCATATTATGAATGTGACTTGTGATGACCTTTGCCAACTTTTGTTTCACAACTCACTTGACTTCAAAACGTAACACACAGATATCATATGGCTAGAATAACTCATAACATAACCTCCTTATCATGTAATCACCCTAGTCTCACCCCAAAAGTACATGTTATAATATTCCCAACTTGTCGATTTTCGACGAAACTTATTTTCTTCAATTCGTTTAGCTTCTATGATTTCCAACCCTCTTGGTACTTTTTATTCATGATATTAAATATTTGTAACTCCAAGATAACATGATTAACTTACTTTATGTACTTACAAAGAGGATCTCATTTCCGAGCTTCCATCAATTGACTTACGTTTGTACTTTTGTGTACGAAAGCATGGGGTGTGATGATCGGTTTTTAAAATATTATCTCAATCCGACCTACATCTGCATCGCACCGAATAACTCTTAACATGCCCCGCCCTGCACTCGTCCTGCAAAAATCTTTTAAAAATTACTTCAACCCATACTGTATATGTTAACATATAAAATGGTACAATTGAATTTATATGTGATTTATAGACATGTGAATTAATTTGATCCAAAAATAACAAATGAATTATACAGAAATATAAGACTTAGCCTTAAAATTGAAATAAACGACATATATCTCAGTTCTGGGCGCAGAGCCACCGGGAGCGATAAGAACAGTGCAAATAAGCAAGATAGTAAAATATTATTGAGCTTTTTATAGAATACAGTGTATGCTTGTCAGAAAATTCGTGTCCGTACAATGGAAGGATGTGTAACAGTTGGCAGTGAATGCCATATTCTCTGTAATGGATCATGCACTTAATGTTGTAGAATATTCTATATTGAATGCTACCGGATGACGACATTTATTTTGTCTTTATGAGCGTCATTCTCTCGGTGACAAGCGAAATTATTGCCTTCGGGTTTGGCTATCTTCTGTCTTCGGTTTTACGTGTTGCTTTCTTATGCGATCATTAAATATGAACATATTTTACCCCATACAACGTAACACGCTGTACCACATAACTTTAAATATAGTCCTTATAAATTTGCCCTGCCCTGACCACATCCACATCACATCGCATAGCTTTTACAGCTTCTACGTTCTTTGATGTCATTATGTAAATTTTGAAATTAGAATGAACAGTATATAAATTTGAATGATAAATGTGGCGCCTCAAGTGGGAGGAATGAGCAATATACTCCCCCCTCTCTCCATTTTATTGGAGCCAACCCTCTTTTCTTTAATTATGATTTAAATGTTATAAAATACTTGATTATGGTGGACGTCTATAACTCCTAAGGGAGTAACACTCACTACTCTTCTTCATTAACCTTCAACTATTTCTGTCACGATCCAAAACCTGACCCGTTGTGATGACACCTATTGTGTACTAGGCAAACCGATATTTTCAAAACACTTTCAACATTTAACAGAAATGAATTAAGACATTTAAAATAATCAGAGTTTTGCATAAAAACGGGGTAAAACTCAAAGCATAAGTGCGGAAAAATAGCCCGACATCGGGGTGCCACTGAGTACATGAGCATCTATACCAGGAGCAGTCTAATACAATATCTAAAGAATAAGAATTGAAATGCGAATAAGATAATGAAGGAGAGCCAAGGCTTGCGAACGCCGTGCAACTACCTCGATAGTCTCTGGAATCAGCTGCTCGAATATCAACACCCGTTATGGCTGGGAACACCTAGATCTGCACATAAAGTGCAGGGTGTAGCGTGAGCATAACCAACTCAGTAACTAACAAAAATAAATAAGGAACTAAGAAAGTAGTGGCGAGCTATACAAACACAGTTCATTTTCAATAATTCCAGCCAAAGAATAGACATGCTTTCAAATTCGGCAGTTTAAGTCAAATCAGTTTTATACAGTTCAGGTTCAGGTAATCCAGATATAAAATCTTTTAGAAATTTCACAACAATGACAGATAGCAACTAAGCGCATCAACAAATGAAAAGCAAATACAGCCTCTCAGGGCAACAGTCATTCAACTCGTCACAACAGCTCAATCACCCGGCTTTCAGCCCTCAGTACTCACACTCAATAGGTACCTGTGCTCACTGGGGGTGTGAAGACTCCGGAGGGGCTCCTTTCAGCCCAAGCGTATATCATTGAGGCGTGAAGCCCGGCCCAATCATATAAGTAGCCATAAGGCTCGTTACGGTGTGCAACCCGATCCACAGTCCATAAATAGCCATAAGGCTCGTTGTGGCATGCAACCCGATCCATATACCTTCACATAGCTCACAGCTCGGCACTCAGGCCCTATCTCAGTCACTAACCTCTCCAGCCCTCTCGGGCTTTCAAAAATTATACAAATCAGCCAAAAGAGATAATAACAAGTGTCAACAAGAAAACAAAAGGAAACAAAATGAATCAAAGATATGACTCACAAGTAGCACTATGACTGAGTTCAAGACAACAAATAGAAGTTAATTCAACAAGTACTCGACCGTTGCGGGTCCCGACAGTGATTACATATGGCATAAGCATGGTTTCTAACATGAATGGCAGTCAAATTTCTAGAAGATAGAGGGAAGATGTAATTAACAATAAGCTATTCGACTTTACAGTATCACAGGATAGACCAAGTCACAATCCCTCACAGTGCACGCCCACACGCCCGTCACCTAACATGTGCGTCACCTCCAAAATAATCACATCATACCAAAATCTGGGGTTTCATACCCTCTGGACCAGATTTAAAACTGTTACTTACCTCAAACTGCGCAAAATCCTACTTCGCAATGCCTTTGCCCCTCGAATCAATCTCCAAACTCCCCAAATCTAGCCACAAGCAATATGATATAATTAATATATGCTAAAAGAATCAATTCCACAAGAAAAATACAAAATTATAAGCCAAAATCCAAAATAGGCTCAAACCGGCACCCGAACCCACGTCTTGAAATCCGACAAAAGTCACAAAATGTGAACACCCATCCCTTCACTAGTCCAACCATACAAGAATTACTCGAATTCAACCTCAAATCACCTTTCAAAACTCGAAATGTTAGCCTATGAAGTTTCTACCATTTCTCCCTAAATTTACAACTCAAATCCCTAATTAGATGATGAAAATAACAATAGATTCATGAAATATAGCCCAATCCGAGTTAGAATTACTTACCCCAATAATCTTCTTGAAGAAACCTCGAAAAATCGCCTCACACCGAGCTTTCAAATTCCCAAAATCGAAATGCGAATCAAACCTTCGAAATCCCATTTTCTGCCAAGTTCTTCTGCATCTGCGGACCCACTGTCGCACCTGCGGAATTTCCCTCGCAGGTGCGGAAATGACTTAAGGGACTGGGTCCGCATCTGCGAGCAAGTGGTTGCACCTGCGTGCGGAGCTTCGAGCGCATCTGCGGGCTTGCAGATGCGGAAATGCCCTCGCACCTGCAACCCCTGGCCATCTCCTCAACTCCCGCTTCTATGCTCTTTCATCCGCACGTGCGAGTACGCACCTGCGGTCTCCCCACCGCAGGTGCAAAACCACCAGATATCAGAAGGTTTTAGCCATTTGCCTAAGTCCAAATTCAAACTGTTAAGCATCTGAAACACACCCGAGGCCCCCGGGACCTCAACTAAATATACCAACAAGTCCTAAAACACTATACGAACTTAGTCGAGCCCTCAAAACACGTCAAACAACAACAAAAACACGAATCACCCTCCAATCCAAACTTAATGAACTTTGAAATTTTGAAATTCTACAAACAATGCCGAATCATACCAAACCACGTACGATTGAGCTCAAATTTTGCACACAAGTCATATTCAACATTACAGACCTACTCCAACTTCGAGAATCAAAATCCGACCCCGATATCAAAAAGTCAACCCCCCGATCAAACTTCTCAAAAATTCAACTTTTGCCATTTCAAGCCTAAATTAGCTAAAGACCTCAGATTCACAGTCTGGACACGCTCCTAAGTCCAAAATCACCCAACGGAGCTAACAGAACTGACGAAACTCCATTCTAGAGTTGTCTTCACACAATTCCTACTACGGTCAAAATCCTAAGACTTAAGCTTTCGTTTTAGGGACTAAGTGTCTCAAAACACTGCGAAACCAAAATAAGACCTCCCGGCAAGTCACATAAGCAGAACGGATACGGGAAAAGTAGTAAATAGGGGATCAGGGCTAATAAGACCTTCGTTACAACTTCTTACCATTATGGCTGTAACTCTAACTCCTCCATGACCTTCTCCCATAATCTCAATAGTTAATATCATATTCATGGCATCCTTTTGTATTACCTAAATATCATCTTATAAATAGAAGGTTTGAGCATCACATTGTACACACTTGAATATATGGATGAAATAAGAATTTCTCATCTCTTGCTCTCTATATTTCTTGTCTATTTTCTTATTTTGTATTGCTACTTTGATCTTAGTTTCTTAACACGTTATCAGCACGAGGCTTTAACCAACTACGAAGATAATCCATTTCATGAAGAGCCAACAACCTTTAATCAATTTGGTTGAGCCAATGGAAACCTTGGCATTTCGTATGCCATATCAATATTCAGTTTGCTTCTTGTTATATAGGGAGTATCATTTTCAGATTATACATGAATTCCGTGTTTTACTTATGTTAAAATTTAGACTTGGTGCAATTTTGTGTTACATGACAATATAGTTTCATCTGTGCAGGAAAATAAGATGGGTTCGTTCGAATAAGAAAATGGTGTTTAGGAAAGGAGATATGTCAAACCGTGGTTCATATGGTCTTATGTTCTATGCATAGAGATCGATAACTACTTTTGTATACATCATGTTGATTTCAGAGGTTGACAAAATCAAAAGAAATTTGCTACTGGTTGGCTATATAATCTCTGTCCATGAAACCCCGTTACGAGAGAAGGTACAAATTTATTGTTTCCTTGCGATCACACCTAAGGTATATTACTTTTTTCTTTTTGTGCTCTATCTTGGCCTAGCTATAATAGTTTTCTTTTACGATTATTTGAGATTGGAATCTCCACGTTAGATAAAATTGGATCATAAGATAGAATGGAGCCTAATTAAGTAAATATGATATACCAGTAATGCTGCATACTTTCATCTTTCTGCAATTATACCAATATGCACTTTTAACCGCAAAATCTAGTGAGCAATATAGCTTTCGGAATACGTGATTATGGTAATAAGTCTGAGTTAGTTCCAGCTGGCAACTTGTTCTAAACTCCGTCTTTGATAGAATTGCTATTGGACTTCTTAGATAAAACTAATTAATACTTAGCTTTTATGTTGGTTTTCTAAAAGAACTCAGTCATCCCACTCTGATAATTGGATGAATTAGAAAACAAGTAACTTAAATATATTTATGGAGACAAAGGGACAAATTTTGTGACAATGCATGTTTATTACTCCATATTTAATTAACATGCAATTTGAAAAGAAACTCCGTATTTATGAGCATTGTAAATGTATACAATCATTCTTGGAATATGTGAAGACCAGAATTTACTAAATAGCATGAGGCATTTTTTTTGTGGTACTTAATCACACATTTAGATAACATATAGTGTGGTGGTCTGACTAAACTGTCTTTACATATGTTTGAATATTCAAGTTTTTCTTTTTAAATCAAACGATGAGAAGAGAATTTTAGGTGGTATTTTCATGATTTGTATCACTAGATTTGCTTGCACTAATTACTTTGTTGAGGTGGTGCAAGAAAGTCCAATCGATAAGGGTGAGTTTCAGTCCATTTTGGCCTATTATGCCATTTGGTTGGGAGTAAGACTGTGGGATAAGTCTCAATGCACCATGAGGGTAAGATATCAGGTTCAAGTCCTGGCCTAACACGCTTTTGTATGGGTAAGGCATTGAGTTCAAGTCTCAATGCACCATAAAGCTTGATTTGCTCCATTCTTGAAGTGAATGTGATAGTGGTGCATAATAAGTCTAATAAAGATAAGTGGTTGACGAATGAACGTGGGTGTGCCAAAAACTAAAATAAGAATAGTCATCATTATGATAATTGTAAAAAGGAGAACAATAAGGGTTCTCAAAATAATCCTTCAAATGTGAAGAAACTATGTATCAATGTGGTCTGTAAATATGAGACACGTTCGGATGATTATGGTCCATTCTTTAAAAATGTGACTTGTGATAAGCATTGTAAATGAAGACTCATTCTTGAAAGTGAATGTGAAAATATTTATGTGATACAAATTATGCATAAGTATGTGCTCATGGTTGAATAAATACTACAACTCACCTCTACGAGAGGTTTGAGAGAAAGAAAGATAATGAACATTACCGTATGTTTACATGAATATCATTGGTCGCGTATATGTGGTACGCTAAAAATATTTTGTGATGCCTTATAAAAAGTAATTAAAGGCAAAACTTAAAGCAAGAAATTATTTTGCTTATGATGATTTTGACCATGACAATTATTATGATATAATTTTTCCTGTGAAGGAGACATTCACCATATGGATGGTGTGACAGAAGATCTTGTAGTACAAAATTAGTTAAGAGCTCCGGAAGAACTAATTTGTTACTATCCGGATGAATGAAATTGTTCTTGACATTGATATTGTAGTAAGTCTCAAAAGAAACCTTTTGAGTTTCAAATATATTAGCAAAAATGATTGGCATTTGAGACTAAAAATGAAAGGAAGATTGAATATCTTCATATTACTATAATCATACCGGGTAATATGAAAGGTTACCCGTCTTTTCTTCTATATGTACTACACATGTATAAGTATGATAATGGAATCACATGCCTTAGATGTTTACTAAAAAGTTTTCATAACTTGTTGGCTAGATGCGTACAAGTGTTGTTGTATATTAAATACTATACCTCATACCGAATTTCTATTTGGGAGTTTTGTTTTCATAACCAATGATTTAGCTATAATTAGAGGCATATAATTTCTGCTAAACCCTGTAAGGCCCCATAAAATTTCGTAAAGGAATTTAAGGTTTCGTGGTGCCGAAGTAGGCTTACGTGTTTAGCATTGTTTGAATAGCTATGTAATCGTTCTATGAAATTGTTCCCTATGAATTACATATCATTTGTACAGCTTATGCTAAGGGTGTTCCTTTTCTGGCAGTATATTGCTTATAAGGCCACGGTTGGTGTTATTTTTATGTTATATTGTGTCATCGGATTATGTGTATGTTGTTAGGATTGGTTTTTGGGATTCTCTAACAGGTGGATAAGCCCAATTACAGGGGAGACTCTAGCGAAATATTTAAAAATTTAGGGAGTTAGTCAAAAATTTAGAACTACTGGTGTATGTTATAACATCTAAGTCACATTGAATGCTAATGATGGATTTTGAACCTTATTCGAGGACGAATGATCCTAAGTGAGGGAGAATGTAAGGCCCTATAAAATTTCGTAAAGAAATTTAAGGTTATGTGGTGCCGAGGTAAGCTTACCTGTTTGAGGATTATAGAAATTAAGCTCGACGCGGCTCGGATCTTTGGGTTGAACAGTGCGTTGGGGAGTTGAAGAAAATCTTCGGAAGCATAGGGCATTTCTGTGGTTCATTCTGCGGTCGCAGAATCGATATGCGTACAGTAGATCTGCCGTGAACTGAAGCAGGAAGATTGCTGAATTTGAAGGTCATTTCTACAATTCATTATGCGATCGCATATGCACTTCGTAGACCACATTTCAGTCGTAGACTTGGCATGAGGAAATATGGAATATGATTTTGTGGTCCAGTTTGCGATCGCAGAACAGTTCTGCAGACCGCATAATTATCGTAGATTGGGTCAGGTGAGTCAAGTTTTTGGGCATCATTTTCGCGGTCATTATTCGGGCCGCATATCGTTTATGCGGCACGGTCTGCGATCGCAGACCCGGTTTCTGCAAGTTTAAGTTTTGGAAATTTTACCCGATCCTATTTTTATAAAAAGGCTTTGGGGGTCATTTTTAAGGGTCTCATCTGATATTTTTAGAGAGAGGTGAGAGTATCTTAGAGAGATAAAGAGAAGACCTAGCCATTTGTTCATCAACTCTTGCTCAGGGCTTGAAGAATTCACAAAGATCTTGTTAGGGCTTCAAAGAGGTAAGAATTGTTTTCCCCAATTGTTCAATTTCAAGCTTGGGGTAAAAGATGGGTGATTGGGAGTATGATTCTTGGGTGTGAGAGTATTATGTATATATGTATATACCAATAAGGTTTGTGGGAAGATTGTTGAGCTCGAATAAGTAAATATTGGGTTGTGGAATGAAGGAAATCTTGTAGAAGAACCTTGTAGCCAAATTTGCACACCTAGTGTTTGATAAAATGCTCAAATGAGTTGAAACCATGAATATCTTCCTAATTTGTGTTCAATTTTGTTATGTCTCAAAATAGATTGGGATTGCTAGAATTTTCGGAATGTTGAAGTAATTTAAGGAAAGCTCAAATCGAGGTATGTTGGCTAAACTCCTCTCCAAGAATTGAATCCCACGATATTCATGTAATTTATGTAAGTCCCGAGTGGTTCATTATAAAATTGGCTATTCTGAATAAGTTTGTGGTAAAGTATATGTTCAATATGTGAACCAAATGCTTTTATCATATTAAGTTATCATTTGAGAATGTGTTCAAAGTATGGGTTGTACATTAAAGATGTTTCGACTTCAAGTCAAGTTCAAACGAAGGTTGTTATGCCAAATTTTGTGAAATGTCTCTATGTGTATAAGATTTTTAATTGCTCACATGTGTACTAAAAACCTTAATTTGAAATGCCTTGTTGATGATGATGATGTTTGAAAGTGAAAAAGGTGAGCATGAAATACTAAATACGGTCGACGTGCCAAGAATAATTTTTATAATTGTGGCCACTAGTGCCAATGAAATGAAAGAATGTGAAAGAAGTATAAAACGAGGTGATAGGTATAAAAGGATGATGTCTCGAATGAGACGTCCTAGCCGATCGGGTTGTGATCGGACGTCATATCGCACACATGGTGGTGATTGTGCTGGAAATTATAATTCAAATTGTGATTTTGGTTTATGTCTCGAATGAGACGGCCTACCTGATCGAGTCGTGATTTGACTCCGTACTAAAAGTACGGTGGCATTGGTATTGTGAACGGTGGCATATTGGTACTAAAAGTCTTCCAACTTAAGATATGAACATTTATTTGAACACTGTCTTGGTCCTAACTTGAGGTTTGATGTTGTTTGGGGCTTCCACTGATATTATAATTGTTCTTGCTTGTATTATTAATTGTTCTATTGAGAGGGTATTTTGTCATTCATACTAGTACTATTCTATATGTACTAACGTCCCTTTTGTCGGGGGCGCTGCATCTTCAATGGATGCAGGTGGTTTCACAGCAGGAGACATTGATCAGTGATAGCGATACACCCTCTTTCCAGCTAACTTGGTGAGCCCCACTTCATTTCGGGGTCATGTATCTTTTGTTCCTCGTGTGTTGTGTTTGAGGTATAGCTGGGGCCTTGTTGCCGGCACTATCATAGTACTCTTCCGTATCTATTAGATAGACATGGTGTGAGTTGTATTGGTATTGAAAAAGTCAAGATAGTAATGTTTAATGTGTGTTACATCTTTCGCTTCAAACTATGAAAATGTGTATAAATTGAGACTTTAAAATGAAGTAACTAATGATAATGAATTGATGTTGTATACATGATTTTCTTATTGTCTAATTAACGAAAATATATATTCTATTTATTCATAAGTGAGTTTGGGTAGAAGGTATCTAACATGTTTGCTTGACCGGGTTCACTCGGTTGAGCGTCGCTCGCGCTCCCCGAGTTCGGGGCGTGACACCCACTTGGATTTAAACCAGCATTATCAAGATAAATCATCATAATTTATATTCTAGAACTGTACTCTAATAATTTGAGCAATCAACCTTACAAAATCTAAACTGCAAGTTGATAACAAACGCACATGTGACCGTACAATAGATACATATATTAAAATCATATAATAGTAAACGGTACACATGGTAGGTGTCTGGGCCCATGTATATATATCACCTTTTATACATTCCAAAAATAAGGGAATACAATCCCAACCCAAGCTGGTATAGTAATCAATTTATCACGAGAACAAGTCGTACATGAGAATTCTCGAAGAATTTCCTAATTCTTCAATATATGCCAATGTGAATTCTCAATCATTTTTCGCATCATAATTGAACCGGGATGGCCAACCGGTCATGCCAACTAATAGAAACCAAATAATTTCCATATAGAAATATGGATGTGCTATATGATTTAATTATCCCACCATAATGCACAAAGATGGCTTCCCAAATGTTACGACCTCAATTTCCCTCTGTAGGATATCGTGACGACACCTAGTCTCTAAGACTAGGTAATCCTAATAATTATGTGGAATAACTTAATATAAAGCTGAAATAAATAACAACTGCGATTCAAAATAGTTACAACTCCCAAAACCCGGTAGAAATAAGCCACAAGCTCTAAAGAGAAATGCTAAATATCTCTATACATCAGAGTCTAAAGAAAATAAGGAAGACGACATAATAAGGATAGTTGGGGACTCCAAGGTCTGCTGACGCTGGAAGATATACCTTGAAATCTCCACACACGGGCTAGATCACTGATATTTGGTCTAGTAGGAAGAACCTAGATCTGCACAAAAGATGAACAGCAGAGTAGTATGAGTACACCACAATGATACCCAGTAAGTTCCAAGCCTAACCTCAGTATGGTAATGGCGAGGTCAGGGCCCTACTGGAAATAATAGGAAAAATAAGGCAGAATATATAATGAAGTAATGAAATGATAGAGAAGTGTAACAATAGAAATTCATACAAGATAACAACCCGAAATCAAATAGGACAACTACAACACGTAAGAAAGCACAATCCTTACAAGTTAAGGAACAACAACAACAACAACAATGCAGTAAATAGAGGTAAATAACAGGGTCACTCCCGAGGTACCGCCTCGTATTCCCAAAAGTAAATATCTTACAACATCACGGAAGAAACCTCGTGCAAACACTGATTACCGCACGGCAGAAACATCGTGCCATAATAACACTCCGTACGGCAGAAAACTCGTGACATAATAACACTCTACACGGCAGAAATATCGTGCCACAATAACACTCTGCACGGTAGAAACCTCGTTCCATAATAACACTCTGCACGACAAAAACCTCGTTCCATAATAACACTCTACACGACAGAAACCTCGTTCCACAATAACATTCCGCACGACAAAAACCTTGTGCCACAACCAAACAATCATCTCAACCAAAAAACACGAAAACAACACATAACAATTGGAACAATGAAATTATAGCAAGGAATCCTACAGTTAAAGAATGAATACGAAATTAAGAAAACAAGTAATTCAACTAAGCATGTTGCACAAATTGCAAGTAAGAGATAAGACACGTAGACAAGTGACATTAGGCCAAACATAATGACTACACGTTCTAGGGTAACTCAATTAAGGGAATAAAAAGGAACTATTTAGCAAAAACCAGATTTTCAACATTTAGCCTGAGTACGCACTCGTCACCTCGCATACACATCCTTCACATATTGCAAATACCATAACAATACCAAATCCTAGGGGAAATTTCCTCCATACAAGGTTAGACAAGTCACTTACCTCAAATCTCGATCAATCAATCAATCAATACGAATGTCTTTCCCTCGACTTTCTGACTCTGAACAACCCAAATCTTGCCAAAAGCAATTACATACTATAAATATAAGTATAAGAAACTAATCTAAATAATGAAATTATGACTTTAACAAGGAATTAGAAAATTGTCCCAAAAGGTCGACCCGGACCCACATCTCAGAATTGAGTAAAATTCACAAAATCCAAACACTCGTTCAACCACGAGTCCACCCATACCAAATTTACTCAAATCCGATGCCAAAACCTCGATAACAACCTTAAAATTCGGTCTAAGACCTTTACACCTCCCCCTCCCCCCAATTTCTCAACTTAAATCCTTAATTTAATGAAGAAATTAATGTTAGATTAGTGGAATATAATCAAAAAAGGATTTAAGAATCCTTACCCAATTGTTTCCTATGAAAATCCCCTAAACTCTCGGCTCAATACGAGCTCTGTAGGTCCAAAAATGGATAATGAAATTAAACCCTCAAACTTAGGCCTTTTCTGCCAGTTAAACCGCTTATGCGAGGACTTAAACGCATTTGTGACTCCGCAACTGCGGAATTTCCATCGCAGGTGCGTCCATCACTTAGGCCCATGAAAACACGCTTCTTCGGCACCTTAAGCACACCTGCGCATGTGCTTTTGTTAAGGGACAACCACATACGCGCTTCCGCTTCTGCGCGCCATTGACCACACATGCGGTCCTTGCTGGCCTGACTCACTCACACTTCTGCGGCTCAAGGGCCACTTCTGTGGTGCCGCACCTGTGGTCCAAGTTGTGCATGTGTGATTGCACCAGACACTGCCAAGCTTCAGCAATGCACCAAGTCCAAATTTTGTTATGAATTCAAATCTGAATCACACCTGGGTCCCCAGGACCCCGTCCGAATATACCAACAAGTCCTAAAATATCATACAGACTTTAGTCAAGCCTTTAAATCATATCAAACAATGTTAAATCCCACGGATCACACCCTAATTCAAGCTTAATGAACTAAGGAAATTCCAACTTCTACAAATGATACCGAAACCTATCAAATCACGTCTGATTGACTTCAAATTTTTCACACAAGTCACATTTGACATTACAGACCTACTCCAGCTTTAATAATCAGAATCTGACCCCGATATCAAAATATCCACTCCCGGTCAAACTTCCCAAATATCTTCCTATTTTCCAACTTTCACCAATTAATGCCGAAATGACCTAGAGCCTCCAAATCAACATTCGAACATGCTTGTAAGACCAAAATCACCATACAGAGCTATTGTAACCGAGAAAACTCTATTCCGGAGTCATCTTCACACAAGTCAAACTATGGTTGACTCCTACGACTTACACTTCCATTTTTAGGAACTATGTGTCCCATTTCCACTCTGAAACTCTCCCGAATCCGACACCAAGCACCCCAATAAGTCATGTAACCACAAAATGAGATAGAGGGAGAAATAAATAAGGGAGCGGGGCTAATACTCTCTAAATGACCGATCAGGTCGTTACATCAAAGAAGGTTGGGAAATGTGTTGGTGATCCCAACATTAGGGGGGAGAAAATGGGCAACTGAAAAGTGATACATGGAATGAATTATTATGAGTACGTCTAGATCCTCGCACAAGAAAATATGAACTTGAAGTTCAAGTAATGATTCATTTTCAAAATATTGCCGGGGCATTTGTTGACTAAATGGGTTCCATGAATGGTAAGCACCTTCACATGAGGTGTATGGCTCAAATTATGAATCTTGTTGTTCAGGATGGTATAAAAGAATCAATTGTGTCTATTGAACGTATTAGGCAAGCAGTGAGATATATCAGGCAGTCTCCTGCTAGGTGGAAAAAGTTTCAGGAATGTTGTGATGAAGGAAATCTAGTTAGGAAATCTTTATGTTTGGATGTTCCTACAAGGTGGAATTCTACATACTTGATGTTGAACAGGGCTATTGAATATGAGAGTGCAATTTTAGAATATGTTGATCATGATATTGACTTGTCACATCATCTTGATTTTGTTGATATTGTGGATAGAAGTACCGCATGTCACTTTTGAGTAGTGATTGGGAGGATGTTAGGAATTGAAAATATTTCTTGAAATCTTTTATAAGCTTACTTTAAAGGTATCTGACTCACTTTATGTTACATCAAATCATCATTTTCTTGAAATTTGTAAAGTTGTTATTTACTTGAAACATTTGACAATAAATGAAGATGTTCTTTTGGGTTCAATGGCAAAGAAGATGAAGGAGAAATTTGATAAGTATTGGGGTGATCCAGAAAAAATGAAAAAGATGATTTTCATTTCATGTGTTTTGGATCCTCGGTACAAGTTTGATTCTGTTAGTTTTTTACTTGCGAAGATGTTTAAAGGAAGTACATACATACATGACTTCATTGTTTGATGAGTATGTAAAGTCTCATTCAAAAGATAAAGGTTGTCATCCTTCTTCATGTTTATCTAACTCTTCATTGGACACAATGGAAATTTCTGCTTCATCGCTTTTAGCGAATACTATTAGTGTCCAAAGCGGAGGAGCTTTTGGTTCTTTCTTTGAAAAATTAAAAAGACATAAAGCTGGGATTGGAGATTCAGATTCTAAATCAGAATTGAAAAAATATCTTACAGAAGAAGTTGAAAATGAAATAGCAAACTCTAATATATTGCTTTGGTGGAAAGTAAACTCACCTAGATTCCCTATTCTTGCTGAGATGGCTCAGGATATGTTAGCTATTCCTATTTCAAGTGTTGCATCCGAATGTGCATTTAGTACTGGAGGGCGTATTTTTTATTCATTTAGGAGTTCATTGACTCCTAAATTGGTGAAAGTTTTAGTGTGCCTTCAAGATTGACTTCGGAGTGAGCCATTACCCGTAAGTGTTGAGGAAGATTTAGATGTTCTTGAGCAACTAAAATAAGGTAGCAATATTTTAATTTGTTTGATTGTATATTATTTTTATAAATAGTTTATTTAATATTTTTATTGTTTGACTTGTTAATACATATTCTCATAGATTTTGCCAAACTTGGAAACGAACCTTGCGATGATGATGTGTAGAATCTTAGATAGCTGTGAGTTAAAATCTTGGTAAGTTAATTATTCAACTTATATAATACATAGTATGCATTGGTAAGAATTTACTTGACTTAATATTTGTTTCTTTTTATATTTAATATGTGTAACCATGCCTCGACTTTGTGGTCTTAAAGCTATCTCACGTGTTTGGAGTCACTATGAAAGGATTGGAGAAGGTGATGATGGATGGTGGAAAGTAAGATGTAGTCATTGTCATCTTGTTTTATGTTATAATGCACGGCAAACTGGTACTAAGTCCTTAATGAGTCATGTTGAGCGTTGTTTGGAGCACAATTTGGTGAAGCCTATAAGGATTGAGTAGTTGTTGTCTTGTTATCTTGAATTTGAACTATTAGTATTATGTTTGGACTTGTTAATCTTAAGGTGAAAGTTCTACTACTTTGTATTGTTATTAATGTATTTGGATAACTGTTGTTGAAGAATTAGTATTATTTCAGTTGTGTTTGGACTTTGGACAACTATTGAATTACTAGGACTCTTGTTGCTCTTGATTATGGTTTGGCAGGAAACCAAAAAATTATTATTTATGTTCCTGTTAACTGCTATTGTACTGCTTAGCTTTTGCTTTATTTTGTGATCTCAGTTATTGAGCTTGACTAGTAAAACGTCCACTGTCTGCAGTTCAGGCTTTTGCTAAATGCTTGAGCAGCTTTGAAACTTCCAATATCTTGATGTATTCTGAATTAACTTTTACAGCAAGAATTAATTAATTGATATTCTTGGAACTTGAAGGGGTACTGTAATGAAATGGGATTCCTGAGCAGTCTCAAGTTTCTTGTATTTATAGGGCGTATGATAGAAAGTTGTTGTTACGTCAATAGTTTATTTTATACATTCCTTTTTTGATTTTGTGTTCACATCCTATGAAGGCATTGGAGAATTATTAATTATCATATGATGCCACCTTTTGTTGTTGATTGTTTAATGAAAATGGAATCTCAACTTTCTTGACTTGCAATTTAGCACTGTTGGGAATTCTTGGCTTTAGAATTGGATTCTTGCTTGGTCTTTTTATTGGATTTTATTTCTTCGTCTACTCTGAGCCCACTAACGTTGAGGTATTTAATAAGAAGAGTTAAAGAGTTGCAAATGTACTGTATAGAAGCAGAAGCAAATGTTGTTAAATTGTTTCAATTTGTCAAAATGAAGCTTCAAATATTAGTCGTAGCCAGAACGCAGAAATTAGTATACTATATATGAATTGTCTTCTCTTTTTTGCTTAACTCTAGATTGAGTTATCTTATCGGGTAAACCGATAACTGAATCGATAATGGTCGATAACCGGTTAACCGGTAACTGATAACTGATATCGTATCGGTTCGGTTATCGGTTTACCATATTTTTAAACCGATACGCTAAACCGATAATATTTACAATCGAACTGAACTGATCGATGCCCACCCCTAACAGACCCAAAACTAAATGTCATATTTCAGCTGATAATGCTTCAACTAAAATAAATTCCATGATGGACAAAGTCTATGACACGCAAAAGTGTAATAGACTAATTGGTTCCAAAGATAAATGTCACAACCCAAAATCTAACTAATCGTGATGATACATAATTTTAATGACCCGTTCGATCATTTTGAGTATTATAATCTCGTTCTTCCATTTACTGTTTAATTTATGCTTTACAGTTATTTTATGACTTACCGTGTTAGTTGGTTCGGGTCAGGAAGGATTTCTGAGTGAATTGAGACACTTAGTCTCAAAATTGAAAACTTAAGTTGGAAAAGTTGACTGGATATTGACTTATATGTAAACGACCCCGGATTTGAATTTTTATGGTTCCGTTAGCTCCGTTGGGTAATTTTGGACTTAGGAGCGTGTCCGGATTGTGATGTGGAGGTCCGTAATAGAATTTGGCTTGAAATGGCGAAAGTTGAATTTTTGGAAAGTTTGACCGGGGAGTTAACTTTTTGATATCAGGGTCGGAATCCGATTCTAAAAATTGAAATAGGTCTGTTATGTCATTTATGACTTGTGTGCAAAATTTGAGGTCAATCGGACTTGATTTGATAGGTTTCGGCGTCGTTTGTAGAAATTTGAAGTTTCAAAGTTCATTAGGCTTGAATCTATGTGTGATTCATATTTTTAGCGTTGTTTGATGTGATTTGAAGACTCAACTAAGTTCGTATGATACTTTAAGACTTGTTGGTGTATTTGGTTGAAATCCCGGGGGCCTTGGGCGAGTTTCGAACGGTTAACACATAAAAATTTGGACTTAGAACAATTGGAACTTGATGTTGCCTACTGATGCAATCGCACATGCGTATTGGAACTTGCTGCTGGCGACTAGATATGCCCATGAGTGCATAGTTTTACTTGGTCGTGTATCTACGCTGGTGGACGATACTATTACTGTGGACCGTATGTATCGGTCGTGTGTGGTAACTATTGGGGGAATGGAGAATAGAGTTGATCATTTATTGCTTAGTATGGTTGATTTCGATGTAATCCTGGGTATGGATTGGTTGTCTCTATGACATTGGAAATGCCGGGGTTGCCGAAGGTCAAATGGAGGGATTCTCTAGATTATGTTTCCAGCAGGGTAATTTCTTATTTGAAAGCCCAACGTATGGTTGGGAAAGGGTGTTTGTCATATTTGGCCTTTGTGAGAGATGTTGACGCAGATACTCCTACTATTGATTTAGTACCAGTAGTGCAAGTCCTTTTGGATTTATTTCCTGCAGACCTGGCAGGTATGCCACCCGACTGAGATATTGATTTCGGTATTGGCTTGGTGTCAGGAACTCAGCCCATTTCTATTTCTCTGTATCGTATGGCATCAGCTGAGCTAAAAGAATTGAAAGAGCAACTCCATGAACTTCTTGATAAGTGGTTTATTAGGCCTAGTGTGTCTCCTTGGGGTGCACCGGTTCTGTTTGTGAAAAAGAAAGATGGTACTATATGGATGTGCATCGATTACAGGCAACTGAACAAAGTTACAATCAAGAATAAGTATCCTTTTCCGCGTATTGATGATTTATTTGACCAGCTACAGGGAGCGAAGGTATTCTCCAAAATTGATTTGTGGTCCGGGTATCACCATTTGAAAATTCGGGATTTGAATATTCTAAACACGTAATTCAGGACTCGTTATGGTCACTATGAATTTCCTGTGATGTCGTTTGGGCTGACCAACGCCCCAACAATATTTATGCACTTGATGAATAGTGTAATTCGACCATATCTTGATTAAATTGTCGTAATGTTTATTGATGATATCCTGGTGTACTCACGATGCTAGGAGGAGCATGCACAATACTTGGGTATTGTATTATAGAGGCCGAGAGAGGAAAGACTGTATGCCAAATTCTCTAAGTGTGAGTTCTGGCTTAGTTCGGTGGCTTGGGACACATATTGTCCAATGAAAGAATTAAGGTGGATCCGAAGAAGATAGAGGCAGTTCAGAGTTGGCCCAGGCCATCTTCAGCTACTGAGATTTGGAGTTTTCTAGGCTTGGCCGGTTATTATCGTCGCTTCGTGGAGGTTTTCTCGTCTATTGCGGTGCCTATGACTAAATTGACCCAGAAAGGTGCCTCGTTCAGGCGGTCAGATGAGTGTGAAGAGAGCTTTTAGAAGCTCAAGACAACTTTGACTACAACTCTAATATTGGTGTTGCCTACAGGTTCAGGGTCTTATACTGTGTAATGTGACGCGTCGCATATTGGTCTCGGCGCAGTGCTAATGCAAGACGGTAGGGTGATTGCCTATGCTTTTAGATAGTTAAAGGTACATGAGAAGAATTATCCAGTCCACAACCTTGAGTTAGTAGCTATTGTTCATGCCTTAAAGATTTGTCGGCATTATTTGTACGATGTCTATTGTGAGATTTATACCGATCACCGAAGTCTACAACATCTGTTTAAACAGAAGGATCTTAATTTTAGGCAGCAGAGATGGTTGGGGTTGCTTAAGGATTATGACATCACCATTATCTATCATCCCGGAAAGGCCAATGTGGTGGTCGATGCCATGAGTCGTAAGGTAGAGAGTTTGGGCAGCTTATCATCCTACTTACCGGTAACAGAGAGGCCTTTAGTCTTGGATGTTCAGGCCTTGGCCAATCAGTTTACAATATTGGATATTTCCGAGCCTAATCGAGTTTTGGCTTGTGTGGTTTCTCAGTCTTCTCTTTATGATCGTATCAGAGAACGTCAGTATGATGACCCTTATCTGCTTGTCCTTAAGGACACGGTTCAACACGGTGATGCTAAGGAAGTCACTATCGGGGATGACAGTGTATTGCAGATGCATGGAAGCCTATGTGTGCCTAATGTAGATGGTTTGTGTGAGTTAATTCTTCAGGAGGCTCACAGTTCATAGTACTCCATTCATCCAGGTGCTGTGAAGATGTATCAGGATTTGAGGCAGCACTATTGGTGTAGGTGAATAAAGAAAGATATAGTTGGGTTTGTAGCTAGGTGTTTAAATTGTCAATAGGTGAAGTACGAGCATCGGAGGCTGGGCGGATTGCTTCAGAGACTTGAAATTCCGGAGTGGAAGTGAGAGTGTATTACCATGGACTTCATAGTTGGGCTCCCACGTATCTTGAGGAAGTTTGATGTTGTTTGGGCGGGTGAGACTAGGCTATTCGGTACTGACTTGGTTCAGGATGCTTTGGAGAAGGTTAAATTGATTCAGGAACGGCTTCGCACAGTGCATTCTTGACAGAAAACTTGAAGGTCCATGATGTTGCTTACATGGTTGGGAGAAGGTTTTGCTCAAGATTTCACCCATGAAGGGTGTGCAGAGGTTCCGGAAGAAGGGCAAGTTGATCCCTCAGTATAGTGAGCCTTTTGAAATACTTAAGAAGATTGGAGAGATGGCTTATGAACTTGCTTTGCCACCTAGTATATCGGGTGTTCATCTAGTATTCTATGTATCCACGCTCCGGAAGTATGTCGGGGATCCATCTCATATTTTAGATTTCAGTACAGTGCAGCTAGACGGTAATTTAACTTATGATGTGGCGCCGGTGGCCATTTTAGACCGGCAGGTTCGAAAGTTAAGGTCAAAGAACATAGCGTCAGTGAAGGTATAGTGGAGAGGCCAGCAAGTCGGAGAGGCTACTTGGGAGATTGAGCGGGAGATGCGGAACAAATATCCACACCTATTTGAGACTCCAGGTATGATTCTAAACCCGTTCGAGGACGAATGTTTGCTTAAGAGGGGGAGAATGTAACGACCCGACCGGTCATTTTGAGTATTATAAACCCGTTCCCCCATTTACTACTCAATTTATGTTTTACAGTTCTTTTATGACTTACCGGATTAGTTGGTTCTGGTCCGAAAGGATTTCGTAGTGAATTGAGACATTTAGTCTCATAATTAAAAACTTAAGTTGAAAAAGTTGACCGGATGTTGATTTATATGTAAATGACCCCGGATTTGAATTTTTATGGTTCCGTTAGATCCGTTGGGTGATTTTGGACATAGTATCGTGTTCAAATTATGATTTGGAGGTCCATAGTGAAATTTGACTTGAAATGGCGAAAGTTGAATTTTTGGGAAGTTTGACCGGGAAGTTGACTTTTTGATATCGGGGTCGGAATCTAATTCTGAAAATTGGAATAGGTTCGTTATGTCATTTATGACTTGTGTGAAAAATTTAAGGTCAATCGGACTTGATTTGATAGGTTGCGGCGCCGTTTGTAGAAATTAAAAGTTTCAAAGTTCATTAGGCTTGAATCTATATGTGATCGTGTTTTTAGCGTTGTTTGATGTGATTTGAAGACTCAACTAAGTTCGTATGAACTTTTAGGACTTGTTGGTGTATTTGGTTGAGGTCCTGGGGACCTCCGGCGAGTTTCGGATGGTTAACGGATAAAATTTTGGACTTAGAACAATTGGAACTTGCTGGTGCCTAATGATGAAATCACACCTGCGGAAATTGGCTCACAGGTGCGAGGAGTGAAGAGCATAAGTGGCCAGGCCCTGGGGTGGACAGTGGTCGCAGGTGCGAAGCTTTTTTCGCACCTGCGTGGTCGCAGACGTGATGAGGGCTTCGCAGAAGCGCACCCGTAGGTACGGGATTTTGAGGGCAGGTGCGGAGTGGGGGAAACCAAGTGGTTTCCGTAGAAGCGGGAAAGGAACCGCAGAAGCGGATGCGTAGGTGCGAGCCCACGCTCTGCAGGTGCAGAAATGCCTGGGTAGTGTTTAAAAATGAGGGTTTCAGGATTTTTCTCATTTTTGACATTTCAAGCATGGTTTTGGGCGATTCTTCAGAGAGAATTCATGGGAAATCATGAGGTAAGTCACTTGTGATCATTGTTAGTCAATAATATTAGATTATCATTGAGTATTTCGACTAGATTACATGTTTTTGAGATGAAATTAGAGGATTTGAGCCTAGAGATTTAAAAAATAAAAATTTGAGATTTAGGGGTTGAATTGATGTCGGAATTTGGTAAAATTTATATGGTTGGACTCGTGGTTGAACGGGCGTTCATATTTTGTAACTTTTGTCGGGTTTCGATATGTGGGCGCCACGGGCAATTTTTGGGTGCAATTTTGGATTTTATTGGAAAATTAGTATTTTTTTTATAGAATTAATTCCAATAATTTGTATTGAGTGAATCGTATTAATTGTGACTAGATTCGAGGCATTAGGAGCCCGATTTTCGAGGCAAAGGCATAGCAGAATAAAAAATTATACGGTTTGAGGTTAGTAACAGTTCTAAATTTGGTCCTGAGGGTGTGAAATACTGGATTATGTGTTATGTGATTGCTTTTGAGGTGACGCACATGCTAGGTGATGGGCGTGCACCGTAGAAATTGTGACTTGGTCAATTCCATGGAACTGTGTAGTTGAATAATCTGTTGATATCTGTACATTTTTTCACATATTAGAGAAACTGAGCTATAAATCATGTGTTTCACTGTTGGGACCCATAGAGGTCGTGTACTTGTGGAATTATTTGCTAAATTGTTGTTTTGCACTCAGTTAGAGTTTTATTTGCACATTTTATATCAGTCTCTATTATTCATTATTGATACATCATATTATTGTTGTTGGGTTGCTTATCATGATTTCTGAGAGCCCGAGAGATTGGAGAGGTTGATGGCTGAGTGAGGCCGAAGGCCTAATTGTGAGGATATTTATGGGATCAGGCTGCACACTGCAACACGTATTACTGATTTATGCCATGATTGACTTGTTATAGCGCTTAGGCTGAAGGAGCCCCTCTGGAGTCTGTACACGCCCCAGTGAGCAAAAATATCTACTAAGTGCCGAGTGCTGAGTGATTGAGAAGAATGAGTGAATGAGAGGAATGAGTGTGTGAGGAAAGAGTGACTGTGAGGTTGGAGTGAATGGGAGGACGAGGTGACTGTTACTCTGAGAGGATGCATTGATGCCATTATTGTTGCATTTCAGTTATCATATATCATTGTTTTGGAAAACTCTGAAAGATATTATCTCCCTTTTCAGTCAAATTTGATATGAAATTACTGTGAAGTTTTAAATGTTGAACTTGAAAGCATGCCTACCTTTTCATGTTGGAAATTAATATATTTGGACTTAGCTGTGAAGCTTGTCACTACTTTCAGTTCTTTACTTACTGAGTTGGTTAAACTCATACTACACCCTGCACTTCGTGTGCATATCCAAGTGATCCCGGATACAACGAGTGTTGATTCTTTCACACAGTTGATTTTTCGGAGATTCCGAGGTAGCTGTCGTGTTTCGTAGAGCTTGTCTCTCCTTCCCTATCTCCTTGTTTACTGTGTTTAGTCTCATACTATTATAGACCGTGTTTTTCAGACTTGTGATGTATAGATGCTCATGTACTCAGTGACACCGGGTTTTGGGAGTGTATTTATATCCAGAAATTATGAGAATTTCTCCTAGTTTAATTGTTATGTTTTTCGGCATTAAAAAGAAATTGTGGGTTATTGAGGTTGTCGGCTTGCCTAGTATTGAGATAGGCGTCATCACGACAGTTGTGATTTTGGGTTGTGACACCTAACCTCACCCGCTAGGTAAGCCAAATAACAACAATTTGATTCAATTATTATTTAACTAACTCTAATACACTCCCCAAATACTAGTAGTACAAATCATGAGCTTCTAAGATTAGAATTTACAAAACTGGTGCGAAATAAAAATACGTCATATGTCTGGAATATACATGAACAAATTAAAAATTCTAAAGCTACCATGAATGAGAGGAAGCAATGACTGGAATGCATGTACATCTTCAGATCGAGCTCCCGCCGTACGCAGCTACATCAACATCAGAAATCTGCACACAAGGTGCAGAAGTGTAGTATGAGTACAACTAACCCCATGTACTCAATAAGTAACAAACCTAACCTTAGGTTGAAAGTAGTGACGAGCTGGAACACATGTCAAAGTCCAACACCAATAGCCAACAACAACTCATAACAATATAAGAAAAGTGGTACAGGAAATAACTCAGAAATAAAATGTTCAGCTCGTTCACAGTTCCATAAAGTAGACATGCTTTTCAAGTATAAAAGTGAAAACCCAAATCTTTTACCGAAAATACCAAAATATGAGTAAGTTTGTAAAATCGTGATTTTCCTTCCGAAATTTTTCAGCAGGTAAATGTTTCATTATCAACGGCATAAGAAAAAGTACATCTCTATGCCTACATGTCAATGTGTATAAGAACTCATAAATGATGCAATATCATACAACATGAGGAAAATGCATCTATATGCATGTATGTCAAGTGTGCATGTCAATGCGATGCAACTCAGTGATAAAAACCATGTGCATACTCTCAGAGTATCAATTCACTCAGTCCTCCCAGTCACTCAGTCCTCACAGTCACCCAATCTTCCCAATTGCTCGGCACTCGCACTCAGTAGGTACCTGCACTCACTGGGGGTGTGTAAAGAATCTGGAGGGGCTCCTACAGCCCAATCGCTATAATCCGCACGGATAACTCACGTGCTATAGTATCAATATCTGGATCCGCATGGACAACTCACGTGATATAGTATCAATATCTGGATCCTCATGGATAACTCACGTGCTATAATATCAATATCTCAAAATCAGGCCCTCGGCCTCACTCAGTCATCAATCTCTCCAGTCTCTCGGGCTCACAATGTCATGAAACTAGCCCAAAATAATGATATGATGTATCAATAAATAACAACAGAGACTGAGATATGATATGCAATGAATGAACATGACAGAGTATGAAATTGCAATGTAAGCAAATGACTCAACAGCAGCAATGACCTCAGTGGGTCCCAATAGAATAAGCATGAAGCCTAGATATGATTTCTAACATGGATCACAACTCAATATCTCTAATACGTAGAGATTTCATGGTTACAGATAAGCTCGGATAACTACATAGTAAAACAGAAATAACGGAGTTACGATTCACACGGTGCACACCCATACGCGTGTCACTTAGCATGTGCGTCACCTCAACAATAAACACATAATACGAAATTCGAGGTTTCATACCCTCAGCACTAAGTTTAAAAGTATTACTTACCTCGAATAAGCCGAATCCATTATCGAGCAAGCTAAATAATGCTCCAAAAAATCTATTATGCGCGTATCAACTTTTGAACGGCTTGAATCTAGTTGTAATTAATTCGATTCAGTCAATACAAATTATATGAATTAATTTCATATGAAAATACTAATTTTCTAACATAATCCTAAATTGCACTCAAAAATCACTTTTGGGGACCACATCTCGGAACCCGATAAAAGTTACAAAACTATGAACGCCCATTTAATCACGAGTCCAACCATACCAAATTTACTAAATTTCGACATCAACTCGACCTTCAAATCCTCAAGTCTTATTTTTAAATCCCTAGGCCTAAATCCTCTAATTTCACCCCAAAAATACGTAATCTAGTCAAAATACTCAATGATAATCCAATATTATTGACTAACAATGATCACAAATGACTTACCTCAAGTTTTCCCGTGAATTATCTCTGAAATATCGCCTCAACTCGTGTTTGGAATGTCCAAAAATGAAAAAATCTCGGACCCCTCTGTTTTTGTACACTGCCTAGAGGTTCCGCTTCTGCGAAATGCGTAATCGCATATGCAGTTCCGCTTTTGCAGTGCATCTTCCATTTTTGCGACTGCCTTCGCTTCTGCGGACAAGGAGTCCGCTTCTGCGTACAAGAAGTTCGCTTCTGCGACCAAGCTGCCCCTTCTCATTTTCCGTTTCTGCGATGCATGTGCCGCTTCTGTGGTCGCACTTCTGTGAGGCATCGTCCACTTCTGCAGACCTCACACTTTTGAGATTCCAGGATCGCACCTGCTAGATAAGTTCCGCAAGTGCGATTGCATCAGTAGGCAGCAAGTTTCAACTCTTCTAAGTCCAAATTTGATCTGTTAACCATCCAGAATCAATCCGAGACCCTCGGGACCTCAGCCAAATATATCAACAAGTCCTAAAACATTATACAAACTTAGTCGAGGACTCAAATCATATCAAACAATACTAAAATCACGAATCATACCCCAATTCAAGCTTGATAAAACAAAGAAACTTTCGATGCCGAAACCTATCAAATCAAGTCTGATTGATCTCAAATTTTGCACGCAAGTCATAAATGACATGACGGACCTATGAAAATTTTCAGAACTGGATTCCGACCCTGATATAAAAAATTTAACTCCTCAGTCAAACTTCCAAACTTAGTGGGCGTTTGGACATAAGAATCATAAAATTCCAAAACAAAGTGAAAACAAATTTCAAGTGAAAATGGTATTTGAAAAATAGAGTTATGTTTGGACATGAATATAATTTTGGGTTTAATTTTGAAGTTTTGTGAGTGATCTGAGTGAAAATTTTAAAAAACAGCTTTTGAAGTTTTTAAAATTTTCGAAAATTCCAAAATGCATCTTCAAGTGAAAATTCGAAAAAAGTGAAAATTTTCTTATGTCCAAACGGGCTCTTAAATTTTTCACTTTCGCCATTTCAAGCCTAATTTAGCTACGACTTCCAAATAATTTTCCGAATACACTCCTAAGTCCAAAATAACCATACGGATCTATTGGAATCATCAAAACTCTATTCCGAGGTCAAATACTAAAATGTCAAATTTGGTCAACTCTTTTCAACTTAAGGCTTCCAACATGAAATTCATTTTTCTGAACATGTTTTGAAACACCTCAAAACAAAACTGATGATTCATACATGTCATAATACATCATATGAAACTATTCAAGATTTCAAATAGTTGAAAGGAGCGTAAATGTTCAAAACGACAAGTCGGGTCGCTACAATAAATGTGATGACCCGATATGTCATCTTTAAATTTAATAATTATTTCTGTGTTCTTAAATATCAAATAGTGCCATTCAGCCTTCCTCGACTTACGTGCACAATCCATAAAATTTTCCGGAAAGTTTTAGGTAAAAAATTAATAAAAATGTGAAATAGTACCTCAAAAACTCATTTGAGTTGACTTCGATCAACATTTTGAGAAAATGGACCCGGATCAATGTTTTGACAGTTCTGGTAGGTCTGTATCGTGATTTAGGACTTGGGCGTATTCCCAAAATTTAATTAGGAGTTCCCTAGCTTGAGTTATCGCCATTTGTTAAAAATTGGAAGTTTCAAAGCTTATAGATTCGAAAGTTTGACTGCATATTTGACTTTATTGATATCAGATAGCTCTGTTATATCATTTATGACTTGTGCGCCAAATTTGAAGTTATTCCGGATTCGTTTAATACGTTTCGACACGGATTTTGTAAATTGAAAATTTTCAAACTCAAAAGTTCGAATTGAGGTGTGAATTATAATTCTGATGTTATTTGATGTGATTTGAGATCTTGAGTAAGTCCGTATTATGTTACGGGACTGGTTGGTATAATTGGACGAGGTCCCGAGTGGCTCGGGTGAGTTTCGAAAGAGTATCAGATTATTTTTGTAAAAATATGCAGGTCTGGTTCTGGTGTTTCACACCTGTGAAGAGGGAGCCGCAGATGCGCAACTGCTTTTGCGAGAATCTGGTCGCTTCTGCGACCTGAGTACTGGCCACCTCCTTAGCTTCTGTGGAGAAATGAGGTGCAGATGCGCGTCCGCTTCTGCGAAGGCCCAAGCATTTCTACGATCGTTTGGTTGCTTCTGCGATGTCGTAGGTACGACATTGAAGTCTGTAGATGCGGAATTTTTCCTGGAAGCCTCACTTCGCAAATGCGAGATTTCTTCTCGCAAATGCGAGCTCGCAAATGCGGCACTTTGCCCGCAGATGCAAAAACGCCTGGACAGAACCCATAAAATCGAGAGTTAGCCATTTTTACTCATTTTTGAGTTTTGAGTCTCGGATTTAGGCGATTTCAAAGGGGTTTTTCACGACTTCGAACTGGGTAAGTGTTTATCGTCATATATTTATTATATTTCATAAATCCATGGTTAAATTCATCGTTTATTTTGGATTTAAATGGAGAAAGATGAGATTTTCGTAAAACTTTTCAAAAACCAAAATTTAGTATTTGGAGGCCCATTTGACATTGGAATTTGATAATTTTTGTGTGGTTAGACTCGTCTTAGAACGGGTGTTTGGGTTTCGTGAGTTTTTCCGAGATTCGAGATGTGGGACTCACTGTTGATATTTTAGATGAATTTCGAATTTTTATTCAGAAAATTTGTAATTTCATGTGGAATTAATTCCTACGAATTGTGTTGAGTATATTGAATTGTTTGTGACTAGATTTGAAGCTTTCAGACACTAATTCGCGAGGCAAAGTATATTGGAATCTTGAGTTGGTTGCAAATCGAGGTAAGTGTCGTTGTCAACCTTGACTTGAGAGAATATGACTTATTTGTCTATTTGCCACGTGATTTAATATGCGGGTACAACGTATATGTGAGGTGACGAGTATTTATGCATTTTGGTTGAGTCGAAGCATGCAGGTGGAATTTTTTTTATTGTGAATAATTGCCTATTTAATTAAGATATTCCTTCTTAAGTCATTATTATTTATTTGATCATTTTTTATGAGATTATTGCTAGTTTAATTATTGTTGAATATTTTGGAAGGTGAGGTCTGTATTCTGGTATTGAATTGATTGATAAGTATATATCCCCACATTAAATACTCTTTCGAATTTATATTATTATTTTCATGGTAAGGAAGAGTGTAAAAGTACGAAGGGTGATGCCATTTATATTATCCTTGTCATTGTGAGAAAGAGTGTAAAAGCACGAAGGGTGATGCCGTGACATTTTCAATGAGTGTAAAAGCACGAAGGGTAATGTTGTGCCAAAAGAGAGTTAAAGCATGAAGGGTGATGCCGTGCCAGAAGAGAGTTAAAGCACGAAGGGTGATGCCATGCCAATCTTATTATTTAATTATAAATTCATTGGAAGAATAAGAGTAAGAGAACGAAAAGTGATGTCGTGCCATTTTTATATTATCAGTTGCTCATTTAATTGTTGATGAATTAATCGGCTGCTACGTGACACTTCTCCTGCAGAAATTTCTATATCATTCCCATTCGCATGTCCCTCCCAAATTAATAAATTGTTAATTATTGTGTTATTGTTGCTTCGTATTTGTATACGCTTGTACAAGTTGTTTACGTACGTTTCTTGTCATAGCCTCGTCACTACTTCGTCGGAGTACATAGGGTCGCTTGTACTCATACTACACTCTACACTTCTTGTGTAAATTTTGGAGTTGGTCCCAATGGTGTACCATAGACTTTCTCGGATTTTGCTACCCAGAGGAGACTTAAGGTATAATTTCACAGCGTCCACAGTTCTGAAGTCCCCTTCTATTTTATTTTAGTTGTGTATTATCTTTCAAACAACTTGTATTTTATTCAGACCTTTATTTGTATTATCGTAGTAGCTTGTGCACTTGTGACACCAGATCAGGGGCTGCGTTTGGATAATTCCGTAGTTATGGTCTTCCGCACTTTATTTGAGTAATTGACTTCCATATAATTTAATTTTGTTAAATAAATTGGGTAAGATTATTCTAATGTTGGCTTGCCTAGCAAGTGAAATGTTAGGTGACATCATATTTAAATTTATTAATTATTTCAGTGTTCTTAAACTTCAAATAGCACCATTCAACTTTTCTCGACTTGCGTGCACAGTTCGTAAATTTTTCCGCAAAGTTTTAGGTGTAAGATTGATTAAAATGTGGAATAGTGCCTCAAAAACTTATTTGAGTTGACTTTGGTCAACATTTTGAGCAAACGGACCCGAATCAGTATTTTGACAGTTTCGGTAGGCCCGTATCGTGATTTTGGACTTGGGCGTATGCCCGGAATTTAATTGAGAGGTCCCTAGCTTGAGTTACCATCATTTGTTGAAAATTGGAAGTTTAAAAGCTTATAGATTCCAAAGTTATACCGTGGGTTTTAATTTATTAATATCGGGGACGGAACCCGATTCTGGAAATTTTAATAGATCCGTTATGTCATTTATAACTTGTGCGTCAAATTTGAAGTCATTCTGGATTCTTTTAATGCGTTTCGGCATGAGTTTTGTAAATTGAAAAGTTTGAAACTAAAACGTTCCAATCGAGGTGTGAATTATAATTTCGATGTTATTTGATGTGATTTGAGACCCCGAGTAAGTCCATATTATGTTACGGGACTGGTTGGTATAATTGGACGAGGTCCCGAGTAGCTCGAGTGAGTTTCGGATGTGTTTCAGATCATTTTTGTAAACATATGCAGGTCTGGTTCTGGTGTTTCGCACTTGCGAAGAAGGCGCCGCAAATGCGCCGCTACTTTTGCGAGAAGCTAGGCGCTTCTACGACCTGGGCACTGGCCTAAGTGCTTATGCGGAAGAGCTGTGGTAGTTTGATCGCTTCTGCGATGTTGCTGGTGCGACATTGAAGTCCGCAGATGCGGATTTTCGCCTAGCAGCCTCACTTCGCAAATGGAAGATTTTTTCTCGCAAATGCGAGCTCGCAGATGCGAAAGAGCCTCGACAGAACCCATAAATTCGAGAGTTAGCCATTTTTACTCATTTTTGAGTTTTGCGTCTTAGATTTGGGCGATTTCAAAAGGGTTTTTCACGACTTCGAACTGGCTAAGTGTTGTTTATCATATATTGATTATATTTCATAAATCCATGGTTAAATTCATCATTTATTTCGGATTTAAATGAAAAAAGATGGGATTTTTGTAAAACTTTTCAGAAACGGCAATTTAGGATTTGGAGTCCCATTTAACATCGGATTTTGATATTTTTTGTGTGGATAGATTCATCTCGAAACGGGCGTTCGGATTTCGTGAGTTTTTCCGAGATTCGAGGCGTGGGCCCCACTGTTGATATTTTAGATGAATTTCGGGTTTTTATTGAGAAAATTAGTAATTTCATGTGGAATTAACTCATACAATTCGTGTTGAGTATATTGAATTGTTTGTGACTAGATTTAAAACTTTGGGATACTAATTTGCGAGGCAAAGGTATAGTGGAATATTTAGTTGGTTGACTTGAGTGAGTAGGACTTATTTGTCTATTTGCGACGTGATTTAATGTGTGAGTATAACGTATATGTGAGGTGAAAAGAAATTATGCGTTGTGGTTGAGTCGAAGCATGCATGTGGAATTTGTTTATTGTGAATAATTGCCTATTTAATTAAGATATTCTTGCTTAAGTCATTATTGTTTATTTGATCATTTTTCATGCGATTATTGCTAGTTTAATTATTGTTGAATATTTTGGAAGGTAAGGTCGGTATTCTGGTATTGAATTTATTGATAAGTATATATCCCCACATTTAAATACTCTTCCACATTTATATTATTATTTTCATGGTAAGGAAGAGTGTAAAAGTACGATGGGTGATGGCGTGCCATTTATATTACTTATATTATCCTTGTCATTGTGAGAAAGAGTGTAAAAACACAAAGGGTGACGCCGTTCTATTTTCAAAGAGTGTAAATGCACGAAGGGTGATGTTGTGCCAGAAGAAAGTTAAAGCACGAAGGGTGATGCTGTGCTAGAAAAGAGTTAAAGCACAAGGGTGATGTCGTGCCAATCTTATTATTTAATTATAAATTCATGGAAAGAATGAGAGTAAAAGCACGAAGGGTGGTGTCGTGCCATTTTCATATTATCAGCTGCTCATTTTATTGTTGATGAATTAATTGGCTCCTACGTGACACTTCTCCTGCTAAAATTTCTATATCATACCCCTTCGCATGTTCCCTCCCAAATTTATAAATTTTTAATTATTGTGTTATTGTTGCTTCGTATTTGTATATGCTTGTACAAGTTGTTTACGTACGTGTCTTGTCATCGCCTCGTCACTACTTCGTCGAGGTTAGGCTCGACACTTACGGAGTACATGGGGTCGGTTGTACTCTTACTACACTCTGCACTTCTTGTGCAAATTTTGGAGTTGGTCCCAACGGCGTACCATAGACTTGATCAGATTCTGCTACCCAGAGGAGAGTTAAGGTATAACTGCATAGCGTCCGCAGTTCTGAAGTCCCCTTCTATCTTATCTTAGTTGTGTATTATCTTTCATTCAAGTTGAATTTTATTCAGACCTTTATTTGTATTATCCTAGTAGCTCGTGCACTTGTGACACCAGATTAGGGGATGTGTTTGGATGATTCGGTTGTTTTGGTGTTCCGCACTTTATTTCAGTAATTGACTTTCATATAATTTAAATATTTTTTACAAAATGGTTAAGATTATTCTAATGTTGGTTTTCCTAGCAAGTGAAATGTTAGGCGCCATCATCTTTAAATTTATTAATTATTTATCTGTTCTTAAACCTCAAATAGCACCATTCAACTTTCTCGACTTGCGTGCGTAGTTCGTAAATTTTTCCAAAATATTTTAGGTGAAAAATTGATTAAAATGTGAAATAGTGCCTCAAAAACTTATTTGAGTTGACTTCGGTCAACAGTTTGAGAAAACGGACCCGGATCAGTGTTTTGACAGTTTCGGTAGGTCCGTATCGTGATTTTGGACTTGGGCGTATGCCTGGAATTTAATTAGGAGGTCCCTAACTTGAGTTACCGCCATTTTTGTTGAAAATTGGAAGTTTGAAAGCTTATATATTCCAAAGTTTGACCGCGGGTTTTAATTTATTAATATCAGGGACAGAACCCGATTCTGAAAATTTTAATAGATCCGTTATGTCATTTATAACTTGTGCGCCAAATCTGAAGTCATTCTGGATTCGTTTAATGCGTTTCGGCATGAGTTTTGTAAATTGAAAAGTTTGAAACTAAAACGTTCCAATCTTGGTGTGAATTATAATTTCGATGTTATTTGATGTGATTTGAGACCCCGAGTAAGTCCGTATTATGTTACGGGACTGGTTGTATAATTAGACGAGGTCCCGAGTGGCTCGGGTGTGTTTCGGACGTGTTTCAGATCATTTTTGTAAAATTATGCAGGTCTGGTTCTGGTGTTTCGCACTTGCGAAGAAGGAGCCGCAAATGCGCAACCGCTTTTTCGAGAAGCTGGTCGCTTCTACGACCTGGGCACTGGCCACCTCCTTCTCTTCTGCGGTGAAATAAGGCGCAGATGCACGATCGCTTTTGGAAGGCCCAAGCACTTCTGCGGAAGAGACAGCTTCCACGGTAATTTCATCGCTTTTGCGATGTTGCAGGTGCGACATTGAAGTCCGCAGATGCGGATTTTCGCCTGGTAGCCTCACTTCGCAAATGCGAGATTTTTTCTCGCAAATGCGAGTTCACAGATGCGAAAAAGCCTGGACATAACCCATAAATTCGAGAGTTAGCCATTGTTACTCATTTTTGAGTTTTGCGTCTCGGATTTGGGTTATTTCTGGGGGGGGGGGGGGTCACGACTTCGAACGAGGTAAGTGCACTTTCTCATATATTGATTATATTTCATAAATCCATGGTTACATTCATTTTTTATTTCGGATTTAATTGGAAAAAGATGAGAATTTTGTACAACTTTTCAAAAACGACAATTTAGTATTTGGAGGCCCATTTGACATCGGAATTTGATAATTTTTGTGTGGTTAGACTCGTCTCGAAACGGGTATTCGGATTTTGTGAGTTTTCTGAGATTCGAGACGTGGGCCCCACTATTGATTTTGAGATGAATTTAGAATTTTAATTCGAAAAATTAGTTATTTCATGTGGAATTAATTCCTACGAATCGTGTTGAGTATATTGAATTGTTTGTGACTAGATTTGAAGCTTTTGGACACTAATTCGTGAGGCAAAGGTGTATTGGAATCTTGAGTTGGATGCAAGTCGAGGAAAATATCGTGGTTAATTTTGACTTGAGGGAGTATGACTTATTTGTCTATTTGCTACGTGATTTAATGTGTGAGTACAACGTATAGGTGAGGTGATGATTACTTATGCATTGTGGTTGAATCGAAGCATGCATGTGAAATTTGTTTATTGTGAATAATTTCATATTTAATTAAGAAATTCCTGCTTAAGTCATTATTGTTTATTTGATCATTTTTCATGCGATTATTGCTAGTATAATTATTGTTAAATATTTTGGAAGGTGAGGTCGGTATTCTGGTATTGAGTTGATTAATAAGTATATATCCCCACATTTAAATACTCTTCCAAATTTATATTATTATTTTCATGGTAAGAAAGAGTGTAAAAGTACAAAGGGTGATGCCATTTATGTTATCCTTGTCATTGTGAGAAAGAGTGTAAAAGCACGAAGGGTGATGCCGTAACATTTTCAATGAGTGTAAAAGCATGAAGGGTGATGTCGTGCCAGAAGAGAGTTAAAGCACGAAGGGTGATGCCGTGCCAGAATAGAGTTAAAGCACAAGGGTGATGTCGTGCCAATCTTATTATTTAATTATAAATTCATGGAAAGAATGAGAGTAAAAGCACGAAGGGTGGTGTCGTGCCATTTTTATATTATCAGTTGCTCATTTTATTGTTGATGAATTAATTGGCTGCTACGTGACACTTCTCCTGCTGAAATTTCTATATCATTCCCCTTCGCATTTTCCCTCCCAAATTTATAAATTGTTAATTATTGTGTTATTGTTGCTTCGTATTTGTATAAGCTTGTACATGTTGTTTACATACGTGTCTTGTCATAGCCTCGTCACTACTTCGTCGAGGATAGGCTCGACACTTATGGAGTATATGGGGTTGGTTGTACTCATACTACATTCTGCACTTCTTGTGCAAAATTTGGAGTTGGTCCCAATGGCGTACCATAGACTTGCTCGGAATCTGCTACCCAGAAGAGACTTAAGGTATAACTGCACAACGTCCGCAGTTCTGAAGTCTCCTTCTATATTATCTTAGATGTGTATTATCTTTCAATCAGCTTGAATTTTATGCAGACCTTTATTTGTATTATCTTAGTAGCTTGTGCACTTGTGACACTAGATTAGGGGATGTGTTTGGATGATTCCGTTATTTTGGTCTTCCGCACTTTATTTAAGTAATTGACTTCCATATAATTTAATTTTTTTTTAAAAATGGTTAAGATTATTCTAATGTTGGCTTGCCTAGCAAGCGAAATGTTAGGCGCCATCATCTTTAAATTTATTAATTATTTTTGTGTTCTTAAACCTCAAATAGCACCATTCAACTTTCCTCGACTTGCGTGCGCAGTCCGTAAATATTTTTGGAAAGTGTTTGGTGAAAATTGATTAAAATATGAAATAGTCTCTCAAAAACTCATTTGAGTTGACTTCGGTCAACGATTTTGAGAAAACTGACCCGGATTAGTGTTTTTACAGTTCCGGCAGGTCCGTATCGTGATTTTGGACTCGGGCTTATGCCCAGAATTTAATTGGGAGGTCCCTAGCTTGAGTTACCGCCATTTGTTGAAAATTGAAAGTTTGAAAGCTTATATATTCCAAAGTTTGACCGCGAATTTAACTTTATTGATATCGGGGTCGGAACCCGATTCTGGAAATTTTAATAGATCAGTTATGTCATTTATGACATGTGCGCCTTGACTTGAGGGAGTAGGATTTATTTGTCTATTTGCTACATGATTTTATGTGCGAGTACAGCGTATATGTGAGGTGACGAGTACTTATGCGTTGTGGTTGAGTCGAAGCATGCATGTGGAATTTGTTTATAATGAATAATTGCCTATTTAATTAAGATATTCTTGCTTAAGTCATTATTGTTTATTTGATCATTTTTCATGCGATTATTGCTAGTTTAATTATTGTTGAATATTTTAGAAGGTGAGGTCGGTATTTTGGTATTGAATTTATTGATAAGTATATATCCCCATATTTAAATACTCTTCCGAATTTATATTATTATTTTTATAGTAAGGAAGAGTGTAAAAGTACGAAGGGTGATGCCGTGCCATTTATATTACTTATATTATCCTTGTCACTGTGAGAAAGAATGTAAAAGCACGAAGGGTGATGCCGTGCCATTTTCAAAGAGTGTAAAAGCACGAAGGGTGATGTCGTGCCAGAAGAGAGTTAAAGCACGAAGGGTGTTGTCGTGCAAGAAGAGAGTTAAAGCACGAAGTGTGATGCCGTGCCAATCTTATTATTTGAATATAAATTCATGGGAAGAATGAGAGTAAAAGCGCTTAGGGTGGTACTGTGCCATTTTCATATTATCAGCTGCTCATTTTATTGTTGAAGAATTAATTGGCTGTTGCATGACACTTCTCCTGTTGAAATTTCTATATCATTCCCCTTCACATGTTCCCTCCCACATTTATAAATTGTTAATTATTGTGTTATTGTTACTTCATATTTGTATATATGCTTGTACATGTTGTTTACGTACGTGTCTTGTCATAGCCTTGTCACTACTTCGTCGAGGTTAGGCTCGACACTTACGGAGTACATGGGGTCGGTTATACTCATACTACACTCTGTACTTCTTGTGAAGATTTTTGAGTCGGTCCCAGTGGCGTACCATAGACTTGCTCGGATTCAACTACCCAGAGGAGACTTTAGGTATAACTGCACAGCGTCCGCAGTTCTGAAGTCCCCTTCTATCTTATCTTAGCTGTGTATTATCTTTCAAACAACTTGAATTTTATTCAGACCTTTATTTGTATTATCCTAGTAGCTCGTGCACTTATGACACTAGATTCGGGGATGTATTTGGATGATTCGGTAGTTATGGTCTTCCGCATTTTATTTCAGTAATTGACTTTCGTATAATTTAATTTGTTTAAAAAATAGTTAAGATTATTTTAACGTTGGCTTGCCTAGCAAGTGAAATTTTAAGCGCCATCACGGTCCCGAAGGTAGAAAATTCGGGTCGTGACAATTAAACTCCTTGAAGAAGGAGTGGAGCAAATGATCAAGATGGTCATAATAAGGAGGAAAGTGCTCTATAAGAGCACCACTTCATAACACTTTATAATACCTCATGGAAGAGGCTCAGGTACCTGAAAATAATAAGATCTCGATAAGTTATGTTTTTATTGTGTGATGAAGGAACCGATATAAAATGATCATCGACGATATTGTTAATATAATGTAGCACTCAATATTATTAATGTTGATGAGGATTTTGAGCTCAAATTTGTCATGAAATTTGGACAGATAAGTAATTGACCAAATAAAAAATACGCAATGAAAATTAACTTCACTTAAAAAATGTAAAGTTGGACGGATAGTCACGACACCTGAAAGTATAAAGTGAGTGAAGGTATAAATGTATTCTTGTGTGAAAAGTTAAATAAAAATCAAGTCGATAGACATAAAGCCGACTTGTGGCATATGAAGATTTATAAATATCATGACATTGATTATATGGAGACATGCTCTCCTATGGTGGATGTAGTCATTTGAAGTTTTGGTCTGGAAATACATTTGATATTGGTATAATGAAAATTCTTGAAAGATTTACATTGTTCTGAAGCATATTAAGGTTCCCAAGAAATTTATTAAATAAAGTTTCAGCAAATCTTTATGTGGATTAGAGCAATCATGGCGTACACTGATTTATTTTTATGTCTAGAGCAATTGGTACACTAATGTATCTTGCTAGAACTATAAGTATAATAATATTCTAGCGAGATATAGTTTTACTCCTATGTGGATATATTGGAATACGATTAGTGTTATATTGCAAAAGGAATCCTTGATATAGATTTGTTTAATCTAACAATCCTTAATATAGATTTGTTTAATCTAACAAATACTGTCAAGATTTTGTTGGTTATGCTAATGCATGAATTTTTCTGAAATTCGTTCTTCAAACAATCTATTTGCATGTGAGGATACTGCGATATTATTGTTATTCCACAAGGCAGTTAATTGGTGATACTAATTCAAGTCATGTCAAGATAAGCAACTGATAAAGCAAGTGACTCAACACACAACAGACGCATGATTTTTCTTTGAAGAGAAGATTCCAAAAATATTAAATATGATGTTGTTTGCTTATCCTAATTGAAAGAAGGATATGCTGAAGGAAAACAGAATAAAACATATCACGAAAGTTCTTTATCAGACACAATCTTTAACAGAATGGTAAAACAACAAATTCGTTTGCTTGATAATTTGGTGAATCAATTCAATGAAACATTACGGACCTCAATGTTTGAGAAGTTGAAATACAAGATTGAAATGTATTATCTTCAAGAAATAAAGTGATATTTTTATCGGGGGAAGCAAATACGCGTTATACTCTTTTTTCCCTTAGCACAGGTTTTGTCCCAATGGGTTTTCCTGGTAAGGTTTTTAACGAGGCATCAGACAATGCATATTACATGATATATGTACTCTTTTTCCTTCATTAGGATTTTTTCTCACATGGTTTTTTCCTAGTAAGGTTTTAACGAGATACATTATCTTTGGACATCCAAGGGGGAGTGTTATGAAATACTTGACTATGGTGGATGTCCATAACTCCTAAGAAAGTAATACCCACTACTCTTCTCCATTAATCTCTCACTACTTCTTACCATTATGGTTGTAACTCCAACACCTCCATGACCTTCCCCCATGATCTCAATAGTTAATACCATGTTCATGGCATCCCTTTGTATTACCTAAAAATCTTCCTATAAATAGAGGGTTTGAGCATCACATTGTACACACTTGAATACATGGATGAAATAAGGATCTCTTATCTCTTGCTCTCTACATTTCTTGTCTATTTTCTTGATTTATACTGTTACTTTGATCTTAGTTTCTTAACATTAAACTATTTTTAAATAATTCAGTTTATTAACAATGCAAACTTATCATGTACTTTAAATATATGAATTTATTTAAAAGCAAATTGACCCAGTCTATAGTTACAGTAAAAAGATTAAGTGCTTTGAATTAGTATTAACACCAAAAGTATATATTCATCTTTCATGTTGGAGTACTATATATAATTATATATAAAGATATAATTATATATAAAGATATAATTTGTTTGCATTAAACCATGATCGTGGTTTTGGAGGAGTTGGTATAAGTAAAGTTGAAAATTTACAACAAATTTAACGATGCTTGATAACCTTCATCAGAAAGCGTCATAGATGCGCTATCCACTTTTTTTTAACTTGTTTCTCGGCACGTGTGTTGCACGTGTATGCCAAATCATGTAATACCTGATTTTATTTTGCGACCTTGCATGACCAAAAATAAATTCCAAGAGAGTGTCCAAATAACAACATTGAACCCTACTCCATTTCAATCAACATTTCCTTGACATCACAACTGTATCTTTCAATAGCTCGGCAATGAGATACTCAACTATGTCACCCAACATTAGAACAAAGTTGACCTTAATTTGTTAGAAGAAACTCTCTATGTTTTGAAAGTATATAAACATCCAATCCCCTAAACACATAAAAGCTTCACTATTAATCTTTTAACTATAGGTGTTAACCGGACGGGCTGGACACAAAAAAAATAGCTCGTGCGATTATTGTTCCGGGATGGTAGTGGGCCGGGATTTGTTGGATTTTATACTTCACCTGCTGACAGTTAAGTCATAGAGCTACAAATCCCACTATATTCTTCTTCATTATTCCCCACTAATAATTCTTCCTTAAGTCCTAGTACATCTTCGCGACACCTAGATGAGTGGAATACCGCGAACTGTGGGCCTCTTCAAGAATCAACTCACGTAGCCCATCTACATTAGGCACACAAATCTGACCATGCATCCTCAATACCTCATCATCCGCAATAGTAACATCCCTGGCATCACCATGCTGAACCGTGTCCTTAAGGACAAGCAAATGAGGATCATCATACTAGAGCCCTCTGATGCGATCATATAAGGAAGACCGAGAAACCACACAAGCTAGAACTTGACTGGGCTTCGAGATATCTAATCTCATGAACTGGTTGGCCAAGTCCTGAACATCAACTGCAAGAGGTCTCTCACCAATAGAAATGAATGCAAGGCTACCCATACTCACCGCCTTCCTACTCAAGGCATCGACCACCTCATTGGCCTTCTCGGGATGATACAGAATAGTGATATCATAGTCCTTTACCAGCTCCAACCATCTACGCTGCCTCAAATTTAGATCTTTTTGTTTGAACAGGTGTTGGAGACTCCGATGATCTGTAAACACTTCACAAGACAGACCGTCGAGATAATGCCTCCAAATCTTCAATGCATGAACAATGGTAGGTAACTCCAAATCATGGAAAAGGTAGCTCTTCTCATGAGGCTTCAACTGGCACGAAGCATAAGCAATCACTCTACCCTCTTGCATCAAGACACATCCAATACCGATCCGAGAAGCATCACAATACAATGTATAAGAACCAGAAAGTGAAGGTAAAACTAGAACTGCAGTTGTAGTCAAGGCGGCCTTTAGCTTCTGAAAGCTCTCCTCACACTCATCCGTCCACCTAAAAACAGCACCCTTTTGGGTCAATTTGGTCAAAGGCAATGCGATAGACGAGAAACCCTCCATGAAATGACAATAATAATCGGCCAAGCTAAGAAAACTCTGAATCTCAGTAGCTGATGATGGCTTAAGCTAACTGTGAATTGCATCTATCTTCTTCGGATCCACCTAAATCCCCTCACTGGACACCACGTGCCCTAAGAATGCCACTGGACTAAGCCAAAACTCACGTTTGGAGAACTTGGCATAAAGCTTCTCCTTCCTCAACTGCTGCAACACAATCCTCAAATATTGGGCATGCTCCTCCTATCTGCAAGAGTACACCGGGATGTCATCAATGAATACTAGGACAAACGAGTCTAGATAAGGCTGAAATACATTTTTCATCAGAAGCATGAATGCTACTAGGGCATCGGTCAGCCCAAAAGACATCACGAGGAACTCATAATGACTATAACGGGTCCTGAATTCTGTCTTTAGAATATCCGATTCCCGAATCTTTAACTGGTGATACCCAGACCTCAAGTCAATCTTATAGAACGCCTTCGCTCCTTGAAACTGGTCAAATAGATCATCAATGCGCGGCAAAGGATACTTGTTCTTGATTTTAACTTTGTTCAACTACCTACAATCAATGCACATCCACATAGTACCATCATTATTCTTTACAAACAAGACTGGTGCACTCCAAGGCGACACACTAGGTCTAATAAAACCCTTATCAAGAAGTTCTTGATGTTGCTCCTTCAATTCCTTTTACTCAACTGGTTTCATACGATACGGTGGAATAGAAATGGGCTAAGTTCCCGGCACTGGGTCAATACCAAAGTCAATATCCCTGTCGGGTGGCATGCCCGACAGGTCTACAGGAAACACATCCGAAAAATCTCGTACCACCGGAACATAATGAATAGTAGGAGTATCAGCACTAACATCCCTCACAAAGGACAAATAAGATAAACAGCCCTTCCCAGCCATACATTGGGCCTTCAAATAAGAAATTACCCTACTGGGAACATAATCTAGATAACCTCTCCATTCGATCTTTGGCAACCCCGGCATCGCCAACGTCACGGGTTTTACATGACAATCCAGAATAGCATAACATGGATACAACCAATCCATACCCAAGATCACATCAAAATCAACCATACTAAGTAATAAGAGATCAACTCTAGTTTCCAGTCCCCCAATAGTTACCACACATGACCGATATACACGGTCCACAATAATAGTATCGCCCACTAGTGTAGATACACTAACAGGTGAAACTAAGGACTCGCGGGGCATATCCAAATAATGAGTAAAGTACGGTGATACATACGAATAAGCAGAACCAGGGTCAAATAATATAGAAGCCTCCCTATGGCATACTGAGACAGTATATGTGATCACTTCATCTAAGGCAACGACATCTGGCCTGGTAGGAAAAGCATAAAATCGGGTCTGACCACCACCTGATCGGCCTCCCCCTCTTAGGCGACCCCTAGCTACCTGAGCCCCACCCTGAGATGGCTGGGCGGGTGGTGAAGTAACTGGTGCTAAAGTCGCATCTTGACTCCTCTGTTGCACTGGACCTCTCGGGAGATGAGGACACTGCCTCAACATATGTCCAAAATCCCCGCACTCAAAGAAACTCCCCGGTGCTGGTGGTGGGGACTGAAGGGAGCCCCAAGCCCCGGGATAATTGCTACAAGGACCCGGCATAGATGAACCCTGAGCCGTTGGAGCACGGGATGAACTTTGAGTTGGAAGGGCACTGAGAGATGACTGACCCTTATGAGAACTGTATGAACCATGGCTGGAGGATGCACCATGGTGAACTAGACGAGCCATCTGAGCGTGCCTATAAGGACGACCCTTGTCGTGGTAGAACTTACCTCCAGAAGGAACACCGCTGAAACCACTCAATCCACGAGGCCTCTTGGCCTCCCTCTCTCTATGCTCCTGGCTACAGACTATCTCTATCTGTCAATCAATGTCAACCATCTCGTCAAAAGTAGCACCATACACCTCTCCCGAGTCATAAGCAATCGCAGTTGATATGTGAGGCAATCAATGAACATCCTTGTAATGACCCAACCGGTCGTTTTGAGTATTACAGCCATGTTCCTCCATTTACTACTCAATTTATACTTAGCGGTTGATATATGGCTTGCCAAGGTAATTGGTTCGGGTCCGGTGAGGTTTTGAAATGAATTGAGATACCTAGTCTCCAAGGTGAAAACTAAAGTTGAAAAGGTTGAATGGATATTAACTTATATATAAACGACCTCAGAATAGAATTTTGATGATTCCAATAGTTCCGTATGGTGATTTTGGACTTAAGAGCATATCCGAAAAATTATTTGGAAGTTGTAGTTAAATTAGGCTTGAAATGGCTAAAATAGAAATTTAAATTTGGAAGTTTGACCGGGGATTGTCTTTTCGATATCGGGGTCAGAATCTGATTCTGTAAATTTGAATAGATCTGTTATGTCATTTATGACTTGTGTGCAAAATTTTAGGTCAATCGAACATGATTGGATAGGTTTCGGCATCGAATGTAGAAGTTGAAAATTATTAGTTTTATTAGGCATGAATTGGGTATGCTTCGTGATTCTAGTGTTTTTTTTATGTATGTGAAGTTTCGATTAAGTTCGTATGATATTTTAGGACTTGTTGGTGTATTTAGTTGAGGTACCGGGTGTCTCGGGTGAGTTTCGGATGGTTAAACGGATCAAAGTTGGACTTAGAACAAAGCTGGAAGTTGCTGCCTAGTGATGCAATCGCAGCTGCGGAGTTTGGCTCGTAGGTGCGAGCCCACAGAAGCGAGCTTGGAAAGCGCAAAAGCGAGTAGGGTCTGGTGAGGTAGAGTGCGCAGGTGCGAGCATTTTACCGCACCTGCGAGGTCGCAAGCGCGAAGAGAAACGTGCCGAAGTGGAGGCAACACTGGGGACAATCATAGAAGCGGACATTTTTGTCACACCTGCGAGACCGCAGATGCGACTATGATGATCCCAGGTGCGACACGCCCTGGACAGAATAAATTCAAGGGGTTTCGGGATTTTGACATTTTTGGACATTTCCAATACGGTTTTGGGCGATTTTTCTGAGAGAATTTACGAGAAATCTTGAGGTAAGTCACTTGTGATTATTATTAGTCAATAATATTGGATTAGCATTGAGTATTTCGACTAGATTACATGTTTTTAAGATGAAATTAGAGGATTTGGGCCTAAGGATTTCAAAATAAGAATTTTGAGATTTGGAGTTCGAGTTCATATCGTAATTTGGTAAAATTTGTATGGTTAGATTCGTGGTTGAATAGGCGTTCATATTTTGTAAATTTTGTCGAGTTCCAAGACGTGGTCCCCACGAGCGATGTTTGGGTGAAATTTTAGGTTTTGATGGAAAATTTGTATTTTCATATGAAATTAATTCCTATAATTTGTTTTGACTAAATTGAATTATTTATGACTAGATTCGTGGCGTTTGGATGCTGATATGTGAGGCAAATGCATTGCAGAGTAAAGAATTTCATGGCTTGAGGTAAGTAACACTTCTAAATTTGGTTCTAAGGGTATGAACCCCCGAATTTGGTGTTATATAAATTGTTTGGAGGTGACGCACACGATAGTTGACGAGCGTGTGGACGTGCACCATAGAAATTTTGACTTGAATAAATTCTGTTAAGTTGTTAAATTAAAGAATCATGTTATTATCCGAATATTTTCCACGTGTTAGGAAAATTAAGCTGAGACTCGTATTAAAGATCATGATTGTGCTACGTGCTGATATTTTGGGACCCACAGGGTCGTATTATTGTTGAATTATCTGTTTAAATTTACAATTTTGTACTCAGTCACATCTATCAATTGCTTATCGATTCTCAATCTCTGTTGTCATTCATTGATACTTCATATCATCATGTCGGGTTGATTTTGTCATGTCATTGAAAGCCCGAGAGACTGGAGATTCTGAGTGATAGTTATATTTATTTATTTATGTTATGTTTATTTATTTATGCCTGGATCTGGCTATTATAGCGCTTGGGCTGAAGGAGCCCCTCTGAAGTCTGCACCCCCACATATATCTGGGATGGATCTTCCATGGGCATGGATCTTGCCATAGATATATATTGAGGGATGGATCTTCCCTAGGCATGGATCTTGCCCGAAGTATTTATATTGAGGGATGGATCTTCCCTGGGCATGGATCTTGCGAAGTATTTATATTGAGGGATGGATCTTTCCTGGGAATAGATCTTGCCCAAAGCATTTATATTGAGGGATGAATTTTCCATGGACATGGATCTTGTCTGAATCATTGATATTCGGGGATGGATCTTCCCCTGGATGGATAGGCCTTATACAGTATTGAGTGATTGACTGTCAGTTGATGGATATACATATATATTTGGGATGGATATTCCCTGGGCTAGATTGGCCATATACAGTACTAAGTGATTGAGTATTTTAGATTATGAGTACACAGAGTTTTCACTAAGGTGCATCACATACTGTATGTACATTGGCATGTAGAAACAGAGATGTCATATTCCTCGTATTGTTCAGAATTGATCTGTTTTATTTGTACTGAAAACAACTATTGAACTTGAAAGCATGCCTACATTTTTGTATTGCTATTATTTATACTGGATTGTACCTGCGGAGCTCGTCACTACTTTCAACCCTAGAGGTTAGTCTTGTTACTTATTGAGTTGGTTGTACTCATACTACACTATGCACCTCGTGTGTAGATCCAGGTGCTTTCGGACACGGCGACCGTTAGATATTAGATTGCTATCAGTTGGAGACTATCAAGGTAGATGCATGGATTCCACTGACCTTGACTCTTATTCATTCACTTATTGTACTATTAAATACTTGCAGACAATGTTTTGTCAGTCGTACTTTATATTCATATTAGATGCTCATGTACTCAGTGACACCGGGTTTTGGGAGTGTTTATATCTGTATTTGTGAGTTTTCTTTCCGCTGAATTTAAATATTATATTTTTCAAACTTCAAAGATATGGTGGTTTATTGAGATCGTCGGCTTGCCTAGTATTGAGATAGGCGTCATCACTACAGATGAGATTTAGGGTTGTGACAAGTTGGTATCAGAGCCTAGGTTACATAGGTCTCACGAGTCATGAGCATGTTTAGTAAAGTATTGTGAATTGGTATGGAGACATTTGTTATTCTATTCTCTCAAGATGGTGAGGACACATACTACCGGATCATACAGTCAGCCACCAGTGCCACCGGTTAGGGCCGCGAGAGGCCAGGGCCGTGGTAGAGGCCGGGGCCATGGTAGAGTTCGAGGTGTAGCTCGTACAGCAGTTGGAGAAGCATCTGTATCACCACCAGTTGCTCCAGCTCAGGAGCAAATTCAAATATAGTTGAGCCGTCGGGGCCAGCTCAGGAACCCTTTGTGCCCATTGTGATTCCATGAACGAGGTTCGAGATGAGTATTCTGTGTTTTGGTGATGGGCTAGTCTGGATGACTTGAGGATAGGGTTAGACCACAGCTTAAGCTAGGTAGTTTCGGATGTGAGAACTTGTGCGTGGACTTATACGTCGGTAGTATCCATATGAGTGGAATTTGTAGCTCGATGGGCGGTTGAATGACTATATGATAGGTATGATGTGAATACAAGATATGTTCAGGTGGGTTGAATGAGACGAATAAAGTTTACTTGTGACTCAAGAGTTTGCTATTGGGTACTTGATTTATGTCTTGATTTGACGTATAGTCTCGAGTTGTGAGTGTATTGAAGGATATTTCATGTTGTTAAATTGTGGGACAAATTAAATTCTCATGTCATATTAACGAGTTTGGACTCAGGAAGATTAAGTGATTACGTAGTAATTGTGGCTGCGAAAGGGTATAGCAAGATGCTAATTTGAGGGTAAGCATGTGAGTTGTCTCCTGGGGAGTAATCTATGTAGGTGTGTTTCTTATAATATTGAGTGGAAAGTTTCTTTTCTACCAGCGGCGCGTATGTGTTGAGATTTGAATTTGAATCTGGTTGAGAAAGTTGACTTGACTGTCACGAGAATAAATGCAAACTTAGCGGATGATTGAGGTATTTTATGGTAGGTGTTGCATAATATTGAGAAGAATTTTCGTTAAACTAACTGCAGTAATATGACGGTAATAAAGTATTGGTATTGTGAGTTATCGAGTGTTTTGTTCTATGGATTTGAGCCAAGTGGGGAAGCCTGCTATTGACAATTCAATTTCATGGATATATGTTAAATTTTATTTTTTGGTCTGAGGCATACTTGTGGGCTAGTTATGACTTGTAGAGGTTGAGATCAAGGATGACTCGAGTAAGGAAAATTTCTGAATACATGTTACATTGCACTTTATGAAAATATGAAAATCATGGAATGATTAAGTTGTTATTTTGAAGGATGTAGTGAATACGAAGTATGAATTTGATTGATGGTGTTAAGGAATGATTACTTCTTGGGCGGTGCTGTTACGATTTGAAAAAAGTGGGTGACTCACGAGAAAGTTCCAATGGGTTCGAGGTTTATATATAGCAATTGCGGTAATTCTGTATGACTATGGATTCTACACTCCAGTATAAGAAAGGTAAAAGAACAATTTTAAATTCACATAAGATACTTTCAGAGTGGGTGTTTCAGTTGTGGTACTTATGGGGTGCTTAAGAAGAATACAATGGCTTATGGGCCTTAGGGCAGTGTCATTTTATGTTATGAGGTCTTGTAGTGAGCTTTAGGTAAGGATCGTATTATTCTGACAAGGAGAAGTGTCAACTTGATGGTAATTTAGAAGAAACTCGGAGAAAGTAGGATGACTGGAAAGTAGGCTGGACCAGTATGGTAATGGTATGATCAGTTCTTTGGGTACCTATAATTTGGTGAGACTTTACAGATGTTTTTGTGGCAATAATCTTAGGTTTGGGCAACTTGCGTGACTTGGTTGAGTTAGAGAGATTCAGTTTTGATGGCCTGGTTATATGAAAATGAGTTTCGAAGAGTTCTCGATGATTTCTATCGCGGTTCGAGGTGGATATTTCCTACTGGCGTGAGGAACATGTTGCGTATTGGGATTTTCTCTTGGATGAGATCAAATGGAAGGTTCCTGGATAATTGAGTATGTAGTTTGCTAGTGATCAGAGTTGATTACGAGATTCTCGTACCTTTTCATATGATGGAATGATAGATGTGGTGTGTTGTATAGGATTGAGATTTACATGTGCAAAGTCACAATTCAGTTTTGAAGGGAATATCATCAATTATGAGACAACATGGACGGTTTTAGATATCTAGATGAATGTTATTACTACTTGGTATTACTTGAGCAGGGTGCACATTTCAAAAGGGGGCATTGCATTTTGATTTACGGATGTTCATTGGTATTATGGTACTCACCTGGTTGATAGACTGCTGATATTTAAATTATTGCTATGTGGCACCGAAGAATTTTGGAAGTATTCCTAGTGGTAAGATTGTGCATAAAATATGTGTTATTCATTCGAGTGCTGGAGTTGGGACTAGTTACGGTGATTCATGTGTTCTATGAATTTGGAGGCTGGACATTCTCAGAAGCATATTGTTTCGGGGTTGCGACCTGTTTGAGGTGACTATTTTATTTAAACTCAGTGGAGGCACTAGTTGCGATAATTATATGTGATAGCTATGCGCTATGAGTGCGCATATATGTGAGGTTTGAGCCCATGTGCTGGCATCGGAGCAAGTATTCATACTAGGAAGAATGCTTAGGCTATGATATGCCTAGAGTTTACTGTTAAGCGTAAAGTTATAACGTTTATCGTATCCGTACCTTTGTTGAGAACTTTATGGGCTATACTTGAGGTTACAAAGAAGCTGATTCCCTGAATAAATCGGGTAGTTACTATTTTTACGTTTACGTGCCGAATTGAGTTGTGATAGCACACTTTGCACATGCCTACTCTATGGCGTGTTATTTATACCAGTTCAGGAGCATATAAATCTTATTCATTCATCATATACATGTGTACTTATTTGATTGCTCATGTATAATATGCTTGAACTGGAGGCATATGACCATGCCAGGCAGATTATGTTATTGGCACGTGAGTTGTCCGTGTGGATCCATATACTGATATTATTGACATGTGAGTTGTCCGTGCGGATGATGTTAATGTGAGATCTAGGAGAGTTGGTTATTGTTGTTAGATTCATGTGTCTTGTTTCTACTAAACATGATAAGCTCATAACATTGCGGTTGTGGTGGTGCTCGTTAAACCTACGAAAACGGTTCTCTTCTTTGAGACAGCTTCCATTTTAGGTACAAGGTTTCACAGTTGTTGCTTGTTGTACTGGTGTGACATGTCAGTGGGATAGTTGTGTTTAATAGAATAAGGTCGTTGGACCTAGAATGGGTACTATCAGGTTTGATTACGGTATATTCGGGAGGATAATATTGAAAGCCGGCTTAGAAGGTGATTATGGTTCTGGTTGGGGAGAGAGAGCTCCATGGCTAGTTGATCTGATGAGTGGTTATGAGTTTTTGATTGTTTCTTTCATCATTGGCAGTATACGAAGGTTTTGGAATGAGGTTATGTTGAATGCGGGGTTTATACTAGTACTTAGTTGGTAATGAGTAGTTACTGTGATCGGGAATGGTGCTGCGAGTATGCGAGTTGTGTAGTACATTATGTGATTATATCTGGGATTATGGTTATGACTTGATACAACTTGTTCAGACTTATACAGTGTATAGATAAGAGATTCAGGTCTTCAAAAGAATTCTGGATGTTAGAAATTGGGCTCCAAGGTTTTTCGGATAATGTTAAATTAACAATTGTTAGTTATGTTGTGTTGTTAGGCTTATGTAGAATAGAATAGGGTGAGATCACCCCTAGGTATGTGTGTGGTAAGGTGGAATAGAGATTTGAAGGTTAGGAATAACTCTTTGCATATTCGAGGACGAACGTATATTTAAGTGGGGGAGAATGTAATGACCCGACCAATCGTTTTAAGTATTACAGCCCCGTTCCCCCATTTACTGATCAATTTATGCTTTGTAGTTCATATATGGCTTCCAAGGCAATTGGTTCGGGTCCGGTGAGGTTTTGAAATGAATTGAGACACTTAGTCTACAAGATGAAAACTAAAGTTGAAAAGGTTGACCGAATGTATAAACGAACCCAGAATAGAATTTTTATGATTCCAATAGCTCAGTATGTTGATTTTGGACTTAGGAACGTGTCCGAAAATTTATTTGAAAGTCCGTAGTTAAATTAGGCTTGAAATGGCTAAAATAAAAAATTTAAGTTTGGAAGTTTGATCGGGGAGTTGACTTTTTGATATCGGAAACGGAATCTGATTCTGGAAATTTGAATAGGCCGATTTTGTCATTTACGACTTGTGTGCAAACTTTGAGGTCAATCGGACTTGATTTGATAGATTTCGGCATCGAATGCAGAAGTTGGAAATTTTTAGTTTTATTGGGCTTGAATTGGGGTATAATTCGTGGTTCTAGTAGTGTTTGATGTGATGTGATGTGAAGTTTCGACTAAGTTTGTATAATATTTTAGGACTTGTTAAACGGATCAAAGTTGGACTTAGAACAAAGTTGGAAGTTGCGACCTACTGATGCAGTTGCGCCTGTAGAGTTCGGCTCGCAGGTGCGAGCCCACATAAGCGATCTTGGCAAGCGCAGAAGCGAGTAGGGGCTGGTGAGGCAGAGTGCACAGGTTCGAGCATTTCACCGCACTTGTGAGGTCGCAAGCGCGAAGAGAAAAGCGCAGAAGTGGAGGCAGCACTGTGGACGATTGCAGAAGCGGACATTTTTGTCGCACCTGCGAGACCGTAGATGCGGCTATGCTGATCGCAGGTGCGACATGCCCTGGACAGAATACATTGGAGGGGTTGTGGGATTTTGGTATTTTTGGACATTTCTAACATGGTTTTGGGCATTTTTTCATAGAGAATTCACAAGGAATCTTGAGGTAAGTCACTTGTGATCACTTTTAGTCAATCATATTGGATTATCACTGAGTATTGCGACTAGATTACATGTTTTTGAGGTGAAATTAGAGGATTTGGGCCTAAGGATTTCAAAATAAGAATTTGAAATTTGGAGGTCGATTTGATGTCGGAATTTGATAAAATTTATATGGTTGGACTCGTGGTTGAATGAGCGTTCATATTTTATAACTTTTGTCGGGTTCCAAGATGTGGGCCCCACGGGCGATGTTTGGGTGAAATTTTGGATTTGATGGAAAATTTGTATTTTCATATGGACTTAATTCCTATAATTTGTTTTGATTGAATCGAATTATTTATGACTAGATTCGAGGCGTTTGGAGGCCGATACGCGTAGCAAAGGAATTGCAAAGTAAAGAATTGCAAAGCTTGAGGTAAGTAACACTTCTAAACTTGGTTATGAGGGTATGAATCCCTGAATTTGATGTTATATAAATTATTTGGAGGTGACATACACGATAGTTGACGAGTGTGTGGACGTGCACCATAGAAATTGTGACTTGAATAAATTCTGTGAAGTTGTAAAATTAAAGAATCATGTTATTATCCCAATATTTTCTACGTGTTAGAAAATTTGAGCTGAGACTCGTATTAAAGATCATGATTGGGCTACGTACCAGTATTTAGGGACCCACAAGGTCGTATTGATGTTGAATTATTTGTTTAAATTTACAATTTTGTACTCAGTCACATCTATCACTTGCATATCATATCTCAGTCTCTGTTGTCATTCATTGACACTTCATATCATGTCGGGTTGATTTGTTTCATGTCAATGAGAGCCCGAGAGAATGTAGATTTTGAGTGATAGTTATGTTTATTTATTTATGCCTGGATCTGGCTATTATAGCGCTTGGGATGAAGGAGCCTCTCCGGAGTCTACACCCCCACAATGAGCGTAGTTGATATATATATATATATATATATATATATATATATATATATATATATATATATATGATCTTCCCTGGGCATGGATCTTGCCCAAAGTATTTATATTGAGGGATGGATCTTCCCTGGGCATGGATCTTGCCATATATAGATGGATCTTCCCTGGGCATGGATCTTACCCGAAGAATTTATATTGAGGGATAGATTTTCCCTGGACATGGATATTTTCCGAATCATTGATATCCGGTGATGGATCTTCTCCTGAGCTGGATTGGCCTTATACAGTACTTAGAGACTGACTGTCAGTTGATGGATATGCATATATATTTGGGATGGATCTTTCCTATGCTGGATTGGCCATATACAGTACTGAGTGATTGAGTATCTTATATTGTGAGTACATAGAGTTTTCACTAAGGTGTATCACATACAGTATGTACAATGGCCTATAGATATAGAGATGTCATATTCCTCGTATTATTCAGAATTGATCTGTTTTATTTGTACTGAAAGCAACTGTTGAACTTGAAAGCATGTCTGCATTTCTGTATTGCTATTATTTATACTGGATTGTACCTGCGGAGCTCGTCACTACTTTCAGCACAGAGGTTAGTCTTATTAATTATTGAGTTGGTTGTACTCATACTATACTCCGCACCTCGTATGCATATCCAGGTGCATTCGGACACGGGGACTGTTAGATCTCAGAGTTCCATCAGTTGGAGACTATCAAGGTAGCTTTGTATTCATATTAGATGCTTGGAGTCCACTAACCTTGACTCATTTTCTTTCAGTTATTGTACTGTTCTATACTTTCAGACAGTGTTTTGTCAGTCATACTTTGTATTCATATTAGATGCTCATGTACTCAGTGACACCGGGTTTTGGGAGTGTTTATATCTGTATTTGTGTGTTTTCTTTCCGCTGAATTTAAATATTATATTTTTCAAACTTCAAAGATATGGTGGTTTATTCAGATTGTCGGCTTGCCTAGTATTGAGATAGGCACCATCACGACAGATGAGATTTTGGGTCGTGACACTCCTAATCCTCCTCCTATCAGTGGGAACCTACCAAACCGCATGACGAGCTAACTCAGAAAACTTCATCTCGTACTGCGTCACATACATGCCCTCCTGACGTAAATGCTCAAACTGTCTGCGCAACTCCTCCCTACGAGACTGCGGCACGAACTTCTCCAAAATGAGGACGGATAACTCCTGCCATTCAAGTGGTGTTGCACCGACCGGCCTCCGCCTCGCATAAGCCTCCCACCATCTGAAGGCAGTCCCAGAAAACTGAAAAGTAGTGAATGAGACCCCACTGGTCTCCTGAATACCCGCAGTGCGAAGAATTCATTGGCACTTATCCAACAAACCCTGATCATTCTCTGAATCAGCACCGCTAAACGATGGAGGTTGAAGTCTCCCAAATCTCTCAAGTCTCCTCTGCTCATCATCAGTCATAATGGGGACCACCATGGCCTGAGCAGCTGCAACCGGCTGAGCTGGTAGTACCCCCGATGTCTGAAGTCCATGCATCACCTGCTCTGGAGTACGTGTGGTGGGGGTATGAGTACCTCCCCCAGCCTGAGAAGTGACTGGTGCAGCCTGAGCCGAAACCACCTAAGCAAAGCCAATATGAACAGTCAATATCCAGGCCAAAGCCTTCTGAAGGCCTAGAATCACAATGGGAACAGCTGGTGCCTGAGCTAGCCCCACTCGCTCAGCCACATCTGGAACCTGCTCTTGAGCTGGAGAAACTAGTGGATCTGCAAGTGCTGCTCTAGATGATGTACAAGCTGCACCTCTACCCCTACCGCGACCTCGACCTCTTGTGGTCCTAACTGGCGGTACTGGTGGCTGTCCATCCTGTCCGATAGCACATAACCTCACCATCTGTGAGAGAAAAGAATGCAGAAGTTTAGTTACCTGAGTCAACAAATCCGCATGACAAGAACAAGAAGTTTTCTAAGGGTTCGGCGGCCTCTCAAAGATAAGTACAGACGTCTTTGTACCGATCCGCAAGACTCTACTAAACCTACTCATGACTCGTGAAACCTATATATGTAACCTAGGCTCTGATACCAATTTGTCACGACCCAAAATCTTAACTTGTCATGATGGCGCCTAATGTGGTACTAGGCAAGCCGACTTCTCACAAATATTTCCAACATTTTAACAAGAATGAATTAAAACAGATTTAATAGCAAAAGTTCTCACAAACGGCATAGAAAACCCAAAACATAACGTGAAATGTCCGAACTATCGGGGTGTCACAGAGTAGATGAGCATCTATATATCACAAATGTGGAAAACACGGTCTATAATAATTTGAGACCAAATACAGTAAACTGGAAGATAGAGAAGGAGAGACAAGATATGTGAAACACAACAGCTACCTCGGAATCTCCAGAAATCAACTATGCGAAGGAATCAACACCCACTGTGTCCGGGAATACCTGAATCTGCACACAAAGTGCAGGGTATAATATGAGTACAACCAACTCAGTAAGTAACAATACTAAATAAAGAACAAAAGATAGTGACGAGCTTTACAGCTAAGTCCAATTACAATCATTTCCAACATAAGAAGGTAGGCATGCTTTCAAGTTCAACATTTAAAACTCAAACAGTAATTTCATATCAAGTTTAACTCAAACAGAACATAATATCTCTCAGAATATTTCCAAAACAGTGATATATGACAGTTGAAGTGCAACAATAATGAAATCAATGCATCCTCTCAGATCAACAGTCACTCAGTCCTCCCATTCACTCCAACCTCACAATCACTCTTTCCTCACAGTCACTCATTCATCTCAATCACTCAACACTCGGCACTCGCACTCAGTAGGTACTTGCAATCACTGGGGGTGTGTACAGACTTCAAAGGGGGTCCTTCAGCCCAGGCGCTATAACAAGCCAATCGTGGCATAAATAAATGAAACATGTTGCGGCGTACAACCCGATCCCATAAATATCCTAACAATTAGGCCCTCGACCTCACTCAGTCATCAATCTCTCTAGTCTCTCGGGCTCCTAGAAATCATGATAAATAACCCAAACAGTAATAATATGATACATCAGTAATGGACAATAGAGACTGAGATGTAATATGCAAGTAAAAAACATGATTGAGTATGAAACGACAATTTAGCAGATAATTCAATATGTACACAACCTCTGTGGGTCCCAACAATGTAAATACATAGTTTAAACATGATTTATAGTTTGATTTCTCTAATACGTGGAAAATGTACGGATATCAATAAATTATTCAACCACACATTTACATGAAATTTATCAAGTCACAATTCCTACGATGCACGCCCACACGCCCGTCACCTAACATGAGCGTCACCTCAAAACCAATCACATATCACAAAATCCGGGGTCTCATACCCTCAGGACCAAATTTAGAACTGTTACTTACCTCAATCCGAGAAAATATATACTCCAACACACCCTCGCCTCGCGAAATGGCCTCCAAATGCCTCAAATCTAGCCATAAACAATTCGATATAATCAATACGGGCTAAAGGAATCAACTCCATAAGAAACTACTAAGGTATTAATCAAAAGTCAAAAATCGACTCAAAATCCAACCCCCATGCCCACATCTTGAAATTCGATAAAAGTCACAAAACCCGAAAGCTCATTCAACCACGAGTCCAACCATACCAAATTTATCAAAATCCGATGCAAAATCGTCACCCAAATCCCCAAATCAAACTGTCCAAATTTCAAGCCTCAAACTCTCAATTTACACCTTAAATACATACCAACTAGGTGGTAAAATCAATGGGGAAGCAATATTATTGATTGAAAATAAGCACAAGGGACTTACCTCAAGAATCCCTTCGAAAATCCTCTCAAGAATCGCCAAAACCCGAGCTCAAAATATTTAAAATAAAGCACAATCGTGAACCCTTGTATTAAGTGTTTTGTCCAGCACTTCCGCTTCTGCAGACACTTTGCCGCATCTACAGTGTCGCGGAAGCGACAATCCACCCGCTTCTGCGGTGAACCACTGTAGTTGGGCCTCCGCTTCTACGGTCCTTCTCCTCGCATCTGCGCAATCGCAGGTGCGGAATTCCTCATCGCACTTGCGCATTTTTCGCTTATGCGCACCTCTCGACGCACATGCGGCCACGCAGTTGTAGAAAACTCCTCGCACCTGAGACCACCTGCACACTCCCCTCCAAACTCGCACTTGCGCAACCCAGCCCGCATCTGCGAGCTCGCACCTGCGATCAAAGCTCCGCAATTGCGGTAACACTAATAGAGTCCAGCTTCGGCAATCTCTCAACTTCAACTTTTGATCTGTTAACCATCCGGAATCAACCCGAGGACCCCGGAACCTAAACCAAACATACCAACAAGTCTTAAATCGCGATACGAACTTAGTCGAGCCCTCAAATCACATCAAAAACACGAATCGCACCCCAATTTAAGCCTATTGAAACTAAGGAATTCCAACTTCTGCAAACGACGTTGAAACCTATCAAATAACGTCTGATTGACCCCAAATTTTGCACACAAGTCACAAATGATATTACGAACCTACTCCAACTTCCGGAATCAGAATCCGACCCCGATATCAAAAAGACAACTCCGGGTCAAGCTTTCCAAAAAAAATTCAACTTTCGCCATTTTAACCCTAATTCCACTCAGCAACCCCAAGAGGAATCCATTCAGCATATATTTGTCATAATGCCTACTGCCTCTAAGGTATGGAACTTGTTCATGGGGGATGCTGGAATTACTGTGCCATTGATTCAATTGAAGCAGGTTATTAGACATTAGCGGTATGCTCAGTGTTGTCCAAAATTAAAGCCATTGTTTCAAGCAGTACCAGCTATCATTACTTGGGAGCTTTGGAAGAGAATAAATGCAGGTACATATGAGTTTCATTCATTCTCTGAACTGCCTAGTGCATGGAGAAGGTTGATCAATCTAGACAAATCTCAATCACCTAACCTTAGGGTTAGGATTGCAAAGAGAAGAACCACAGACTGATAGCTTCACAAGATTGGACTCTGCACAAACCGGCATGTTTATTTGTCTCATTTAGTATGCTATTAAGGTACTTTCCAATGGTATTAGCATGGTCTCATGCTCATTCTGGGGGTGCTTTGATAGTGTACAGAAAAAATGCGATAAGCAGGTGTCGAATGGTACAATTTATCCTACTTCTGATATGTCCAAATGCTAAGAAAAATGCTGAACCTATCATATGGTATTTCTGGAGATTGTTGAATCATTTCTCAGTGGTATTAGCATTCTTTCATGCTCAATCTAAGGATGGTTTAGCAATGTTTAGAATGATGTCTACATTAAAGGTTCTAGTTAGGAAGGATCTGAGCTTACAAGATCACAAAAAGGCACAGTTTCAAAGCCTAGCCTTTGCCTTACAAAGCCTGCTTAAACCCAGCTCATTCATGGCCTTTGCCTTGCATAGCCGGCCTAAAGCCAGATCATGCCTGGATTTTGCCTTGCAAAGCCTGCCTAAAGCCAGCTCAAGCCTGGCTTTTGCCTTGCAAAGCCTGCCTAAAGCCATCTCAAGCCTGGCTTATGCCCTGCAAAGTCTGCCTAAAGCCAGCTCAAGCCTGGGTTTTGCCCTGCAAAGTCTGCCTAAAGCCAGGCTCCTCTTCTACACATTAATTCTGATGAGTGAGCACATGATTAATACTTGGACAAAATCAGTTTGCTGCATATGGAGATCATATAGTAGTTACACTTGGAAGACTACGCTGGTTTCAACTCTGTGGTGGAGATGTTTGGAATTTATTTTAGCCTATGGACATTATACCCGGGCGCCTGATGAGAGCTTGATAGCTGCTGCTTGGTATTTGCCAATGACAAATGAATTCACATACACTGATAGGAGAAGGAAGCATTCAACTTATTATGTTGTAATAGTTAGTTCATTAAATTTTAGCTTTTCTATCTTTTTAATAGCTAGTAGTTTCATGCAACTTCTATTTTGGTTTGGACATCTTGTAAGCTTTGGACCCATTTTGGGATTTTATTTATATATTAGCCACTAGGCAAGTGTTGCCGAGTGGTATAGTTGCTTAAAAAAAAGCCTAATTCCACTACGGACCTCCAATTCACAATTCGGGCACGCTCCTAAGTCCAAATTCACCTAACGGAGCTAACGATACCATCAAAACTTTATTCCGGAGTCGTTTACACATTTCAACTTAAGTTCCCAACTTTGAGACTAAGTGTCTCAATTCATTCCAAAACTTCACCGGACCCGAACCGACTACCTCGGCAAGTCACATAACAGCTATAAAATACAAAATGAGCAGTAAATGGGGGAACGGAGCTACAACTCTCAAAACGATCGGTCGGGTCGTTACATCATCCCCTTCTTAAACAAACGTTCGTCCTCGAACGGGTCTAGAAATGTACTTGAAATCTCAAATATGTGCGGATATCTGCTCCGCATCTCCCGCTCGGTCTCCCAAGTAGCCTCGTCGACTGGCTGACCTCTCCACTGCACCTTCACTGAAGGTATGTCGTTTGACCTTGACTTTCGAACCTGCCGATCCAAAATAGCCATCGGTTCCACATTATTTCCAATTGGTGTTGTCCGTCTATGATTGTGATAATTGGTTTCCATGCTAGCATATGCACCTTATTTTTATTCTTCTTCTTTCTTTTATATACCTTTCTTCATTAATTTCCTGAAGAGAAATGTATTCTTTAACTCGTATGTTTTCAATTCAAACATTGCATTGTTTACTCCATTGCCTTGTCTTATAAGTTTTATCTAGGATTGGTAGTGGAGTTAGAACTTTTATTAAGGGGTATCAAAATATAAAAAATTAAATACACCTAAAAGTCAAGAAAATTCAACTTATGGTAAATATGTATAAAATAAAAAAATTACCTAATAATATAATATAATTTTTCAGCGAAGGGTTATCGATTGATATCCCTGATTAAATGGTGAAGTGGAGAACTCTTATCTCCATCGACTCCTCAAGATTTCCTCTTCCATACTATGGATGGCTGAGGCGTATCCAGGGGTATGGGTTCACGTGAACTCATACTCTTTTTCCTAAATCATGTATAATAATGTTATATTTTTTTAAAATTATTTAAATATATATGTGTGCACACATGCTCAAAGACTCTTATGGTGTAATTATTATTTGGTGCACATTTACAAGTGATATTGGCAGTTCAAATCCTGCACTCCGAACGGTCTTGTTTTCAGCATGGACTTGGAGTATAAATATATGTAAAAATTACTAAAATTTTAAAATAAATATAATTTTAAACATATAATTTCAAAGCAACAATAAATTTATGATAAGAGATAAAAGTTAAACCTGTCAAATATAAATTTTAGATACACTTCTTTACAATATTTCACTCGTCCTTTTGAAATTCTTGATTCCGATGGAAAGCATCTTTGTACTACTGTGTGTTACAAGCAACGCCTTTTGAAAATGATAAAACACCTTTTCCAAGTCATGTTGTATAGTGCTATCGAAGAGGTGCGTCTGTCAGTTCTTTTCTTGAGAATTTGTTAATTGGTGTCATTTTCCAGGAGTAGGGAATTTGATTTATTTAGAAGATTTTTATCTTATCCTTTCTTTGATGAAGGGTAAAACTGTCCATCAAAATTTAATGAGTATTTTAATAATTTAATTTTAGGCTTAAGAACTTAACCATTTTAATATAGTATAAATATTTTTAATATAATATAGATAGATAAATTATTCTTATTTTATTTTTTCATCTTTCTCTCTTTCCGAATGAGGTATCAGTTAATCGCTTAATTAAACACAAACATTAACTAAATATTATATATATATATTCCCTCATTATTTTTGATAGATTATTTGGGAATATTATCCGAACAAAAAGATCTTCCTAACTAAGTAAGCAACAAGTCATTGACACGTGACATCGTCAGACTCCTCGCTTACCACGAAACCTACACGCAATCGTTCTCTTCGTTCCTTAAAGAATTGGTCACATATTTTTCTTCGTCAATTTCGAAGAGATAGATAATCACGAAAATCATGGGTGGCGGAGGAGCGTTCAGAGCAGCGGCGAAAGTAGCCGGAGTCACCGTCGCTAACAGCGGCTTCCGCTCTGTAACGGCGGAGCATCCAGTTTATACAGCCGCGCGCAACGTCGTCCGTCCGGTGTCGGTGTCCGCGATAACATCATCCTCGGAAGATGTCAAGTCCGGCGTGGTTCACGGTGGTTCAGTCGATGTGTCTTCGGTGCAAAAGATTTTGTCGGAATTTGATGACTGGGAGATGGCCGGCGGCGAGGAGGACATGATCGTTAAGTCTGGTGAGCCGCTGCCAAGAGTCGTATTCGGTGGAGCGCCTTCTCTTCAGGAAGCTACAGAGGCTACTTCTGATCTCAAAGATGCACTCGAAAAGTACACTTTAACTAATCTAACTTCTCCTGCACGAGAATTTTTACTTTTGCTATACTAAAATTTACTGTGCTATTGGTTTTTTAACACAAAGGCGATACTTTATGATAAATATTAAGTGCAAAGATCATGCTTTTCAACCTTTTGATCAATCTGTTTTTACTCGGTAGAATAAAATGGGACATGGTGTTGTCTATGTTGCTTCACTTTAATGTAACTTGGAATTATCCAATACGAAGTAAATTTTGAAATGGAAGCACCTTTTGGTCTGTAGAACTAACCGCAAATAAGCTCTGCAGGGTAGTGTTTGCTGTTCATATTGACACACGATAGTAAAAGGAGGGAAGTTAAGTAAGGCATTTATGCTGTTAAGGCCTTTTGGATTAACCCAAAAAAAGGGGTTAAAAATGTATCCAGACCAAAATCAAATATTCTACCATGGTTATGTCATAAATTAAGGTGAGAATGTGTATTAATTAACTATGATTTAGTGATAAGAGTGTAGGTTAAAACATGTATCATGTATTCATTTGAGTGGTGTAAACCTCTAGAGGACGATGCAATGCATTGGTACAAGCTTCAGCTGAACCTAGTACCTTTGTGCTTAAAAATTTCTCCAAAATTGCAATAAATAATGTGTATGAATCCATAATTTTTAAAATTACAATGGGTTCAATTTTTAAAACTTTGAACGTTGAACTTATAGAGCCTAAATTCTTAATCCGCCTCTAAACATTTAGGCGCGGAAAGCTTTTACAAAAAAAAAAGGAAAGGGCCTTTTCAACTTGTTACGTGTCATGAGCTGCATATTCTCATAAGTACTATAGTTGTGTGACACTTTGCGAGAGTTCAGATGCTCTCGTTTCTGTGACTGTTAGTAAAGTGACATACCTTAGTATTGGACCTGTAAAGGATGAAGGGAAAGGAGAAGGAAAAAGAACTTCATGCTGAATTCTTCCTTGTATGGAATATAAAAATGAAAATAGCTTGTCAATTAGGCTCTCGAGCTGCTGATAATTCTGGTACCATTAATCTTTTCATCTGCTAATAATTTTGGTACCATTAATCTTTTCATACTGCCATTAACCATGAACCTTTGGCCACATGCAAAGATTTATGGCCTGGGATTTGGTGGATATATTGTACTTGGTTGTGATATTGACTTCTCAATGTCACTCTGCCGTTATATTTGCGCAAAAGATATTTTTCTGATCTGATAGTTATTGCGATCAACTACTAACATAGTGGTAATTCAAAATGCTTCTTAAATTTACAGGGTATATTTGTCCCCACCTGCTAGTGATTATGGAGGTTCTTGTATTTCCGGCTCAAGCTTATTGCCCTTCTCAAAAGCCTGTGTTGCCAGCAAGACTGTTGTCACTCCTTCCGCGCCGAAACATGCTATACAGGCATTTAGGTTTCTAAGTGAAACTCCTGCAGCTCAGGTTTTCTGCTTTGTCATTTATGTTAACAATTTTTTTGAGTTCTCTATCCTATGTACTACTCCATGTTCATGACATAGACACTTGATATAGCAATTTCTTTTTTAATTCTTTAGTATATAAGTTGTTACTAGGATGAGGAATGAATATGCCTATGTTCAATTTGACCAAATATGAAGATCTGGTCAAGAGAACAACAACAATAACAACAACCCACTATAATCCCACTAGTGGGGTCTGGGGAGGGTAGTGTGTACGCAGACCTTACCCCTACCCTGGGGTAGAGAGGCTGTTTCCGATAGACCCTCGGCTCCCTCCCTCCAAGAACTCCCCACCTTGCTCTTGGGGTGACTCGAACTCACAACCTCTTGGTTGGAAGTGGAGGGTACTCACCACTAGAGCAACCCACTCTTGTCAGGGTCAAGAGAAACTGAATCAAATATCAGTTAAAATACAAAATTATACTGTATAAACAGTCCCTAATTGTACCCGTGAAATCTCCTTGAACAGAGGATGTTTTCTTGGAGGTGCGAATGACTAGAGAATTTATAGCTTTTCATCCTTGCCAGTGTGTAGTAGGACGGAGCTTATTTGATTTTTCTTTTGACACTGCTCTCTAGATGTTGACGTCTGTAGAAGAGCTTTATCTGAGTCGAGTGGAATACTGATCTTTGAGATACTATCTTAAATTTCTTAAGAAGCAGCAGGTTAACATAACTGTAATTTGACTCTTAGAATGGCAGTGATATGCAAGATAAAGTCCCCTGCCCCTGCAGTTCACCTGCTGGAGATTTCTTTAGCTTGTTTATTTTACTTTCTGAAAATTCATTTAGTGTAATTTGCCATGATATTCAATTCTGCGGTTTTGAAGAAGGCGGGTGTATTAGGTTTCTTAATTCAAATTTTAGCATGAGGCGTGAGCACGAAGCTGCCTAGATGTGTTAGGTGCTATAGAAATATAAGTAGAATCTGCTAGTGTCCTTTTTTTATGCATTTTTGTTTTGTTACTCATATTGGCATATGAGCATATAACAACTTTGTGAAGCTCTTAGGAGTGTCCGGAGGTCACGAGTATTCCATGTTTGCTAATGTTAATTTCATTTTTCTCCCTCCCCAGAGTGTTGTTGCTTCAATTGCTTGTGACCCAAATGTGTGGACTGCAGTACTGCAAAATCCTGCCCTTCAAGAATTCCTCGAGTCACAGAAAACCAGTGAGAAATGTATGTCCTTGATTTTCTTCAAAACCCTCATCATGGTCCAAGCTTCTTACTATATTCCCATTATTGCAGGTGCATCATTCCCTGACTTGGATCAAAAGATGGATGAGTCCGTTGCTGATACTGATTCCTTTTCTCAGTCATCCCCAAGGAATGCGTTTTCCAAATATGAGGCGGAAGAGTCTAAATCCAAGAATTCATTTACAGGTTTTCTGCAGAATGTTACACATACAGTGACACAAACAGTGATCAATATGATGAGCAGCTTGTCGGATTACTTTAACAATCTCTTTGGAGGCACCAAGGTTTTTATTGAAGCTGATGGAAGTGCTAAATTAGGCGCTGTGGAAAAGACGTTGGGAGCATCTTTCATCGGCTTGGCAATCATGGCTATTATGGTTGTCGTCCTGAAACGCCGTTAATTATCAATGTCCCCGAAGTTATTTCAATTTGCCGAAGTTACATCACTGAGTGTTACAGTTTCTTTAAGTACTGATGGTTTTGGTTGAATAGGACTATGAATGACTTACCGATTAGGCTTGTAAATTAAATAAAGTCGTTTTTGAAAGTGTTAGGTCTATTTCTTCACTCAGTCATCTAGAGAGAGAAGATTATTTTGGCATTTAGCAGTCACTGGCTGCATCTGCATGCGACGTTAACTTGGATTTAGGGGGACACCATGTATTTTGCAGGGATTCTAAAGTTCAAAGTGCATCTTCTCTACATCGTATCCAGTTGTTTCTTTTGTTCAACTTTCCACGCACGGCGAAACTGGAATATGCTTTGCCGTCACTGTTTTCAACCTTGATAATATGGAGTTAGATGCAGAAGTAACTTTTGTCGCTGTATGGTCGTTATTTTTCTTTCATTTTTATGGCTTTTTGCTGCGTGGTTCTTTGCCTCTCAAGGGTGGCGATTGGCTCTTTCTCCAGAATAGCACTCACAACGGAAACTCTAGATTATAGCCAAAAACGTCCTGAATATACCAATTTCTCTTTGCTCCTGGATGCTGCACTCAAAAGACTTTTCAAATTTTTTTGTTATATAAAGATTTTTAACGGGGATAGCTAGAGGTCATCTTTCATTCCAAGTATCAGCGAGAAGGCCTTTCTCATCCAAACAGGACTCTAAACTATGGGTTGGGGTATAAATGCAGCTTCTGCTAGGTGGTTTACAGCAACATTTGGCCTCTGGACGGGACTGCAAGCTGCAAAAAGTTCAAAAGGCACGAAGATACCCTACTAAGATAGACAAGATGAACGGACGATGCAGAGACCTCTGTTCCGTTGATCGTGTTCAAAAGATAGGTATATTCACCAGAAATTGGTGTCGATGAAAGCCATAATCACTCTAGTTTCGGGGTTATCGCATGTGTAACTCCCTCCGTCATGGATTGAAGAATGATGCGTGAGTGTGGCGGATACGCCATTTCTCAGAGCACTTCCCCGAGTCTTTTTTACTTGGAGTCTGTCCTACACAGTCGTGGTTCTATCTTCTAAACTCGTCAAACAAGATTTGCACAATGTTGGCTCTCAAACACACGCACAAGTATGCGGGATCATGCAAGTAAAAAAAAAAAGAATCGGTTGGCAATCTGGGCTTTTGGGATGTAAAGGATTTACTGCATTTTATAGGAAAGGCACTGATCCAAAAGTTAGTTTAAGTTAGTTTTCCAGGAGAACAATTTGCTGATGGTAACATTGTAAGCAGAGGTGGAGTCAGGAATTTATACAAGGAGATTCAAAAAAATAATAGAATGTCATATACGAGATTTGAACTTGTGATCTAAAACAAATTTTGAACTCCTTTGCCACTTCACTAGAATTTTTCTTCACGTCAAGGAGATTCAAAAGCATACATCTAATAAAAAAAATCTTTTTTACTCTATTTGTGCAGTATAATTTTTCGTTGGAAGGGGATTCAATGAACCCCCTCCTTCTACTTAGTTCTGCCACTGATAGTAGGAATCTCAAATCTACTTGAGCAAATTATACGATTTAAATCTGCAGACTATACCATTAACTATTCTTTTTGAGCTACAGAATGTGCTGTTTTAGTTTTCTAGTGTTATAGATTTATAGTATTGCTTGGTTGATGTTTCAACACTGTTATAGCGTCACACTAGCTGGACCTGGAAAAAGAAAAGAGAACAGACATCAAATGCTTCATCTTCCTCTGAAGTTTTTGTATTTTATTGAACAATTGCATTCAACTGTCTCCTGTATTCTTTGTTTATTGGTACACAATTTACAGGCTATGAAATCTAATGTACATAGATCCAATTTTACAGTATCTTATGTCACAAAATGTACAAGAAATGATACTAATGTACATTGATCAAATTTTACAGTATCATCTTTGCTTCTGTCATCAGCGAATTCAAACGAATTAAACAAATTTCTTTATTCTATGTTCAGGTTTCTCTTTGACGTCAGCATGCTTTTGAACCACTTAGCAGAGGATTTCGGTATCCTTGTGAGATTATTCTTGAAGTCTACATAGTATAGTCCAAACCGTACAGTATAACCTGAATTCCATTCCCAGTTATCAAGTAGAGACCAAACAAAGTAACCTTTGATATTGCAGTTGTCTTCCCTGCATTAGTTTGACAATTTGTTAAATTAGATGTATGAACAGAATAACCAGGAAATAGATAATTATTCCGAAGCGTAGTAATCTGAAATGCACCAAAATCAAAGTTTGAGTATAGGGAAGCCAGCTGACTAGTGAGCACCTTATGGCAGCAGAGAGATTTGAAAGATAGTCTCTGTGGTAAATTATTCTGCTGTCATCTTGTAAAGCATCATTTAATGCGATATACGATTTGTTAGGTTCATCCACACCTGCAATCAGGACAATTATCACTCATGTTCTGTTTCTTACTTGTGTAGGATGACATTTCTTACCATTTTCAGAAATAATCACCAACGGGTTTCCATATTTATCTTTGATGTAATTCATTAATTTCCGAATGCCCCAGGGGACAATGCGCAGCCAACCAGATGCTTCCTGGAGGAAGACATGATCTTTTGAGGACAAAAATCACCACTTGAAGCAAATATAAAAGTGCCACAAGCAACTAGTTAGACATACCTTATCTCCAATTGCGACTCCACGCCTGAAAGCTGAAGTAACAAGGAGTCATCAGTTAATACTTTTGATTTATCATCCAATTGAAATAGTAGTAGTACTTTTGATATCTTACGGGTAGTTATCACAGCAGAGTCAGAGTAAGCATCATTTAATACAAGCTTCTTAATCCTAGCTCTATCATTCCGAGCATATAACGTGGTATAATGATTGATGCCAAGAAAATCCAAAGACCCCTTCAGCAGTTTTGACATCTCGGGACTGATCTCAGGCAGTCTTTCTGCCACCAACTTCTGCATTGAAAGAGGATAATTCCCAAGTAGAAGTGGATCAAGGAACCTGAGTCACTTTATTTTCGTTATATCACTATGTTACACTCATTATTACAATAAATACATGACTAAAATTACCAGCCAAGTCCAAAATCCATTGCTCTACTTGCAGCAGCTCTGTCCTCTTCGCAATCTGAAAGTGGCTCATACCATTTAGCATCTAATGCTATCCCCACTTTGCCTCCTTGACTTGCCTGGAATACTAGGTGAATAAGAACAGAAAGTCCAAATACTAATCTCCTTCTCTTTTTTTTAATGAAGTAGTCATTAACATATACCTTGAACTTTTTGTGGTAAGCATGATAAGCAGCAGCATGAGACAACAGAATGTTATGTGCTGCAATATATGGCTCGATAGACGATTTTCCTTTCCTGCAGAAAACGTGGAAAAGAATAGAGCACCTTCCTGGAGCTTGAACCCCCGAATCATAACCTTGAATTGTAAAACCGTGAGGCTCGTTAAAGGTGATCCAATGCTTTACTCTATCCCCAAATGCTTTGAAACAAGTAATAGCATATCGTTCAAATTCATGTCTGTAACGAAATAGAGTTTATCAGATGAAAATTTTGTACTTCACTTCTGAAAGACCGTATGCTCGTTGAAGTACATACATTATTCGATTGCTCAAAAATCCCTCGTACGAATCTTCAAGCATTTGTGGTAGATCCCAGTGAAACAGTGTTGCATAGGGTTGAATTCCTGAGTTTACAATAAAATGATTAGCTTCATATGTATAAAGTTTGGTTGTAGATAGAATGTTACTTAATGAAACCTTTTTCTAGTAAGGCATCTATGAGATTGTTGTAGTATTGGATTCCTTCTGGATTTGGTTCCCCTGTTCCATCTGTGACATATAATAATGCTACATGTAAGCTAGGAAGCAAAATAGAAGAAAAATACTAGTCTTAATAAAAAGAGGAGAAAAAAAAAAGAAAAAAATCTTACTTGGGAATATACGTGTCCAAGATATTGAAAATCTATAGGCATCCATTCCTATTTTCTTCATCAATTCTATGTCACTCTGTAATGTCAAAGTCACCTCGTATTAGTTAGTTAAATAACGACAAAACTGAGACTTTTTGGACAAGAGGCTCTTTTTTTGTAGTTTTTTCCTAGAGAATACCCTGATGTGGAAGCAACTGTTATTCTTATCTTTTAAAGATGATAAGTCCCATGTGTGTTCTCTTATTTTAATCAATCGGTGCTTAATTATGAAATGATTAGGTGACTCTACTTGTCCATAAAGTAGTAGTACCTTTTATTTTTCCATTCTCTCCAAATATCGTGGTTTTTTCTCTGCAAAGATAATCCTTAGCCGAAAGCATGTTTACATGTGTTTCCAATAAAGTTTAGTACCCCGAAAGACCAAGAAATGAATAACTTTAATTTACAATAAAAAAAATTAAAAAAAAAAACTGTACGTGGCAATCAATGTAGCTTAATTAAGGTGCATGATTTTACCTGGAAGCGATGATATTGATCCACTGCTGTGTCCGCATTGCTAAAGTCCAGTATTCTTCCTATGGAATCAGAAACAATATTATTACTAACTTTTTTCTGAAAAAAGGCTTGATATTTGATTGAAGGAAAGCTGTTCAAGAAAACCAAATTTGGTTTAGTTGTTGTTAATAGGAAAACTGGAAAATGACCTGGTCTCTTAATGAAGGTATCCCATATACTAATTCCCTTGTTTCCTTCATCTACTGCACCTTCAAACTGCAAGAGCAAAAGAAACATGCAGTTCAAAGGGGCAAAAGAAGAACGGCGAAAAAAGTAATTAAAGCGATACCTGATAAGCTGAAGAAGCAGTTCCAAAAACGAACCCCTCTGGAAAATCAGAACGGCTGATGGACTCCGAGTTTACATAGAGACATGACAAGCAGATGGTGAAGAGATAAAAGATGATTGTCATAGGGGGTTGAGGAGTCCTTTTAGTCTAAATAAGGTGAGCAATTAAATGTCAAAGTTTGGTTTAGTTGTTGTTAGTAGAAAAAGAAAGTGCAAAATGCTCAGACTTGATATATATATAGAGAGAGAACCTTTGTATCTTCAAGGAAGAGCAAAACATTTGGAGTAGTTTTGGTACTGTATGGTAGCTTGGTTGGATAGAAAATGAGACGTTCATCCTTCTCTTGCGCCACAAATGTAGGGCAATATATAGTTGTTGGGACGATGTGGCATACAAAAATATATTTACTCGCACTTAGTATTTGATTTTTAATGAAATTGCGATGTATATATAAATAAACAATATGCTTATAGACAAAAATATCTTTACATTTATAGTATTTATTTATTTGGCACAAAGAAGGAAATAAAATTTGCTCACTCAAGATAAAGTATTGCCTTCTTATGCCATCTTCGCACTTTTGCTAACACGTCGTGATCTGGGAGTGACAAGTCTGTATAACCCGCCGATTGGATTCCTACGACTTAACCTTCACGACTATTATTCCTCCAATTAGTTTCAACTCTCAACATCTGAGTGGCTTTTAAGATTTCAGCTTCTTTAGAGACGATAATAACTCATAAGAAAGTGTACAGAAAATTAAAAGAAAAGTAACTTTTATTATCATAATCATAAAATAAAAGAATTTTATATGAAGAGGTTAGTGGCGTCTGATTTATCCAATTTTATACTTTGACTTTGCGTTCAGTTTTTTTTTCAAAATAATTTCTTTGGTTGAGTTGAACCCATGAATAAAGAGGGGATAAAAGACTTTTGATTAGCGTGAAATTGCACGGAATTGTGTAGGATGAAATTGCAACTATATATTATACTGCAACTTTAGTAATTTTCGTATAGAGGTGAAGTTGCAACCAATATACGTCAACTCTAGTAATCCTTCCTTGTATGTTGTCAACACAACCGTTTCTAATTTTTTTGGTGTGTGGGGAAATTTGTGTAAAGACACGTAAAATTTGAAAAGAGAAGCGCAAAACGTTATTAGCAACGTCTTGAGAAATAGCTCTAGTGCCCTGATGACACAACTAATTATTATCAATCTTCTTAATTCCAGTCGCTCTCTCTGCTTAATAGTTGAGGAAATCCCAAACCAAAACATTCATAAACTATTCTGCCTTGGTTCTAGCATGTAACATATACTCGTTATGCACTTGTTGCATAGTGTTACGTTGTACCAACGTTAGTATTTGGATTTACCAATTTTTTTGTGAACGTCTTTTCTTTTAACAGTCGTTCCTTATTTACCAAGATAAAGGGAAAAGATTGTTGTCCTAGTGTCCCGACCCAAAATTTTCATATTCGGGACCGTGATGACGCCTAACATTTCATTTGCTAGGCAAGCCAACGTTAAAATAATTTTAACCTTTTTTTAAAATATTATTTATTTAATTAAAAATAAAGAAACTAATAACTGGAATAAAATCTGAAATAAAGTGAGTATACCATAATAATAGCGATATCTAAATATCATCCCAGAACGGGTGTCACAAGTGCACGAGCTACTAGAATAATACAAATAATGATTTCAATGAAAATAAAGTTGTGTGACAGAAATACACAGCTAAAATAAAGTAGATGGGACTTCAGAGCTGCGAACGTCGTGTAGCTATACCTCAAGTCTCTTGTGGATAGCTGAATCCGAGCAAATCTACTGTACGCCGTTGGGACCAACTCTGGTATCTGCACAAGAAGTGCAGAGTATAGTATGAGTATAACCGACCCCATGCACCCAGTAAGTGCCGAGCCTAACCTCGACGAAGTAGTGACGAGGCTAAGGCAGGTCACTTACATTAACCCATACGCAATAATAATAATAATAATAACAACAACAATATAGGAGAACAAGAATAGAAATTAAACTGGTAAATCGTATCAATAATCAAGCCAACTCAGCAGTCATAACCAATTATTACTTAAATCACTTTCCGTTGTAGCGTGCAACCCGATCCCACAATATATTCATATTCAATTCCGTTGTTGCGTGCAACCCGATCCCACAATATATTCATTTTCATTTAATTCCGTTGTGGCGTGCAACCTGATCCTCAATATATATTTTCAATCAATTCTTTTGCGAAGTGAAACTCGCTCCTCCAATATATTCACTTTCAATCAATTCTGTCACGTCGTGCAACCCGCTCCTCCAATATATTCACTTTTATTTCTGTTACAGTGTGCAACCCGCTCCTCAATAATATAATTTACCAATTCTTATAAAAGAAATTATTTCAATAAATACAACAATTAATATGAAATTGTAAGACAACAAGCATATAGTAATTATGATTTATTTAAAAACAAGTGATGACAAGTAGCAATTAATTATAAAAATTAAGGAGAAAATAGATAATTTAATATTTAGTATGCTAAATGTCAAGTAACAATTAAGTCACATAAATTAAATAAGCATGTAGCAAATATAGCATTGATTCAAGGCATAATATTGAGCAAGGAATATGAGAGAAATAATTAATATAATAATTATGATTGAAAATAACTTATGATTTCCAGATAAATGTGCAAACAATTAATTTGACGACGTATAGGCACTCGTCACCTCGCCTATACGTCGTTACACATGAAATTCACGTAGCAATAATTCAAGGATTCTATTCCCTCAAGTCAAGTTTAACCACTACACTTACCTCGCTTCGCAACCAAATTCAAGATTCCAATAAACCTTTGTCTCACGAATTGATGTTCGACAGCTTCAAATCTAGTCACAATAATTCAATATTCTCAACACGAATAGTAGGAAGTAATTCCATATGAAATTACTAATTTTTTGGATTAAAATCCGAAATTCATTTCAAAAATCGATAGTGGGGCCCACGTCCCAGTTCCCAAAAAGCTCACGAAATCCGAATACTCATTCCGATACGAGTTCAACCATATAAAAATTATCGAATTTCGACGTCGGATTGGCTTTCAAATCTTAAATTTTCGTTTTGAAAGATTTTATAAAAATCTATTTTTTCTTCCATAAATTCACGGATTCATGATGTAAATGAGTATGGAATCATGAAATATAACTAATTTTGGATAAAGAATACTTACCCAATTCAAACTCGTAAAAAATGCCTTTGAAATCGACCAAAACCGAGGTCTAAAACTATAAAAATGAACAAAAATGTCGGACCCCGGACATATATATTCTCTCCAAGAAAGTCGCATCTGTGAGATCCGACTTGTCTCAAAATTTTTAAACCAAAAATTACAGTACCAACCTTCAGTCAATCGATCATAACTTTATGTACAAATATTCAAATGATGAATGGTTTATTTTTATGGAAACTAGAATCAAAGGTCTACAACTTTAATGTTTTGATAATTTTCAGTTTCATTATAGATTGCGAGATATAAGCTTTCAAAGTCAGCCCTGTGGATCAGAAATTTCTGGCGATGCACACTGCCAAACAAACAAAAACTGCATTACCAGCCTTCCGTCAATCGACCATAAATTTCTGTACAAATTTCCAAATGATGAATAGTTTGTCTTTCTAGAAACTAGAATCAAAGGTCTACAACTTGCATGTTTTGATAATTTTTATTTTCTTTATAGATTTCGAGATATAAGCCTCCAAAGTTAGCTTTGCGCATCAGAAATTTCGCACACTGCTGTCAAAAACCAGTAGTTAAAATGACTTAAAAATGATTCGAAACCACTCTGAAACTCACCCGAGCCCCTAGGGACCCCGTCCGACACCAACAAGTCTCAAAATATATTATGGACCTTCTCGAGGTCTCAAATCACACATAACAATGACGAAACTACAAATCGCGCGTCGATTCAGACTTATGAGTTTATGAAATTTTCAATTCTATAACTCGCGTCGAAACATGCCAAATCAATTCGGAATGAATTTAAATTTTGCATGCAAGTCATAAATGACATAATTAAGTTGTTCCATTTTTCAGAATCAAATTCTGATCCCGATATCAATAAAGTCAACTTCCGGTCAAACTTTCCAAAAATCTTCTATTTTCCAACTTTTGCCAAAATTCGCCGAATTGTCCTACGGACTTCCAAATCCGAACATGTGCCTAAGTCCGAAATCACCATAAGAAGCTATTAGAATCATCAAAATTCCATTCCGGGGTCGTTTGCTCAAAAGTCAAATCTCCGGTCAAACTTTAAAAATTTAAGCTTTATAAAATCAAACCTTTAATATTTTTCAAAAGCTAACGGAAAATGTGCCTACGTACCTCGGAATAACTTCAAATTTTGTACATTAGTCATAAATATTGTTGCAAAACTGATCGAACTCTCGGAATCTAAATCGTGACCCGGTATCAACAAGAACCCAATTATGACCAAATTTAAGAATTCTTAAACCTTTAAATTTCTAGTTTCCGTTAAATGCCGATAATTTGAGCTAGGGACATTCGAATTCGATTTCGGGCATACGCCCAAGTCCCAAATAATGATACGGGCCTACCAGAACTATCAAAATACTGATCTGGGTCCGTTGACTCGAAACGTTGACCGAAGTCAACTTAGTTGAGTTTTAAAACTCTATTTCACATTTTAATCAATTTTTCAAATAAAAACTTTCCGAAAAAATTTACGGACTATGCGCGCAAGTCAAGGAATGCTGAATAGTGCTTTTCGAGGTCTCAGAACACAGAAATAAATATTTAAAATTAAAGATGACATATTGGGTTATCACATTCTCCACCTCTAAAACAAACGTTCGTCCTCGAACGGAGTTAGAAAAATACCTGATCTGGTGAAAAGGTGGGGATATCTACTTTGCATGTCCGGCTCGGACTCCCAAGTAGCTGCCTCAATTGGCTGACCTCTTCATTGCACCCGGACTAAGGGATAACTTTTAGACCTCAACTGTCGGACCTGCCGGGCTAGCATAGCTACCGGCTCCTCCTCATAAGTCAAATCTTTGTCCAATTGGACTGAGCTGAAATCTAACATATGGGACGGATCACCATGATATTTCCGGAGCAGATACATGGAGCACCGGATGAACTGCTGATAAACTAGGTGGTAGTGCAAGTTTGTAGGCCACTTCACCCACCCTTTCAAGAATTTCAAAGGGTCCAATATACATAGGGCTTAACTTGCCCTTCTTTCCGAATCTCATTACACCTTTCATAGGTAAAACCCGGAGCAATACTCTTTTTCCAGTCATGAATGCAACATCACGAACATTACAGTCGGCATAACTTTTTTGCTTAGACTGAGCTGTGCGAAGTCGATCCTAGATAACCTTGACCTTATCCAAGGCATCCTGTACCAAATCAGTACCCAACAACCGAGCCTCTCCCGGTTCAAACCAACCAACTGGCGAACGACATCGCCTCCCGTATAATGCTTCATACGGAGCCATCTGAATGCTTGACTGGTAGCTGTTATTATAGAAAAACTCTGCAAGTGGCAAGAACTAATCCTAAGAACCTTCAAAATCTATAATAAAAGCGTGAAGCATATCTTCCAATATCTGAATAGTGCGCTCTGATTGTCCGTATATCTGTGGATGAAATGTTGTACTCAACTCAACCTGCGTGTCTAACTCACGCTGTACAACCCTCCAGAAATGCTAGGTGAACTGCGTATCTCGGTCTGAAATAATAGACATGGGCACACCATGAAGGCGGACAATCTTACGAATGTAAATTTCAGCTAACCGCTCTGAAGAATAGGTAATTGCCACTGGAATGAAATGTGCTGACTTGGTCAACCTGTCCACAATGACCCATACTGTATCGAACTTCTTCTGAGTCTGTGGGAGTCCAACAACAAAATCCATAGTGATACCCTCCCACTTCCACTCAGGAATTTCTAACTTCTGAAGCAAACCACCAGGTCTCTGATGCTCGTACTTAACTTGCTGACAATTCAAACACCGAGATACATATGCAACTATATCCTTTTTCATTCTTCTCCACTAATAATGTTGCCACAAATCTTGATACATTTTGGCGGCACCCGGATGAATAGAATACTGGGAATTGTGGGCCACTTCAAGAATTAATTCACAAAGCCCATCCACATTAGGAACACAAATACGACCCTGCATCCGCAGAACTCCATCATCTCCCACGGCAATCTGCTTGGCACCACCGTGTCGCACCATGTCCTTAAGGACAAGCAAATGAGGATTATCATACTGTCACTCTCCGATGCGCTCATATAAAGAAGACCGAGCGATTATGCAAGCTAGAACCCGACTGGGCTCCGAAACATCTAACCTTACAAACTAATTGGCCAAAGTATGAACATCTGCAACTAGTGGCATCTTACCAACTGGAATATATGCAAGGTTGCCCATAGTCACAGCTTTTCTACTTAAAGCATCGGCCACCATATTGGCCTTTCCCGGGTGATACAAAACGGTGATATCATAGTCTTTCAACAGCTCCAACCATCTTCTCTACCTCAAATTGAGATCTTTTTGTTTGAATAGATACTGTAGACTATGATGATCTGTGAATACTTCACATGACAAGCCGTAAAGGTAGTGCCTCCAAATCTTCAGTGCATGAACAATGGCTGCCAATTCTAAGTCATGAATATGATAATTCTTCTCGTGAACTTTCAACTGCCACGATGCATATGCAATCACCCTGCCATCTTGCATTAATACTGCACCGAGTCCAATACGAGATGCATCACAATACACCATGTACGATCCTAAATTTGTGGGCAATACCAACACTGGCGTTGTAGTTAAAGCAGTCTTCAGCTTCTGAAAGCTCAACTCACACTCGTCTGACCATCTGAATGGAGCACCCTTCTGGGTCAGTCTGGTTAATGGGTTTTCTATAGATAAAAACCCTTCCACGAACCGGCGATAATTACCTGCCAGACCTAGAAAACTCTGAATCTATGTAGCTAAAGTAAGTCTAGGCCAGTTCTGAACTGCCTCAATCTTCTTAGGGTCCACTTTTATGCCTTCTGGCGATACAATATGCCCCAAAAAGGCAACCGAGTCTAACCAAAACTTGCATTTTTAAAATTTGGCATATAATTGATTATCCCTCAAAGTCTGAAGCACAATCTGAAGATGTTTCTCATGCTTCTCTCGACTGCTGGAGTAAATCAAGATGTCATCAATGAATACAACCTCAAAGGAATCCAGATAGGGCTTGAACACCCAGTTCATCTAATCCATAAATGCTGCTGAGGCATTTGTCAGGCCAAATGACATCACTAGAAATTCATAATGCCCATACCGAGTCTGAAAAGTTGTCTTAGGGACATCAAATGCCCTAATCTTCAATTGATGATAGCCAGACCTCAAGTCAATCTTCGAAAATACCTTGGCACCTGATCGAATAAGTCATCAATTCTTGGCAACGGATACTTGTTCTTGATAGTATCCTTGTTCAACTGCCGATAATCTATACACATCCGCATTGAACCATCTTTCTTCTTCACAAATAACACTAGTGCACCCCAAGGCGAGACACTAGGTCTAATGAATCCCTGATCAGCAAGTCTTGTAACTACTCCTTCAATTTTTCAACTCCGGCGGGGCCATATGGTATGGTGGAATAGAAATGGGCAGAGTGCCCGGAGCCAAATCAATACAGAAGTCAACATCTCTGTCCGGTAGCATCCCCAGAAAATCTGTAGGAAATACTTTTGGAAATTCATGAACAACCGGTACCGAGTCCATAGAAGGAACATCCGCACTAGGATCTCAAATATAAGCCAAATAGGCTACACACCCCTTCTCGACCATACGTCGAGCCTTCATATAAGAAATAACCCTACTGGTAGAATGACCAGGAATTCCTTTCCACTCTAATCGAGGTAACCCCGGCATGGCTAAGGTCACCATCTTGGCATGACAATCCAAATAGCATGATAAGGTGACAACCAATTCATACCCTATATGATGTCAAAATCTACCATGTCGAGAAGTAGAAGATCCACACTAGTCTCAAGACTCCCAATAGTAATCATGCACAAACGATAGACACGATTTACCACAACAGAATCTCCCACTGGCGTGGACACATATACAGACGCACTTAGAGAATCACGAGGCACAATCATATATGAAGGAAAGTAGGAGGACACATAGGAGTAAGTAGATCCTGGATCAAATAGAACTGAGGCATCTCTATGGCAAACTGGAACAATACATGTGATCATGGCGTCAGATGACTCGGCCTCAGGCCAAGCTGGGAAAGCATAGAATTGGGGCTGGACCCCACCAGTTTGAACTACATCTCTGGGACAGGCCATAGCTCACTGGCCTCTACCTCTAATAGTCTGACCTCCACCTCTAACAGTCTGATCTCCACCTTTAACAGTCTGACCCCTGCCCCAAGCTGGTCGGGTGGGCGATGGAGCAACTGGTGCTGGTATGATGGCACGAGAACTTTGCTAAGATCTGTTGCTCAATAACCTATGGCAATGCCTCCTGATGTGACCAATGTTCCCACACTCATCCTGCTGTCGTGGCTGCTGAAGTTGAAGCTGACCTGAATGGGTCGAATAACCGCCATAGTGACTCTGGAGTGGTGGTGCACTAACAGGAGTTGAATGTGCACTGAATGTTGGTTGTCCAAGGTAAGGAACATAAGGACCTTTACACCTTGAAGCACCGTGAGAAGTGTGAAGTGCTAAATAAAATGGCCTGGAAGGATGACCCCAACCATAAGTACTCATGCCTCCATATGAGGCACCTCTGAAATTACCGGAATGACGGGGCCTCTTATCTGACACTGGCCCTCTCTCATGTGAAAGAACCATCTCGATCCGCCTGGTGACATTAGCAGCCGTCTGAAAAGAAATCTCACTCCCAGTCTTCTTGGCCATTTGTAGCTTGATAGGTTGAACGAGTCCATCAATGAACCTCCTCGCCCTCTCTCTCTTGGTATGAAGCAGAAGAAGAGCATGATGGGCTAGATCCACAAAATGGGTCTCATACTAAGTGGCTGACAGACTGCCCGATTGGAGACGCTCAAACTGCTTGCGGTAATTCTCCCTCAGTGTGATAGGAAGGAACTTCTCCAGAAATAGATGTGAGAACTTCTCCTAGGTAAGTGCAGGCGAACCAACTGGTCTAGTAAATACATAATCTTTCCACCACCTCTTGGCAAAACGAGTCATCTGAAAAAGAGCAAAATCAACCCCATTGCTTTCGACTATCCCCATGTTCAGTAATACTTCATAGCAGCGATCAAGAAAATCTTGTGGGTCCTCAGAAGGTGTACCACTAAAATAGATTGGAAATAGCTAGGTAAACTTGTCCAACCTCAACAAAGCCTCAGAAGACAAAGCAGGCCTATCACCAGCATGTGCTACAACAACTGGTTGAACTACCCCAACTGGATGGGCTACTGGAGCCTGATACTGGAGAGTTGTTTGCCCCAGAGCAGGAGTAGTGGGAGTTTGTGCTCCTCCCCCAGCCTGTGAGACGGCCGGTGCCACTGTAAATGTACCATTTTGGTCCACACCCTCTATAAGACTCACCAAACGGACTAAAGCATCCTGAAGTATTGGAGTAGCTATGAATCCTTCTGGAACTTGAACTGGTCCAACAGGTACCGTCTGACCTAGAACCTCCTCTTCTAAATCCACTTGAGGTTCTACAGTAGGTGCTGCTGCTCGAGATCTAGATTGAGCTCTGCCTCTGGCGCTACCTCGGCCTCTACCCCTAGTCGTAGTTGTCATTGGGGGCACTGGCTCTTGTCCAATTGTAGATGTAGTGCGTGTTCTCGCCATCTGTGAGCGGACAAGAATAGAAGAGTTCAATCGTCAATGATAGAATAAAATCGCACGACATAATAGAATAGAAGTGAAATTGTTCCTAAACTCCATAGCCTCTGAAGATAAGTACAGACGTCTCCGTACCGATCCTTCAGACTCTACTAAGCTTGCTCGTGAGTCGTGAGACCTATGTAACCTAGTGCTCTGATACCAACTTTTCACGATTCGAAATTCCCACCTTCAGGACCGTGATGGCGCCTAACATTTCACTTGCTAGGCAAGCCAACGTTAGAATAATTCTAACCATTTTTTTAACAATTTAATTTAATTAATAATAAAGAAACTAATAACTGGAATAAAATCTAAAATAAAGTGAGTAAACCATAGTAATAACGATGTCTAAATACCATCCTAGAACTGGTGTCACAAGTGCACGAGCTACTAAAATAATACAAATAAGGGTCTGAATGAAAATAAAGTTGTCTGACAGAAATACACAGCTAAAATAAAGTAGATGGAGACTTCAGAATTGTGAACGTCGTGCAGCTATACCTCAAGTATCCTGTGGATAGCTGAATCCGAGCAAATCTACTGTACGCCATTGGGACCAACTCCGGTATCTGCACAAGAAGTGCAGAGTGTAGTATGAGTACAACCGACCCCATGTACCCAGTAAGTGTCGAGCCTAACCTCGACGAAGTAGTGACGAGGCTAAGGCAGGTCATTTACATTAACTTGTACGCAATAATAATAATAACAACAATATAAAAGAACAAGAATAGAAATTAAACTGGTAAATCATATCAACAATCAAGCCAACTCGGCAGTCATAACCAATTATTATTTAAATCACTTTCCGTTGCGGCGTGCAACCCGATCCCATAATATATTCATATTCAATTCCGTTGCTGTGTGCAACCCGATCCTATAATATATTTATTTTTATTTAATTTTGTTGCAGCGTGCAACCCAGTCTTTAATATATCTTTTGAATCAATTCTGTTGCGGCGTGCAACCCGCTTCTCCAATATATTCACTTTCAATCAATTCTGTTGCGACGTGCAACCCGCTCCTCCAATATATTCACTTTCATTTCTGTTGCGGCGTGCAACTCGCTCCTCAATAATATAATTTACCAATTCTTAGTATCCAAACTAGCAAAAATTACTCGTAATTGCTCACTTTATCTTTGCCCGAAAACTCTTCATATTTCCGAGCAAAGAAGGGCAGCTGTGAGCACCTAATTTTTGCCCTAATATAAAATTACTCCTAAAAAATTCAAAAAATAGCTTTAAATTATTTTTCTATATTTTTACTTAGTTTGCTTTGTACGTATTCATGTTTGATGCATTTTTAAGTTGTATTTTAAATCCTAAAGAAAATACAAAAATATTTTTAATTTTTACATTTTTTAGATTTTAATTGCATTTGTAAAACACTAAAATACCAAAAAATACATTAGTCTACATGCATTTGTTAGCTAATTGAATTAGTTAATTGTAGAAAAATAGGTCATTAGGTTAATTTTGTAAATTAGTTGGAATTAGGAGTGTTAAATAAATTAATTAGTCTTGCAAAATACAAAGAAAGAAAAGAGAAGGCTATGGGATCTTATTACAGCTTTGGGCCAGGTGCTTCTAGTGGCCCATTTTCCTTCCATTCGTCCAAGCCCGCTACCCGCCGGCCCAATATCCCCCTTCATCTCTAAAATAGACCCTAATTTTCCCTCTCTCTCGGAACCACAACAGAGAATGGGCGCACTCCCTCTAAAAATGAACAAAAATGTCAGACCCGAGACATATATATTCTGTCCAGGCAAGTCGCATCTGTGAGATGCGACTTGTCTCAAAATTTTCAAACCAAAAATTGTCGTACCAGCCTTCAGTCAATCGATGATAACTTTCTGTACAAATATCCAAATGACGAATGGTTTATTTTTATGGAAACTAGAATCAAATCGCTACAACTTTCATGTTTTGATAATTTCCAGATTCCTTATAGATTGCAATATATAAGCTTCTAAATTTAGCTATTCGCATCAGAAATTTCGCACACTGCTGTCAAAAACTAGCAATTAAAAATGACCTAAAAATGGTCTGAAACTACTCCAAAACTCACCCGAGCCCCTCGGGACCCCGTCTGAACATATCAACAAGTCTCAAAATATATTATGGACCTACTCGAGGTCTCAAATCATACATAACAACAACGAAACTACAAATCGCGCGTCAATTCGGACTTATGAGTTTATGAAATTTTTAATTCTATAACTCGCGCCGAAACATGTCAAATCAATTCGGAATGAATTCAAATTTTGCATGCAAGTCATAAATGATATAACGGAGTTGTTCCAATTTTTAGAATCGAATTATGACCCCGATATCAATAAAGTCAACTCACGATCAAACTTTTCAAAAATCTTCTATTTTTCAACTTTCGCCAAAATGCGCCGAATTGTCCTATGGACTTCCAAATCCAAATCCGACGTGATGACTCAAAATGTCATCTTTAAATTTAATAATTAATTCTGTGTTCTAAGACCTCAAAAATGACTATTTATCATTCCTCAACTTGTGTGCGCAGTCCGTTAAATTTTCTGAAAAGTTTTTATGTAAAAAATGGATTAAAATGTGAATTAGAGCTTTAAAACTCAACTAAGTTGACTTTGGTCAACATTTTAAGAAAACGGACTCAGATAAGTATTTGACAGTTCTGGTAGATCCGTATCGTGATTTGGGGCTTGGGCGTATGCCCGAAATCAAATTCCGAGGTCCCTAGCCCGAGATATGGAATTTTGATAAAAAATTAAAAGTTTAAGTTTAAATAGTGATCGGATGTCGAATTATATGCAAACGACCCCGGAATAGAATTTTGATAATTCCAACAGCTTCGTATGGTGATTTTGGACTTAGGAGCGTGATCGGAATTTTATTTGGAAGTCCATAGTGAAATTAGGCTTGAAATGGCTAAAATAGAAATTTAAAGTTTGGAGGTTTGACCGGAGAGTTGACTTTTTGATATCGGGGTTGGAATCCAGTTCCAAAAATTTTCATAGCTTTGTTATGTCATTTATGACTTGTGTGCAAAATTTGAGGTCAATCGGACTTGATTTGATAGGTTTCGACATCGAATGTAGAAGTTGAAAATTCTTAAGTTTCATTAAGCTTGAATTGGGGTGTGATTTGTGATTTTAGTGTTGTTTGATGATTTGAGGTTTCAAATAAGTTCGTATGATATTTTAGGACTTGTTGGTGTATTTGGTTGAAGTCCCGAGGGCCTTAGGTGAGTTTCGGATGGTTAACGGATCAAAAGTTAGACTTAAAACAACTGCTGCAATTTTTCTCTTTTGCTGAAAATTCTGGGTTGTGATCGAGCCCAAGATCGAGGCAGTCTATGATCGAGGGCCATGATCGAGCCCTAGGATCGAGGGCCATGATCGAGCCCCGGGATCTAGGCCATGATCGAGCCCCAGGATCTAGGCCATGATCGAGGGCCGGGATCAAAGCGACGATCAAGGCCGAGGATTGATCGAGGGTCATGATCAAGGGTTGCCTGAGCAGAATTATAAAGGAGGGCATTCGTCTCATTCGCCATTTTTAACAAATTAGAGCTTGAGTAGAGGCGATTTTTGATAGATTTTCAAGGAAAAGACATTGGGGTAAGTGATTTTAACTCGGATTTGGTCAATATACACGAATATATTATTATTTTCACCATTTAATTAGTGTTTTGAGATTGAAATTTGGAAAATTTTAGAAATCTCATATAAACGAATTTTTGAGATTTCGGTGTCGATTCGGAGTCGGATTTGAGTGAAACTGGTATGGTTAGACTCGTAATTGAATGAGTTATCGGATTTTGTAAGTTTCGGCAGATTCCGAGACATAGGGCCCACAGACATTTTTGAGTTAATTTCGGATTTTATTGAAAAATATAGTATTTTCTTATGGAATTGATTTTATATTTTTTGTTGAGTGTATTGAATTAATTATGACTAGATTCAAGTCAATTGGAGTCGGAAAATCGAGGAAAAAATATACTACTTGGTTAAATTGGAGCAAGTCGAGGTAAGTGACTTGTCTAACTTTGTGTGAAAAATTTTTTCCCTATGATTGATAATTATAATGTGTGAAAAATCGTGTGCACGAAGTGACGGGTGTGTACACGGGCTAAATGTGAAAGATTATATTTTAAAATTGTGTAGATCATTGTTGCGCATTAATTAAATTATTTTCTTTTGTTATATTCTTCATTATTGATTAAATATTTATATTTTAAATTTGTTTGACCTTTTCTTGCTAATTATTTTATCTGTTTAGTTGAAACTTGATTTCTTTTATTCTATGCATTATATGAAGGGTGATTTTATTTAAATTAAATATTATTAATATAAATTATTTGACATTTTAAATTTGGTATTTAAGCAACGTATTTAATTTTTGAAATATTATTTTGTTGACTTATTTATTTCCGAATATTTTTTGAGATTTTCGTACTCATTGTGATGGAGCCGCGAGCTCTTTATTGTTGAAAAATATTATTATTGAATTATTTTGACATGAGCCGTGAGCTCTTTATTATAAAAAAATATTGTTGTTGATTTATTTTAGCAAATTAAAATATTTGGGCACTTGAGGTGCAAATTGTGATATATTGTGATATTGATACGCATGCGGTGGTATAAGATTTGGGTGTTGAAGCGCATGCGGTGAGATAAAGGTAGCTTGATACACGTGGCTAGTAGGGAAAACTACTAGAAGTCATGCAGTGTGATAAGGATGGTTAAAACGCGGGATGCTATTTCGGAAAAAATATTTTCTTTAAAATAAATTGTGAAGGCTCCCGCGGTGAGATAAGGAAATGAGATATTATGAATTTATTTATGATTTAGGACTACGAGGCGGTACCTCGGGGGTGACCTTGTTGATATTGATTTATGGCCGCAGTTGCCTTGATTTATTGTTGTGATTTTCTTAAAGTTGAAAGGAAATTTTGTTTTGTTTCTACAAGATACTATTTTGCCATTATTTGGTGTAATTAAATGGTGAAGATGTGGAAGATGTGGAGGTCGAGTATTAAGATTGTAGGTTAGGAGGTAGTTGAGTCGTGCCTTACTTCGTACCATTGTGGGACTAGCCATGTAAGGTTTTTGTGTGAGATAGCTAGTGGCAATATTGTGGCTTACTATTTCACTTTTTAGTGCATGTCCTATTTACTAACTATCGCTTTTTCTTTGCATCTTTCTTCTAGATTTCATGGTGTACCTATTGTTCTTATGATTGTTGTGGTGATACTAATATTTACTAATATTGTCTCCCTTTGCCTTTAACAGTTCAGCCTGTCATCTAAAATTATCCAAAGATTATCCTATGATTGTTGTTGTGATACTAATATTGTCTCTCTTTTTGCCCCTTTTGTCTTTTTGTTTTTTTGAGCCGAGGGTCTTTCGGAAACAGCCTCTCTACTCCTTCGGGGTAGGGATAAGGTCTGCGTACACACTACCCTCCCCAGACCCCATTAGTGGGATTTTACTGGGTTGTTGTTATTGTTGTTGTTGTTGTAAATGGTGACATGCTACTTGATTCTTTTCCATTATCATTTTATTTTATTATATTGTGAAATATTTTACCATGCCATTATTTATTTTTCAGTAGGGTCTGATCTGACCTCGTCACTACTCTACCGAGGTTAGGCTTGACACTTACTGGGTACCGTTGTGGTGTACTCATACTACGCTTCTACACATCTTTTTGTGCAGATCCAGGTACATCTTATCAGACCATGCATCAGTAAACTAGTTGTACGAGGAGACTTCGAGGTATATCTGTCAGCGTCCGCAGACTCCGGAGTCTCCTTCTATCTTACTATGTTGTCTTCCTTATTTGCTTTAGACTCTGATGTATAGAGACATAGAGAATAAATTCTTAGAAGTTTGTGACTTATTTCTACCAGGTTTTGAGAGTTAAAATTGTTTGAATTGTAGTTTATATATTTCAGATATTTATTATTATTTCGCATTGATAGGCTTACCTAGTCTTAAAGACTAGGTGTCATTACGACATCCTACGGAGGAAATTTGGGGTCGTGACATCCGAACATGCGCCTAAGTTCGAAATTACCATACGAAACTATTGGAATCATCAAAATTCCATTATGTGGTCGTTTGCTCAAAAGTCAAATATTCGGTCAAACTTTAGAAATTTAAGCTTTATAAAATCAAACCTTTTATTTTTTTCAAAAACTAACGGAAAACATGCCTACTTACCTCGGAATAACTTCAAATTTTGTACATAAGTCATAAATATTGTTATGAAGCTAGTCGAACTCTCGGAATCTAAATCGAGACCTGATATCAATAAAAACCCAATTATGACCAAATTTAGGAATTCTTAAACCTTTAAATTTCTATTTTCTGTTAAATGCCGATAATTTGAGCTAGGGACATTAGAATTCGATTTCGGGCATACGCCCAAGTCTCAAATCATGATACGGACCTACCGGAACTGTCAAAATACTGATCCGGGTCCGTTGGCTCAAAATGTTGACCCAAGTCAACTCAGTTGAGTTTTAAAACTCTATTTCACATTTTAATCAATTTTTCATATAAAAACTTTCCGGAAAAATTTACAGACTACGCACCCAAGTCGAAAAATACTGAATAGTACTTTTCGAGGTCTCAAAACACAGAAATAAATATTTAAAATTAAAGATGACATATTAAGTCATCACACCTAGGCATATCTAGCTTCTATATACATTTATTAGTTGTAACCTGTAAGGATATTGACCATTTACAGATAGAAAAGGAATTTGAGACATGCCATCGATGGATTGACAATCCGGTTTTCATTAATTTTTATTTGAAATATATATGTCATTTTTGGGAAATCCTATTCAAGTCTTGGAAAATTAGAATCTTTCCGGAGAAAAAACAGTAATCTCGATAAAAACAACAATATAAAACTTTAATAATCGTTACCATATTTTACTGGCACGCAATATAATGTTGGAGAGAATAGATCAAAGAGTAGAACTTGTAAACTATCATCACTTCCTTTCCAATGTTTAATTTAAACCACCGAAAGAGAAGTATACAAATTTCAAGATATCTTGTAGGAATGCCGTTTTCCTCGTACAGTTCCTAACCCATATCTTTACGTATAATACCTCGACACTTTCTAGTAATGAATCCCTTAAGCAAGAGGATTTATTATCCTTTAAGAAACAAAATATCCAGCTCGAGCACCTTAACCATTCAACACGGAAAATCTAATGTACAAAAATACAAAATAATCAATAATCTTTACCGTGACAAGTGACAACATTGAGAATGTACGTTGAGATTTGAATACGTACTACACTTTGCCTTTTAATATTCGGAAACCAAACTACTAATATAAAAGTACCCTATTTGATGTTGATAATATTTTATGCATTCAACATGGAATAATTTGAAATCCCCAAAATATTTGTCTTCTAGTAATTCAATTCAATAATAAAATCTCCTTCTTTAGTACACTCACTTAATTTACTAAGAACGTTTCCATGCAGGCAAAAAGAGGATACCATGTTTCACACGACACAATTACTATGGTTTTTAATGGGTCAAACATTCATAATGATCACATGAACACAAGAGCTAGGATGAGCGAACAACGTTTGGTTTAAGAAATTGAATATTTCACAATTAGGTATAGAAAAGTTTGAGGTCATGAAACTGGGGTAATATATAAGATCGTGTGATATAAAAAGTGTAAATCTTACTCGGTGTTTTCTCTCTCCTTTATGTTCTTAACCTTTTTCAGTTTGAAAACTTTGTCAATTTAGATTATGTCTCGTTCTAAACTTCAAAAAAAATTCCAATGCTTTTTTTAATTGTAAAGATGTGAGATATTATTCATTCTTTTCACTTTTTCCTTTTAACCTAACTCTTAGAACTTGCTTCTGTAATCCCACCCTGAACATAAGCCGGAATCAAGCACCCTTTAATTTTAACGGAAAAATTTATGAACAGATTTTTTTTCTAGAAATTTACCGTGTTAATCCATTAGAGTTACTAAAAAGTTGAAAAACTTCCCATATACTTAGAATGATTTTGTCTAGATTTAAAGGTATTAAAAATATGTAGATGCGAAATGGAATAACAAATAAAGCATAAATTCAGGAATTGTTTTTTACTGAAACTTTAAAACTTACATAGTTATTAAGGGGAGAGGTTTCCCTTTAAGAAAACCCAAAGAATATCTATAAAGCTTTTACACACTGACAGATATATATATAAGACTATTACACAATCTACTTATGGACAAAAGAACTGGGATTACGTACAGAGAAAGATAGGAAAAACTTGGTAGAGAGAGGATTTTGGTAGAGAGAGGATTTGGCCCCATCGTCACATTAATTGTTTGAAGAATAAATTAATTTTATTTTGTTCACTATGTGCTTGTCTTTTTTTGTATGCAGTCTTTAAGTTTTGTCCTCCTTACTGTTGTTTCATTTATGTCCTCTTCGCTTTTTTCGTGTGTTTTAAGTTGTACAAAGCCACGGAATCGAGCTGACATATTTTTCTCTCTTTCTCTATATTAAGTAAATAAGAACAGTGGCGTAGCGACCCTATGCCAAGGGTGATTAGGTTTCGTTTGAGAAAAATTAAATATATATAAATTAAATACTATTATATATATATATATATATATATATATATTACTTTGAACACCCTTAACACAGTTGAGTGAGGCAGTCCAACAGTTCAGAATGTTCAAAGTGACGTGTTGTTCAGGGATTCAAAGTTATGCCCATGTTATTTGCCAAAAATAAATGGAAACCATCATGTGTGATTCTTTTTCAATCTAAAATTTTTCTAATAAAATAACTCTTAAACTTAAAATCTGTGAAGAAATAAACAACTAATCTCTCGTTTCTTCGATTTTATGCTTACTTTTATTAGTAAAATTTCTAATGTTGTCCTTTTTTTATTTTAATTTTGATTTATATATTATTATAAAAGCATGAATATATATCGGTTTACAAAAATAACCTTATAATATTAAGCATAATAACTCATAATAAAATGACATAACCGGAATTCTAGATATTAGCCTTATAATCCTATTAGTTTTAGGATATAATACTACACATTAGGAATCCTATTAGTATAATTATTCTCGGGTTGTCTAATTCATATAAAATTGAACAAGTAAATATCTTTAGTCATGTAATCCTATTACTTTTAGGATATACTTCTTAAATTTCTATTACTAATTTAATTTAAAAATGTATTATAATGTCCTATTACTAATTTAATTTGAGAATGTATTATATTGTCCAAATTTATTTAGAAAAAAACCAGAGCCTACATTATTATAAAATTATAAATACAATATTAATATATCAAAATAGCCCTAAAATATTAAACGGAAGAACTCATAAGGGAAGGACATAACTGCAATAACCTATTTTTTGGACTATAATACCTTCTATGCTAATTTTTAATATTTGAGATTTTAAATTAATAAAATTTTGTCTATTAAATTCTCATTAAAAATATGTAGGAAGGTAAAATTAATTTCATAAGAATCCTTCGTATTGGCAATACATTACCACTACATAATGTCCAATACGAAGAAAAAATAAAAGTAATATTAAATATACTGCATAAAGAGTTGAAATTGAGAAAAAAATACCCCCACGATAATATATTTTATTTTATATTTGAACTATTTTTTTACTCAAATAATATTTTTTAATTAATTTTTCGTGTAGTATTAAAAAATACCCAAGTATTAAAAAACAAATAAGAAAATATTTAACAATATAAATGTGTGAGAAAGAGAAAAAAAAGGTTGGTAAGAGTTAATACCACTAATGATTCTACAAACATAAAGATATAAAAGTGAAATATCATATCAATCTTTTACTCTTTGAAAATAAAATTTATGGTGGATAAAATTATAATTAAGATTAAATATTCAAAATAAGAGATGAACTAATATTAAGATCTGAATCAATATAGAATAAATTATTTTTTATGTTAAAACCAAATAATTAAATCTTTTAATTAATTATTTAGCAAAAGAATCAAATTCAATTATTTCTTAAATTCATCATATGAGTAAAATTCTTATTCAAGTAAAAAAAAATTCTTAGGGTTTATAAATTTATTCCATAAAAAGAGCGTTAAAACAAAAAGTAAAAATGTTAGTATATTATTAAGAATCAAAATGCAATACAAGTGTCTGAGGAAGCACAATTAAAGTTAAATACTAACACAAAAATAAACTTTTAAGACTATATTATAAAGAGTCGACTCTGGTATAACAAGATTATTCTTTGTAGATGCCTCCGGCGGAATCGAAATAATATTTCAATGTCATGAATTACTTGCAAATATCATATCAAGAGGCATGACACTCTTAGCAATAATGGTAAGTGGTGTACCAACAACGATTTTATTGTGAGGCCACCCACTTTAGATTTGATATACCTCTTCAAACAACTTAAATAACCATCACAAATATATCAAAGCAAAGCAATTGTGCTAAATTTATAAGGAAAGCAAAATCGATAATATGGGATGAAGCACTTATGGCTAAGTGTCAAACGATCGAAATAATTGCCCCGAGGTCTAGAGATATATTGGATATTAATGAACCGTTTGGTGAAAAATTAATGGTTTGAGATGTGATTTCTGTCAAGTAGTACCAATAGTTCCAAAATCGACAAAAGCCTAGACTTTAAAAGCTAGCTTGCCAAAGTTATATTTCTGGCCTCAAACGAAAAAGATTTAACTGACAAGAAATATAAAGTAAAAACATATCCAGTATTCAGTGTCTTCTTGCTTCGTGTCGGAAACGAAGAAAAGCATCCAATAAAATATAGTTTGTTTCTTCCTAAACACTTGGTTATCAATCCTAATGGTAATAGTAGTACATTTAATAATAGAAATATCTCTATCATTAGATTTTGTGCAAATCGCATGATAGAATTAAAAAAGATATCTTAGCTAGCAGAAATAAATATGTTGATTAACTAAATAAAAGGTTGATTGCAAAATTTTATAGTAAAAACAAAATATTTTTTAGTTTTTGACTTAGCAGAAAATGATACCAATAATTACTACAAAAAAGAATACTTAAATACTTTAATACCAAATGGTCTTCTACCATACATGTTTATTGTCAAGTTTCTTATTTCTTACGTATATTATTGTCGCTGTATATATAATAGACTAAGTTAAAATTGATCTTCCATTGTATATAGGTTAATCTTGAAGAAAAAATATGCTCGTCATGCTACTAAAAAACTTAGATACGTTGAAAGTTTATGTAATAGCACACATATAGTATATAGAAGTTTTGACAATAACGTCATAATGCAAAAATTATGATACTAGTTAATATGCTTCTAAGCATATTCTTATCCCTGAATTCAACTTTCGTCTTCCGAAATTAAGGAATATCCTTTTAAATTTGTGTGAAAATAATTTTTAGTATGTTTATGTTTTGCACTAATAAATGAAGCATAAGGACAAACATCCTAAATATTGGACTATATTTACCGCAATATATTTTCTTGCACGAACAACTGTATGTTGCACTTTCAAGAGGGATATCAAGATCGACAACAAGAATTCTGGTTAAGGTAGAGCAACCAACACATTAGGAGGAAACATATACACAAAAATATTATCCACAAAGAAGTTAAGATACCATAACATTAAATACTTTAAAACTATAACATATAATTATCTAACTAACTTGACAAAATTGAACATTTGTGTAAGTTTTGATGATGTCCTTTTATTTTAAATTCATGTATTATGTTAATGTAATAATAGTTTTCGGTATTTAGATGATTGTTGTTTTATTATACATAAAATTTCTCTCATTAATTAAATTTTATTGTTCCTTCATATAAATAAATGTTTAAAGCATCGTGTATCATTATTAACATGCAACGCACGTTCATAGATACTAGTAAAATTATAGTTCTATTAAAATAAATTATTGTTTAGCTAAATATTGCGTAGGTTACGTTGATCTAAAAATTTTGGTACCCATTTATCAACAAAAAATATTATTTACTTATTAAAAGTTTAAATATCCTTGACGGACTACACCACTAAATAAGAAGATAATTGAGTTTTTAAAGTGTGTTTCAACGGGAAATTGCAGCTAAGTATCAGTTCTAAGATTTTTTCTTTTTAATGTTTTATTTTGAAACAAGAGGTCTTAACTTAAAGGGATTTTTACACAAATAGCCGGCTATATTAATTATTTACTTTTTTAGCTATGTACATAGATTATACATGATTATACATATTTAATAAATAAATTATACATATAATATACATTCGTTGGCTATTTTTAGTTTTGGATTAATTCTTCAAACTTAAAACACTTGTTGTTTCCATGACAATTTCTTTTCATTCGGGCAATAAATATGTGGACTGTGTTGAGAATCAGTAATGGGCTGAAATCCAATCTAGACCCACATGGGTTACTAGTATGCCGGCCCAATTATAAACTAGGGCTTCTTGCTGCTTCTCTTCTCTTAAACCCTAATTTGCATACATCATATACCATTTCTTCAACCCAGCCGAGCAAGCTCGAGGGAGAGAGAGAGAGAGAGAGAGAGAGACGGCGAAATGGGTCGTGTGATCAGAGCACAACGTAAGGGAGCAGGTTCAGTCTTCAAGTCCCATACCCACCACCGTAAAGGCCCTGCCCGTTTCCGTTCCCTCGACTTCGGCGAACGGAACGGTTACCTCAAGGGTGTCATAACGGAGGTTATTCATGACCCAGGTAGGGGTGCTCCGTTGGCACGTGTCACTTTCCGTCACCCGTTCCGTTACAAGCACCAGAAGGAACTGTTCGTGGCTGCTGAGGGTATGTACACTGGCCAGTTCGTTTACTGTGGGAAGAAGGCTACTCTCATGGTTGGGAATGTGCTCCCACTCAGATCTATCCCTGAAGGAGCTGTCGTTTGCAATGTGGAACACAAAGTTGGTGACCGTGGTGTTTTTGCCAGGTGCTCTGGTGATTATGCTATTGTCATTAGTCACAACCCCGATAACGGAACCACCAGGTATATATTAATCGCTTCTTTTCTTAATGTGTTGTTTTTAGTTAATATTAGTATTTAATCAGTGACAAGTGCTTATAATGCTTTACTTGGCTGTGTAATCTGGTGCTTATAGTACTTCTCTACATGATTTTTTGGCACGATTATGTTATAATTGTCGATTGGTTGGGTAGATACTTTAGGTTTAATAAATAACCTACTGGAAAAACAACCTACGCAGAGTAAGTAGCAGTATGTTTTAATCCCAATTGATCTGATTTTGTTGTGCATTTTTTGGTCGACAGCAGTATGTTTTATTCCCAATTGATATGTGCATATCTCGAGCCTTGTTACTGAAGACTCTTAGTTGTTAGTCTGTACCTTTGCATTTGTTGAAGGAAGGTTGTTTTTGCCAGCAAAGCAAAGTCCACTTAATAGTGAAACTTTGCTGTCTATAATGTCATTTCTGCCAACTTATATCTGTTATTTTAGAGTCCCTTTGATATTTTAGGTTTGGACATTTGATCAGATGTGTTTGCTCTATTATCAAAATTATGAACACAGTACTATGTTTCATCTTTTTATGAACTGACAGTGCTGGTTTATCCTGGTTACAACACTATCCACTTTTTTGTTCAGCACTTTCTGTTGAATTGTGTGAAACACTTTTAACTTTTGTTTGCTCCATTATCAAAATTATGAACACAGTATAATGTTTCATCTTTTTATGAACTGACAGTGCTGGGTTGTCCTGGTTAAAACACTGTCCACTTTTTTGTTTTACAGTTTGTGTTGAATTGTTGAAATACATTCAACTTTCCTTGTATATTGTTATCGCCATTTAACCTATAATGTGTTCTAGTTTGCATATTCTTGTGACACTGTTGGTCACACACTCGACAAGAAAATTTAATTGAGTCAATTTTACTTTTGACAGGATTAAGCTGCCTTCAGGATCCAAGAAGATTGTGCCCAGTGGGTGTCGTGCTATGATTGGTCAAGTTGCTGGAGGAGGACGTACTGAGAAACCAATGCTTAAGGCCGGTAACGCATACCACAAGTACCGGGTAAAGAGGAACTGCTGGCCCAAGGTTCGTGGTGTTGCCATGAACCCTGTGGAGCATCCTCATGGTGGTGGTAACCATCAACATATTGGTCATGCTAGTACTGTCCGTCGTGATGCACCACCTGGTCAAAAGGTCGGTCTTATTGCTGCAAGGAGGACTGGTCGTCTTCGTGGTCAAGCTGCTGCTACAGCTGCCAAGGCTGACAAAGCTTAAAAAGTTTAGCTTGTTACTGTTTTGCCCTACTTGTTTCCTGATTAAGACTTTTTATTTAACTATTTGGTGCTGAAATTATACTAAATTTTGTGGGGATGTTGAGTAGCAAATTTGTTTTAGATATCCATATTTGGACAAGTTTGCCATTTACTGTTTTGATTCTTTTAGCTCCTACTGTTTTCCTTGATTTCATCTTTCTTTCTTCTGTCAGTGCATAAAGTTTGATGCTTCTTTACCTACTAATTCTAGTTATTTCTGCATTTGTAAAGGCCCCAGTGGTTTTTGTGGACTAGCTGTTTGCATTATAAATCAGTTTGATTGATGGTTGTTCCTTTTGGTGCTTAAGTTGAGTTTGAGGCAGTGACATTTGTGTTAGTCCCGCCAATATTGCGGGACTTGAGCATCATATGTAGCCAAACCCTGACCACAAGGCAGTCGCCTCCACAAGGTAGCCGCCTAATTGATTGATTAATTTTTTGGACCAAATTTATTTGTTAATAGTAAATATTAACGTAAGATTATCCGCATTTGTAACGGATATTTTCCAATCTGTGTATTGACCACAAGGCAGCCGCCTAATGCTCTTCCCACAAGGCAGCCGCCTAATTCAAACAGGAGTTGAATTTCTGTCACAGATAAAACCTACTTGGATATGATATGTTTGTATTTTCTTTTCAATTAGCTTAGTTCTACTAACTATATTAATCATGAGTTTCTACTAGAAGCTTTATTCTTTTATTAAAAAAAAAACTCGGTACTTTAAGGTGGTGGTATTTCAGTAGTCATTTAGGCTTTTGCTACTTTTGGTTAAGCACACTGATTTTTTCCTTTTTGTGCTTGTTGGGTAGGATTAAAGTTATTGAAGATCCATTTTGACAGAGAGAGCCGGGGTAACATGTGGCTTTCTCTATCAAAGATTTTGAGTTCCAATTTGAATCAATCTGTAAATATCTATGGAGAAGCAGGACACGGAAGTTCTTAGATTTAATATTCTGTCTCTTTCAAAATTCTATGGTTGGTCGTCGAATTTAATGTTTTCAATACCATACCAGCATACCTAGATATATTTTAATCCTTTTTCATGTGTGTATTTAGACGTTGAACTAGTGATCTTTAATCCGTATTACTACTACTGGTCACAGGTGGCTAAAGATGAAGCATTTTCTCTGAATGTATGAAGAAGAATGTCCCTTTTCAAAACAAAAAGAAAATGTATGAAGTAGAATGTGCCTTAATTCTCAAGTAACTTGATATGTGCCACTGAGAGTAACTAGTCACGGTAGCTGATTTCAAGCTAATCGTTTCTGGATTTCATTTAATGGAAACAAGTGTTATTGCTCGATTTCACCCATGTGGCTCCTGTAACAGGCATCCTTGTCTCCAGCATGGTGTGTAATAGTGATTGATAGGCGGGTGTTTGTAAATTACTGAATTTGTTATTTGAGTAGTAGTACTACCAAGTACTGCATTCAATTACCCAACCGAAAAAAAAAATAGACAAACAAAAACCAAGTACTAAATGTTGGAATCCTTCTTGTTACTCAATAACATCATTTCATAGAATAGCATGATAAAAATCAAAGATTATGTCCAATTTGAAGCGATCTCAATTGATCCCTCGTTACTTCAAGTGCGTTGCAACGTGCTAAAAATCAATAGAAGAAGCGTGTCAAAAGGAAGGGTGGGGATACACTAACTGTATATAGTTACAGCGCATCTAAGGAAATTTAGTGCACCTTAGAATTGTTGTTGACTTTAAAATAATAAGCATATATATCGAGTAAAAAAATACTGACTTAATCTTGAGTGTTCCTTAAAGCATAATAATCAATTCGATATTGATGGTTTAAATTTATTTTCTGAATTAAAAGTGTTAAGAAAAATAGTACAATTAGAAGATAACAATTTAATTGATATACTCAATCAAATAAAAAGATTTGATTCTTTTCCAAATGCCTATATTGTTTATAGAATCATGTTAATAACTCATGTTACCTTACTTCAGCATAAAGAAGTTTTTCAAAATTAAAATTGATAAAATCTTAACTAAGCTCAATAATATCTGAAGAGAGGTTAAATAAATTAACTATATTGTCAATTGAGAAAGAATTATTAGAAAAAAATTAATTATAAAAAAATTCTTAATAACTTTGCATCTAAAAAAAACTAAAAATATGGATTTCAAATTAAAAAAAAAAAAAAATTTAAAAAAAATTAAGGCCCCTCATAAAATTTAGCTTTAGGTCACAAAATTCGTCGGGCCGCCCATGGTTATTAGCATAATCTCTGTTGGCTATTATTTGAATTTATTAAATATTTATTTCTTTTAAGTATGGATCATATGTAAATTAATGCGTGCATTAGGGCATATTATTTACATCATACTTTTTAATATGCGGCCTTTTTTCGAATCCAAATACTATGGTTACGGGACCACTTTTTTTTATGGATCATATCTATATTTAAAATTGCCGGAGTAATCAATTGACATTCTTGGATAAGATTCAAATATATCTATTTTTGATGTAGCCAACAACGTGGATATCCACTCTCTAATACTTGCTTCGGTAACTTGTCTGAATTGTTAATTTTTAAGGTTTTATTAAAATGCATTGTATGTGAGCGTGAAAATAAAACCTGAGAGGAGTAATTGCTTTTCTCGTTCCTTCATTTCGCTATTCGGCATTCGCCCTAATCATCTACCGATAAATTACCTTCCCGTTTTATCTTTTCTCGACAAGAATTTTCACTTTTAACATACACTACCTTTTTTTAGAATAATGGGAATCCTTTCTTGTCAAGTCATGTTTGAATGTTAGGTATCTAAATATTCTTATGGTTAGAGCATATGATATGATGTTCACATTGAATATGTATGGGTACTCAAAATGGTTTATAGAGGTCTTATATATCATGAAATCTGTTGCCTTAAAGTGAGCTACATATTCGACTGACTTCCATTCTCTCAGACCAAATATTTAGCAACATATGTCATAGATTTTGGGCGTATATCTAGATGCTTTATTTTTCGTCTTAATGTACGGCAAGAAATGAAAGAATTAAGAATGTAAAATTAATGTTTTTACACTTGAATGTATATTAACTAGTTGTAGCTAGCGAGTAAGTTATTTCATTTCCAAGTTACTAATGTACATCTTTTATGACGGTTAACTATAATTTCCTTTAGGTGAGTTAATGCTAGTGTCTAAATGTTCAACTCTTGGAAAGAATAAGTTAAACAAAATATATATGAATAATTAAGATGGATATAAGTAGAAGTTGATAAATGACAAGAATGGGATAGGAGAGAAAGGACAATAACCACCAACTACCTTTGGGTCCCCTGTTAATAACTCCGGAGTTTTATCCTTGGGGCCAGGCACGAAACAGAGAGAGATGCAGAGCGAAACAGGGGGTCAGCTTTAAATACAAGCTTAATCTGAATATCTAAACTCTGTTACCCCCCCAAAATGAAGTTCCTTCTGGAACTATTTGCCTGCTGTGGCTGTTCTTCACGTTTGCCCCCTGCAGAGGACAGTGGACCTCTTGTTCCTGGTCCCGCTCCGCCTACTAACCGTAAGAACAGACGGCGGAGGAGAGGGAGAGGTGCGCCACCGAGATGTGGTGGTTCCGTCGCTAATTGGAGGCCGTCCCTTTCGGCCATTTCCGAAGACAACGCTCTGCCACCGAGGAATGTGAAGAGAAAGGTCTCAACTGCTTCCCCACCGGCCACTCAACCCCGTCATCATCGCTGCGATGACACCAGGTAAATCTGTTTAATTGTGTAAACATCTTAATAAATTATTTATTACACCTTTATCTTGAACATGTAAAAAAATCTTTATGCTGATAATAGATTATTGCAAAAACTTGAATGGACTTCAACGTGCTCTAATATCATGTTTAGTACGTTCTACTTCTTTGTCCTTTCTTTTTCTTCTTTAGCTTTCGCAATTCACGATCTTGAATTCATGATCTTTCACTTGTAAAAGTAAATCTTTTATGAGAAAAAAAAAATAGGGTTATAAAATTAAACAAGTTTGTAAAGAACTACAAAACTAACTTATGAAAATACATACCCGCTTACTCTTCGAGAGTTGGTAGAAACACATTTATTGCAATAATTTATATAAATTTTCTGAAAGGAAAGCGATGATGCAGTGAATGAAAACTAGCATCCTTTAAATGTTCAAAGCTTAGATAAATTTGTGTAAACTTAATATCGAAGTGAAACAACTAATAAAGGAAATTAATCTGACAAAATTCATAGTTGTTATGCAAAAGACTAGTTGGTGCAACAACAAATTCTGTGTGGTATTTCAAGTTATCTTCTTCTTCTTCTTCCGCTTTCATGGCTTAGTCACAAACTAACAAATTTCTTTTTCTCTTACGTACTAATACTTGTGCAGGAGAGTTCCCGTTTCAGCGTTGGCGCCAGCTTTCCCCCCAACTCCTTTCTTATTTTAATTTGGACTGCTCAACGTATCCTTTAATTTCCTCTGTAACCTTTGGGGCTCTTTTAGTTGTTTACATGTATGCTTATCTCTCTCGTTTCCTGCTAATTTCCATTTGTCTTCCCCCTTTTTTCCTTCAATTTTTCTTGAATTACGACGAGAATAAAATTAATTATTTGCAGATAATCCACTAAAACTACTGATGAGTTACCATAAACCATAAAATGCAATTGAGTTGCGGAACCAAATGTACCGCAAAATTTGTTCTAAACAACTGTACTGATCCAATCCAACTGCTGTGAAGGCGTAATTTGGCTCAATACGGTTAAATTAATCCTAGGGAAATTGGCTCAAAAAGGCTTCTCTATGTATATATTTGTAAAGAAAGAGCAAGTGAATCACTACTCCGTTTTTTGAACCCTTTACATGCCAGTACCATATGAATAAAAGAAGGGACTGATTTATGACACTATTAAATAGGGTTGGATAATCCTATTCACAGTTGTGCAACAGAGCTTTTCTTAGTTTCAGCTCTAAGCCTTTAACATTCCTTTTCTCATATTTGTCAACATTTTGTGTTTAATTTGAATCTTTTCTTAATCATCATGTGAAACACTCAAACATGCATCGGTTCCTATCTGGAGTAAACTCTATGTATAGTGCATAAAACCGTTTTAAGTAAAGGATGTTAAGAGTTGAATCAATTAAGTATATCAGTTTAGTCTTGTCAACTTCCATCTTGAATCCATGCAGTAACACATTAGTAGAAAAATGGTTGTTAAAACAAAAAAATGACAACAATTTTTTACTTTTTTTTATTAGCTTTTGGTAGTATGATTCAAATATTCGACATCAAATAACATGGGAAAACGGGCTATTTTAACACTCAAAAACAAAGTGATACAAAAATGGTATGTAGAAGTCTAAGAAATTTCACTAGTTAACTTTGACAAAATATCATCTAAAAAATCCCTCATCTTTGTTATACATGGATAGAGCTACTCCACGACATTGCAGAAGCAAAGACATTTAAGAAAAAGTATTTATTAAATGGATTAGGACAATATTCCCATAACAAAATATGAGCAGAGCATAAAGAAACATGTGGCATTATAATCAAATAGGTACAGAACAATTAAAAGATTAACTTTGTCAAAGCTAATTCGAGTCTTTCAACTCCTCGAATAACTATTTCAATTGCCGTTTTTTTTTCTTTTTCCACCGAGTGTCTGGTACCTTATTGGGACCCGACTAAATCCGGATTCGCGCCGGGAAGACCCACATTGAGGGATAAAACGCTCCCTAACAAAGGTGACTTCATACCCATGGACTCGAACCCGAGACATCTGGTTAATGATGAAGGAGTACGTACCGCTCCACCACAACCCTTAGCCTAATATATTTGATAACATGTCCATCTATACATATTGGTTCAGACCAACGCCCTGATAGAAAAGATGGCAAAAACAGTCCTACAACTAATTATAATATCTTATGTTCAAATGAACTAAATAAATAAAGGAATGACAACATTAATTGTAAACATAAACCAGAAAAGTTGAGTTTGTTCTTTGTTCCTGCTGTTACAAAACTGGCTCATATTTTTCCTTATGGTTTGCGAAAGGTTCATTTTTGCCTCTTTTTCACTAACAAAGCCATTAGAAAAATAAAAATAAAAAATAAACATGGAAAAGGCCCAAAATTACCCCTCAAATTTGTGAAAGGTTTACTTTTGCCCTAAATATATATTAATTTGATTAATATTTACCCTTTTCACTAAGGGACCCATTTTGAACCTCAATTTTTTACATATTAAAATCACAAAATGATACTTTAAAATTAATTAAAAATTCATGAAAATTCTCAATTAAAAATAAGAAACTTTAAAAAATGGAAGAACTAAACACACGTCATAGCTAAATTAAAACAAATATAACAACAAAAAAGCTACCAGAGTAAGCAAAACAAGGAATAAAGTGTCTGATTTTACAACTACTAATAAATAAACTACTAATTAAAGCAACAGTTATATAAAAAAAATCAAACGCATTTGTTTTGGGTTGAGTTAAACCTAAATGGGAGAGGGGACGGGGGGTGATTAATAAGAGAATATTCAATTAAATGTCAAGTATCATTTTATGGTTTTAAATTGCACAAATTGAGGTTCAAAATTGATCCCTTAGTGAAAAGGAAAATATTAATCAAATTATTATATATTTAGGGCAAAAGTAAACCTTTCACAAACCACAAGGACAATTTTGGATCTTTTTCATATATATATATATATATATATATATATATATATATATATATATTTTAATAAGTCTGTTAGTGAAAAGGGCAAAAATGAATCTTTCTCAAAATCACATGGACAAATATGAGCCATTTTTGTAATGGTAGGGACAAAAAATTGCCCAACTCTAAACGGAGGGCAAAACTGCCCATGAACGTAAAGTTCATGGGCAACTTTGGCCATTTTCCAGATAATTAAGACACAACTGTAATAAATATATGATGATCACCGACGAACAATAAAAAATTAGGGGATAAATGAACTCAGGAGCGCGCATAATAAATTTGATATAAAACCCTAACGTAATAGACAAGCCGGAGAGTTCAACCTGCAGATATTCATTTAGTAGATATTAACCTTATTTATATAAATTATACAGTGGCCGAATATGCAACTACTATAAAAAATCTCAATGGGGAATTCAAACTGCAAGGAGAATTTGAGAGTGGATATATTTGACATGTCAAAGGTTTACCCTTTCATATGCCGCACGGTTAAAATTACATTATTAAAAAACTTTAACCTATATTATATAAAAATTACTTATAATTTTTAACAAATTATCTCTAAAGATTAATAGTTTGAATTTTTTTTTATGTAAATAGTCATCCACGCAAATAAAAAATCTTTGATTATTTAAGTTTTATAGTTTAAAATAAAAATTGTTTACAAGTAGTGTAAAAATATTAGTTCCTAAACATGCTCTGATACCACATGCAAAGATTTTTATTCCCTATATATATAGGAATTTATGCTTTGATACCACATGTTAATATTTTCAATATCTATTAGTGGTGTCAAATAAGCGAGTTGGACTAATTTTGAACGGATCAAAATAGGCCGGTCAATAAAGTTACTTGGGCTGAGACAGGTAATAGGAACAAACCATATTCCTTATAAAAGAAATAAAAGGAAGAAGACAAAAAAAGTGAAAAAGTCAAAGAGAAAGTAAAAGACAAATGAAAATGTAAGAATGGAAAGAAAGAAAACAAGAGAAGAAAGAAAAAGTCAGAAAAGTTAGACTGCAACCATATGAAAGAAAGAATTCGGTGCGCAATTTGCGGTGCCGTCCTGCCGCGTTTTCACATTTGCCGAAACTTTTTTCAGCAGACGCTCTACCTATAAATAGGCATTCTCTTCTTCGATTACAAATCATCCTCACAATTTCTTCTTTCTTTTCAGTAAAAAAAAGCTATTCTCTATGTGACCATGGAGTAGGCAAAAATTATCGAACCACGTAAATCTTGTCTTGTCTTATTTTCTGAAATTTATTATTTTTCTCTTTTAAAGTATTTTTTCCCTTCTATTAGCCTAACGCGCTTCCCAATAACTAGTATCAGAGCATAGACAATGTAATTCTGATAGAAAAGTACGGTATTAGTACAAGTACTAAACACAAGAATAGTGCGACACTATTGCTCATAAATACTAATACTATTTACAATAGTGAATTGATATTCATTACTAGTGATAGTATTGTTTGGGAGCATCTAATTTTTGAATATATTTAAAATTTTTACCACTTTTTTTAGTATTTAAATAGTTTTAAGATAAATTTTGATATTTTAGATTTTACTTAAGAAAATGAAAAAAATAAGATGAAAAGAAAAAAGGAAAAAATCAAGATAAGAAAAGAATGAATTTATTATGAAGTTAGACTAACGTTTCTTAATAAAAGGAAAGTTGCTTCTACTCTTTATAGGTGAACCCCTCACAAATGGACAAAATGAGTTACAATTCACCCGCACATGGACTGAGGGACAACACATTTTTTCTCAGGGATTTTTCTTATTCTCCATGTATATCACACACTTTTTGACTCACAAAAAGACAATGCACAATACACTTTTTGACTCATGGTATCCAATTCACACCCCCAAAACACTCTATAAAAACACACACTCATTTCCACACCAGAGGGACGGACCCTATTCCCGCTATTTTCTTTCTTAAAATGGAGCTCTATCACCCAAAAGTTGCATAGCTCCTTCCTCTAAAAAAATAAAAGCAACGGCTCTTTGTTCTTGAACAACACACAAAGCAAACAGATATGGGAAGCAAAAACAGAGGAGAGCACAATCCTCTTCTTCCTCATCGATTCATCATCATCATCTTCACACCACAAAGCCAATCTGAAACTTTCTTCTTCCTCCATGAAAGTCTAGGCATGAACACCCCGAAAATTCCTCAAATTCCAGTTCCAAAACACCTTTAAACCAGTCAAAAACGACATCCAAATCAGCCCCCTAAAACAGCCCCGAAGCCCCCTAATAAAACAGCTCGAAAACAACCCTCTTTTTCTCATAAAGCAGTAGTATTTTTGGGATCGAGTTCAGTTAAAGCTCCGATCGTTGATCGCTAGTTCCGTTCGAGTTCGCCGGCAAAGGTTCACGGTCTCTGTTTGAACCTTTGGTTAATATTTTCCACTGCTTTTGCGTTTCAAAATGGTTGGCATCAGATTTCATAATATAAAGGTCCATCTTTTATTTTATGTTTTCAATAAGATTGTTGTTTTGTTTATTTCCCCTTAATTACATGTTCCACTATTCCCTTGACTTGTTAGTCCTTTTTGGCTTATTTTTATTTAAGTATTTTATTGCTTTTTGTTTATTCTTTTCAAGTGAAACTAGTTTAATGCCATGTACTGTTGAGCTTAGTTTAATTAAATGTTTAAGTGAATGTGTTATACTTGTGCTTTATTTAATCAATTCCATAGTCTTTTATTTTTTTTATTCTTGTATTACTTTATATCTCTAAGATTTAAATAATTTTGACAATGGAAGAAAGAATGAGCTTTGAGAGTAAGTTTTATTAGTTTAATTTTCATATGCTATGCTGGACGTTCTTGTTATTAAAAAGCATGATTAATGATTTGTAGTTTCTTTCATACTGTTTGCATGACTAGTTCTAAGAATTATTTGTACTTTTTGTCTCATCTTTGGATAGTGATTTGCACATAATTGATCTTGTTCATATTTTCTTAGTTAAATCATACATTTCTTCCACAATGCCAATTCCATAATTCTCCTTCCTTATAATAATCTCAAATTTGGGGAGGGATGATTCTTGAATACGTTAGTATGATTTTAGGCACACTCTTAATTTCAAATTATCATGATTATGTATATGTTCGCGTGACATTATTACGATTTTCAAAATTAAAGGCAAGGTATGCGTTCGCGCAACTTTGACAGAACAATCTTAATAATTATAAAAGTGTTATCAATTGTGTATACGCACGCATGACATAATTTTTAATGTGCCAAATAAAATGGGTACACGTATGCGTGACTCGTTTCAAGATAATTTCTTAATTACGAATAATCAAGCAATAAAAGCGGATAGATAAAACATAAAAACCAATAAATCACAGTTTGTCCAAAATTAATTCAAGCCAATTTTAGTCAATAAAAATGACCGTGCTAGAATCACGGGACTCGAAAAATGCCTTACACCTTCTTCCCGGTCAACAGAATTCCTTACCCGATCTTTATTTTCGCAGACCAATAATAAATAGAGTCAACTTTCCTTTGACTAGGGATTCAAATAAAAGGTGACTCGGAACACCCAAAAATCAATTTCAAGTGGCGACTCTATAAATAAAATAATCCCTACTCAAATTTATCACTTTAATTGGAAAAATCCTTTAATCCACAATATATTATTTTGCGGGTAGAAAAGGGGTGTGACAGCTCTAGCGACTATACTGGGGACCTATAAGAATTCGAGCTTGTACATTGATTAATTTTTGGATATTACTGTGTATGTGAGCCTAATGTGCTAATTGTCACTCATTTACTGCTTTGATATTGTTTGAACTGTATATATAAACTGTCTTCTCTCGCACCCCATCTGAGTCTTCTGATAAGTAATAGTGTTGTGTGTGCTGACCAGCTCCACAAAATTTTCTGTCTGAGATAAAGCCAGTGTGCAGACCTGCTCCCGGTGAAGGATTTAATCACACATGTTTAGGCGAGGAGAACCACCAGTAAAGCCGGAACCGTTCTACGGCTAGCACGCTGACGCTCCTCGGCTTGGGTTATCCGCCCGAGTAAGCCAGGTCTAGATATCTTCTTCTATAAGATTTAAAAACCTAGAAGAACAAGCCATATGCCTGGTTATCCCTAGTAGGATCGTTTTGTTGCATCATTCGACTTAGCGAAACTCGGCACAAGGGTCGCGTCCGTATAAGACAGGTATCCTTTTTGAGACCATCATGTTCACTTATGTGCTACTTGCTGCATCATTTGGAAGGCTTGCTTGCATTGTTGACTGGCTTTAGAGAATTAGTTGAGTGAAATTAAAAAAAAAAATATTCCCCTAATTTTGTATAAATAATCCGTTTTACTATAAATAAATAAATAAGAAAATTGAAAAAAAAATAAAAAATGGTCAAAATCTATTAAGTCTTGGACCGAACTATGCGGGTCTGATTCTCACCGGATGTGAGATACGTAGGCAAACCTCATCAGTTCCCCTAATTTTTAAAAATCCAAAATTATTTTCCTTTAATTCCTTCTTTAGAAATCTTTCTTTGAGACGTCAAATCCAAAAAATATTTTCATCATTTTTTAAAAGTCTTTCTCCAAAAAAAAAAAAAAAATTTAAAAAATCAAAATTAATTTTTTTTCTTTCTTTTTTTCCGAAAATTATGAAAAATAAAAAATTCAAAAATAGTTTCTTTCTTGTTAAGAAGTCTTTCTTTCAAAAATTTTGAATAAAAAAAGAGAGAAAATTCAAAATCCAAAATAGTTTCCTTGTTAGGAGCTTTTGTGGTATGATTTTCAAAAAAAAAAAAAGATTGATAAATAAATTAGAAAAAGAGTTAGCTTATTTACTTTATTTCTGATATCCGTAAACTACACAAGATCTGATTCATATTCCCACATGATACGTAGGAAACCCACATCAGGTTCGATCGAATGATTTTGAAATAAAAGTGAAAAGAGAAAGAGAAGAAAAGTGTGTTCATTCTAACATGCTTGTTATTTTGGAATAAAAGCTAGTTAAAAGTGGTCTGTTTGTTGGTTTTCAATGGTGAATCACGATAATAATTGAGGATTACTCTATCAACTTCTCAACCAAGGGAATAAGCACCGCTATTGTTGATTCAACTAAGGTCACGAAAAGGAAAGTACACAATTTGGTGGTGAAAAGAAGAGGCAAATGTTGGTTGACTTTTACCAGGTTTGAGCAATAGGACATGCTTTGTGTGAGGCAATCTGTGCTGATAGGGACATGAGAAGTCTTCCAAGTCTTTTGGTTGCTATGAAATTTCTCATGCCGCTAGTCTTGAACAGTAATGCTGATGTGCAAATGCGTAGCTAAAATGTCAAGCTTGATAATTGGAAAGTCACTTCCCTCATTGTCGGGAAAGAGTCTTGGTAACTTATTTTTTCATAATTTCTATCATCTGGATTACTTCGAGGTTTTAATCCACATGTTGTTTGTTTGTCCTGTCATCAAACCTCTCTATTCTTTAATCAATAAAATACAACTTTTTGTTTTGTGTCATTTTAATCCATTGTGTTAAATTATTCTTGCATATATAGTTCTTTTCACGCCAATTTTAGTGACATGACATGCATGCAGAGTTTTCGGCTAGATTTTATAAAGCCTGTCCAATCTTGAATTAAATCGAGGAAATACACTTTGAAGATAAGGAAAAGGCTGAAATACTTTGATGATAAGCTTGTGTCAAATTCACGAGGAGCTAAAATAGTTATATCCGTAGAGGTTAAAGATCTTTTCATCTCAATCTATCATGGAAATCCGGCTTAAGGATATTTGAATGGGTTAAAGTTTTGTTGGACTAATCAATAAAAAGAGTTTTTTACCACGGCCTGCCATAATCTAATCATATCAGGGAAGATGACCCAAATCTCTAGAGAAGGTACATTCCAGGGAGTTTTAAATGGATTAGCTGGTACTGAAGTGCATCATTTCACATAAAGACAAAGACCAAGAAAAGGTGGCTCCAAATTATTAAAGGTCATTTGTTGTAAATAAGATATTGACGATGGAGCTATACAACAGACAAAACCAAGAAGACAGTCATGTCCATCAATGTCAAACCTGAGAAGAGATAGAATGTTTGGCATTCTTGAGGCTGTGAGGCCCTTTTTCTGCTACCCAAACACTTTATGTCCTTCGTCACCCCTTTTTGAGCCTGTTTTATTTTTCTTTAACCCCCCTCTATTGGAATCAAGTATAGAGTAAAAAAAAAAAAATCCAATATCCATGCCACTAGAAAATAGGAGCTAGGACAATTTGATTATATAAAAAAAAGAGAATAAAAGGAAAAGAGAAAAGAAAAATAAAAAGAAAAACAACAAAGAAATCTTTCGTGTTAGTTTGAACTACGTTTAACTTGATTCCTTTAAAGGATACGTAGGCAGCTCTATACTAGGGTTCAGTCCAACCAAATCAAAAATAAAAATTTTCCAGTATCTGAAACTGAGGCAGGAGTTTTTTTTTTATGTTTTTATGAAGAGTCGATTCCAAGAGTTGTAAGATACAACCCCCTCATCTTGAATCTATTTTGAGCCTTTATGCAACCATTTCTTTCTAACCCTATCCAAAAGCCTTCTAAATAATATATAGTTTAAGTTTGTCCCCTGTTATACTTTTTGTTTAGATCCACCCCTACCGTTAACAAACTTTCTAGAATTACCCTTAACCCTAACAGATCTACACCATGGCAGCTGACCCCCTCAATTATTTCCATGTTAGCTGCCATATCAGCAGGTCCCACACACTAAACCCACCCCAATTTTAATACCCGATTCGAATTAAAACTGACCTTGATTTTTACCCATAACCCGGACCTAATTGTTTCTGAAACTTATTGAATTCTACAACAAAACACATGACAATATGGGACCCACACCCACCCTCATTGTCTTCTTTCATCTCTTCAAAATTTCCAATTCCCATCATTGCTAAGCCCGATAGACATACCAGCTCCATCATATACATAAAGAACCTGACAACATCATTGATGTTAACTCCATGCATCTTTTTATGTGCAAACACAAACGTGGGTCAAATTTCTTAGACCCTTCCAAATAAGAATATATATGTAACTCTTTGTGATACCAGATTTTTGGTGAAAATGACATAAAATCAACTACCTAACTGAGTTAGAGAGCTTAAACTGACATAAAATCAACTACCCAGTAGAGTTAGAGAGCTTAAGACTTTAGCAGCACAAAAAAAGGTAATAAATTAAAGCATATGCTAAAATGGAGGACTTCTTAAATTTCAAAACAAATAAATTATATGGATCAGACACCTCTTAAATCTCCACTATTAAATCTAATGGATAAGATTTATTTGGGTAGAAAGAAAAACGCATATGGCCATATTTAATTTGAAAGACTCAAACTTAAAACAAAATTAAAACCAGATTTTTGAATTTTTTTTTAGTATTTTCTATAGTTTTGTGCATGTGATTCCATGGATCTCGGTGTATAGATTTGTTCGATTCTTTTCCTTATTGTTTACCTTGAAATCAGATCTGGGTTTTGAGAAAGTAGGGAAAGAAATGACTTTCCTTTAAGAATTTTGGTCGCCGGAGAAGAACATGAAAACGTGAAGAAATAGAAAAAAGAGGGAAAAAAGTGAAAGAAAGAAGAGAAAGAGTAAAGAATATTTTTCTGTGATTTTTAGTGTGTGGGACCTGATGGCAGCTGACATGGACAAATTAATAGAGGGATTGGGTACCACGGTTTGTAATGACCTGGTCGGTCGTTTTGAGTGTATTAGCCCAGATCCCCTATTTACTGCTTTCCCCGTATCTGTTTCTGCTTATGTGACTTGCCGAGAGGTCTTATTTTTGGTTTCAGAGTGTTTTGGGATACTTAGTCCCTAAAACGGAAACTTAAGTCTTAGGATTTTGACCGTAGTCGAAATTGTATGAAGACAACTCCGGAATGGAGTTCCGTCGGTTCATTTAACTCCATTGGGTGATGTTTGACTTAGGAGCGTGTCCGCACTGTGAATTTGAGGTCTGTAGCTAATTTAGGTTTGAAATGGCGAAAGTCGAATTTTCGGGAAGTTTGACCGGGGGTTGACTTTTTGATATCGGGGTCGGATTTTGATTTCGGAAGTTGGAGTAGGTCCATAATGTTGAAAGTGAGTTGTGTGCAAAATTTGAGGTCAATCGGACGTGGTTTGGTATGGTTCGACATCATTTGTAGAATTTCGAGTTTCAAATTCATTACGTTTAGATTGGAGGGCGATTCATGTTTTTGTTGTTGTTTGACGTATTTTGATGGCTCAACTAAGTTTGTATGGTATTTTAGGACTTGTTGGTATATTAATTAAAAGAATTATATTCAAAATATTTATCTCTCCCTTATTGTTATCTGTTTCCTATTATTTTGTATGTTATATTGCACAAGCTATTAGACTAGTGAGTATCTTGACTGTACCTCGTCTCTACTCCACTGAGGTTAGTCTTGATGCTTACTGGGTACCGACCATGGTGTACTCATACTACACTTCTGCACATTTTTGTGCAGAGCCAGGTATTGGAGATATCGGACTTGAGCAGAGTTATAGCGGGATCGTAAGGATTCAAGGTAGAGCTGCTTGGTCGTCGCAGTCCATTGGGGTCTTTTCATTTCATTGTACTGTTAATTTTAATCAAACAGTATTATATATTCGGTCCTCGTGATCATTCCATGTATTCAGTTAGAGTTCGTAACTTAGTACTACCAGTCTTGGGAGATTGTATATTCATATTTGTTCCGCTGTTAGTTTTGATTACTTATTTAAATTAAAACAAAAAAAAATGGCTTCAAAATATAATTAAAATCGACTTACCTAGTCTTAGAGACTAGGTGCCATCACGACGCCTGTGGTGGGAGTTTGGGTCGTGACAAGTTGGTATCAGAGCTCTAGGTACATAGGTTCTACGGGTCATGAACGTGTCTAATAGAGTCTTGCGGATCAGTAGGGAGATGTCTGTACTTATCTTCGAGAGGCTATAGAATTGTTAGAAAATTTTCACTTCTTTCATTCCTGTCGTGCGGATTTGTTGATTGTGGAATTTGAGCTTTTGTATCTCTATTCTCTCACAGATGGTGAGGACACGTGCTACCGGGTTAGTTGAGCAGGCATCCGCACATACTGTTAGGGCTGCAAGAGGCCGAGGTGGAGGCCGATGCAAATGTCGAGGAAGGGCACGTGCCGCGACTAGAGCACATGTAAGAACAACAGTTGAGGAGCCGCCAGTAGCTCTAGTTGGGGGACAGGTACCAGAAGCACCTGTTGTTACCCCCGGACTTCAAGAGACTTTAGCACAGTTCCTGAGTATGTTTGGTATATTAACTCAGGCGGGATTGAACCCTGTTGCATCAAATATTTCGTAGATTGGGGGAGTAGCTCAGACTCCTACCATAACTCCAGAGCAGCAGGTTCACGTTGGTCAGGTTCCGGGTATAATACCGGTACAACATGTTATTCTGGTTCGGCCTGAGGTCAGGCCAGAGGCATCAGAAGAAGAACAAAAGAGACTTGAGAGGTTTAAGAGGTACAATCCGCCTACTTTCAGTGGCACAGCTACAGAGGATACCCAAGTATTTCTAGAAAATTGTCACCGTATTCTCTGCACCATGGGTATTGTGGAAGTGAGCGGAGTTGCCTTTAATACATTTCAACTGTCAGGCGCAGCGTATTGGTGGTGACAAATCTATGAAGAAGGTAGGCCAGCCGATGCAATACCACTAACTTGGCTCAATTTTCGGAAATGTTCTTGAAAGAGTTTGTTCCCCAGACTATCCGAGATGCGTGGCGCACAGAGTTTGAACGGTTGCATCAGGGCACAACGACAGTGTCAGAATATGCTATCAGGTTCAGTAAGTTAGCCCGTCATGCACCTATCTTGGTTCCTACAATCAGAGAGCGGGTCCGTAGATTCATTGAGGGGCTCAATTATGATATTAAAATATGCATGGCTCGAGAGTTGCAAACCGATACTCCATTTCAACAAGTAGTAGAGATTGCGAGGAAGATTGAGGGTGTTCTAGGCGAGGAAAGGGAGTTTAAGGAGGCCAAAAGGTCTCGAAGCTCTGGAGGGTTCAGTGGATTTTACTCTTCAGCTAGGACCTATTATAGCGGAGGCTCAAGCAGTAGGCCAACTCAGTCCGCACATCAGATTACTCAGAGTGCTATAGTAAGTTCTTACGATGCACCACTGGCATGGGATTCCTATAATGGTTATTCCAGTTATCCGGCACAGACTCAGTACGAGCAACCGCGACCTCATAGGGGTTGTTATGGATGTGGTGATACTAGGCACATCATAAGAGATTGTCCGAGACTTGGGATGGGTAGAGTTCATCAGAGCATCCAAGTTACAAGATTTATTCAGTTAATACTCCACGTACACAGTCAGTTAGAGGTGGAGGACAGGCGGGTAGAGGGCGCCTAAGAGGTGGAGGCCCGACCTGTTGATATAATCGCTATGATTTGGCTGAGGCCGATACACCAGATGGTGTTGTTATATGTACAATCCCAATTTGTTATAAGAAGAATATTTTTCTTTAATTTGATTCGGATCTGAATATTGAGGTGAGTCCTCCTATTATGCTCCGCTTATGGGTGAGCTTCATAATTTTGTGACCCACTTATATGTTTATCCCTGTTGGGAGATTAAAAGATATGAGCCCGTGTCTGTCATTTTTATTTTTGGGCACCATTGAGGGCTATAAGTCCAAAAGTAATTTTTATTATTCATTACAGTGAGTTTGGTGTGTTTCGGAATAATTGATTCTAATTTTATGAATTATATGCCCTACCGGTATGATGGTTCATTATGTGTTGTGAAAACTGTTTATGAAATATATTGAAAAGAAGAAAGAAAGGAAACTGAAATTTCAGTTGGCACAATGTACAAAATACTTGTGATTTGGAGTTGAGGACGAGATCCTCGCATTTTTATATGATGTGAAATATTAAAATCGGGCTACAAGCCGCAGTGAAAGTTATATAAGGACGAGGTCCTTGTGGTGAAATATTTATGAGTTTAAAATTCTCCCTGTGTGAAATTTAATCTGTACAATAATATTAATAGGGAGTCGTACCTACTAGGCTTATTTGATAATTCTTGTATATTTTTTGTGCATATTCAACCATTTTCGTGCTGTAAACATTGAGTTTTAGCCTATGAGATGAGTGCCCAGGTGGCGTTAAATACGACTCATTAATCTGAGTAAGTAATCATGAGGTCTTCATGCCTCACATTCTGTTGTCAGTGTTGTGAAAATTTGAAAGGAGATGGTGGTAATATGAGATTAATTGATGATGCTGGAATTAATTATGAACGACTTTTAAGACCAGATATGCTGAGCATACATATGATGTATTTCATGTCCTGATATCATTGTCATAATGCAGTGCTTGTAATGCTGAGATTAGTGTTATTGATATATACATTGTGGTATTTTGTTGGGTTGTGGATGTGTTATTAGGAGTTATTTTGATGTTACTCTGACAAGTGGTTAGGCCTAATTACAGGGGAGACTCTGCCAAAATTTCTGAAAAATTTGGGAGATTGATATGTGCGAAAGAAGAGATAAATTATGTTATGCATTTTAGGGAGAATGATCCTAAGCGGGGAGGAATGTAACACCCCGGAAAATGTTTGAAGTACTTCAACACTATCAAGAAAGTTGATGTGTGCGTAGGCACGAGTTGCTATAGCCAGTTAAGACTAATACCGTGTGTTGTTGTGAAAAAAATTAGGCCTTTTGAAAATGTTGGAGTGTAAGAAATTGATCTTAAAGTTTACAAATATGGATAAAAGAAATAATCTCAAATGAGATGGTGTTGTCGGGCTTATCTCAAATGCGGTAACGGGGGATCAACTGTGAGTATATGTGTAAAAGTAAAATCATCGATTTGGTAACTTCAGAATAATTCTTAGCATGTTCGAGGACGAACGTTTGTTTAAGAGGTGGAGAATGTAACGACCCAACTTGTCGTTTTAAGAATTGACGCCCCGTTCAGTGACTTAAGGTATCGAGTAGCTTCGCAATATGTATTATGACCTGCGGGTGTGGTCGAGTTTGATTTTCGGAAGATTCAGAATTAAATTAAAAGAACAATTCTTATTTAAAAGCTTAAATGAAAAGAATGACCAGAGAGTTGACTTTTGAGTAAACCACTTCGGAATGGAATTTTGATGATGTCAATAGCTCCGTATGGTGATTATGGACTTAGGAGCGTGTCTGAAAAATTATTTGGAGGTCTGTAGAAGAATTTGGCTTGAAATGGCGAAAGATGAATATTTGGACCGGAAGTGGACATTTTGGTATCGGGGTCGGAATCTGATTCCGGAAGTTGGACTAGGTCCGTAATGTGACAATCGGACGTGATTTGATAGGTTTCGGCATCGATTGTAGAAGTTGAAGTTTCAAAATTTATTAAGTTTGAATTGGGGTGCGATTCATGATCTCGATGTTGTTTGATGGGATTTGAGGTCTCGAGCAAGATTGTGTTATGTTATGTGACTAGTTGGTATGATTGGACGGGGTTCCGGGGGTCTCAGGTGTGTTTTTGGGTGGTTTCGGATCATTTCAGGCTATTTCAGAACTGTTGTATCTGGTATATGATTTCCTTCTTCGCGAACGCGAAGAGGAGTTTTGAGGCCGCAGGATTTGGCCTTCGCGAACGCGAAGGAGGACTCGCGAACACGAAGGGATGTCTAAAGAACTTACGTGAACGTGAGGGGCCAGTCGTGAACGCGTATAAGGAAGGAGGGGACTGGGCCTGAAGTCATTAGCCTTCGCGAACGTGAAGCAGTAAGGCTTGAGGGCATCGCGAACGCGAGGGCTTGAACGCGAAGAAGAATTTGAGGTAGCTGGGTTTTTGGCCTTCGCGAACGCGAGATAGAGGCCGTGAACGCGAATAGGGCCTATCTGGGCAGAATTAAAAGTCCCACAAACGGGGGTTTGAGTTCATAACACAAAATCAAATTGGGACCTCGGTAGAAGGCGATTTTTGGAGAGATTCTTGCGTGGGTGTTTGGGGGTAAGTGATTCTTATCTAGTGTTAATTAAATTTCCATGATTATGTCTTTGAATCCATCATTTAATTGGTGAATTAAGTTAAAAAATTTAGAAAACCCTCTTGGTTTAAATTTAAGATTTGGAGGTCGATTTGTTATTGGAATTCAATAAAATTGGTATGGTTGAACTCGTATCGGAATGGGTTTTCGAATTTTATGAAAATTATGTCGGATTCCGAGAGGCGGGTCCCTCGTTGACTTTTGTTGACTTTTTGGAATAAAATTTTTAGTTGACGTATTATTATCCGGAATTGTTCCCGATGAATTTTAATGAAGTTGTACAATTAATTTGGATAGATTTGAGCTGTCCGGAGGTCAATTCAAGCAAGAAGGAGATTTTGGAAAATCGGCATAACTTCAAGGTAAGTGTCTTGCTTAACCTCGAGTGGGGGAATTACCCCTTAGACATCCAGTCTTATGTGCCATTCTTGAAATATGAAAAGCCGAGTACGTACACGGGTTTATATGTGCAAAATTTATTGAGTTAAAGTCTTGAAAATATTGTGTAGTAAATTGGATAATTGTTGGCATATATTTAATTAACTGTTTTCCATGCCTCAAATCACATTTATTGAATTTGTTTTTATATGACAATTTGATGTAATTATTACTTGTATATTTATGTGAATTCCGTGAGTTTGATGGTTGATATTCTTGGAATTTAATTTTCATTATGAGTTTTCCCTATGCAAATAATTAATTAAGCAAGCTTAAGAAGATGTGCTAATATAATTACCTAAATTTGGATTAATGAAGACTTTGCTTTATGCTGAATAATTTCTATCTCTGTTGATTATTTTTGTGGTGTTATACACATTGTGTGGAGCCTTTGGCTATTTGTTGTGAAATTAATTGATTTGGTTGTATCTTTGGAATTTGGTTGTGGCCATTGGGCAAATTGTGAGTTGTTTTTTTGAGAATATAAGGGTGGCATTCTACTGTTGATATTATGCAGATATAAGAGTGGCATTTCACTATTGTTGCGTTTGTTGGAGTATTGTCTGGGTGGAATAATAAGCGTGGCTATAGGAGAGATAATGGTGGCAATAAGAGCGATAAGGGTGGCTATTGATATTGTCAGGGCGGAGGGATAAGGGTGGCTGCTATAGGAGTGATAAGGGTGGCTATAGGAGAGATAAGGGTGGCTATAATGATGTGGAGTGGTTGCATTGGTGATTTTATATGATGTTGTGACTTTTCTTGTGTTTATTTTTATACCTTGTGCAATTTGTCTTGTTGTTGGTAAATTGATAATGGTCTGATTTATGTTGAAACTGGGAGCTTGTGGCTATTGCCAGGCGGATTATGAAAAGAAATGTGGGCACGAGGTGACGTGAGTAAATAATGATGATATTGGCACGTGAACTGTCCGTGCAGATGTGATATGAAAAATGGGCACGAGGTGCCTGGAAAAATATGATAATTTAATCATGGGCACGAAGTGCCGTAAAATATGAAAAGGGCTGAGACCCGTATTTTTATGATTATGAAATGAGATATCACATGGTGACTTTTTAATTGAAAGAATTATATTCAAAATATTTATTTGGAAGGATTTGTATTTAGAAAGTATTATATGAAAGAATTGTATTTGAGCAAATTACATTTGAAGAGATTTATTGAAAGAAATATATTTGAAAGATAATTATTTGAGAAAATTATATTTGGAAGAGAGTTATTTGGAGGAATTATATGTGCAAGACATTTATTTGAAGGACTTGATTTAATTCGGTGTAATTGTATTTATTAATAGTATTCTTGTTGTCTTGCTGATCCTATCACTGGTTGTTTTATGTTGCCCTTATTATTATCTATTTCCTATTATTTTGTATGTTATATTGCACAGGCTATTAGACTAGTGAGTGTCTTGACTGTACCTCATCTCTACTATACTGAGGTTAGTCTTGATACTTACTGGGTACCGACCGTGGTGTACTCATACTACACTTCTATACATTTTTGTGCAGAGCCAGGTGTTGGAGATATCGGACTTGAGCAGAGTTAAAGCGGGATCGTAAGGATTCAAGGTAGAGCTACTTGGTCGTCGCAGTCCCTTGGAGTCTTTTCATTTCATTGTAATGTTAATTTTAATCAAACAGTATTGTTTATTCGGTCCTCGTGATCATTCCATGTATTCAGTTAGAGTTCGTGACTCAGTACTACCAGTCTTGGGAGGTTGTATATTCATATTTGTTCCGCTGTTAGTTTTGATTACTTATTAAGTTTAAAAAAAATGGCTTCAAAATGTAATTGAAATCGACTTACCTTGTCTTAGAGACTAGGTGCCATCACGATGCCTGTGGTGGGATTTTGGGTCGTGACACTTTTTCATTTGTTGATGCACTTAGTTGCTATCTATCATTGTTGTAAAATTCCTGAAAGATTCTATATCTGGATTACCTGAACTTTAATTGTATAAAATGATTGGACTTAAACTACCGGATGTGAAAGCATGTCTATTCTTTGATGGAATTATTGAAAATGTACTGTAATTGTATAGCTCGTCGCTGCTTCTCAGTTCCTTATATATTTCTGTTACTTGATGAGTTGGTTGTACTCATGCTACACCCTGCACTTCATGTGCAGATCCAGGCGTGTTTGATCACGGAGGTCGTTGAGTTCGTGCGCGATCGAGTACCAGAGACTATGAGGTAGCTGCCGGTGTCCGCAGACGTTGTCTTTCCTTCTATGTTTTCTTTCTTTTCTGTATTGATACTTAGACCTTGTTTTTATTAGATTGGATATCTAGATGCTCATGATTTGGTGACAGCCTGATGTTTGGGGATATCTTTTCCGCATTTTATTTTGAATTCAACTCCGGATTTTGTAAAGATTTCTAGTATGAAAAAGCTTTGAATTATCTTTTTTTTTTTGTGAAATATTGAAGTATTTTGAAAGGTCGGTTTGGCTAGTACCATCGATAGGCGCCATCACGACAGGTTAGAGTTTTGGGTCGTGACAAGTTGGTATTAGAGCCTAGGTTACATAGGTCTCACGAATCATAAGCAGGTTTAGTAGAGTCTTGCAGATCGGTACGGAGATGTCTGTATTTATCTTCGAGAGGCTGCCGAACCCTTAGGAAATTTCACATTCTTGAATTCTTGTCGTGTGAATCTTTTGATTCCTGTAACTAAATTTTTGTTTTTCTAATTCTCTCACAGATGGTGAGGACGCGTACTATGGGGCATGATGGACAGCCACCAGTACCACCAGTCTGGGCCGTGAGAGGCCGAGGTCGCCGTAGAGGCCGCGGTAGGGGCAGAGGTGCAGCTCGCACCACAACTAGGGCAGCACCTACAGATCCACCCTGTGTGTACCAGTCTTGTTTAGGCGGTCTCTGCTCTGGCCGCATCAGTCACTTCTTAGGCCGAGGGATGTGCTCAGACTCCCTCCGCCCGCACACCAGAGCAGGTGGATAAGTACTAGAGGATACTCCATACCATAGGTATTCTAGAGTCCAGTGGGGTCTCGTTCACTACTTTTCAGTTCTCTGGGGCTGCCTTCAATTGGTGGGAGGCTTACGAGAGGCGTAGGCCGGTCAGCGCAACACCCCTTACCTGTCAGCAGTTCTCCGGTCTATTCCTGGAGAAGTTCGTGCTTCATTCCCGCAGAGAGGAGCTGCGCAAGCAGTTCGAGTAGCTTCGTCAGGGTGATATGTCCGTGAAGCAGTATGAGATGAGATTTTCAGAGTTGGACCGTCATGCTATCTGGTTGGTTCCCACAGACAGGGAGAGGATCAGGAGGTTCATAGATGGCCTCACTTTTCAGCTGCGATTGCTTATGACTAGAGAGAGAGTGTCTAGTGCTACTTTCGACGAGGTTGTCGACATTGCTCATTAGATTGAGATGGTTCGTAGCTAGGAGAAGGTTGATAGGGAGGCCAAGAGGCCTCATGGCCTAGGTGGATTTGGCGGTGTTCCTTCTGGGGGATAGCTCCAGCACGGTAGGGGTCGTCCATTCTTATATACTCAGACGGCTTGCCTAGTCCACCGTGGTGCATCATCTGGCCACGGGTCACAGAGTCATTAGCAGGGCTAGTCATCATTCAGTGCACTACCGGCGCAGAGTTCTGACCATGCATCGTCAGCTCAAGTTTCCACGGGTAGTTATTCTGGGCATTAAGAGCATCAGTTCCGTCAGCGGAAGGGTTGTTTCGAGTGCGGAGATTTTGGTCACATTAAGAGAGATTGCCCTAGGTTATTGAGTGTGGCTCCACAACAGAGTACTCAGTCGATGGCACCAGCACCAGCAGCTCCACCACCCATCCAGCCAGCTCGAGGTGGGGCTCAGTCAGCTAGGGTTCGCCCGAGAGGGGGAGGTCGATCAAGGGGTGGCCAAGACTATTTCTATGCTCTTCCTGCCCGACCAGATGCCATGGCTTCAGATGCTGTGATTATATGTATTGTTTCATTTTTCCACAGAGATGCCTCTATATTATTTGACCCTGGTTTAACTTATTCATATGTGTCTTCGTATTTCGCTCATTTTCTGGATATGCCCCGTGAGTCTCTAGTTTCACCTGTTTATGTGTATACGCCGGTGGGTGATACTATCATTGTGGACCATGTATATCGGTCATAAGTGGTGACTATTGGGAGTCTGGAGAGTAGAGTGGATCTCTTGTTGCTTAGTATGATCGATTTTGGTGATTTTGGGTATGGATTGGCTGTCTCCATTTCATGCTGTTCTAGATTGTCACACTAAGACTGTGACGTTAGCGATGCCGGGGTTGCCAAGGGTTGAGTGGAGTGGCTCTATAGACTATGTTCCCAGTAGAGTGATTTCATTCTTGAAGGCTCAGCAGATGGTTGAGAAGGGATGCCTATCTTATCTGACCTTTGTGAGGGATGTTAGTGCAGCGACCCCTGCTATTGATTCTGTTCCGATGGTGCGAGATTTTCCGGATATGTTTCCTGCAAACCTACCAGGCATGACGCCCGACAGATATATTGATTTTGGTATTGATTTTATGCCGAGCACTCAGCCCATTTCTATTTCACCATATCGTATGGCACCGACGGAGTTGAAGGAGTTGAAGGAACAACTTCAGGAACTCCTTGATAAAGGGGTTTATTCGGCCTAGCGTGTCACCTTGGGGTGCACCGGTTCTCTTTGTAGAGAAGAAGGATGGTACCATGAGGTTGTGCATTGATTACATGCAGTTGAACAAGGTCACAGTCAAGAACAAGTATCCTTTGCCACGTATTGATGATCTATTTGACCAGCTTCAGGGAGCGAGGGTATTCTCCAAGATTGATTTGAGGTCAGGGTATCACCATCTGAATATTCGGAATTCGGATATTCTTAAGACAGCTTTCAGGACCCGATGTGGCCATTATGAGTTCCTTGTGATGTCTTTTGGGCTGACCAACGCCCCAAAAACGTTCATGCATTTGATAAACAGTGTGTTTCAGCCTTATCTTGATTCGTTCATTATTGTATTCATTTATGACATCCTAGTGTACTCTCGTAGCCAGGAGGAGCATGCTCAGCATCTGAGGATTGTGTTACAACGATTGAGGGAGGAGAGAAGCTTTATGCAAAGTTCTCCAAGTGTGAGTTTTGGCTTAGTTAAGTGGCGTTCTTGGGGCACGTGGTGTCCAGGGAGGGTATTCAAGTGGATCCGAAGAAGATAGAGATAGTGCAGAGTTGGCCCAACCCATCCTCGGCCACGGAGATTCAGAGTTTTCTTGGTTTGGCTGGTTATTACCGCCATTTTGTAGAAGGCTTCTCATCTATTACATCGCCCTTGACTAAATTTACCCAAAAGGGTGCTCCTTTCAGGTGGTCGGTGGAGTGTGAGGAGAGCTTTCAGAAGCTCAAGACTGCTTTGACCACGACTCCAGTTCTAGTTCTGCCATCAGCTTTTGGTTCTTACACAATATACTGTGATGCCTCGCGGATCAGTATTGGGTGTGTTCTGATGCAGGAGGGTAGAGTGATAGCTTATGCTTCGCGCCAGTTGAAGACCCATGAGAAAAACTATCCTGTCCATGATCTTGAGTTAGCAGCTATTGTTCACGCCTTGAAGTTTTGGCGGCACTATTTGTACGGGGTCCATTATGAGATTTACATTGATCATCGGAGTTTGTAGCATCTGTTCAAATAGAAGGATCTTAACTTGCGTCAGAGGAGGTGGTTGGAGCTTCTTAAGGACTATGATATCACCATTTTGTACCATCTTGGGAAGGCCAATGTGGTGGCCGATGACTTGAGTCACCGGACGGAGAGTTTGGGGAGCTTAGCATATCTTCCAGCAACAAAGAGGCCATTGGCATTGGATGTTCAGGCCTTAGCCATCCAGTTTGTTAGATTGGATGTTTCTGAGCCGAGTCGAGTATTGGTTTGTGTGGTCTCTCGGTCTTCTCTTTATGATCGTATCAAGGAGCGTAAGTGTGATGACCCCCTTATGCTTGTCCTTAAGGAAACGGTCTAGCACAATGATGCTACAAAGGTCACTATTGGGGATGATGGTGCATTGAGGATGCAGGGCAGGCTATGTGTGCCCAATGTAGATGGTTTGCGTGAGCTGATTCTCCAGGAGGCTCACAGTTCACAGTATTCTATTCATCCGGGTGCCGCGAAGATGTATCAGAACTTGAGACAACGTTATCGGTGGAGGAGAATGAAGAAGGACATAGTAGAGTATGTATCTTGGTGCTTAAATTTCCAGCAGGTGAGATATGAGCATCAACGACCAGGTGGGTTACTTCATAAGTTAGAGATTCCGGAGTGGAAATGGGAGCGGATCACTATGGATTTCGTTGTTGAACTCCCACGGACTCAGCGGAAGTTTGATGCAGTTTGGGTGATTGTGGATAGGCTGACCAAGTCAACTCATTTCATTCCTGTGATGACTACCTATTCTTCCGAGAAGTTGGCTCGAGTGTATATCCGCGAGATCGTTAGGCTTCATGGCATACCGGTATCTATCATCTCTGATCGGGTACGTAGTTTACATCACGGTTCTGGAGGGCCGTGCATCATGAGTTGGGTACTCGAGTGGAGTTGAGCACAATATTTCACCCTCAGACGGACAGACAGTCTGAGCGCACTATTCAGATATTAGAGGATATGCTCCGTGCGTGTGTGATGGAGTTTGAGGGTTCGTGGGATCAGTTCTTGCCACTAGCGAAGTTTGCCTACAACAACTATTATCAGTCACGCATCCAGGTGGAACCGTATGAGGCTCTGTATGGTAGGCGGTGTAGGTCTCCGGTGGGTTGGTTTGAGCTGGGCGAGGCTAGATTATTGGTTACAGACTTGGTTCAGGATGCTCTGGAGAAGGTTAAGGTGATTTAGGATAGACTACGCATAGCCCAGTCCAGACAGAAGAGTTATGCGGATCGGAAGGTTCGCGATGTTGCAGTCATGGTTGGAGAGCGGGTCTTGCTCCGAGTTTCGCCTATGAAGGGCGTTATGAGGTTCGGGAAGAAGGGCAAGTTGAGCCTAAGGTTCATTGGTCCCTTTGAGGTGTTGCGGCGAGTTGGGGAGGTTGCTTATGAGCTTGCTTTACCTCCCAGTCTAGCGGGAGTTCACCTAGTATTCCATGTTTCTATGCTACGGAAGTATCACGGCGATCCATCTCACGTGTTGGATTTCAGCTCAGTCCAGTTGGAAAAGGATTTGTCTTATGCTAAGGAGACGGTGGCGATTTTAGATAGGCAGGTTCAAAAGCTGAGGTCGAAGAATATTGCTTCTGTGAAGGTTCAGTAGAGGGGTCAGCCGGTCGAGGAGGCGACTTGGGAGACCGAGCAGGATATGCGCAACCGTTATCCTCATCTTTTCACCACTTTAGGTATGTCTCTATGCTCGTTCAGGGACGAACGATTGTCTTAAGAGGGGGAGGATGTAATGACCCAGCCAGTCGTTTTGAGTGTATTAGCCCCGATCCCCTATTTACTTCTTTTCCCGTATCTGTTTCTGCTTATGTGACTTGCTAGGAGGTCTTATTTTTGATTTTGGAGTGTTTTGGGACACTTAGTCCCTAAAACGGAAGCTTAAGTCTTAGGATTTTGACCATAGTCGGAATTGTGTGAAGACGACTCTGGAATGGAGTTCCGTTAGCTCTGTTGGGTGATTTTGGACTTAAGAGTGTGTCCAGATTGTGAATTTGTGGTCTGTAGCTAATTTAGGCTTGAAATGGCAAAAGGCAAATTTTTGGGAAGTTTAACCGGGGGGTTGACTTTTTGATATTGGGGTCGGATTTTAATTCTAGAAGTTGGAGTAGTACATAATGTTGAAGGTGACTTGTGTGCGAAATTTGAGGTCAATCGGACGTGGTTTGGTATGGTTCGGCATCGTTTGTAGAATTTGGATTTTCAAGTTCATTAAGTTTGGATTGGAGGGTGATTCGTGTTGTTGTTGTTGTTTGACGTGTTTTGATGGCTAGACTAAGTTCGTATGGTGTTTTAGGACTTTTTGGTATATTTTGTTGAGGTCTCAGAGTCCTCGGGTGAGTTTCGGATGCTTAACAGTTTGAATTTGGACTTAGGCAAATTGCTGAAGCTTTGAAGCTTCTGGTATAATCGCACCTGCGATGGGTGGCCGCAGGTGCGGGCATGCACATGCGTTAGGCCAAGCGCAGAAGCGGTAATTGAGTAGATGGCCAGGCGTCGCAGGTGCGATGGAATTTCTGCAATCTGCGAGCCTGCCGATATGCTTGAAACTCCGCAGATGCGGAGAGTGAGCTGGAGGGAAAGATCGTAGAAGCGGACCCTTGTCTGCAAGTGCCCACACGCAGGTGCGACCTCTTTCTCGTAGATGCAGACCCAGTCCCTTAAGTCATTTCCGCACCTGCGAGGGAAATTTTGCAGGTGGGGCATCGCAGGTGCGACAGTAGGTCCGCAGGTGCGGAAGAACTGCGCAGAAAAACAGGATTTCAAGGGTTTGATTCCCATTTCAATTTTGGTAATTTGAGAGCTTGGTGTGAGGCGATACTTCGTGGTTTCTTCAAGAAGATTGTTGGGGTAAGTAATTCTAACTCGGATTGGACTATATTTCATGAATCTATTGCTATTTTCATCATCTTATTAGGGATTTGAGTTGTAAATTTGGGGAAAAATGATTGATACTTCATAGGCTAAAGTTTCGAGTTTTGGAAGGTGATTTGAGGTTGAATTCGAGTAATTCTTGTATGGTTGGACTCATGAGTGGATGGGTGTTCACATTTTGTGACTTTTGTCGGATTTCGAGACGTTGGCCCAGTGGCCGGTTTGAGCCTATTTCGGAATTTGCCTTACAATTTCATGTTTTTCTTGTGGAATTGATTCTTTTAGCCTATATTAATTATATAGTACTGCTTGTGGCTAGATTCTGGGCGTTTGAAAATTGATTCGAAGGGCAAAGGCATTGCGGAATAGGAAGGTTTTGCACGGTTTGAGGTAAGTAACATTTTAAAATCTGGTCTTGAGGGTATTAAACCTCGGATTATCGGATTATGTGAGTATTTTGGAGGTGACGCACATGCTAGGTGATGGGCGTGTGGGCGTGCACCATAGGAATTGGGACTTGGTCTATTCCGCTAGCCATATGCTCTCCCTGTGTTATAGAAATTTGACTGCAAATCATGTTAGAAATCATGCTTAGGCTATGTGATGGTACTGTTGGGACCCGCATATGTCGCGTACTTGTTGAATTAGCTGCTAATTATTGTCTTGTACTCAGTCATGGTTTTACTTGTGTATCATATCTCAGCCTCTTCTTGGTTCTTGTTGATACACTATGTTATCTTTGTTTGGGACGATCTTTGTGATTTCCGAGAGCACGAGAGACTAGAGAGGTTGATGAATGAGTGAGGCCGAGGGCCTGTCTGTGAGGTATTGATACTATGGCACGTGAGTTGTCCGTGCGGATCCATATATTTATACTATAGCACGTGAGTTGTCCGTGCAGATATAGCGCTTGGGCTAAAAGGAGCCCCTCCGAGTCTGCACACCCCTAGTGATCGCAACTACCTATTGAGTGTGAGTACTGAATGATGAAAGCCGAGTGATTTGAGCTGTTGTGACGAGGTGCGTGACTGTTGCCCTGAGAGGCTGTACTTGCTTTTTCATTTATTGATCCACTTAGTTGCTATCTGTCGTTGTTGTGAAATTCCTAAAAGATTCTATATCTGAATTACCTGAACTTTAAATGTATAAAACTGATTGGACTTAAACTTCCGGATGTGAAAACATGTCTATTCTTTGCTGGAATTATTGAAAATGAACTGTAATTGTATAGCTCGTCACTACTTCTCAGTTCCTTATTTATTTCTCTTACTTGCTGAGTTGGTTGTACTCATGCTACACCCTGCACTTTATGTGCATATCCAGGTGTGTTTGATCATGGAGGTCGTTGAGTTCGCGCGCAATCGAGTACCGGAGACTACGAGGTAGCTACCGGCGTCTGCAGACCTTGTCTCTCTTTCTATGTTTTCTTTCTTTTCTGTATTGATACTTAGACCCTGTTGTTATTAGACTGGATAGCTAGATGCTCATGACTTGGTGACACCCCGATGTTTGGGGCTATCTTTCCGCATTTTATTTTGAATTCAACTCCGATTTTTGCAAAAATTTATGGTATGAAAATGCTTTGAATTATCTTTTTTTAAAATGAAATATTGAAGTATTTGGAAAGGTCGGCTTGTCTAGTACCATCGATTGGCGCCATCGCGACAGGTTAGTGTTTTCGGTCATGACACGGTTGTAACGACCCGACAGGTCATTTTGGTAGCACGGGTAGGTGCACGAGGTGTTAAAATAGTGATTTCAGACAACTCCAGGGAAGTTCTTAGCACGTTCAAGGACGAACATATGTTTAAGTGGGATAGAATGTAACGATCCGACCAGTCGTTTTGAGCTCTAGCGCGTCGTTCGGCGGTTTGTGGCCATGAGAAACTTCACTTAAGGTATTATGACTTATGCGTGTGGTCGGAATTGAATTTCGAGGAGTTCAAAGTTGATTTGGAGAGAATATTCTAAATTCAGAAGATTTAAGTTGGAGGAATTGACTAAGTGTTGATTTTGAGTAAACGACCTCAAAATCGGGATTTTAGGTTCCAACAGGTTTGTATGATGATTTTTAACTTGGGCATATGTCCGGATCGAGTTTTGGTTGACCCGGAAGTATTTCGGCGCCTATTATGGAAGTTGGCATTTTGGAAGAATTTCATAAATTTGGGTTGAAGTTCATTTCAATGTTATCGACGTCCATTTGAAATTCTGAGCCTGGGAATAGCTCCGTGTGGTGATTTTGGTATTGGGAGCGCGTACAGATGTGGATTTGGAGGTCCGTAGGCCATTTGGCTAAAATTGGAATTTGAAGGTTTTTGAGAAGTTTGACCGGGAGTGCACCTTTTGGTATCGGGGTCGGATTCCAATTCCGAAAGTTTCAGTAGGTCTGTAATGTCAAATGTGACTTGTGTGCAAAATTTGAGGTCAATCGGACGTGATTAGATTGGTTTCGGTATCGAAGGTAGAAGTTTGAAGCTCTAAAGTTCATTAAGCTTGAATTGGAGTGCGATTCATAGTTTTAGCGTTGTTTGATGTGATTCGAAGGCTCGACTAAGTTCGTAATGTGTTTTGGGATGTGTTGGTATATTTGGTTGAGGTCCTGAGGGCCTCGGGTGGATTCCGGATGGTAAACGGATCGAGTTTAGACTTGGAAGAAATGCTGAGGCAGCTGATATCTGGTGCAATTGCACTTACGTGAAAAAGGCCGCAGGTGCGAGCCCGCAGGTGCGGCGATGTGGTCGTAGAAGCGACATTTGGATGGAGCTGGGATGTCCACAGATGCGAGGAAAGCTCCGCAGTAGCGGAATGCGAGCTGGCAGCTGGAGTCGCAGAAGCGGAAAGTCTCCGCATGAGCAAGACCGCATGGGCGTGTTTGGCATCGCAGGTGCGGTGCTATGCTGGGTAGAGGATATGCGCACGTGCGAGGTTTTGGCCGCACCCGCGAGACCGCAGATGCGGCTGATGTACCGCAGGTGCGGAAGGTAAGCTGGGCAGATTGATTTAAGAACGGGACTTGGCTCGTTTTTCTTCCATTTTTCACTTGGTTGGGGGCGATTTTGGAGGGCTTCAAGGATGGATTTTCATCATCTATGACAAGGTAAGTGATTCTCGCGTATTGTGAGTTAAATACAAGATTTATACATGGATTCAAGCATGAAAATTTGTAGAAATTTGGGATTTTGAAGAAAAACCTAGAAATTGGTATTCTTGGATTATGATCATGAATTTGGGCATAAAATTGTGAATAAATTATATATTTGAGTTCGTAGTGCTATGGGTAGTGTTTGTCTTCGAAATTTTTTGAAATCCGTGCACGTGGGCCCTAGAGTGATATTTATCGACTTTTCGAGCGGAGTTGGAAATTGTTGTAAATTGAATTATAATGAGTATTAGAGTATATATTTATGGATTTGCACCTTTATTGACTAGTTAGGGAGCGATGGGCATCGGTTTGAGTTGTTGGAAGGGCTTGGGAGCCGGTTATGGAATTTCGTAGCGAGGTAAGTCTCCTTTCTAATCTTGTAAAAGGGAATTAACCCCTTAGATGAATCAAATTATTATGTGCTTCTATTTGTGGGGGCTACGTACGCACGAGGTGACGAGAGTCCGTGCGTAGCTACTATTATGCTTATGTCCGGGTAGTCTAGGACCCATATCATATTGTACTTGCGATGTTTGTCCCCTACTTGTTAATTTAGTTGTTTAAAACATTTAGAAACTCGATAAGGGAATTGTAAAAAGGTTAAACTTCATTTACTTGACCGTCAAACGAGAATTTGAAATTCTTGGAATATTTTCCCCTTAATAAATCTTGAATTGGTTGTTTAATGTATTTTTCTCTTTTGTGGAGCAGGCCGAACGCCTTGATAGCAGATAGATGCATCTATGGTTCGTGCTGTTCGACCCTCGGCAATGCACAATTTAGATATTATGTTGGATCGGGCCGTACGATCTCGACATAATTTGCGCATGATAAATCTTTGAAACCAATTATAATTGATATTGCTTCTTTGGCTTGAGATATAAATTGTTAAATGATGAGAATGAGTTTGGAAAAATCTCCTATTAATAAAAGAATTGTCCGCTCACTTCTTGTTATTGAGTTTACAGTTATTTCATACAATCCATGCTTAAGTATAATATCAGTATTTATTGTTAGCCCATAGTAAGTGTCGGAGTCGATCCCTCATCACTTCTTCTTCGAGGTTAGACGACATACTTACTGGGTACGCGTTTATTTACATACTCATACTACACTTACTGCATATTTTTGTGCAGGTACATATATGTTTAGTGGCCTCGTGGGCGCAGAAGCGCGGTTATCGCGGGGATTTAGGTGAGCTGCATTCTATACTACGATCCGCAGCTAGCAGAGTCTCCTTCAGAGTATTTATATTTTTCCTGTCCAATTTGTATTCCGGACAGATGTTGTATTTTATTTTACATTCCTAGTTGAGGCTCATGCACTTGTGACACCGGGTTTTGAGGTGATTATGGGTTGTCCTGTATTGAAATGATTAAAATTATTATTATTTACTCTGTAAATTCCATCTTTTACTATTTAATTGAAGGAAATACGATTTCAAAAATATTAAAAATGAGAACCAAGTTAAGTATTTATTTTTGGCTTGCCTGACAGCGGTGTTTGATGCCATCACGAACTTTAATGGATTTTTGGTCGTGACAACGGTGGATGGACGTTAGGGTTAAGGGCAATCCTAGAAAGTTTGTTAACGGCAGGGGTGGATCTGAATGAAAAGTATAACGGGGGACAAACTTAAACTATATACCATAGTAGAGGGGTAATTTTGGACCTTTTCCCTTTATAACCCTATCCAAAAGCCTTCCAAATAAAGATCTCCTAATCAATCTTTAAGATTGCCAAGCGAAGCATGCAATAAGCAACAATTGTCACACGACATAGAACAATGTCAAGTTGCTCACACAAGAAAGCAAAAAAAATAAAATAAAAAAATTAAAATGAGAGAGTGTTACTAGTGAAAATCCTCATGGGCACTGTAAGGCGATGGTAAGTATAGATAAATAAATGAGAGAGGTCGGTTGGTGAAAACCTTTCGGGGGACTATCGGTCGAAGGTGAGATGTGATTTGATGCAAACGATTGGCGCAAAGAGGCCAACTTCAAAGATGAAAGGGAACACCAAGAATAAAAGGTAGATTGGTTGGATAGATTTATCCGCTCAGTCCAAAATGCATGCCATGATCATTAAAGTCGGCTACCACATTCAAAAGATTCCTTTTTTTTTCTTCTTCTTTCTTTCTCCCCTAAAGTGACATCTTTACTTAAATACTATTCCTTCTCACTTCTACATCACGTCATTGTGTGCATTTGCATTATTCTTTTGAGTTAGTCTTTATTAAAACAAACAAGAAATTATTTCAAAATTTGTTACCAACATTCTCACTGTACCAAGCGAGTTCTATCCTAGTACATAAAAGAGCTGAGGAAGCAACATGAACAATAAGCTGTTGAAGTTAAACAAGATCTCAGAGTTCATACATACGGAAGTTCCAAAGAGAAAAGTTTGCTGGTCTATTTGTTTAGAAGCCAACAAAGAAATGGCCGCAAAATTGATTATCGTTCCCCAAAAGTGCAAAACAAAGGATGCGGGGAATACGCAGCATTGGCAAAGGCACATGTCCAAAAAGGTCGCTAAGCAATACTTGCTTCATAGAAAATTTGATAGCACTACGGACACAAACTGGTATTGGGTACAAGAAAACTAAGTTTGATTATAAAGGAAAAATTGCCTTGCCATGGGAATAAGGGCCAGCGATACCATGGACATCCATGTATGAAACAGTCGGGGGTGACGTCGAAAAGCCCAGGTCTTCAGAAAGCGATATAGAGTATCCGAGCATCTCAGTACCACACTGGCAGAATCGGTTCTTCGACAGCAGTGGCCGTGAATTCAAGCCACTATGGGAATCGAGGCCACAAATCAACCACCACATTGTAAATTCACAAAGTTTCTTTGTTTGAAACAGGAACAAAGCAGTGCAGCCTGAAGATTCTCAAAGGACGAATATCACCAAAGGTAAGTTCCGCAAAATCTCCATTTTCTTTTATTCATTACTGTTCATATAGACCGTTTAAGTAGCTTAACCCAGGTAAAACCTTTTCTCCTAGGGGGATTCAGCTCATATTTCTGGGTAGAAGTTGTAACGATCCAGCCGGTCGTTTTGAGAGTTAGAGCCCCAAACCCCCTTTAACTGCTTTCCCCATATCTATTTCTGCTATTGTGACTTGCCGGGATGATTGGTTTTGAGTTTCGGAGTGTTTGGGACACTTAGTCCCTAAATGAGAGCTTAAGTTTTAGAATTTAGACCGTAGACAGAACTGTGTGAAGACGGATCCAGAATGGAATTCCGTCAATTCCCTTAGCTCCGTTGGGTGATTTTGGGCTTAGGGGCGTGTCCGGAATGTGTTTTGGGATCCCGTTGCTCATTTAGGCTTGAAATGGCGAAAGTTAAAATTTTGGAGTTTTGGACCGGTAGCGGAAATTTTGATATCTTGGTCGGAATACAATTCCGAAAGTTAGGTTAGGTTCGTAGTATTGAATATGACTTGTGTGAAAAATTTGGGGTCAATCAGACGTGGCTTGGTTGGTTTCGGCATCGGTTGTCGAATTTGGAAGTTTAAAGTTCTTTAAGTTTGAATCGGAGGATGATTTGTGATTTTAGCATTGTTTGATGTGGTTTGAGGATTCGACTAAGTTAGTATGGTGTTTTAAGATTGGTTGGTATGCTTGGTTGAAGTCCCGAGGGCCTCGGGTGTGCTTCGAATACTGAACGGGTGAGTTTAGCTGTTAGAAAGATCCGCTGGTGTTCAGGTATTGGTCTCTTAAGTTTGGAACGCGGATCGCGGCAGAATTTTGCGTCAGTGGTGGAAGTTCGCGGGGGCGGAGGAAATTTCGCGGAAAACGGTGGAATTCCGCGGGGGGCGAAATGCGGTTCGCGGCTGCGGCAGAATTCCGCGGACTGCGGTGAGGTTCGCGGGGGCGGTGAGAATTTTGCGGTCAGCGAAATTGGAATCCGAGGGTGCACTATAATTACGAGATTTGGGGTTTTATTTTCATATTTTGACCTAGAGAGCTCGGGTTTTGATGATTTTCGAGGGATTTTCAAGTAAACCAATGGGGTAAGTGATTCTAATTCAGTTTTGGCTAAAATACATGATTATATCACTGATTTCATCATTTGATTAGTTCTTTGGGGTGGAAAAATTGGAGAAAATAGTAGAAACATCATAAAATGGGTTTTGAGAGTTAAATGTCGATTCAAAGTCGGATTTTGACAATTTTGGTATGGTTGGACTCGTGAGTGAATGGGTGTTCGTAATTTGTGATTTTTACCCAATTCCGATACGTGGGCTCGGGTTGACTTTTTAGGGCAAATTTTGGAATTTTTGTTAAAATGTTGATTTCTTTAATTAGATGAGTCTATTATGGTGGTATTTATGATATGTAATTGCTTTTGACTAGATTTGGTCAATTCGGAGCTGGATATTCGTGGGAAAGACATTGTGACCGATTAATTGAGCTTGACTCGAGGTAAGTGGCTTGCCTAACTTTGTGTGGGGGAAATCTCCTTAAGATTTGGAATTATTGTGCTATGTGAGCGCCGTGTACGTGAGGTGACAAGTACATACACGGTCTAGTTGTGGTAAAACCTGATTTTCTTACCGAGCAGCAATATGTTTTCCTATTATGTTGAGCTATACCATTTTAATGAGTACTAATCTATTTTCATTCTTAATTGAGTTATTCCAATATGCGTAGCTATCATGTTTAGTCTAATACAACATGTCTATGTGTCTTAATTGTGTATGTGAATTATGTGCAGCATGCTTAGTGAATTTCCTGCTTCTTCCTTGCCTGGTACTTAGTTTAAATTGTAAGAATTTCGTGATGTAGTTGTATTTTTATCATTCGCACTGCATATTTACTTTGGGACTATGGAACGGTATTCCGGGAGATCCCCCTGTACTGCATATTTACTTTGGGACTACAGAACGGTATTCCGGGAGATTCCACTATACTTCATATTTACTTAGGAACTACAGAACGGTATTCCGGGAGATCCCCTATACTGCATATTTACTTTGGGACTATGGAATGGTATTCTGGGAGATCCCCTGTCTTGCATATTTACTTTGGGACTACGGAACGGTATTCCGGGAGATCCCTTGTCTTGCATATTTACGTTTGGGACTACGAGACAGTATCTCGGGAGATCCCATGTGGTGTTTCTGTGTTCTGAGTTGTTACCTTCTATGATTTCATTGTTGTTAAATTCCAGCCTTTATTTTATTGCGGTATTACACTCTATATTGTTTTATTGTATATTTGCCAGTAGGGCCCTGACCTGACCTCATCACTACTCGACCGAGGTTAGGCTTGGCACTTACTGGGTACCGATTGTGGTGTACTCATTCTACTCTCTGCACATATTTTTCGTGTGCAGATCCAGGTGCACCTTATCAGCCATACTATCAGTGAGCCGGGACAACTTTGGAGACTTCAAGGTATATCTGCCGCGTCCGCAAACCTCGGAGTCCCCTTCTACTCTTTCTCATGTCCATGATCTTCTGTATTTTTCCCTTGTTAGATTTTGATGTATAGAGACACTAGATTTTTCCTTTTGTAGTTTGTGATTCACGATGTTTCGGGTTTTGGGATTTGTTGTGTATTTTTGAATAGTTAGTTAAATTTATATTTTTAATTCATTATTCCGCAAAAAAATAAATAAAAAAAATGTTAGGCATACCTAGTTGTAGAGACTAGGTACCGTCACACGGAGGGGAAATTGGGTCGTGACAGAAGTACTCTTCGCTCAGGCTGTTTTACGTAGCTTAACCCAGGTAGAACCTTTTCGCCTAGGGGGATTCAGCTCATATTTTCGGGTAGAAGTACTCTCCGGTCAGGTTATCTCACGTAGCTTAACCCAGGTAAATGCTTTTCGCCTAGGGGGATCCAACTTATATTTCCGGGTAGAAGTATTCTTTGCTCAAGTTGTCTTACATAGCTTAACTCAGGTAGAACCTTTTCGCCTAGGGGGATCCAACTCATATTTTCTGGTAGAAGTACTCTTCGCTCATGCTGTTTAACGTAGCTTAACCCGGGTAGAACCTTTTTTTCCAGGGGGATCCAGCTCATATTTTCGGGTAGAAGTACTCTTCGCTCAGGTTGTATTACGTAGCTTAACTCAGGTAGAACCTCTTCGCCTAGGGGGATCCAGCTCATATTTCGGGTAGAAGTACTCTTCGCTCAGGCTATTTTACGTAGCTTAACTCAGGTATAACCTTTTCACCTAGGGGATCCAACTCATAGTTCCGAATAGAAGTACTCTTCGCTCAGGTTGTTTTACGTAGCTTAACTCAGGTAGAACTGTTTTGCCTAGGGGGATCCAACTCATAGTTCCGGGTAGAAGTACTCTTCACTCTTGTTGTTTTACGTAGCTTAACCCATGTAAAACCTTTTCGCCTAGGAGGATCCAACTCATATTTTTGGGTAGAAGTACTCTTCGCTTAGGCTATTTTATGTTGCTTAACTCAGGTAGAACCTTTTTCACCTAGAGAGACTCAACACTTCATCAATATTACAGGGCGCCAACCCCTGGTTGCATTCCTTTTCAGTAATACAAGGTACCAACCCCTGGTTGCATTCCTTCCTAGTAATACAGGGTACCAACCCCTGGTTACATTTACTTTTCAGTAATACAGGACACCAACCCCTGGTTACATTTCCTTCTTCGTAATACAGGGTGCCAACCCCTGGTTACTTTCTTTCTTAGTAATACAGGGTACCAACCTCTGGTTACATTCCTTCTCAGTAATACAGGGTACCAACCCCTAGTTAGATATGCCTTTAGTAACATAGGGTACACCACTCCCTAGTTGATTTGAGCTTAAATGCAGGATACACCACTCCCTATTATCTTTGTTAATATAGGGTACACCATCCCTAGTCGCATTTTCCCAACATAAGGTATATCAATCCTTAGTTGAGACATCATTTTGACAAGAAGGGTACAGTATTCCAAAAAAATAAATCATTATCATATTTTCCAAGGGTACACCATTCCCGACACTTTAGTGCTATTAATAAAGAAGTAGTTTCGAATTTTGTTACAATAACTCACGAAATTTTTCTAGTGAAAATCGGGGCAGAAGAATTTCGTTCTTTGGTTTGTTTTGGTGTCTGAGCAGGTTTTACCTCGAGGCACAGGGTTTGAGATGACCAAAAGAAGAATTCTCAATCCAGAATAAACAAATGAAAATAAAAAGAAGTGAATCCAAAATGCAGAAGTGTATGAAAAGATATAGATTCCTCAAGACATGACTGAAGTCACGTGCATTACATTTCCTGTTTTGATTAGAAGAAGTCATAGAAGAATAAACTAGCACCTGTAGCTAGCAAGCATCCAGTTTCAGATTAGAGTCTGCATGAAGAACCAGTCAAGACACAAGATCAAGTTTTAGAAGATTTATAGATAGGATATTGTATTTTCCTTTTCTTTAATGTAATTTTCTTTTATTTTTAATATAATATACAAGACCGCGGACCGGAGTCTCGACGGAACCTCACTCGACTATCCAATTCATCATTACATCATTCTCCTTGAACTACATGCTACCTGATTCCCTTATAACCCAAGATATGTAGGCTGTCCACAACCAGGACTTGGTTGTACCCTCTTATTTTATTTATTTTCCTTTTTTGAATAATGGTTTGGTCAAATATTAGTCACATGGCTCACCTTGTCTTTGCTTGAAAACTCTTCATGTGTCCAAGCAAAGAGGGGTATGCTGTGAGCACCTAATTTTTTACTATATTTAATATTTTCACCACTTTCTTTTAGTATTTAAATAGTTTTAAGTTTAATTTTGATATTTTAGATTTTACTTAAGAATATGAAAAAAAAAGAAGATAAAAAGCAAAAAGGAAAAAATCGAGATAAGAAAAGAATGGATTTGTTATGTAGTTAGACTAACGTTTCTTAATAAAAAGAAAGTTACTTCTACTCTTTATAGGTGGACCCCTCACAAATGGACAAAATGGGTTACAATTCACCTGCACATGGACTGGGGGACTCATGGTAGGCTATAATCCCGTATTTTAGTCGATTATTGCACTCTAATTTAATGCACTTTACTTATATTGAGCTTTAATTAGGCGTGTTTTGCACTTATTGTGTGTTTTATGTATTGTAGGAGTGATTCCGATCTATGTAGATGTTGTGGAATGAATTCATGCTATTTTTGAAGCTTTGAAGTCTGAATAAAAGCCCAAGGAATAAGTTTGAATCGTGTTCGAGGATCAACGGATGATAGTGCACTTTAAGAACCCAACGAAGAATCGAGCATCATACTGCGCATTGTCCAGTAAAATGCACATAACGATTAGCTCAGAAATCCGTTTGGGATCAACAATATATCGTTGGAAAGCTATTTAAAAGGGATACAACTTTCATGTTTTACACTTTCCCAAATTCCCAACTGATACCACCCACGTGTGGGACCAAATGCACGATCGCGCACTGGGCGCACACAAGTGCGCGAGCAGGTCCCCAGGTGCGCGACCGCACATGTCCTGTCCGGGAAAAGTCCTATTTCACTAAGAAAATGGTAGTTTCATCCAGTTTTGTTTTGGGGTATATTAAACACCCCAAAACACCATTTTAGAAGGACTTTTGACATACCTTAGACCTAGGGAAGCTAAGGAGAAGGGGGAGAAGCAATAGCACAAGGATTTCATCATTCCTTCCTCACTCAAGATCCAGGTTTGGATTGTATTTATGTTTCCTCTACTTTTATTTCATTTGTGAAGAACTTCTCCATATATATATATGGAGTAGTTCCTTTTGGGTTTTGATGGATTTGGTGTATTGATAGTTGTTTGTGGACTATAACTCTATTTTTATGTATTTGAATCATTTTTGGAAGATATAATTGTTGCATCTATGTTCACTTGTTCTTGTAATCGAGAGAGGAATAAGTTGTGATATATTTTTACTATATTGTTGGTTTAGTTCATAGATTCTTCTAAGTAATCGAAAGAGGCTAGTTGAATCCTTGATTAAACCTAGTTAGGAGGATAATTGAAAGAGGTTCTCCTAAAGACTAATCCATTACGCATTCTTGCATATCTTCACCAAGCTTAAATTGGTTCATTATAAGGTTGAGACTTAATCGAGAGAGGATTTTCTACTAAACAATTGTACTGATAATTAAGTGAATTCGAGAGACTCACTTGGACATTAGAAGTGAATTTTCTAGAGTTAGATCCCAAACAATTATCTTGCACCTATCCTATCAACCTATATTTTCTCCCATTGATAACTCCCTTGCTTACCTTTGTTGCGATTGTCATTAGTCAATAGTTGTAGATTTAAGAGTATTAATTATATAAATCCACATTGTTGATCCTCCTGGATAGCAATCTAGCTACAAACTACGATAATACTATTTAACTCCAATCCCCGAGGACACGATATTTTACTATACTATCTTTGACTAGTGAGCACAATTTAAGTGTGTGTTTTGTGCTCGTCTAAATTTGGCGCCGTTGCCGGGGATTAGCAATAAAACTGTTGGAAATAGTTTGTAGTGCTAATTCAGGAATTTATTTTTATTTTTACTTTTATTTTTGTTCTTCACGGGTTTCTCCTCCGTGTGCGGGCAACATGTTAAGTCTGTGTTGCATGATACGATCTTCTTGTAGAGAAGTAATATCCTACAAACCGGAATTGGAAAAACACCAGCGAAAACTAAGGAAGGAGAAAAAGTTTACCGTAAGGTTCTTGGGACAACCTTCAACCCAAGAACATATGGCCAATAATGATGACAGTGAGGTAGAGGCAGCCCATAGAGCTGTTGAGTAAAATGTCGAAGAAAATAGGGGTCGAAGATTCAATCTAAATTGACCCTTGATTGAAGACCAGTTCGAGAATGTGCTACCAAGGCCTGGTAGAGCATTGGGTGACTATGTCAGACCAGTCTACAATCAAGGATTGTCAAGTGTTAGACCACCTCCAATTGCAACCAATATTTTCGAGTTGAAGCAAGGTTTGCTTCAAACCATTCAAAGCAGCTGCATTTTCAGAGGGAAGATGAACGAAGATCCAAACACGCATCTGATGGACTTCGAGGAGATTATGAACACTTTTCAATATAATGGGGTGTCACAAGATGCAGTATATTTAAGGGCATTCCCCTTTTCACTTAAAGATGATGTGAACCAGTGGCTTCGAAGCTTTCCAAATGGATCAATTAGAACATAGGAGGAAATGACTAGAAAATATCTTGATAAATATTTCTCCTCAGCCAAGATGATCAAGTTTAGAAGAGAAATCCATAACTTCTACCAGAAAGAGAATGAAACTATTTTTGAAGCATGGGAGAGGTTTTAGGAGATAGTTAGAAGGTGTCAACATAGAGGAATTGAACTCTTGATGCAACTCAAGGTTTTTTGGGATGGATTGACACCGGCCTTGCATAGAACTTTGAGCAATGCAGTTGGAGGCCCTTTTATGAAGAAGACTCCAGAGGAGATAGTAACAATTCTTGATGAATTATCCGAAGATGCTAATCAGTGGCCCTCTAAGAGTATGGAAAGAATAAAATCAACTGGTGTTCACCAAGTTGATGCTACTATATCTACGAAAGTAAAACTTGATGCTATGGCTAAATAAAAATGGAAGCTAACTGTAGCTTCGATGCAAAATGTACACCACAACTTGTGATGTATTTGGAAGAGGACACCCCACCCATAAGTGTCAAGCCTCAACTGAGGAAGTGAATATTGTAGAAAACTATAATGCAATAGATCAGAGGCACCCCGACTTTTCATGGAGTTCACCTGGGGGTACTGCAAATGCATGGCAACAAAACAACCCTAGATTCCAAGAACAAGGAGCTACAAGTTTTCAAAATCAGCAGATGCAGTAGTATCACTCTCCATAGTCGAATCAATCTAGCATGGAAGAACTTATGAAGACCTTTATTATCAATATAGATGCGAGGCTTGATACCCATGATGCAGCTATCAAAAAATTGATTACATCTTTTCGAAGACTAGAAAAACAGGTTGGGCACTTAGCTACTCTAATGTCGGAGAGATCCCCACGAACACTTCCCGTTGATACTAAGAGAAATCCAAAAGAAACAGTAATAGCTGTAACTCTAAGAAGTGGGCAAGTGTTGAAAGACCCCACCCCGATCCAAAATGAGGTGAACATTGAAAAATAAAGTGAGAAGTAGTTGAAGGGTGATGTTGATAAAAAGAATAAAGGCCCGATGAAAACTGAGAAAAAGAAGGAAGAAAAATCAAGAAAGGAGGAATATGATGTGAGCAAGCAAATGTCTGCGCTGCCTTTTCCCCAAAAGATGAGCCGAGAAAAGCTGGACAAGCAGTTTGAGAGATTTCTAGATGTGCTAAAACAGGTTCATGTAAACCTACCATTCACAGAAGTGCTCTCACAAATGCCGGCTTATGCCAAGTTCTTGAAGGAGATTCTGACAAAGAAGAGGAAAACAGAAGAGACCTCAGTGGTCAAGCTCACAGCGCATTGCAGTGCAATATTGCAAAACAAACTCTAACAAAAGTGTGGAGATCCAAGGAGTTTTACCATACCTTGCTCTTTAGGCACTACTAATTTTGATAAGTCTCTATGTGATTCTGGTGCCTCAATTAATTTAATGCCTTTATCTATTTACAAGAAATCGGAGAAGGAGATTGGAGAGATAAGATTTGCACTAATATATTTACAGCTGGCAGACCAAACGACTCTAATACCCGTGGGAATAGTTGAAGATGTCTTAGTTCGGTTAGATAAGTTTGTGTTTCCTGTGGATTTCATAGTGGTTAATATGAAAGAGAACAAGGAGGTCCCCCCATCCTAGGAAGACCATTCCTAGCAACGGGTAGAGCAATATTAGATATACATGAGAGAAAACTCATGCTTAGAGTGGGCGATGAGACTATGACTTTTGAGATGGATGTAGAAACGGGGGTAAAAAGGGAGTAGCTAGCTGCTAGTGTTGTGTGGAAAATGAAGGGAGAGAAAGAGAAGACTGCGGCGAGAAAAAAAGATAAGTGTGGGGTGTATCCAAGGAAGGCCGAGAAAAGCTGTTTGCATGGATATGTGCATTTGTTCGGGCACAAGGGATGGATCCCAACTTCGATTCAAACCCCGACTAAATGTTCAGGGAAGTTGTCCTTACCTCTTTCTTTTTATTTGTATGTCATAGGGACATGACACAATTTAAAGTGTGGGGTAGGGATGTATATATGTATAGAATGTATAAATGTTTATATGTATTTTTGTAATTCATTTGATTGAAAATTTTAAATTTTTTGATTTTTCTTAATGATGGATGTCATTCGACAGGTTTCTTGAGGGATTAAATTGAAGAAATAAAATATGTATATTATTTTCTTTAGGTAGTATAATAATTCCCCCTTGGTTTTTCTTTGTGCCGCAGTTCTTTTTCAAGGGTTTTGTTTGAACCAGGTGTAGTTAGTTTTATATTTTTTTAGGAGTAGGAGATCTTGTGCTGTGATTTTAAATGAAAGCAATATCTCTTGACTTTATTATGCCTTGAGAATAGTATGTGCTTTAGTTATGATGCTTAGGCTCAGTTTCTAACTCTTGTATAAGCACCTTAAATTGTATGATCTTAACTTTGCTTAACTGCTTTGACTAGAGTGTCTTGATAGTCCAATCTTGAGTGAGTTATGTGCCATATGTGTGAGAGGTTTTGTGTTATTCTGTGCATTGCATTTGATGTCTAGAACTTGTCCCATGTGTTTGCAAAGTGAAATAGTAGTTTAGTTAAGTCTTGGAAGTGATATAGGCATTTCTTTGTTGAGCCAGCTATACGCTTTTACCCACCAAATTGTTATGTATCTCAGTTAACCCCCTTTGAGCCTATAATCTTGTTTCTTTGGCAACCACATTACAAGTCTTACCCTTTTGTTTGAATTAACTATCTATTTGATCCATTTACCTCTCGTTGGCACTTGAATTGGGTATGAACTTTGTAAAATTTGAAGTGTGGGGTGGTTGGTTTGGCTTTTGAGTGGAACTATTAAAATAAGAAGAAAGGTGCACTGTTGTGAAAAAGTATGAGCCACTTGAATTGAAAAAGAAAATGAAGAAAAAAATAGTTTATATTCATTGATAGTGGTAACTCTTGATGTATTTGTGCTTAAAGAAGTTGGGAGTTGACGTATATTGATATAAAGGTGGAGTTATGGTTTGACATAAGTATGGAGTTTTAAATGGTTAAATTGTATGTATTAAAGTGCTTTGGGAGTTGTAGTCACGTTTATATCAAATATATCCTACCCATCCCGCAACTTACATTACAACCAAATAAAGTCCTACTTGATCCTTGACTGAATAAGCTCAATTAGTAGAGTAGTACACTACGAGCAAGCTTATGGTACATTTTTTGTTGCACATAAATGTTGTTATGAGAGTGAGAGAATGCTTCCTATCTTGAGTTCCTAAGTGTTCTTAAACTTTAGTTTTTGTGGAACTACTCTCTATTCTTGTGTGAGGGAACTTGATTCATGAAGGAATGATAATGTCATTGACCTCTGTGTTAGAGTAAGTGAGCAAGTTGTGAAAAATGCGTGGTGATATTGAGTCAACTCTTGCGGCGAGGATGTTACGGTCTTGTGCTTAATCTGTTATATTATTCTTGGTGTGATGAGTTAGGAGAGTTGTTTAAAAATGTCATGTTTATATGAAGTGTAGATTGATTGCTCGAGGACGAGCAATGGTTTAAGTGTGGGGTGTTGATGGTAGGCTATAATCCCGTATTTTAGTTGCTTATTGCACTCTAATTCACTGCACTTTACTTATATTGAGCTTTAATTAGGCGTGTTTTGCACTTATTGTGTATTTTATGCCTTGTAGGAGTGATTCCGATTTATGTAGATGTTGTGGAATGAATTCACGCTATTTTGGAGCTTTGAAGTCTGAGTAAAAGCCCAAGGATTAAGTTGGAATCGTGTTTGGGGATCAACGGATGATAGTGCACTTTAAGAACGCAACGAATAATCGAGCAGGCATACTGTGCATTGTCCAGTAAAATGGACATAACTTTTAGCTCAGAAATTCGTTTGGGCTCCAAGTATATCGTTGGAAAGATATTTAAAAGAGATGCAACTTTCATGTTTTACACTTTCCCAAATACCCAACTAATACCACCCAGGTGCACGACCAAGTGCGCGATCAACTGCGCAAGCACCAGAACGGTGTGCAAAATGCGCGACCAACTGTGCGAGTAGGTCCCCAGGTGCGCGACCGCGCATGTCCTGTCCGGGAAAAGTCCTATTTCGCAAAGAAAAGGGTAGTTTCGTCCGTTTTTATTTTGGTGGCGGATTAAATACCCCAAAATACCATTTTAGAAGGATTTTTGACATACCTTGGACCTAGGGAAGCTAAGGAGAAGGGGGAAAAGCTATAGCACAATGATTTCATCCTCCTTACCTCACTCAAGATCCGGGTTTGGATTGCTTTTATGTTTCCTCTACTTTTATTTCATTTGTAAAGAACGTCTCCATATATATGGAGTAGTTCCATTTGGGTTTTGATGGATTTGGTGTATTGATATTTGTTTGTGGATTATAACTCTATTTTTATGTATTTGAATCATTTTTGGAAGATTTAATTGTTGCATCTATGTTCACTTGTTCTTGTAATCGAGAGAGGAATAAGTTATGATAATTGAAAGAGGTTCTCCTAAGTAATCGAAAGAGGCTAGTTGAATCCTTGATTAAACCTAGTTAGGAGGATAATTGAAAGAGGTTCTCCTAAAGACCAATCCATTACGCATTCTTGCATATTTTCACCGAGCTTAAATTGGTTCATATTGTAAGGTTGAGACTTAATCGAGAGAGGATTTTCTACTAAACAATTGTACTGATAATTAAGTGAATTCGAGAGACTCACTTGGACATTAGAAGTGAATTTTCTAGAGTTAGATCCCAAATATTTATCTTGCACCTATACCATCAACCCATATTTTCTTCCATTGATAACTCCCTTGCTTACCTTTGTTGCGATTGTCATAAGTCAATAACTGTAGATTTTAGATTATTAATTATATAAACCTTAACTGTTGATCCTCCTGGATAGCACTCTTGCTACAAACTACGATAATACTATTTAACTCTAATCCCCGAGGACACAATATTTTACTATACTATCTTTGACTAGCGAGCACAATTTAAGTGTGTGTTTTGCGCTCGTCAGGGACCACACGTTTTCTCTAAGGGATTTTTCTTATTCTCCATGCACATCACACACTTTTTGACTCACAAAAACACAATGCAGAACACACATTTTTTGACTCACAAAAAGATAATACACATCATAAACTTTTTGACTCATGTTATCCAATTCACACCCCGAAAATACTCTATAAAAACACACACTCATTTCCACACCAGAGGGATGAACCCTATTCCCTCTATTTTCTTTCTTCAAAAAGAGCTCTATCACCCAAAAGCTACACATATCCTTCCTGTAAAAAAACAAAAGCAGCGGCTCTTTGTTCTTGAATAATACACAAAGCAAACGGACCTGGGAAGCAAAAACAGAGGAGAGCATAATCCTCTCCTTCCTCATTGATTCATCATCATCTTCATACCACAAAGACAATGTGAAACTTTCTTCTTCCTCCATGAAAGTCTAGCCATGAACACCCCGAAAATGCCTCAAGTTCCAGTTCCAAAACACCATTAAACCAGTCAAAAACGACCTCCAAATCATCCCCCTAAAATTGCCCCGAAACCCCCCAAAATAACAACTCGAAAACAACCCGTTTTCCCCCATAAAACAGCAGCGTTTTTGGGATCGAGTTCAGTTAAAGCTCCGATCGTTGATCACTAGTTCCGTTCGAGTTCGCCGGCGAAGGTTCACGGTCTCTGTTCGAATCTTTGGTTAATAGTTTTCACTGCTTTTGCGTTTCAAAATGGTTGGCATCAGATTTCATAATATAAAGGTCCATCTTTTATTTTATGTTTTCAATAAGATTGTTGTTTTGTTTATTTTCCCTTAATTATATGTTCTACTGTTTCCTTGACTTGTTAGTCCCTTTTGGCTTATTTTTATTTAAGTATTTTATTGATTTTTGTTTATTCTTTTCATGTGAAACTAGTTTAATGCCATGTATTATTGAGCTTAGTTTAATTAAATGTTTAAGTGAATATGTATTATATTTGTGCTTTATTTAATCAATTCCATAGTCTTATATTTTTTTTTAATTCTAATATTACCTTGTATCTCTAAGATTTAAATAATTTTGACAATGGAAGAAAGAATGAGTTTTGAGAGTAAGTTTTATGAGTTTAATTTTCATATGCTATGCTGAACGTCTTGTTATTGAAAAGCATTATTAATGATTTGTAGTTTCTTTCATTACTGTTTGCACGACTAGTTCTAAGAATTAATTGTACTTTTTGTCTTATCTTTGGATAGTGATTTGCACATAATTGATCTTGTTCATATTTTTTAGTTAAATCATACATTTCTTCCACAATGCCAATTCCATAATATTCCTTCCTTATAATAATCTCAAACTTGGGGAGAGATGATGCTTGAATACGTTAGTATGATTTTGTCACTTTAATTGAAAAAACCCTTTAATCTATAATATATTATTTTGCGGGTCGAAAATAGGTATGACACTGTTCACAAATAGTGAGTTTTGTCTACCTTGTGATTTGTTTCTACACAAAGTATTATTTGCGGTTACTATTTACGGGTACTACATATAAAAAAAATATTTTTTTGTGAAAACATAACATCGGAAGAAGGGAAGGTTAAGATTAACAAGTTCAATGGCAAAGATTTTGGATTCTAAAAAATATAAATAGAGTATTATTTGTACCAGAATAAATTAAACTTACCTCTGACTATGGTAAAACTAGAGAATACATCCAAAGTGGATTGAGATCTATTATATCGCCAAGCTCTTGGTATGATTCGTTTGACGCTGACACGAAATGCAGTGTTCAACATCATTAACGAGAAGGCCACTACAGGTCTGATGAAGGCATTATCAAGTATTATGAGAAGTCACATGCTTCAAATAAAGTCTATTTGATGCATCGATAGTTCAACTTGAAAATGACACAAGATGGATCTGTTACAGAATATATCAATAAGTTTAATATAATTTTTTACTCAATTGTGTTCTGTTAATATAACATTCGAATAATGAAGTCAAGACATTGATTCACATATCATCTCTTCTAGAGAGTTGTTTGCAAGAGTAATTGCAGTTAAAAGTTCATCGGGAAGTACCAAACTCAAATTGGATGATATTAGAGACTTGGTTCTAAGCAAAGATATTCGCCGAAGAGAATTAAGTGATTCCCCAGGATCTGATTTCAACACCGAAAGTAGGGGAGAAGCAGTCAAAATGGACAAAGTCATGGTCGTGGAAAATCAAATTCAAGGAGAAGAGGGCAATCCAAAAATCGTAAAGACATTACGTGTTAGAATTGCGATAAAAAAGGCCACTACAGTAGTCAGTGTAGAGAGCCAAAGAAGAAGAAGAACGATCAATACAAGGATGATAATTCAGCAAATGCAATTGCCGAACAATTGGGTGATGCACTAATTTGTTGTGCAGACAGTCCAGTCGAATCTTAGATTCTAGATTCAGATGCATCTTTTCACTCTACCTCATGCCAAGAATTATTACAAAACTATGTTGCTAAATATTTTGGGAAGGTTTATCTAGAAAACGACGAAGGTAAAATTCATATAAAGACTTCACAAGGGATGATATGAAAATTACAAAATATCCGACATGTTCCTGGCCTCAAGAAAAATCTCATGTCCATGAGCCAGACTGGCAGTGAAGGATACACAGCAGTATTCAGTAATAGATCATGGAAGATAACCAAAAATATTTGGTTGTGGCACGAGGCTTCAAGAAAGGGACAATATATGCAACTGCAATACAAAGATAGTATAGCAATAGTTAACCATGGTCGTGATGCAACATTGTTTCACCGAAGGCTCGGGCATATGAGTGAGAAGGGAATGAAGTTGTTGGCATCCAAAGAAAAATTGACAAACCTCAAGCATGTTAAATTAGGTTTGTGCGAAGATTGCATTTACGGGAAATAAAAGAGAGTTAGTTTCTCAAAGGCGGGAAGGACGCCAAAGAAAGAGAAACTGGAACTAGTGCATACAGATGTGTGGGGCCCAACTCATGTAACTTCTTTGGGAGGCTTACGCTATCATGTCATCTTCATTGATGATTTCACGAGAAAGATACGAGTTTATTTTTTGAAAATTAAATATGATGTGTTTGTTACCTTTAAAAGATGGAAAGCTGAAGTTAAAAATTAGAGAAGCTTAAAGTTAAAATGTCTGAAGTCTAACAATGGAGGAGAGTATGATAGTTAATAGTTTAAAGTATTTTGCTCTGAGAATAGGATCAAAATGATCAAGACAGCTCCTGGAACACCAAAACAGAATGTCGTTGTTAGGAGGAAGAACAACACCCTAGATGAATGAGCTAGAAGTATGAGAATACATTCTGGATTGCCAAAATATTTTTGGGTTGAGGCGGTTCATACAACAACTTATCTCATAAACAGGGGACCCTCTGTACCACTGCTCACGTTTAATTCACACCCCAATTAAGGGAATATGAAATGATCGTTACAATAATAAATCCAACACGAGTCGAGATCAAATTCACAAGGAGTTGATTGGGTATTAAGGTAAATACTTAAGAGAGCAACTCGAAATAACTAAATTTTAACTTCCAAACAAAATGTGTATCAATTTTACCAAAGAACTACTAATGATTTTGACTAAGCTAGCAAATAAGTAAGAATTGAAATATTTTTGACGTTTTACCAGGTGTAAACCTAATAGGTAGAGTAAATTTATACTTGCTTGACAGATCGGGGTTATTGTGACTTTCAATACTTAAGTACTCATTCAATACCTCGTGGTTAAAGAGTTATTATACCCAATTTAGCTTTCTCAAGTCTAAATAGGTCAATAAAGGCAATTGAATATGAGTCCAAGTTAGATTATCCCTATCTCTAGTTAAAACCCTCTAATTAAACTAATTAATATTTTAACTAGTTCAATTTCTTGTTAGCCGAGTTTTTCTAGACTAAATTCCTCTTTCTCAAGTAAGAACAAAGTCAAATAGGCATGAATTAATGTTTGCAACCATTAATTCTAACTTTAAGGCATAAACAAGGCTAAATAACACTAACCCAATCAATAGAAAGCATTAGTATTAAATATCCATAAGTTTTACACACTAGGGTTGGATCACAATCCTAGATAAAAATGTGGCTACTCATGCTTATAAACATAGAAAGATGAAAAGAAGAAGAAATTAAAGACATAAAACTAAAATTAAAGGAAAAGGTAATTGACCATCTCTAATTGTAGCTCAAAGTTTCTCCAAATAGCTAAAAATAACGACCTAGCAGTTGCTACCATAAAGCGATGCCCTAAAAATGTCATAAAGTCGTATTTATAGGGTTCCCAAATTTTCTAACAAAAATGCCCTTCGGAGGGTTCTGCGGCCGCACTTCAGTTGGTTCGATAAAGTGGTGCTTTCAGTAGGAGGAGTTCTGCGGTCGCACTTTAGCTTCTGCAGCATCACTTGAATTTTTGCGGGCCGCATTTGAGGAGGCTTCAAACTTTTTCAATTGCACATTCTCGTATCTTTTAAGCTTTATCAGTGCAAACCTGTTTTGTGGACCAAGAGCGATTGCACATTTTAGTCTGCGGACCACACTTTTGCCCAAAATCTTTGAAGCTTCATTTCTTCTTATGCGGCCACATTTCATCTTCTGAAGACCCCACTTGATTTTACGGCTGCAGATGTGTTGGTAGGTTAGAAACCCATATTTTAGTCATAATTTGCACTCGAATTACTATATTTTACTTGTGTTTGAGCTCAAAGAATAGTAAATTTTACTTATTACATATTTTATGCCTTGCAGGAAGTGATTCTGAGTTCAAAAGATAATCGGGAGCTAAATCAAATAATTCAGAGCTTTGAAGACTGAGTAAAAGCCCAAAGAATTAAATCGGGACCGCGTTCGGGAGTCGAGAACTGAGTCTGGATACCAAAAAAATAAAGAAACAAATTATTCTGTAATATATACACAGCCGCGTCGCGTGGGTCGGTGCATAGGGCGGCACGACAGTGTATTTTTGCTGCTGTCCGTCAGAAATTGCTCTCTGAACTTCTCCACTGGCACACCGCAGGGCGCGGCGCGCCTGTACAAATTTCTCAGAGTGTTTCCCTGTTTCGGCTTGGAAATGGTTGTTTTGTACGGGCCCGCTCCTACATGATATAAATACACCAAAAATACATTTTTGAAGTGACTTTTGACCTTGGAAGTTTTTGGAGAGCATTGGAGGCTACAAGACACAAGATTTCATCATCTTTCCATCAATTCAATATGAGAGTTTGGATTGTAACGTTGGATTGATGTTTTCTTACTCTTTAATTCTATTTGTGATGACTTCCTCCATGATTATGGAGTAGTTTCTATTAGGATTTGATATGATTTTGTGACTTGATTGTTCTCTATGGATTTGATCATTGATTGATTATTTGAATTTAGTGGAACAACTTTAACTCTACTTGTGACTATATTCATAATTGTGTTTAATCGGAAGATGAGCATAATACTAAATATTATTGTAATGCATGCCTTAATTCATTGTGGTACTTCTTTAAAGTAATCAAAATAGCTTTGTGATCTACATTTTTGAATTAATATTAAGAAATATTCGAGAGAAATTTTTCTTAGACCATTCTTACCAATAGATTTTTGTAAGTTTCACTGCACTTTATATTAGCTTATTTGAATGGTTTAGGTTTCATCGAGAGAGGAACCTAAATTAGAATAATAGGATAATAACCTGTTGAATTCGAGAGAATCAATAGAACATTAATAGTAAAATTATACAGTGTCAATTCTAGAATAATAATCTCGCAATTATCATATCATGACCCGTATTTCTCACATTGATAACAACCTTGCTAGTCTCTAGTTCTTAGAGATCAATTGTCATTTTCTTTACTTTTAATAGTTAGTTGTAGTTCATAATCATTCCAACCAAAGTGTTAATCATTCTGAATAGTATTTAAGCTAGAAATCACTTGAACATTATTTAAATCCCTGTGAAGACGATAATTAAACTATACTATCTTTGGCTAGCGAGCATCAATCTCGCGTTATGTTTTGCACTCGTCAAATCGCCGTTACCGTGTATTGGCAATCAATAGTGTTCAAAATTAGTTTTTGGTGCTAATTCAGGAACCAATTTTATTTTATTCTTCACGGGTTTTCTCTTCTGTGTGCAGGTAAAAGATTTTTCTTCTCTGGCGTATGACTCGATCTTCTTCAAAAGAAGTGATTCCATACAATCTAGAGGTGGAAAAGTATCTCCCACAATTGAGGAAAGAGAAAGAACTCACCGGAAAACTTTTGGGGCAACCTTCAACACAACAACACATGGCAATGATGATGGGATATACTTAGTTGCAAGAGAGGCATCACAACATAGAGAACAAGCTGAATGGTTAGCAGCTGAAGCATCCCTTAGAGCTGCTGATGAGACTATCGAAGATGATGGGGGTCGAAGATTCAATCTAAATCGACCCCTGGTTGAAGATCAATTCAAAAATATAGCACCCAGGCCTAGGAGAGCATTGGGTGATTATGTCAGACCAGTCTACAATCAGGGACTGTCAAGTGTCAGACCACCACTCATAGAAGCAAATAATTTTGAGTTGAATCAAGGCTTGCTTCAAACCATCCAGAACAACTGTGTCTTTAGAGAGAAGGCGAATGAAGATCCTAACAACCACTTGATGGACTTTGAAGAAATCATGAACACTTTTCAGTACAATGGAGTGTCAAAAGACGTAGTCTATTTAAGGGCATTCCCCTTTTCACTGAAGAATGACGCGAAGCACTGACTTTGAAGCTTACCAACTGGGTTGATCATGACATGGGAATATATGACTAAAACGTTCCTTGATAAGTACTTCTCAGCTGCAAATGCAGTGAAATTCAGTCCGCCAGAAGGATACTAAAACGGTCTTCGAAGCTTGGTAAAGATTCAAAGAGATAGTGAGAATTGTCAGCATAATGAAATTGAATTGTGGATTCAACTCCAGGACTTTTGGCTAAAACTAATGAAATTGTGCAAGTTGCAGGAATGTCAGAAATTTGGGCTCTTATGAAAAAATCCGACTCACACAAAAGTGTTCCGACTCACAAGGCAAGAAGGAAGATGCTAACCAATGGCCCGCTGAGAGTAATGATAGAAGAAAATCAGCTGGGGTTCACCAGGTAGACTCTAACACATCAGTGCAAGCCCAGCTAGACAATATGACCAGAGAGATAAGAAAGTTGCCAAGGTCCAAAACCAGTCATCCTCGGTTTATGATTTTTTTGGAATGGGTCATCCAACGCACGAGTGTTAGGCCTCGACTACAGATGAAGTGGTAAATGCTATGGGGAGCTTTGAAAGAGGCAACTACCAAAGTGGCAATAATTTTAACTTCATGGGGCAGAGGCACCCAGGTTTTTCTTGGAGTTACCAGATGGTAGTGCGAATGCATGGCAACAGAATATTTTCAGATCCTAGGGACAGGGAGCTCTAGGTTTTCTCAATCAGCAGAGGCAGTAATACCAGCCTCCACAGTCTAGCATGGAAGATCTGATGAAGGTCTTTATTATTAAGACAAATGAGAGGCTTGAAACTCATGGAACATCCATTTGAAACTTGGAAAGACAGGTTGGGAAACTTGCTACTCAATTGTCTGAGAGGGATCGACGAACTCTCCCTGCTGATACTGAAAGAAATCCAAAAAAATAATAAATACGGTGTCTTTGAGAAGTGGTCACGTATTGATGGACCCCATTGCAAAACAAAAAGATGAGTTGATTGAAGGACATGTAGAGATTGTGAATGAGTAGAAAAATAACAACAATCAAGAAGGTGAAGTGAGGGTAGATTATGGTCTGAAGAAGAAGGAGAAGACACTCAGAAGAAGAAGAAAGATGGTAATTCAATGAATGAGGAGACTGAGGAGAGCAAATATATGCATGCTCTACCTTTCCCTCAGAAGCAGAGAATAGAGAAGCTGGACAAACAATTTGGGCGTTTCCTAGATGTGCTTAAGCAGGTGCATGTTAATCTACCTTTTACAGAGGTACTCTCTCAGATGCTACCCTATGCTAAGTTCCTGAAGGAGATATTGTCCAACAAGCGTAAAGTGGAAGAGACATCGATTGTCAAGCTCACAAAGCATTATAGTGCCATTATGAAAAATAAGTTCCCTCAAAAGTGTGGAGATCCAAGGAGTTTTACTATACCTTGCTATTTAGGAAGTACTAAGTTTGAAAAATCTTTGTGTGATTCAGGTGCTTCTATCAATCTTATACCTTTGTCTATTTTCAGGAAATTAGAGGGAGAGATTGGAGAAATCATATCGATATTTGTTTCCTTGCAGTTGGCAGATCAGACCACAATCATACCTGAAGGAATAGTGGAAGATGTGCTAGTTCGGGTGAATAAATTTATATTCCTTATGGACTTCATTATGGTGAACATGTAAGAGAATAGGGAGGTCCCTTTGATTTTAGGAAGACCTTTCTTGGCTACTACTAGAGCTATTCTGGATATTCAGGAAAGGCATCTCATACTCAGAGTGGGGGAAGAAAGAGAGGTCTTCAAAATGGAAGGATAAATGTGCCCCCTAAAAGAGCGAGCTGGAGAGAGTAAGCATGATAAGTATGGAGTCTACCCAAAGTGTAATGACCCGGCCGGTCGTTTTGAGTGTATTAGCCTCGATCCCATATTTACTGCTTTCACCGTATCTCTTTCTGCTTATGTGACTTGTTGGGAGGCTTTGGTTGTGTTTTCGAAGTATTTTGGGATACTTAGTCCCTAAAGCTATAACTAAAGTTCTAAGATTTTGACCGTAGTTGGAACTATGTGAAGACGACTCCATAATGGAGTTTCGTTGGTTCCGTTAGCTCCGTTGGGTGATTTTGGACTTAGGAGTGTGTCCAGATTGTATTTTGGAGGTCTGTAGCTAAATTAGGCTTGAAATGGTGAAAGTTAAAATTTTGGGATGTTTGACCGGTAGTGGACTTTTTGATATCGGGGTCGGATTCTGATTTCGGAAGTCGGCGTAGGTCCGTAATATTGAGTATGATATGTGTGCAAAATTTGAGGTCAATCGGACGTGGTTTGATAGGTTTCAGCATCGGTTATAGAAATTTAAAGTTTCAACGTTCATTAAGTTTGAGTCGGAGGGTGATGCGTGTTTTTATCATTGTTTGATGTGATTTGAGGGCTCAACTAAGTTCGTATGGTATTTTAGGACTTGTTGGTATGTTTGGTTGAGGTCCCGGAGCCCTCGGGTGTGTTTCGGATGCTTAACAGATTGAATTTGGATTTATGCAGATTGCTGAAGTTTTCTGGTTTATGGTGTTTTCGCACCTGCGGTGGGGAGACTGCAGGTGCGGACTCGCACTATAGAAGGAGGAGCGCATATGCGGATTTGCGAAGCCCAGACTGGGTTCGCAGATTCTAGGAAAATGCCGCATCTGCGATGCGCGCAGATGCGCTAGAGGAATCGCAGGCGCGAAGGAAGACCGCAAAAGCGGAGCATTGTCCACAGGTGTGCACACGCAGATGCGACCACCTGATCACAAAAGCGGTCCCAGTCACCTTAAGCCATTTCCGCACCTGCGATGGAATTTTCGCAGGTGCGACTAGAGGTCCGCAGGTGCGAGATCGCTGGGCATAAAAGGGGAAATTGTGAGGGTTTGATCTCATTTTTATTTTGGGTCTTTGAGAGCTCGGATTGAGGCGATAATTCAAGGATTTTTCAGAGAGAACTTTGGGGTAATGATTCTTAACTCGTTTATGGTTGTATTCCATTAATCTATAGTTGGATTCATCATTTAATTAAGGAATTTGGTTGAGAAATTTGGGAAAAAGTTGGAAGGTTCTTCAAATAAATTATTGAGTTTTGATTCGGATTTTGATATCGTATTTGGATAATTTTGGTACGAGTGAACTCGTGAGTGAATGGGTTTTCATATATTATGACTTTTAGCCGATTCTGAGACGTGGGTCCGGGTAAAATATTTTGGGCGATTTTCTAATTTCTTGCTTTAGCTTTGATTTCATTAATTAGATTAATTTCTTATAGTTGTATTTATGGTATGTAATTGATTTTGGCTAGATTTGGGCCATTCAGAGTCGGATATTCGTGGAAAAGGTATTGTTACCGATTGATTATTCTTGGTTCGAGGTAAGTGGCTTGCCTAACCTTGTGTGGGGAAAATCCTCTTAGGATTTGGTATTGTTGTGATATGTGAGCGCCGTGTACGTGAGGTGATGAGTACGTAAACGGGCTATTTGTTGTAAAACCCGATATATTACTGAGTAGTAGCTTTGATTTCATTAATTAGATTAGTTTCTTATAGTTGTATTTTTGGGTTTTACAACAATTACATACCATAAATATGTGTAGTTATCCTGTTTAGTCTAATATCGCATGTCTACGTGCTTTAACTGCTTATTTGAACTCTGTGAAGCATGCCTAGTTGATTTCCTGCTTTTCCTTGTTCTTTATCAGTATAACTGTAGAAATCTTGCTGTTAACTGTTGTATTTGTTGATTTGAGCTGTGTGTTTACTTTTGAGACTACGAGGCAGTTCATCGGGAGTTCTCCTTGTACCTTTACTTTTGAGACTACGAGGCGGTACCTCGGGAGTTCTCCCTGTATATTTACTTTTGAGGCTATGAGGCGGTTCCTCGAGAGTTCTTCCTGCACATTTACTTTTGAGACTACAAGGCGGTACCTCGAGAGTTCTCACTGTATATTTAGTTTTGATATTACGAGGCGGTTCCTTGGGAGTTCTCCCTGCACATTTACTTTTGAGACTACGAGGCGGTACCTCGGGAGTTATCCCTGTATATTTACTTTTGAGACTATGAGGCGGTACCTCGGGAGTACTCCTTGTATATTTGTTTTAGGACTACGAGACGGTATCTCGGAAAATCCCCTGATGTTTACCCCTGTGTGTTGTACTGTTGCCTTGCTGTGTTTTCTTTTGTTAAATTCTAGTCTCTTATTATACTGTATATTCTCCTGCCTTATTTATTATTTACCAGTGGGCCTGATCTGACCTCGTCACTACTCGACCGAGGTTAGGCTTGGCACTTACTGGGTACCGTTGTGGTGTACTCATGCTACTATTCTGCACATGTTTTGTGTGTAGATCTAGGTACTTCTTATTAGCCCCGCTATTAGCTGAGAGTTCTTGCTGTTGTACAGAGACTTCAAGGTACATCTGCCGCGTCCGCAGACCTTTGAGTCCCATTCTATTCTCCCCTATGTCAATTATCTTCCGTACTTCTTTTATTAGACTCTGGTGTATAGAGATACTAGTTTCTTCCTGTAACTTGTGACTTATGATGTTCCGGGTTTTTGGATGACTGTGTATTTATAGAGTATTGGTTATTGTACATGCCGAGCGAGATTGTTACTAGTTATTCAATTATCCACTGCTGTTAGTTGCCAAGGTTTACTTTCATTTTGTTATTTTCCGCAATTTGTTAGGTTTACCTAGTCGTAGAGACTAGGTGTCATCACGACGTTATACAGAGGGAGTTTGGGGCGTGAAAAATTGGTATCAGAGCTCTAGATTCATAGGTGTCCTGAGTCACAAGCCGGTTTATTAGAGTCTTGCGGTTCGGTACAGAGACATCTGTAATTATCTTCGGGAGGCTATGAAACTGTTAGGAAAATGTTTTTTCACTTCTTTGACTCTTTGTCGTGCGAAAAAGATTGTTGACTTCAAAATTCTAAACTTCTGTATTCTATTCTCTCACAGATGGTTAGGACACGTACAGGCGGATCTGATGACCAAGCACCTGCGCCCCCATCTAGAGCCGCGAGAGGCCGGGGTCGAGGTAGAGGCCGAGGACATCCACGTGGTGCAGCTAGAGCACCCGCACGAGCTACTACAGAGAAGCCCCCAGTAACTCCAGCTGGAGGGAAGGCACCAGAGGTACCTGTTGCTGCACCAGCCCTCAAGGAAACTCTAGCCCAGTTTCTGAGCATGTTCAGCACCTTAGCTTAGGCTGGATTGATTCCACTTGCTCTTGCCAAATCTTAGGCCAGGGGAGGAGCACAAACTCCTATCGCCGGTACCCCAGAGCATGCGAGTTCAGGTAGACCAGGATCCAGAGATCATACCAGTGCAACCAGTAGCTCCAGTTCAGCCTGAGGTTAGGGCAACCATTGTTTAGGCAGAGCAGCTCATACTTGAGAGGTACAAGAGGTACCATCCTTCTACCTTAAGTGGATTGGCGTTAGAGGATTCCCAGGGTTTTTTGGAGGAGTGTCACCGTATTCTCTGCACTATGGGTGTAGCGGAGTCGAGTGGGGTTTCTTTTACTGCATTCCAGCTTAGAGGAGCAGCCTATCCGTGGTGGCATGTTTATGAATTGAGTAGTCCGGCTGAGGCAGCTTCACTTACACAGACTCATTCTCGGATATGTTTTTGAGAGAGTATGTCCCTCGGAGCCTCAGGGATGCATGGAGCATGGAGTTTGAGCAGCTGCGCAAGGGTGCGATGACTGTCTCAGAGTATGCAGTTCATTTAAGTGATTTGGCCCGACTTGCACCGGCCTTGGTTGCCACAGTTAGAGAGAGGGTTCGTCAGTTTATTGAGGGACTCTACCCCAGTATCAGGATTAGTATGGTCAGGGAGATGGAGATGGATATTTCTTACCAGTAGGTTATGAGTATTGTTAGGAGGTTGGAGGGCATGCTAGCTCGGGATAGAGAGGAAAGGGAGGACAAGAGGTCTCTAGAGTCTGGCACTTATAGTGGTACTCGTGCCCCAGCTGTAGTTCGCCATGGTAGGGGCTATGAGAGTAGCACCATTCATTAAGCTCTTCCAGCCGCCAATGGTATTCCGGTTCCTTCTAGGACCAAGAGCCTTATTATGCACCGCCGGTGTCTAGTGTGCCTCCTGCGCGGGGTGCTTTCCAGTCACAGCAGCCACGCTCTCCGGGAGCTTGTTTTGAGTGTGGCGACACCCGCCATATGATGAGGTATTTCCCCAGACTTAGGAGGGGTGCACCTCCACAGACTTCTCAGCTACCGGGTACTCTACTAGGTCCTCAGGCTATGATTCCAGCACCAGCTACCGCCCCACCAGCTCAGCCAGTTCGAGGTGGAGGCTGGGGATGTTGAGGTCGCCCTAGAGGGAGAGGCTAGGCCAGATATTATGCTCTTCCGGCTCGTACAGAGGCAGTTGCTTCCGACTCTATCGTTACATGTATTGTTCTGGTCTGTCATAGAGACACGTCGGTCTTATTTGATCCATGCTCTACATATTCCTATATCTCATCTTATTTTACCCCGTATTTAGGCGTATCTCGGGACTCCTTGAGTTCCCCTATTTATGTGTCTACTTTTGTGGGAGATTCTCTTATTGTGGACCGCGTGCATTAGTCGTGTTTGATTGCTCTTAGTGGTTTTGAGACCAGAGCGATTTATTATTGCTCAGTATGGTAGACTTTGATATTATCTTGGGCATGGACTGGTTGTCACCCCATTATGCTATTCTTGATTGTCACACTAAGATCGTGACGCTAGCTATGCTAGGATTACTGCGATTAGAGTGGAGAGGTACCTTAGAGTATACTCCTAGCAGAGTTATTTCATTTCTTAAAGCTCAACAAATGGTTGAGAAAGGGTGTGATGCGTATCTAGATTATGTAAGAGATGTCAGTATTAATACCCCTACAGTTGAGTCAGTCCCAATAGTGAGGAATTTTCCAGATGTATTTCCAGCTGATCTTCCGGGCATGCCGCCCGACATGGATATTGATTTTGGCATTGATTTGTTGCCAGTCACTCAACCTATCTCTATTCCTCCGTATCGTATGGCTTCTCCTGAGTTGAAGGAATTGAAAGAGCAGTTACAGGAGTTTCTTGATAAGGGCTTCATTCAGCCCAGTATGTCACCTTGGGGTGCTCCTGTCTTGATGTGAAGAAAAAGGATGGTTCTATGCGTATGTGCATTGATTATCGTCATCTGAACAATGTTACAGTGAAGAACAGGTATCCATTGCCTTGTATTAATGATTTATTTGATCAGCTACAGGGTGCCAGGGTGTTTTCCAAGATTGATTTACGTTCCGTCTATCATCAGTTGAAGATTCGGGAGCCAGATATCTCGAAGACTGCTTTCAGGACTCGGTATGGTCACTACGTGTTCCTTGTGATGTCATTTGGGCTGACCATTGCCCCAGCAACTTTTATGCACTTGATGCACAGTGTTTTCTAGCCTTATCTTGACTCTTTCATCATTGTGTTTATTGACGACATTCTGGTGTACTCCCAGATTCGGGAGGATCATGACCAGCACCTAAGGACTGTGCTTCAAACCTTGAGAGAAAAGAAGTTATATGCAAAATTTTCAAAGTGTGAGTTTTGGCTAGACTCAATGGCATTCTTGGGTCATGTAGTATCGAGTGATAGGATCAAGGTAGAACCGAAGAAGGTGGAACCAATGTAGAGTTGGCCTAGACCGTCATTAGCTACGGAGATCCGAAGTTTTCTTGGTTTGGTGGGGTATTACCATCGTTTTGTAGAGGGATTCTTATCTATTGTAGAACCTATGACCAGTCTGACCCAGAAGGGTGCTCCGGTCAGGTGGAAAGAGAAGTGTGAGGAGAGCTTTCAGAAGCTCAAGACAGCTTTGACTATAGCCCCAGTATTGGTATTGCCTACAGGTTCAGGGTCTTATACTGTGTATTATGATGCATCGCGGATTGGTCTCGGTGCGGTGTTGATGCAAGACGGTAGGGTGATTGCCTACATGTCCAGACAGCTGAAGGTGCATAAAAAGAACTATCCTATCCATGACCTTGAGTTAGTAACTATTGCTCATGCCTTGAAGATTTGGCGGCACTATTTGTACGGTGTCCCTTGTGAGATCTACACCGATCACCGGAGTGTGCAACATCTGTTCAAACACATGGATCTTAACTTGCGTCATCGGAGGTGGTTGGAGTCACTTAAGGACTATGATATCACCATTTTGTACCATCCGGGGAAGGCCAATGTGGTGGCCGTGCTTTGAGTCGCCGGCCAGAGAGTTTGGGGAGTTTAGCATATCTACCAGCAGTAGAGAGGCCATTGGCGTTGGATGTTCAGGCCTTAGCCAACAAGTTTGTGAGATTGGATATTTCTGAGCCGAGTCGAGTATTGGCTTATATGGTCTCTCGGTCTTCTCTTTATGATCGTATCAGGAAGCGTCAGTATGATGACCCCCATCTATTTGTCCTTAAGGATACGGTCCAGCACGGTGATGCTAAGGAGGTCACTATTGGGGATGATGGTGCATTGAGGATGCAGGGCAAGCTGAGCCCAAGGTTTATCAGCCTATTTGAGGTGTTGCGAGGTGTTAGGGAGGTCTCTTATGAGCTTTCCTTGCCTCCCAGCCTAGCAGGAGTTCATCCAGTATTCCATGTCTCGATGCTCCGTAAGTATCACAACGATCCGTCTCATGTGTTAGATTTTAGCTCAGTCCAGTTGGACAAGGATTTATCTTATGTTGAGGAGCCAGTGGCTATTTTGGACAGACAGGTTCTAAAGCTGAGGTCGAAGAACATTTCTTTCGTGAAGGTTCAGTGGAGGGGTCAACCGGTCGAGGAGGTGACTTGGGAGACCGAGCATGATATGCGCAACCGTTATCCTCATATTTTCACCACTTCAGGTATGTCTCTATACTCATTCAAGGACGAACAATTATTTTAAGAGGGGGAGGATATAACGACCCAGTCAGTCATTTTGAGTGTATTAGCCTCAATCCCCTATTTACTTCTTTCCCTGTATCTCTTTCTGCTTATGTGACTTGCCGGGAGGCTTTGGTTGTGTTTTCACAGTGTTTTGGGACACTTAGTCCCTAAAGCTATAGCTAAGTTCTAAGATTTTGACCGTAGTTAGAACTGTGTGAAGACGACTCCGGAATGGAGTTTCGTCGGTTTCGTTAGCTCCGTTGGGTAATTTTGGACTTAAGAGCGTGTTCAGATTATGTTTTGGAGGTCTATAGCTAAATTAGGCTTGAAATGGCGAAAGTTAGAATTTTGGAAAGTATGACCGTTAGTGGAATTTTTGATGTCGGGGTCGGATTCTGATTCTAGAAGTTAGAGTAGGTCCGTAATGTCGAGTATGACTTGTGTGCAAAATTTGAGGTCAATCGGACGTGGTTTGATAGGTTTCGGCATCGGTTTTATAAGTTTGAAGTTTTAAAGTTCATTAAGTTTGGATGGGAGGGTGATTCGTATTTTTAGCATTGTTTGATGAGATTTATCGGCTCGAATAAGTTTGTATGGTGTTTTAGGATTTGTTGGTATGTTTGGTTAAGGTCCCGAGGGCCTCCGGTGTATTTCGAATGCTTAACGGATTGAATTTGGATTTATGCAAATTGTTGAAGTTTTCTGGTTTCTGGTGTTTTCGCACTTGCGGTGGGGAGACCGCAGGTGCGGGCTCGCACGTGCGGAAGGAGGAGCGCAGATGCGGATTTGCGAAGCCCAGACTGGGTTCACAGATTCTAGGAAAATGCCGCATTTGCGATGCCCGCAGATGCGCTAGAGGAATCGCAGGCGCAAAGTAAGACCGCAAAAGCGGACCATTGTCCGCAGGTGCCACACGCAGATGCGACCACCTGATCACAGAAGCAGTCCCAGTCACCTTAAGCCATTTCTGCACCTGCGATGGAATTTCTGCAGGTGCTACTAGAGGTCCGCAGGTGCGAGATCGCTGGGCAGAAAAGGGAAAATTGTGAGGGTTTGATCTCATTTTCATTTTGGGTCTTTGAGAGCTCGGATTGAGGCGATAATTCAAGGATTTTTCAGAGAGAACTTTGGGGTAATGATTCTTAACTCGTTTATGGTTGTATTCCATTAATCTATAGTTGAATTCATCATTCAATTAAGGAATTTGGATGAGAAATTTGGAAAAACGTTGGAAGGTTCTTCAAATAAATTCTTGAGTTTTGATTCGGATTTTGATATCGGATTTTGATAATTTTGGTACGAGTGAACTCGTGAGTGAATGATTTTTCATATTTTGTGACTTTTATCAGATTCCGAGACGTGGGCCCGGGTAAAATATTTTGGGCGATTTTCTAATTTCTTGCTTTAGCTTTAATTTCATTAATTACATTAATTTCTTATAGTTGTATTTATGATATGTAATTGATTTTGGCTAGATTTGGGCCATTCGGAATTGGATATTTATGGAAAAGGCATTGTTACCGATTGATTATGCTTGGTTCGAGGTAAGTGGCTTGCCTAACCTTGTGTGGGGGAAATCCCCATAGGATTTGGTACTGTTGTGATATGTGAGCGCCGTATACGTGAGGCGACGAGTACATACATGGGATATTTGTTGTAAAACCCGATTTATTTTACTGAGTAACAACTTATTTTTCCTTTAATTTGAGTTATACCGTTTAAATGAGTATTAGTCTGTTTTCATTCTTAATTGAGCTATTCCAATATGTGTAGTTATCCTGTCTAGTCTAATATTGCATGTCTACGTGCTTTAACTACGTATTTGAACTCTGTGAAGCATGCCTAGTTTATTTCCTGCTTTTTCTTGTTCTTTATCAGTATAACTGTAGAAATATTGCTGTTAATTGTTGTATTTATCGGTTTGAGCTGTGTGTTTACTTTTGAGACTACGAGGCGGTTCCTCGGGAGTTCTCCTAGCACCTTTACTTTTGTTAAGTTGATTGGATGTGGACCCCTGGACCTCAGATGAGTTTCGGAGTGGTTTCAGACCATTTTTAGACCCTTTTCAGTTGCTAATTATTTACAGCAGAGGTGTGAATCGTGATCGTATAAGGGTGGTTCGCGAATGCACAGAAAAAAAGTTTTCTATCAGCGGTATGACTCAGGAGCTTATATCTTGTAATCTATAAGAAAATTAGAGATGATCCAAACATGAAAGTTGTAGCTCTTTGATCATAGTCTTCAAGAATCAAACATGTTTGTTATTTGGAATTATATACAAAAATTTATGGCTATTATACTAAAGGTTATCTGTGAAAAGGTGAGGAAATTTGTTCATCACGATCGCGGATCTTCTTAGCCGCGATCACGAATGGGAAGATCGTGCTAGGAGTTATGTGAACTACGATCGCGAGGTTGGTGACCGCGATCGTGAAGAAAGAGTCCTTGCAGTTTTTCCATTTCCAAGCCCTAGACTCCAATTTTGAGCCGATTTTGAAGAGGTTCTCACCCAAGATCAAATGGGTAAGTGTGTTTAACTCCCTTTTTATTAAATATTTGCTTATTGTTTCTTCTTCTTTTTCGCTTTTCTTGTGCCAGGGGTCTATCGAAAACAACGTCTTTACCTTCTCAAGATAGGGGTAAGGCTGCGTACACTCTAGTTTTTCCAGACCCCACTTTGTGGTATTATCCCATGGATTAATATCCCTTAATTAAGGATTTAAGGTGTACAAATTAGGAATTAAGTATGAACTTAAGAGACGAAATTTGGTGTTTTGATCATGAAATTGATATTGAATTTGAAATTAAATTATACATTTGGACTCGTAATATTATGGTTAATCAAAATTTATAATCAATTTTGAATTTCGCGCCCGGCGCGAGACTAGCTTTTGTTGACTTGACTAGAGTCAATTCCTACTTTTATTGACTCATTTAGGTATTAATTTGCTAGATTTAAGCCAACTGGAGTGAATTCTAAAAGGAATGTGATTTTTGTAGATTGAAGGTATTCACGGGAAGAGGTAAGTCTTTTGTCTAGACTTGTAAAAGGGAATCTACCCTATAGATATCTTATGTGCTATCTGTTGGTTAATTTAAGAATAACGTATATGCGAGGTGGTGAGCGTATATGCATGTGCTAGACTTGATTTCGAGTAGGCTTAGGCTACTGCAATGCTTTATTTGGAGTGTGTGACTTCTTTATATATGCTTTTAATGACTTTATGATTGCGTAGCTATGCTCCTCCATGAATAGAAATCATGTTTAGGTGTATGATATGTTGACTTGAACATGATGATTTATCTTCGCTAAGTTGAGTCTTATGATTGTCATACATTGCCTTATTTGATTCTGTGAGTACGTGACTAAATTTTGTTGATAGAATCCATGCTTAGGGTTATGACTTATTAATTCTATCATGTTGGATTACTTTTGCCATGTTGAGATTTTTAACTAGCCGTAGACCGTAGTCATACACTTGGTTTAACTGAATTATGATTTAGTGGCTACGCGAGTAATCTTATCCATGTTAGATATCTTGATTAGACTTATGAATATTGAATAATCCTGTTGAAATATTATGTTAAGTTGATTTATATGATTAGTCATAGCCATCACTTAATAATACAAATATCTATCCGTATCTTTATTATTATGTCCTCGTGCATCATACATATATTCTTTCATCTGCATATGCATGAGTCTAGAGTGTTGGATATTGAGAAAAAATGAGAATTTTAGTACTAGGGACCTTATGAGCGGATATTGGTATTGAAAAGTTGACTATGATATTATTGATGTTTGGACTTGGATACGTACCTACGGAGTCAGGTGATTACTCATATTACTTTGGGTCCTATGAGCGTAAGCACTCATATGGGTACTTGGTTTGGACACGTAGTCTGTGTCAGGCATATGGATGTTGTGTTGTCAGGTATTGTGAATGGGTCTTGAGCATGCATAAACATATTAGACTCATGCAGTAGCTTTTATATAAAAGATGGTTGATACATATCATATCTTTATGCAAGAATTTAAATATTTGATATTGTACTTATCTCTTTATCTAGAAAGCTTACCTAAATTCCGTATTTGCTATGCCTTATTCTATTGTACCTCTTTAGAGATACCGTACCTTATTTCATATTTTACTTATATTATCACTTAATTATTGGACTGTTAGTAAGTGTTTACATCGACCCTCACCATTACTTCTACCAGGTTAGATTTACTCAGTACGTTAGGTCGGTTATACTCATACTACTCTTCTGCACATTCTTGTACATGTTAGGCTGATTCTAGTACTGCCCGTAGATGGTCTAGCATATTCTTGGCGAAGACTTCTTGGCGAGCTACCCTGATGATCGGTTCGCAGCTTACGGAGTCTTCCTCCATATTCCTTTTGTATATTGTTTTTTCCTTCAGACACGTAGCACCAGTCTTGGGAGATTTCTTAGTTATTTATGAATACTTTGAATTGATTTCCGCTTCTATTTATATCATATATCTGTTAGATAGCTTTGCATTTATTCAGTTTATTATCTATATGTGTTCATTTGCCTAGAAAGCAGGTAATTAGGTGCCATCACGATCTATGATTGGTTTTGGATCGTGACAACTTTGTTCTTGCTTTTAAAATAATATGCACCATGTTATTGCTAATGGGAGTTTGGTGGGATCTGGTATTTCTTTGTTCTTACGGATTTTTTAAATTAAATTTTGAGAGTGTTTGGATTGACTTATTTTAAGTAATTATTGGCTTTTAAGCAATTTTTTAGTTTTTGTGATGTTTGACAATGATAAAAAGTATCTAAAATCACTTACTTTTAGGATGAAAGTACAAAAATAAGGCAAAAGTCAAAAGTTGGATATTACCAACTTATGACTTTTAGCTTATAAACTACTTTTTAGAAGGCAATCCAAATACCCACTTTCACATTTGATAATATGACTAAATAAACTGATTTATTTTCTTTTCTCATTTGCTCCCATTCTCTTAGTGGTTGGTTTTTTGGCTAATGCTTTCTTTGGTACAATATTGTTGAAGGAAGCTGCTCATAATTGGATGAACTAGGTGTTTTTGTACAAGATATTCTATTACAACTTCATACTTAGATGTTCATGGTAATGTATATTCTAAAACGACATTTTGCGAATTTTTATAAAGACATTTGTATGGATTTGTGCAATTGTGAAGAAATAACACGTTATTCTTTCGATTTGTTGCTTGGCTAGTCCCTTAGCTTCCACATTGTTTATTTTATTTTAATGCTCTTAGAAATAACCTTGATGTCACCTAGGAAAAGAGGATTTAAATATCTTATTGGGTGGAAAGGCAAAAAGAATCATTTGCTTATGTTAAAGAATGAGAAGTATGGGGCAAACATTTTGGAAGCAAGTGCTTAATCACGTTGTGGCGAGGAAGAATAAAGCTATGATATATTTATCATTCTCCCAAAAAAAGATTGAAGTTGTTATAATATATGCGAGACTGCTAGGTTGGAGCTTTGAGTTATTATCAAATTAAATTTAGATAATAATGCTATCTATAATTCCAATATAAAAAATTGTCAAATACATACGCGAGTATTTGCACAAGGCGTTTTTGCGGCTGATGACAACACTTTATAGTTAACTTATCTCTGCTTTGCAGAATAATAATGGCCATTTGACATATACAAATATATTTCGATGATATTGATCTTTAAACTTTACCTTTTGACTGATACAATTTATGATTGTACTTTTAGCTCAATTAACATGGGTACATATTAGTATTTTTATGGTATGTCTCAGATGGCCTAAGGTTACCAATGACATTTGAATTTGAATTTATGCTATTTGCATCTTTAGCTGCGGAGGAATATACAAGAATTTTTAAGGAATGTACAGTTGTAGTTGTAACTAAGCTTCAAATGGTTGAGCGGCTTCAATAAAAAATCTTCTATAAGAAACACGTAAGAATGCATAGTTACATAAAGCTGATATTTCGTGCATCAACTCCAGCTGGCAAGTAGCAGCTTATGGTGCTGGTTTAAGGCTAAGTCTGATAATTGTTGTGTTTGTCACCACCCTAATTTTCCTTCGTATGATGTCGTGATGACACCTAATCTCTAAGACTAGGTAAGCCTAACAAACATGCGAAAAAAAACTGAAATAACAAATGAACTCTCAAATACTCAACAATTTTAATAAAGAAAACTCCACAACTCAGCATATACAATTTCCCAAAAACCTGGTGATATCGAGTCACAAGCGCTATAACGGTATCATAGTCATCCCTATACAACTGTATGTAATAAAAGAAGGAAAAATATAGAAGTAGATAGAGGATGACTCCGAGGTCTGCGGACGCTGGCAGGTGTACCTTAAAGTCTCCAAGTACAAGCTCAACTCACTGGTGCCTGGACTGGTAAGAGATAAATGGATCTGCACAAAAGATGTGAAGAAGTGTAGCATGAGTACACCACAACGGTACCCAGTAAGTGCCAAACCTAACCTCGGTAGAGTAGTGACGAGGTTAGGTCAAGACTCTACTGGAATAAATAAGAGACAGAACGAGTAATTTAACAGTGCAATAATAGTAATAATGGAAACAAAACAAGTAAGGATTATACCAAAATTTACTACATAGAACTAAGGCAAATAATACATCACGGAAGAACATAAGGAATGTTAAGCCAAGGAAACAAATAACCAAATACAAGTGAAGTAATAGAGAAATACCAACAAGAGTCACTGCCGAGGTACCGCCTCGTAGTCTCAAATCACAAATCAATTCAAAATCTTTTCTTATATCACCACGAGAGCCTTGTATTTAGTTTTGAAAATCGTTTTCCCGAAATAGCTTCCCGCGTTTTAGCCCACCTTATCACACCGCGTGGCTTCTAGTAGTTCTCCTACTAGCCATGCGTATTAAGCCCACCTTATCTCACCACATGCGTTTCAACCCCAAAACCTTATACCACCGCATGCGTATCACTATCACAACGAATCACAAATCGCACCTCAAGTGCGCAACATCACATTTTGCCAAAGAAAGTAACAACAACAGTGTTTCCACAATAAAGAGCCCATGTCTCAACCACAATGTATACAAATGATAACAACCGGAAGTGAATAACTCAACAGAATAGTATTTTAAAACTTAATACTTTGCCTCAATATGAATCACGGCCTTTATAACTCAATGCCAGTTTCATTAACAGGATATTCCAAGAATAACAACTTCACGTAAATAATTAACGATTAAATAATGAATAAGGAATAGGGGAAACAACAGCAACTTCAACTAAACATGTAGTGCAATTAATAAGTAAGAGATAACACAAGTAGAGCATGTGAAGATAGACTATAAATGATGATTATAACATGTTAAGGTAAATCAATTAAGGCATGAAAGGAATCTTCATAGCTAAAATCAGTAAATTTTCACATTTAGCCCGTGCACACACTCGTCACCTTACGTATACGGCTTTCACACATCACAGTTATCACGAACAATATCAATCCTAAGGGGTAATTCTCCCACATAAAGTTAGGCAAGGCACTTACCTCGAAACACGCTAACTCAATCTACTAGTAAGCCTTTCCCACGATTATCCAACTCCGAACGTATCGAATCTACCCGAAACAACTTCATACCATAAATATAACTATAGGAAACTATTTCAAATAATAAAATTACGATCTTTGCAAAGAAATAAAAAGTCAACACAAGAAGTCAACCGAGCTCGCGTCTCGGAACCTGACCAAAATTATAAAATTCGAATACTCATTCGATAACGAGTCCAACCATACAAGAATTACTCAAATCTGACCTCAAATCGCTTTTCAAATCCCCAAATTTTAGCCTAAGAAGTTTCACAAATTTTCCCCCAAATTTCAAATTCAAAACACTAATTAATTGATGAAAACAATAATAGATTAATGTAATTTAACCAAAATCGAGTTAGGACTTCTTACCCAATAATTTCCTTGAAAACCTCTCGAAACATCGCCATAAACCGAGCTCTCTAGGTCCAAAAATAAATTATGAAACTCAAACCCTCGAAGACCCCTTTTCTGCCCAGCGATCCTCGCTTCTGCGGGCCTGGGGTCGCACCTGCGGAAAATCCATCGCAGGTGCAGTTCCAACTTAACTTCAGGGGTTCCGTTTCTGCGGACAATGGCTCACACCTGCGAGCCCACTTCTGCGGAGAAAGAGACCGCACCTGCGGTCCTGCCCAATGCCTTCCCAATTTCCACTTCTGCGATGCCCACTTCGCATCTACGAGTCCGCTTCTGCGGATAAATGACCGCACTTGCGTTCCAAGCTGAACAAGGCTACTTTCGCTCCTGCGGCCCAAAATGTGCAGGTGCGATTGCACCAGAAGCAGTAGTGCTTCAACAATCTCACGAGTCCAAACTTGTTCCGGATTCAATCGAATCACCCTCGGGACACCGTCCAAATATAACAACAAGTCCCAAAACACACAACGGACCTACTCGAGGCCAAAAATCACATCAAACAATATCGTTTCTATGAATCGCAACCCAAATTAAAGTCTATGAAACTATGAACTTTTGAATTCCAAAACAAATGTTGATTCATACCAAAATAACTCAGATTGACTTCAAACTTTGAACACAAGTCATAAATGGCATGACAGACTTATTCTAACTTTCAAAATCGGAATCCGACCCCGATATTAATAAAATCAACTCCCAGTCAAACTTTCCAATCTTCCAAACCTTCAATTTTCTAACTTTTGCCAATTTACGCTGAAACGACCTACAGACCTCCAAATCAACATCCGGATACGCTCCTTAGTCCAAAATCACCATACGGAGCTATTGGAAACATCCAAACTCCATTCCAGAGATGTCTACACAAAAGTCAAACTACGGTCAACTCTATCGACTTAAGGCTCCAACTTAAGGACTATGTGTCCTATTTCACTCCGAAACTCACCCGAAATCAAAATCAAACACCCCGGAAAGTCACACACCCACAATATAATATAGAGGAGACAATAAATAGGGGATCAGGGCTAAAATACTCAAAACGACCGGCCGGGTCATTACATCCTCCCCCTCTTAAAACAAACATTTGTCCTCGAACGGGTATAGAGACATTCCTGAAGTGGTGAAAGATGAAGATTACGGCTACGCATTTCATGCTCGGTCTCCCAAGTCGCCTCGTTGACTGGTTGACCCCTCCACTGAACCTTCACTGAAGCAATATTCTTTGACCTCAACTTTCGAACCTGGCTGTCCAAAATGACCACCGGCTCCTCAACATAAGACAAATCCTTGTCCAACCGGATTGAGCTGAAATTCAACACATGAGACAGATCACCGTGATACTTTCGAAGCATAGAAACATGGAATACTGGATGAACTGCAGCTAGACTGGGTGGCAGTGCAAGCTTGTAGGCCACCTCTCTAATCCTCTCAAGAATCTTAAAAGGTCCGATATACGTGGGGCTCAACTTGCCCTTCTTCCCGAACCTTATAACAACCTTCATGGGCAAAATCTGGAGCAAGATCCGCTCCCCAACCATGAATGCAATGTCGCAAACCTTCAGATCCACATAACACTTCTCTCTAGATTGGGATGTACGAAGCTGATCTTGAATCAATTTAACCTTTTCCAAAGCATCCTGAACCAAGTCTGTACCCAATAGCCTAGTCTCACCCGGATCAAACTAGCCCACCGGAGTCCGACACCGCCTCCCATAGCCTCCCATACAAGGCCTCATACGGAGCCATCTGAATGCTCAACTAGTAGCTGTTGTTGTAGGTAAACTCTGCAAGCAGCAAGAACTAATCCCAAGAACCCCCGAACTACATGACACATGCACGAAGCATATCCTCTAATATCTGAATAGTACGCTCGGACTGTTCCGTCCATCTGAGGGTGGAATGTTGTGCTCAACTCAACCTGCATGCCTAACTCACACTGTACGGCCTTCCAGAACCGCGATGTAAACTGCATACCCCGGTCAGAGATGATGGATACCGACACGCCATGAAGTCTGATGATCTCGCGAATATATACATGAGCCAGATGCTCTAAAGAACAAGTAGTCACCTCTGGAATGAAATGAGCCGATTTGGTCAACCTATCCACAATCACCCATGCAACATTGTACTTCTTCTGAGTCCATGGGAGCCCAAAAACAAAATTCATAGTAACCCGCTCCCATTTCCACTTTGGAATCTCTAGCCCCTGAAGCAATCCACCTGGCTGTTGATGCTCATACTTCACCTATTGACAATTTAGGCACTTAGCTACATACTCCGCTATGTCTTTCTTAATCCTCACCCACCAATAGCGTTGCCTCAAGTCCGGATACATCTTAGCGGCACCCGAATGAATGGAGTACCACGAACTGTGAGACTTCTGATGAATCAACTCATACAAATAATCTACATCAGGCACACATAGCCTGCCCTGTATCCATAACACACCGTCATCCCTAATAGTGACCTCCTTGGCATCGTTGTGCTGAACCCTATCCTTGAGGACAAGCAAATGGGGGGTCATCATATTGACACTCTCTGATACGATCGTATAGGAAATACCGAGAAACCACACAAGCCAAAACTCGACTCGGCTCCGAAACATCTAATCTAACAAATAGGTTTCTAAGGCCTGAACATCCAATGCTAATGGCCTCTCCGCTGCTGGTAGATATATTAAATTGCCCAAGCTCTCCGCCTTTCGACTCAAGGCATTGGCCTTCTCGGGATTAAATAGAATGGTGATATCATAGTCCTTAAGCAACTCTAACCATCTTCACTGACGCAAGTTAAGATCCTTCTATTTGAACAAATATTGTAGACTCCGGTGGTCAGTATAGACCTCACAAGGGACACCGTATAAATAATGCCGCCAAATCTTCAAGGCATGAACAATAGCTGCTAACTCAAGGTTATGGACATGATAATTCTTCTCATGAACCTTCAGCTGTCTAGATGCGTAGTCAATCACCCTCCCGTCCTGCATCAATACCGCGTTGAGGCCAACATGCGACACATCACAGTACATAGTGTAAGACCCCAAACCTATAGGCAACACCAACACTGAGGCTGTAGTCAACGCAGTCTTAAGCTTTTGAAAGATCTTCTTACACTCCTCGGTCCACCTGAACGGAACACCCTTCTGGGTCAATCAGGTCATAAGTGCAGCAATAGATGAAAAAACCTCTACGAATCGACGGTAATACCCTGCCAAACCAAGAAATCTCAGAATCTCATAGCTGAAGATAGTCTGGGCCAACTCTACACTGCTTCAGTCTTCTTCGGATCTACCTTGATCCCCTTACTCGACACTACATGACCCAAAAATGCCACTGAATCAATCCAGAATTCACACTTTGAAATTTTTGCATACAACTTCTTTTCCCTCATGGTCTGGAGCACGGTCCTCAAGTATTGGTCATGATCCTCCCAGCTCCGGGAGTACCAAGATGTTGTCAATAAACACAATGACGAATAAGTCAAGATAGGGTTGTTCATCAAGTGCATGAATGTTGCTGGGGCGTTGGTCAGCCCAAATGACATCACAAGGAACTCGTAATGACCATACCGAGTCCTGAAGGCAGTCTTCGGAATATCCGGCCCCCGGATATTTAACTGATGATAGCCTAACCTTAAATCAATCTTTAAGAACACTCTGGAACCCTGTAGCTAATTAAATAGGTCAGCAATGCGTGGCAATGGATACCTGTTCTTCACTGTAACCTTGTTCAACTGTCGATAATCAATACTAATGTACATAGAACCATCCTTCTTCTTTACAAACAAGACCGTAGCACCCCAAGGTGACACACTAGGACGAATGAAGCCCTTATCAAGTAACTCTTACAACTGCTCATTTAACTCCTTCAACTCTGCTGGGGTCATACGATATGGTGGAATAGAAATGGGCTAAGTGCCCGACAATAAATCAATACCAAAATTGATATCCCTATCAGGCGACATGCCTGGAAGATCCGCCAAAAATACATCTACATCTGGATAATCTCTTACTACCGGAACTAACTCAAATTTAGGAGTATCAACACTGACATCCCTCACAAAGGCTAGATATGCCTCACACCCCTTCCCAACCATCCGCTGTGCCTTAAGGAAAGACATCATCTTGCTAGGAACATAATCCAAGGTACCCTTCCACTCCAACCACAGCAAACCTGGCTTAGCCAACGTCACCGTCTTGGCGTGACAATCAAGAATAGCATGATAGGGTGAAAACTAGTCCATGCCCCAAATAACATCAAAATCTACCATACTGAGCAACAATAGGTCAACTTTGGTCTCAAAACTACCAAAAATAACTAAACACGACTGATACACACGGTCAACAATAATGGAATCCCCCACTGGTGTGGACACGTAGATAGGAGAACTCAAGGAATCACATGATACACCCAAATATGTAGCAAAATAAGACGATACATAGGAATAAGTAGAGCTCGGATCAAATAAGACTGATGCATCTCTATGACAAATCGAAACAATACCTATGATAACTAAGTCGGATGCTATCGCCTCCGTCCTAGTAGAAAGAGCATAACATCTGGCCTGGCCTCCCCCTCTAGGGCCACCTCTACCTGCCCGACCTCCACCCCTGGCTGGCTGTGCAGGTGGAGTGGCAACTGGTGCGGTAACAACGACTTGAGAAGTCTGAGGACCCTGTGGGATACGCGGAGCCTGAGTAGTCTGTGGAGGTGCACCCCTCATGAGTCTGGGTCAGTCCCTCACTATATGACAAGTGTCACCACACTCAAACTAAGCTCTCAGAGGACATGGTTGCTGGAACTGGTTCGGGACTGGTCGCCTGGGCTGACAGCTGAAAGCACCCCGTGTAGGAGGTGCACTAGACAGTAGCGGTGCATAATAGGCAACCTGAGGCCTGTGAGTGGCCGGAACACCACTGGAAGCTGGAAGTGATGAATGAATAGGACGGCTCACATAGCCTCTACCATGACGAGCTGCAACTGGGGCATGGGCACCATTATATGTCCTAGAATCTGGATGCCTCTTAGCCTCCCTCTCCTCTCTCTCTTGGCCCCACGTACCCTCCAATCTCTGAGCGATCTCCATAGCCTGCTGGTATGGGATGTCAGTCTCCAACTCTCGAGCCATACTGAATCTAATACCAGCATTGAGCCCCTTGATAAATCGACGATCTCGCTCTCGGACAGTGGAAACTAATGCAGGTGCATGTCTAGACAACTCGCTGAACCAGACTGCATACTCCGATACGGTCATAACACCCTGGCGCAACTTCTCAAACTCTGGGCGCCATGCATCCCTAAGACTCTAAGGAATAAACTCCCGCATGAACATCTCTGAGAATTGAGCCCAGGTGAGTGAAGCTGCCTCGTCCGGGCTATCCAACTCATACGCTCGCCGACACTTATAAGCCGCTCCCTTAAGCTGAAACATAGTGAAATCAACCCTACTCGACTCCACAATACCCATAGTACGGAGGATACAATGGCACTCCTCAAGAAAACCCTACGCATCCTCTAAAGTCAAACTGCTGAAAGTAGGATGGTGGTACTTCTTGTACCTCTCGAGCCTGAGCTACTCCCTCTCAGAAGCTGCTTCCCTAACCTCGTACTGAACTGGGATAACCGACTGCACTGGTATAAACTCTGGGACCCGGTCAACCTGGACATGCTGCTCTGGGGTATGGGCGTTGGGGGTCTGTGCTCTACTCCCGGCCTGAGATGTGACAGGAGCAAATGGAATCAACCACGCTTGAGCTAGAATGCCAAACATGCTCAAACACTAGGCGAGAGTCTCCTGAAGTGCAGGGGTAGTAACAGGCGTCTCATATGCCTACCCTCCAACTGGAGCTACGGGTGACTCCTCTGTAACAGCTCGGGCAGGTGCTCTGGCTTCACCACGTGCCTGTGAGAGAATAGAAAGACAGAGATTTAGAATTCCGAAGTCAACAAATTCGCACGATACAGAATCAAAGAAGTGAAACTTTTTCTAACAGTTCCATAACCTCCCGAAGATAAGTACAGACGTCTCTGTACCATTCCGCGAGGCTCTACTAAACCTGCTTGTGACTCATAACATCTATGAACCTAGAGCTCTGATAGCAATTCGTCACGACCATAATTTCTCTCCGTAGGATATCGTGATGACACCTAGTCTCTAAGACTAGGTAATCCTCACAAACATGCGAAAAATAACTAAAATAACAAATGAACTCTCAAATACTCAACAATTTTAATAAAGAAAACTCCACAACTCAGCATATACAATTTCTCCAAAACCTGGTGATATCGAGTCACAAACTATACAATGGTATCATAGTCATTCCTATACAACTGTATCTAATAAAAGAAGGAAAAATATAGAAGTAGATAGAGGGTGACTCCGAGGCCTGCGGACGCTGGCAGGTATACCTTGAATTCTCCAAGTATGAACTCAACTCACTGGTGCCTGGATTGGTAGGAGGTACCTGGATCTGCACAAAAAGACATGCAAAAGCATAGCATGAGTACACCACAACGGTATCCAGTAAGTGCCAAACCTAACCTCGGTAGAGTAGTGACGAGGTCAGGTCAAGACCCTACTGGAATAGATAAGAGACAAAACGAGTAATTTATAGTGCAATAATAGTAATAATGGAAATGAAACAAGGAATATACCAAATATTACTACACAGAACTAAGGAAAATAATGCATCACAGAAGAAAACAAGGAATGTTAAGCCAAGGAAACAAATAACCAAACATAAGTGAAGTAATAGAGAAATACCAACAAGAGTCACTACCGAGATATTGCCTCATAGTTTCAAATCACAAATCAATTCACAATCTTTCCTCATATCATCGCGGGAGCCTTGCATTTAGTTTTGAAAATCGTTTTCCCGAAATAGCTTCCCGCGTTTTAGCCCACCTTATCACACCACGTGGCTTCTAGTAGTTCCCCTACTAGCCACGCGTATCAAGCCCACCTTATCTCACTATATGTGTTTCAACCCCAAAACCTTATACCACCGCATGCATATTAATATCACAATGTATCACAAATAAAATCTCAAGTGCCCAATATCTCAACTTGCCAAAGAAAGTAACAACAATGTTTCCATAATAAATAGCCCATGGCCCAACCACAATGTACACAAGAGTCTCACTCAACAATAACAATCGAAAGTGAATAACTCAATAGAATAGTATTTCACAACTTAATACTTTGCCTCAATGTGAATCAAGACCTTTATAACTCAATACCAATTTCATCAACAAGATATTCCAAGAATAACAACTTCAAGTAAAGAATTCACGGTTAAATAATGAATAAGGAGTAGAGGAAACAACAACTTCAACTAACATGTAGGGAAATTAACAAGTAAGAGATAAGACAAGTAGAGCATGTGAAGATAAACTAGAAATGATGGTTATAACATGTTAAGAAAACTCAATTAAGGCATGTAAGAAATTTTCATAGCTAAAACCGGTAAATTTCTACATTTAGCCCGTGAACACACGCGTCACCCTGCGTATACGATTTTCACATATCACAGTTATCACGAACAACACCAATCCTAAGGAAAAATTCTCCCACATAAAGTTAAGCAAGACACTTACCTCGAAACACGCTAACTCAATCCACTAGTAAGCCTTTCCCTCGATTATCCAACTTCGAACGGCTCGAATCTAGCCAAAACAACTTCATACCATAAATATAACTATATGAAACTATTTCAAACAATAAAATTACGATCTTTGCAAAGAAATAAAAAGTTAACTCCGGCCCGCGTCTCGGAACTCGACCAAAATTATAAAATCCGAACATCCATTTGATAACGAGTCCAACCATACAGGAATTACTCAAATCTGACCTCAAATCGCATTTCAAATCTCCAAATTTTACCCTAAGAAGTTTTACAAATATTTTCCCAAATTTTCAACTCAAAACACTAATTAAATAATGAAAACAATAATAAATTCATGTAATTTAAATAAATCGAGTTAGGATTTCTTACCCCAATGATTTTCTTGAAAACCTCTCAAACAATCGTCACAAACCGAGCTCTCTAAGTCTAAAAATAGAATATGAAACTCAAACCCTTGAAGACCATGATCCTCGCTTTTGCGGGCCCGGGGTCGCACCTGCGACGCTGCACCTGCGAAAAATCTATCGCAGGTGCGGTTCCAAACTTTAGGGGTTCCGCTTTTGTGGGAAAAGCGACCGCACCTGCGGTCCTGCCCAATGCCTTCCCAATTTTCGCTTATGCAATGCCCACCTCCGTATCTGCGAGTCCGCTTCTGCGGACAAATGACCGCACCTACGGTCCCAGCTAGGCAAGGCCACTTTCGCTTCTGCGGCTCAAGGGTCGCTCCTGCAGTGCCGCACCTGCAAGTTTATGAAGTCCATTCACATATTGAAGATAATCTATTTTTGAGGTAAACATCCAACTATCACACTCTTATTTAGTAAAATTTTTTCAACTTTCATTGAATGTTTGTTTTAGTGGTATACAGAACCTTCTTCTTGGCATGCATCTGATGGTATCCTATCTGGTTGGCTGTTTAAACCTTCAAGACTCCATCTCTTTCAAAATTGGGTATGTTAATTATTTCTTAGATTTAATCACTGATTATAGGCACGTCAATTTGGTCTGAATCTGATGTATTTCTGTATCATTTGACATTATATGGACTATAAAAGTCACTGTATGCAATTGATAGACTGATATGGACATGTTTTGCTTTTATCTTGCCCAAGTAGCAGTTCTTTGATAAAGAAGTAGTATTTATGGATGGATCAGATTGGTTGTGACGTAGAGCATATTTATTTTATTTCCTTTTTTGAGTTCAACGAGCTAGATCTAATTAAATTGAAAATATTTGATTTTATGAAGGTTAGTAAGTAATGTTTCACAGCTGGAACTTTAGCCCGGCTAAACGCCAAAGGTAAATGTCCTTTTTTCTAATTTTGTGATTTGCTTATCTCTTTTAGTTTTATTGGCGTTTCATGTATCACTGTATTCAGAATTCTTGACGGTGAAGTCGAGATTGTTTGATGTGACAACTACCAAGGAGAAAGAAGGCAATAATTGTGTTTAAGATGGAAAACTCAAAATTACATGTGGGTTTTGGAGAAGTTGAAGCATAGAAAGTGTAAAGGGAAATTTTTTGGAAGAGTGTTGGCGTGATTCTATTGAAGAAAAGCAGGAAAAATAAAATTATTAAAGGTGAGAAGAGAGATTAAGTTATTGAAGTAGAAATGAAGAAATTATGGGAGTAGAAGAAAGGAGTAGTATGGTGGAAGGTTTCTTGAAGTTTTAGGTTTTAGGGGTTAGTCCTGTTTGGAGCTTCTTTATAGTTGTATTTTGGTTCATATATTATGTAGAAGAAAGAAAAAGACAAAGGATTTGAATATGAAAGTTACTACATACTAGTATGGATGGCAAGGTTAGTAATTTTTCTATGCTTGAGGTTATGCTATGCCGTTACAAGACTGATTGAGCATCAATTTTAATATAGCTAAGAAACATTAACTTTTACCTTTATCTGAATCTTCGTAAGGTGCTTTTTTCAGCATGTTTTTGGAGGTTTCATATGGCAATGGGTCACTCGCATGATCTTGAAGAAATTTTTAGCCGAGACGAGCTCCGACAATATGGTTCAAGTGATCGATGACTTTTGATTTAAAGTGATGTGTATTGAGATAATTTAATATTTTTTACTATAAGTCCCTATGTAGAGCTTGGGAAGATAGGCTTATGATAAGATTATATTCTATGAATGAAAGATAAGTTAATTTTATTTCATATGTAATATATCTCCGTATCAGATGTATTTTGCTTCATTAACTGAAGCAATGTTTACTATTTCTGGCATATTTTTTTCGGATTTACTATATTTGCTTTTTGTAATGACCCAACCGGTTGTTTCGAGAGTTGTAGTCCCGTTTCCCTATTTACTACTCATTTTATGCTTTATAGTTGTTATGTGACTTGCCGGGGTGGTTGGTTTGGGTCTGGAGGGATTTCGGAATGAATTGAGACGGTTAGACTCAAGGTTGGAAGCTTAAGTTGACAAGGTTGACCGGATATTGACTTATGTATTAATGGCTCCAGAATGGAGTTTTGATGGTTCTGTTAGCTCCGTTGGGTGATTTTGGACTTAGGAGCATGTCCGGATTGTGATTTGGAGGTCTATAGTTGAATTATGCTTGAAATGACGAAAGTCGAAAATTTAAAAGTTTTACCAAGAGTGGACTTTGTGGTTACCAGGCTCGGATTGGAGTTTCAGGAGTTGGAGTAGGTTTGTGGTGTCAATTGTGACTTGTGTGCAAGATTTGGGGTCAATCGGACATGATTTGATAGGTTTCGGCGTCGTTTGTAGAAGTTGGAATTTTCTTAACTTCAATAGGCTTGAATTGGGTGTGATTCGTATTTTTGATATTGTTTGAGGTGATTTGAAGATTCGACTAAGTTCGTATCATGTTTTAGGACTTATAGATATGTTTGGTTGAGGTCCCGGGGGCCTCAGATTGATTTTGGATGGTTAACGGATCAAAACGAGACTTAGTGTATTGCTAAGGAAGGAGTATGCTGGTGCAATCGCACTTGCAGATTTTTGATCGTAGGTGCGAGCTTGCAGAAGCAAGCATGGAAGCGTAGAAGCGGAAAAAGGGAGAGTGGGGCAGTGGCCGCAGGTGCGAGGGAAATTCCGCACTTGCGTGATCGCAAATGTGGACGGGGGTCGCATATGCGCTAGTGTCCGCAGAAGCGAACTGCTTCTCGCCGAAGCGGAAGGGCGATCGCAGAAGCGGAGGCAGTGCAACCTTGGCAAAACCGCAGAAACAGTTGGCTTTTTCGCAAAAGCGGAACTGCAGGAGCGAAAAGGCTGGACAAAATATTTAAATTCAAGGGTTCGCGATTTTTCTTCATTTTGGACATTTCAAACTCTGTCTAAGGCGATTTTTGAGAGGATTTTTGAGGGGTTTCTTGAGGTAAGTCACTTGTGTTCATTTTTAATCAATAATCTTTTTTCCCCATTGAATTTCCCACCTAGTTTGTGTGTATTTAAGGTGGAATTTGAGAATTTGAGGCTAGGGATTTGGAGAGTTTGATTTGGGGTTTTGGGTGGTGATTTGGTGTCGGTTTTGGTAAATTTGGTATGGTTGAACTCGTGGTTGGATGGGCTTTCGGCTTTAGTGACTTTTATCGGATTTCGGAGTGGGGGGGGGGGGACAAATTTTGAGTCGACTTTTGACTTTTGGTTAATAACTTAGTGTTTTTCTTATGGAATTAAATCCTTTAGCTCGTGTTGCTTGTATCGAACTGTTTGTTGCTAGATTCGAGGCATTTGGAGGCCGATTCACGAGGCAAGAGCGTGTTGGAGTAGGGATTTTCACGATTTAAGGTAAGTAACAGTTAAAAATTTAGTTATGAGGGTATAAAACCCCATAATATGTGTCATATGATTGGTTTTGAGCTGACGCAAATGCTAGGTGACGGGCGTGTGGGGGTACACCGTAGGTATTATGACTTGGTCAATTCTATGGAACTTAATAGTTAAAAATAATATTGCTATCCGTATATTCTCCATGTGTTATGGAAATTGAACTGCAAATCATGTTAGAAATCATGTTTAGACTATGAGTTGGCACTATAGGGACCCACAGAGGTCGTGTACATGTTGAATTATCTACTAAATTGCTGTTTTGTACTCAGTCGCAATTTTACTTGCATATTACATTTCAGTCTCTATTGTTCATTATTGATACATTATATCATTGATGTTTGGGCAGATTATCATGATTTCTGAGAGCTCGAGAGACTGGAGAGGTTGATAGTTGAGTGAGGTTGAGGGTCTGATTGTGAGGATATTTATGGGATCGGGCTGCACGCCGCAACATGTTTTATTGATATATGCCATGATTGTCTTGTTATAGCGCTTGGGCTAAAGGATTCCCTCCGGAATCTGCACACCCACAGTGAGCACAATTGATTTATATTGAGGGATGGATTTTTTCTGGGCATGGATCTTGACCGAATTATTTATATTTAGGGACGGATCTTTCCTCAGCTGGATTGGCCTTATACAGTGCTGAGTGACTGACTTTCAATCGATATGTCCATATATATTTGGGATGGATCTTCCCTGGGTTGGATTGGCCATATACAGTACTGAGTGATTGAGTATTTCGAGAGTGTGAGTACACGAAGCTTCTAGTGTGGTGCATTACATACAGCATGTACATTGGCATGTAGATATAGAGAGGTCATATTCCTCACATTATTCAGAGTTGATCTATCTTACTTGCACTGAATTTAATTGCTGAACTTGAAAGCATGCATATCTTTATATATTGTAATTTCTGTAATTGAACTATATCCGTGAAGCTCGTCACTACTTTCAGTCCATTATTTAGTCTTGTTACTTACTGAGTTGGTTGTACTCACGCTACACTCTACACTTCGTGTGCTGATCTAGGTATTACCGGACACAGTGGGTGTTGATTTCTTTGCACAACTTGATCGTTTGGAGATTCCAAGGTAGCTACCCGGCATTCGCAGACCTTGTCTCTCCTTCCCTATCTTTCAACTTTATGTACTTTGTTTTAGTCTTTCATAGACAGTATTTCTAGACTTGTGTTGTATAGACGCTCATGTACTCAGTGACACCCCGGTGTTGGGAATTTCTTCCGTATTGAGTTTTGACCTTCTATCCAGTTTTGAGGATTTTGATGATTTACACCTGTGTTATTTTTATTTTTCATTTAAAAGTGTTTGAAATATTTTGAAGAGTCAGCTTGCTTAGTACCACGTTAGGCGTCATCACGACAGACTAAGTTTTGGATCGAGACACTTTAGAGTTTTGAAACATATTTCCAAAGACTCCTCAAAATGAATGAATATTTTTAGATGAATGAAGAGTCACTGCAGCCTTTTCTTTTTTTGAGGTTTGTGGAACTGGCTTCAACTGATTTACCATACTGTTTGTTACATGGTAGTTTTTACTTATACAAACACTTAGACTTGCAAGTTGGATCAAAGTCAAAGCATACTTTGAATTTTGATCTGATTGACTTATAGCTTCATGTGAATGGCTTTCTTTACTGTGTACCAAAGGTCAGAGTTAGCATTTCGAAGATGATTATATTAGTACAATTCAGAGGTTTCGATAAACACTTTAATATATCCACTTATTGATTTGACTTGGAAAACTACAAATAGCATGATAGCCGCTAAAGAGATTGTTGCGAGATTAAGCTCTTGAAATAGGTGAAAATTGATTGTATAATCATTAGGAAAGTAAGCTTTGTGATAGGTGAAAATTGATAGTACTGAGTGTTGCTGGTGTTTCAGATAAGAATAAGAATATATAGAATAGTTTGTTCTCAATTACGGTTGAGTAGATTTTGGTAAGATACGAAGTACTCTACGCTACTGGAGATAATAAATTTGCGTCAAGAAAATAATCGAGACCGAAAAATATTGCAACAATCGTAGTATTTGATTTCGAGTAATTTGAGTGTTACAATCTCTATGATTCCTCTAATTCTTCTTTTTCAATATAAATTCAAGGGCCTTTAAACTTGATCTTGAATTTGAATTTGATTTATCCGTCGTGAACACTTTGATTGTTGTCATAAATTGTATCACGAACAAATAGCCTTGATCTTGAACGCCTTGCATTTAATTTGACTTCGTTCTTGAATACTTGAAATTTTTGTTGAAGTACTTGAATGCTTGAACACTTGCTGTTTGCAGAGAATTGTGGCCTTTGATCCACGAGCTCCCTTGTGTCTTCTTGTTATAACTTCTGGTCCCTTTTATGAGTCATGAAGACCCTTATTTATAGTTGTGGGAGGAAAGAGTTGTGATGAGAACAAACTCTTTTTGATCAATCAAATTGAAGCGTGACAAGGCCGCATTTGATTGTCCAGAATATGTCACTTGCACACGTGGCACAGTTTTATTGGCTTTTTAATGTGACTTCGCATGCCTTGTCATTTTGACACGTGGCATGATCCTATTAGTTCTTCTGTTTGACTTGGTGTGCCACGTCATTTAACACGTGACACTAAACTGGGCTTCTAGGAAAATGGCATCTTGGGCCTAATGAAGTGGGCTCATCACTTGCAGTTCAATTAAAATGGGTTAACTCAATGAATTTGGACTTATTTACTTAACCTATATATATTGGACTTATATAACTAATCTAATTATATTAGCCCAATAAATTTATTTGAACTAATATATCTTGAATTTAAAAATATATTCTAAATAATTTTATGAATTTAAATCTAATAAAATTTAAATGCCTACAAATGCCCCATACTTCAAGACTTGTTGAAATATAGACTTTTCGTAACTCATGAAGTATTGGCTGACTATCAAATTTGTTGCAGGCCAGAATAAAACGCAAAGTATCACCCATGCAATTTGTTTCACGTACACCTAATCAATTACTTAAACAATATAATGACCATTTACTTTGAATAGTAACATGACAAAACCATTGAATTGTGATTTCAATATGAAATCGTAATTGCCGCCAGTGATACCTACCTTCCATGTTGGGAAATGAATCTTCTTCTTATTGTAATGATTAGACATAATTTCATATTTTGTTGACAATTGCTACAACAATATGAGTTGCTCTTGAATTCATGTGTTGCCGCTCTAATTAAACCAATCCTCTTAGAAGACACATAGTCGAATCCCATATGGAAAACAATTGTAGCATCCGCCTTATACTCCTGTTTCCACATCGAAAATTACATTCTTATGCCGTCCTCTCCACACCTATATAATGCTACATGCTCCTCCTTCATAGACCATCAATTTACATTATTTTCAAATCACAAGTACGGTACCGAGGTAATCTCTTTTAGTGGTTTTTTGTCCTTTTTTTTTTGTAGGCCAAGCAAGTAAGGATAATCTCTTTCATGCATGAAGGTGATATTAGTGTCTGAAGGGATGCTCAAAAGCTCAAAAACCGAAGGGATTACTTAAGGTACAAAAGTTCATACGACATATAGAAGAACACAACTAGGCAACATATAGAAGAACAAATTCTCAACTAACATATAGAAGAATCAACTCGCAATAACATATAGAAAGATCAAATCTGTGATGAGACTAGATTAATGTGAAAAGGGATTTAAATGTCCACCTTAAAACTGAAAAATAATAGTTCCGTGTAAGGACAAACCCACGAAGAGTCCAACTCAAGGTGCAAAGGGACTTCAACGTCCACCATAAGATTGGAAAATTATACTTCCTTTTAAGGACAAACCCGTGAAGAGGCCAACTTAAGGTGCAAAGGGACTAACATGTCCACCTTAAGATTGGATAATTAGAAAGCTTCAACTCGAAGACTTGGTGGACTTGACGACAACAACTTGAATACTTGGCAAACTCTGAAGACTTGGCAGACTTTGCAGACTTCAACTTGAAGACCAACAAACTTGAAGATTCGGTGGACTTTGACACTTCAACCTGAAGAGCGGTGGACTTTTAAACTTCAACTTGAAAAATTAGCAGACTTGTAGACGTAAACTTGAAGACTTGGAGTGATTAAAATAATTCAACTTGAAGACCGGCGAATTTGAGGACTACAACTTAAAGGCCGGTGGACTTGAAGACTTGGATAGCTTGAATACTTCAACTTAAAGATTGTCAGACTTGCAGACTTCAACTTGAAGGGCGGTGAACTTGAAAACTTCACCTTGAAGAACTGGGGGATCTGAAGATTTTAATTAGAAGACTGGCCGACCTGAAGACTTGGAGGACTTGCAGACTTCAACTTGGAGGCTTGATGGATTTGAAGATTTCAACTTGAAGACTTGGAGGAATTAAGCACTTCAACTTGAAGATCAAAAACTTGAAGGTTTGGCGAATTCGAAGGCATAGCGAATCTCCGGACTTCAATGCAATTCTTAGTAGCTTCCTAAAAGATTATAATCATCCCATTGAAGACACCAATTTACCATGAAAGCTTGCCCCCTTTAAATCATATGGGATCCAAAGTTCAACAGAAGAATGGTGTTTCAGCTTGATTTTTAAGTGTTGATTGAATGGATTAAATTCCATCATACTTCATTCGGGAAACGATTGAACTTTTAAACTTCAACTTGAAAGATTAGCATATTTGAATACTTCAATTTGAAGATTTGGCCGTCTACTAAAAGACTACATCCATCCATCCAAGATGCCAATCTGCTATGGAGGCATGCCCCTACTGAACCATCAATCTTTGATAAGGCACAAAATTTAATGAATGAATACATGTAAGAGTAATTTTTTAAGTTCCAATCAAGTGGATTATACTTCATCATGCTTCATTCGATCAACGATTGGGGCAATATATGTCTTTTGAACTCATACCACTGAACTTAGAATGAAACTCTAAGCTGCCTACGTACCTCGGTGAAGAGGATCAAGTCATACCGTAGTTCAGACTGTGTGAGTTTTTTTTATATGCCCTAACTTTTGCCTAAGCTGCCTCTTTCGAGGTTTTTAACCTAGCAGATCCCTTTTTTGGGGGTTGTACTAAGTTTATACTCTTGCGGGCCAGGGGTAACATGCAGTTTATTCTCTTGCGTTAAAGAGCGTAGCGACTTGCATTTTAAACTCGTATTTTGAGGAGCTTTGCAACTTGAAGATTTTGCTCAAATTTGACGAGCTTCATGACACGCAGTTTAGGCTCGTGCGTGCAGGAGCGTTGCAACTTGAAGATTTAGCTCAAATTAGAAGAGCTTTGTAGCTTGAAGTCTTTGCTCGACTTTGAAGATCTTTCGATTTGAGTCTTTGCAACTTAAACACTTTGCTCGAATTTGAGGAGCTTTACAATTTAAAGACTTTGCTCGAATTTGAAGAGTTTTAGTTGCTCGAGTTTGAAGAGCTTTGCAACTTGAACACTTTGCTCGAATTTGAAGAGCTTTATAATTTGAAGACTTTGCTCAAATTTCAAGAACTTTACGTTTTAAAGATTTAGTTCAAATTTGGGGAGATTCATGACATACAGTGTAGGCTCATGTGCCAAGAAGTATTATAACTTGCAGTTTAGGCTCGTGCGTTGAGAAACATTATAACTTGCTGTTTAGGTGTAATGACCCGACCAATCATTTTTCTTTCTAGGACCCCGTTCCCCAAAATAAGACTCCCTGTATGTATTTTTACTGTTTTATGATATGCGGGGATGGTTAGTTCGGGATTGGAAGGGTTCGGGTTGAAATCAGAACACTTGGTTCCTTAATGTTGGCTAAATAAGGCTAGGTTTGACTTTAGTCAATGCTTTGAGTAAACAACCTCGGAATCAGGATTTGATGGTTCCAATAGGTTCGTATAATATTTTTGACTTGGGCGTATGTTCAGATCGGATTTTGGATGATCCGGGAGCGTTTCGGCGCCTAATATTGATAGTTGGTAACTTGAAGGTTTTAAAGTTCTTTAAATTTGGGTTGAAGTAGGATTTGGTGTTACCGGGGTCCAATTGAGATTTCGAGACTGGGAATAGTTCCATATGTGATTTAAGACTTGCACGTAAAATTTGGTGTCGTTCCAAGTAGTTTAAGTATACTTCGGCACATTCAGAGTAAGTTGGAAGAACTTGAAGCTCATAAGTTGATTCAATTTGGTTTGGGGTGTGATTCTTAGTTTTGATATTGTTTTATACATTCCGAGGGTTCGAGTGAGTTCGTTTTATGATTTCAAACTTGTTGGTATGTTTGGACGGGTCCCCAGGGGCCTCGGGTGTTAATCGAACGAGGCGCGAAACTCATTTGGACTTGGAAGAGCAGCTGAAGCACCACGTTTCTGGTGTAATTGCACTGGCAGAGGGATAGTCATAGGTACGAGCTCGCAGACGCGCACCATGGACCGCAAAAGCGGCGCAGCACAGACTGCCCAGTTATCGCAGAAGCGGCGAAGGGATCGTACCTACGGAAGTGCAGGTGCGAAGGAAGCCATCGTAGAAGCGGAACTAGCACGCAGGTGCGCCGCACGCACTGCAGAAGCGGTCTCGCAGAAACGAGCCGCTGGTTGCAGAAGTGAAGAAGTCAGCTGATGGGGAGGACCGCATATGCGAGGCCCTTTTCGCATATACAGAGCCTCAGATGCGGCCAAGGAGCCGCAGGTGCGGAAATCGCTGAAGGCAGAACCTTCATTTAAGTCGGGGTCAGAACATTTTGGGGTCATTTATTTCACTCTTTGGGGCGATTTTGGAGCTGGTTAGAGAGGGGTTTTTACTAGCTATTCGAGGTAAGTAATTTCTACCTAATGTGAGTTAAATACATAGTTTATGGGTAGATTTTAACATGTTAATTGAGAAATATTGTGGGTTTAGTTGAAAAACTTAGGTTTTGATAAAAATGAGATTTAACCAAGAAAATGGTTATGGAATTGAGTGAAAACTATATATTTGAATTCATGACGTTATGGGTAACAACGTTTTTCGAAAATTACCGAAATTCGGGCACGTGGGTGAAGTTTAGGAATCCTTCAAATTGGGGTTGGGTGATCACTCTAATAGTTTGAATATGAACTTTTGAACATGTATTGATTAGTTTATATAAATTTTGGCTAGCTTTGGATTGTTCGACACCGAATTGGGACTTTAGACTAGAATTTTGACCGGAAAGTGAGCCTTGAGATGAGGTAAGTATGTTGTCTAATCTTGTAAGAGGGAATTTACACCATAGGTGATTTAAATTATTGTTTGCCTCTAATTGTGGGGGCTACGTACGTACGAGGTGACGAGATTCCATGCGTAACTACTATTTATGATGTGTCCGGTAGTTTAGGACCGAAATCATGAATTATTTGAATGTAACACCTGATTTGTTAATTAAAGTGCCTACCATATATTAAACCTGTTAGAGAAATTGTGAAAGATGGTTAAGGGAATTTGTACTACATTGTGTGCTAGCCTATAATAACATTAAGTAAAATGCTTACAACGTATCCTCTCTTCTTGTGAAGCTGGCCGAACACCTCGGTAGTAGATAGATGCATCTATGGTTCGTGTTGCTTGACCCCCGATAGTATACACATTATTCTGGATCGGGCCGTACGACCTCGGCATAATCGTGCGTGTTAATACTCAGAGTTCAAATAAATATTTGATATCATTTCATGGCTTGAAAGTTTAAAAGCATACATAATGGGATTAATCTAGGACTTACCATGTGTGAAAGAAATTCATTACTTCCTGCTTGTTATTGAGTTATTTTTATTATTTACATAATCCTTACTATTTAGAATTTCTGTACTTTTATTGGTAGCCCTAGTAAGTGTCGATATCGACCCCTCGTCACTACTTCTTTGAGGTTAGACTTGATACTTACTGGGTACATGTTATTTATTGACTCACGCTACACTTCTGCACTGCCGTGCAGGATCTAAGGCAGGTGCATCTGGCGGTCCTACCGACGCGCGCCTAAGATATCCCGAGGCCTAGTGGTGAGCGATTTCACGAGCCATTCTGCAGCCCCTAGAGTCTCTCTTTTGTATTTATATTCTGTCCACTTTATTTCGGATAGTAGTTCGAGTTTTGTATATTCTACTAGTTGCTCATACACTTGTGACACCAGATCTTGGCACACACTCTAGTAGACCTTATGGTTTTGGGGTATTTACATATTTGTGCTTGCATTCAGATGTATTCATTTTAATCATTTGACTCTCTACTTCTCAAATTTCTAAACAAATGTGATTTAATTAATTGGAAATTGTTTAAAAGGAGGAATCACATAGTAAATTCATCGTAGGCTTGCCTAGTAGTGACGTTAGGTGTATCACGGCCTATAGGAGAAATTGGGTCGTGACAACATGGTATTAGAGCACTAGGTTCATGTAGGTCTCACAAGTTATGGGCAGGCCTAATAGAGTCTTGCGGATCGGTGCGGAGACGTCCGTACTTATCTTCGAGAGGCTATAGGGTGTTAGGAAACTACTCTTTCTTCATCCCCTATCGTGCAGTTGATGTAGTATTAAGTGTTTTTCTCTTATTCTCTCACAGATTGTGAGAACACGCACAGACCATGGAAGAGCTGCTCCCCCTATTGCTAGAGGCCGAGGGAGAGCTCCAGTTCATAGTAGAGGATGAAGGCGTCCTAAAGGTGCTCCAGTTACACCACCAGTGGATCCAGTAGAGGATCCCGTTATTGAGGAGCAGGGTGAGGTGCTTGCAGCTGGACCAGCCCTGGTGGATTTCATGTCCACACCGGGATTCCAGGAGGTCATGGGCCGTATGCTATGGTTCATGGATACTATGACTCAGGCTGGTTTATTTTCAGCAGACCCTGCCACATCTCAGGCGGGTGGGGGAGCATAGACCCCTACCGCTCAAGCTCCAAGGCACACAACTATCGTATATCAGACCCCGGGTGCACTACCCATGGGCGGAGCTCAACTAGTTGCAGTAGCTATACCTGAGCCCATACCAGCTGCGTCCGGCGATACGCATAGGCTGTTGGACAGATGGACTAGGCTACAGCCTTCTGTCTTTGGTGGTGAGCGTCACGTGGACCCCCAGGACTTTATTGACCGGTGACGGGATAGACTGCACAACATGAGAATATTGGAGTCCCATGGGGTGGATTTTACTACTTTCTAGTTGGAGGGAAGGGCCTGTAGGTGGTGGAAGTCATATCTTCTCGACAGACCAGTGGGTTCTCCTCCCATGACTTGGGACTAGTTCACACGCCTTTTCTTGGACAAGTATATTTCACCCTCTCAGAGGAAAGAGTTGCGATTTTAGTTCGAGCAGCTCCAGTAGGGCTAGCTATCAGTGACTCACTATAAGGCAAGATTCTCTGAGTTGTCTCGCCATGCACTTATGATACTTCCGATGAGGGTGCAGAGGTTTGTTGCCGGTTTGCATTTTGCTAGCTAGGACAATATGGCTAGAGAGGTGGAGATAGGGACTTCTTACAAGCTAGTTATAGAGATAGCTCGGAGGATCGAGGGTGCACGTCAGCGTGATCGGGAGCAGGCTGTGAGGGTTAAGTTGTTTCGGTATTCTGGAGAGTTCAGTGGTGCCCTGGATGGGGGCAAGGGTCAGTTCGTGAGGGGTTAGTCTAGCAGACCCACATATCCAACACCACTGCCTCCTCGGGTGCTCTAGTGCGACCTTATTTCAGTGCCATGCTAGAGAGTTCTTTCCGCCCGCCATCTATTCAGGGTTCTTCCAGTGGGTATTCAGGCCATCAGGGTCAGACTTCAGGTCAGCAGTCTACCGTACCGAGAGGTTGTTTTGAGTACGGGGATCTCAGTCATGTGCAGAGGTTCTGCCCCAAGATTCAGGGCAAGGCAGTACAGCATGGTCAACAACCTATTTCTCGGGAGTCCTTGGGTACTCCTGTTTATGTGTCCACACCAGTGGGAGATTCTATGGTTGTGGATCGGATCTATCGGTCCTACATTGTTACATTCTATGGTTATGAGACTAGAGCGGATCTTCTGTTGCTTGATATGATCGACTTTGAGGTCATCCTGGGCATGTATTGGTTATCTCCATATCATGCCATCCTTGATTGCCATCCCAAGACTATTACCTTGGCGATGCCAGAGTTGCCTAGATTGGAGTGGAAGGGTTCGTTTGTCAGTATACCTAGTCGGGTTATTTTTTTTCTGAAGGCTCGACATATATTCAGGAAGGGGTTCTTGGCTTACCTAGCCTATGTTCGGGATACTACCACAGGGACTCCGGCAATTGATTCAGTGTCCGTGGTTCGGGATTTCTACGATGTGTTTCCTTATGATCTACCAGGCATGCCACTAGATCGTGATATCGATTTCTATATTGGTTTAGCTCTAGGTACCCAGCCTATATCTATTTTACCGTATCGCACGGCTACGAAAGAGTTGAAGGAGTTGAAGAAGCAACTTGAGGAGTTGTTAGAAAAAGGGTTCGTCAGACCGAGTGTATCACCTTGGGGTACATCAGTGTTATTTGTGAAGAAGAAAGATGGAACTATGCAGATATGCATCTATTACTGCCAGTTGAACAAAGTTACCATTAAAAACAAGTACTTGTTGCCGCGTATTGATGATTTGTTTGACCAGTTGCAGGGTGCTAGGGTGTTCTCTAACATAGACTTGAGATCGGGGTACCATCAGTTAAAGATTCAGGATTCGGATGCTTCGAAGACTGCTTTCCTGACTAGATATGGCCATTATGAGTTTTTAGTGATGTTCTTCGGTTTGAGTAATGCCCCAGTGGCGTTTATGGATTTCGTTTGTTATTGTCTTTATTGATGACATTTTGATCTACTCACGTAGCATGGAGAAGCACGAGCAGCATTTGAGAGTGGTGTTACAGACCTTGCGGGAACAAAAACTATATGCTAAGTTCTCCAAGTGTGAGTTCTGGTTGGATTCTGTAGAATTCTTAGGGCATGTTGTATCAGGCGAGGGTATTAAGGTTGATCCCAAGAAGATCGATGCAGTTCAGAGTTGGCCTCGTCCCACCACAACGACAGAGATCAGGAGTTTCCTTGGGTTAGCAAGTTATTATCGTTAGTTTGTGGAGGACTTGTCATCTATTGCATCACTTTTGACTAGATAGACCCAGAAAGGTGATCTATTCCGATGGTCTGATGATTGTGAGGTGAGCTTTCAGAAGATCAAGACCGTTTTGACTACAACACCGGTGCTAGTGTTGCCTTCCAGTTCAGGGATGTATACTGTATATTGCGACGCTTCACGCGTTGGTTTGGGTTGTGTACTGATGCAGGAGGGATGAGTTATTGCATATACTTCACGTCAGCTAAAGCCCCACGAGAAGAATTACCCTGTACACGATTTGGAGTTGGCAGTGATTGTTCATGCTCTTAAGATCTGGAAACATTTTCTGTATGGTGTGTCCTGTGAGGTTTACATCGATCATCGAAGCCTGCAGCTTTTGTTCAAGCTGAGGGATATCAATTTGAGGTAGCGCAGGTGGCTTGAGTTACTGAAGGATTATGATATTACCATCCTTTATCATCCGGGCAAGGCGAATGTAGTTGCCGATGCCTTGAGCAGAAAGGCGGAGAGTATGGGTAGTTTGGCATTCATTTCAGCGGAGGAGAGGTCACTAGCTTTGGACATTCAGTCCTTGGCTAACAGACTTGTGAGGTTGGATATTTCCGAGCCCAGTCGAGTTCTTGCATGCGTCATCGCTCAGTCTTCACTATTCGAGCAGATCAAGGCTTGCCAGTTTGATGATCCGCACTTGTTGGTTCTCAGAGAGACGGTACTACAGTGTGGTGCCAAGGAGGTTACTATCGGTGAGGATGGTGTTCTGCGACTTCAGGGTCACCTATGTGTTCCTAATGTTGATGGCTTGAGGGAAAAGATCCTAGAGAAAGCACACAGTTCTCTGTATTCTATTCATCCAGGTGCTACGAAGATGTATCGTGACCTGAGGCAGCATTATTGGTGGTGTCGGATGAAGAAGGACATAGTTGAGAATGTTGCGAGGTGTCTAAATTGCCAGCAGGATAAGTATGAGCATCAGAGTCCAGGTGGCCTACTTCAACAGATGACTATACCTGAGTGGAAATGGGAGCGCATTACTACTTCAGATAGAGGTCCTCAGTTTACTTCACATTTCTAGAGAGCAGCACAGAGCGAGTTGGGGACCTGTGTAGAGCTCAGCACAACCTTTCATCCGCAGACCGATAGGCAGTCATAGCGGACAGTTAAGATCTTGGAGGACATGCTCAGAGCATGTGTGATTGAATTTGGAGGGAAGTGAGATCGATTCTTGCCTTGGGCCGAGTTTGCCTACAATAACAGTTATCAGTCCAGCATCGAGATGGCTCCATTTGAGGCATTATATGGCCGACAATGTCGTTCTCCTATCGGATGGTTTGAGCCCAGCGAGGCTATGTTATATGGTATAGATTTGGTAAAGGATGCCTTGGAAAATGTAAAATTGATTCATGAGAGACTTCGTACGGCACAATACAGACGGAAGAGTTACGCAGATCAGAAGGCGCGTGATTTATCATTTATGGTGGGCGAGAAAGTTCTCTTGAAGGTCTCGCCGATGAAGGGAATCATGAGGTTCGGAAGGAAGAACAAGTTGAGCCCAAGGTTTATATGTCCATTTGAGGCTTTGAGGAGAGTTGGGGAGGTTGCTTATGAGCTTGCCTTGCCTCCCAGTCTATCGGGAGTTCATCCGATTTTCCACGTGTCTATGCTATAGAGGTACCATGCAGACAGGTCGCATGTGTTAGACTTCAGCACGGTTCAGCTAGATGAGAGCCTGGGTTATGAGGAGGAGCCAGTTGCCATTGTCGACAGGCAGGTTTGCCAGTTGAGGTCCAAGATGATTTATGCAGTAAAAGTTCGGTGGAGAGGCAAACCAGTTGATGAGGTGACTTGGGAGGCTGAGGAGTACATGCAGACCAATATCCACACTTGTTCACCACTCCAGGCACTATTCTAGACCCGTTCGAGGATGAACGCTTGTTTAAGAGGTGGAGAATGAAACGACCCGATCGGTCGTTTTGCATTCTAGGACCTCGTTCCCCAAAATACGAATTCCCGTATGTGCTTTTATTGTTTTATGATGCGCGGGGATGGTTAGTTCAGGATTGGAAGGGTTCGGGTTGAAGTCGGAACACTTGGTTCCTTAATGTTGGCTAAATAAGGCTAAGTTTGACTTTGGTCAACGCTTTGAGTAAACGACCTCGGAATTGGAATTTGATGGTTCCAATAGGTTTGTATAATGACTTTGGACTTGGGCATATGTTCGGATCGAGTTTTGGATGACCCGGGAGCGTTTCAATACCTAATATTGATAGTTGGCAACTTGAAGGTTTTAAAGTTTTTTAAATTTGGTTTGAAGTGGGATTTGGTGTTATCAGGGTCCAATTGGGATTCTGAGACCGGGAATAGTTCTGTATGGTGATTTAGGACTTGCACACAAAATTTGGTGTCGTTGCGAGTAGTTTAAATGTGTTTCGGTGCATTCTGAGTAAGTTGGAAGAACTTGAAGTTCATAAGTTGATTCGATTTGGTTTGGGGTATGATTCTTAGTTATTGTAACACCCCGGAAAAAACAAATTCGAAGTAATTAAGCGCTATTAAGAAATTTGATATGCGCTAATTATATTATTTTGTGTGCATGCGAGGACTATTGATATGATGGATATCAATTGGATATGATAATAAGTGTACGAGGTATATTATAAGTGGTGTGGGTTCTAAGGAGAGCCCTAAGTCTAAGTCAAGTTGGAAATTACATGATAGACTAAAGTTTCAAATAAGTATGCACAAAACCAATCTTTGGACGAGCATATCTACATATATGTAAGGATTTATGTGATGAACAACCTATCAAATTGACTCTCTTTGAGTCTAGTTTCCAACGCATCAAACCGGTTGTCATTTGGATATTTCTACAGAATGTTATGGCCACTTTACCGGACCTATCCCATATGCGCGATCATGCATATTAGAGGGTATTCTGCCTCAGGTGCGTGACCAGGTGCGCGATCGCACACGTAGGAGCCCATTAAATACCCCCAAGGCCGGGTAGAGAGAGGGGTTAAGTCATTTCTTGAGCTAAAACCTGATATTTTTAGAGTGAGAGTGTGCCCTAGAGTGGGAAAGTGTTCCTCAACAATATTTCTTTAATTCTTATTCAAATCTTGGAAGATTAACAAGGAAAACCCACAATGTCTTCATCCTAAAGGTAAGATTATACACCCTAACCCTCAATCTCGAATTGTATCTAGAATTAGGTAATTAGTAAGATAATGTTTGGGCATAGGAGTTGTTCATCTTGCATGCATGTGTTATCAAAGGGTGTAAGAAGATTGTTGAGCTAAGAATGGTAGATAATGGGTTTGGGATGATGGAATCCACCATAGGAGGACCTTGAAACCTTAAAGCACACCTAGTGTTTGATAAAATGCTCAAATGAGCTAGAACCATGATCATCCGCCTAATTTTGGTTCAATTTGTTATATTTCTAAAATAGATTGAAGTTGCTAAGAATTCCGGAATATTTTAGAGTTTAAGGAAGCTAACCCCGAAACTACATATGCCGGTGTAGGAGTGGATTGTAATTATTCCCCTTATTTGGGATGAGATTGATGTGATAAAATTATTCCCCTTAATTGGGATGAGATTGATGTGATAAAATTATTCCCCTTAATTGGGATGAGATGATTGATAGAGAAGGATGATGTCGATCTACACGGCTTTGTGGTGAGATGGCCTAGCCGATCGGGTCGTGATCAGACACTATGTCGCCCACATAGTGGTGATTGTGATGGAAATCTTAATTGAAATTGTGATTCTAGTTTATGTCTCGGATGAGATGGCCTAGCCGATCGGGTCGTGATCGGACTCCGTGCTAAAAGTACGGTGGTATTGGTATTGTGAATATTAGTATTGTAAAAGGTGATATTGTGAACAGTGGTATATTGGTGCTAAAGATCTCCCAACCAAAAAAAATAATATTATCTTCGTATTTTGGAAATTATTATGTTTTAACTTGGAAATTGGATATCATTGATTGTTTATTGTTGTTTTCATGGTTTTCTCTTTTATGTTGGCATTCTATTTTGAAAGAGGACAGTTAAATTTACATACTAGTACTATTCCATATGGATATAAATTGGATATGATAATAAGTTTACGAGGCATATTATAAGTGGTGTGGGGTCTAAGGAGATCCCTAAGTCTAAGTCAAGTTGGAAATTACATGATAGACTAAAGTTCTAAATAAGTACGCACAAGACCAAACTTTGGATGAGCATATCTACATATATGTAAGTATTTATGTGATGAACAACCTATCAAATTGAATCCCGTTAGTCTAGTTTCCAACGCATCAAACCGTTCGTAATTTGGATATTTCTACAGAATGTTATGGCCATTTTACCGGACCTATGCCATTTGCGCTACCAGATGCGCGACCGCGCATATTAGAGGGTATTCTGCCTCAGGTGTGCGACCAGGTGCGCGATCGCACATGTAGGAGCCCATTAAATAACCCCAAGGCCGGGTAGATAGAGGGGTTAGGTCATTTCTTGAGCTAAAACCTGATATTTTTAGAGTGAGAGAGTGCCCTAGAGTGGGAAAGTGTTCCTCAACAATATTTCTTTAATTCTTATTCAAATCTTGGAAGATTAACAAGGAAAACCCACAAGGTCTTCATCCTAAGGGTAAGATTCTACACCCTAACCCTCAATCTCGAATTCTATCTAGAATTGTATAATTAGTAAGATAATATTTGGGCATGGGAGTTGTTCATCTTGCATGCATGTATTATCAAAGTGTGTAAGAAGATTATTGAGCTAAGAATGGTAGATAATGGGTTTGGGATGATGGAATCCACCATAGGAGGACCTTGAAACCTTAATGGACGCCTAGTGTTTGATAAAATGCTCAAATGAGCTAGAACCATGATCATCCTCCTAATTTTTGTTCAATTTGTTATATTTCTAAAATAGATTGAAGTTTCTAAGAATTCCGGAATATTTTAGAATTTAAGGAAGCTCAATTGAAGTTTGTTTGCTAAACTACTCTCTTAGAATTGAATTCCATGATGTTTCCGTAAGTTTCAAGTATGGTTGTCTCAAGTTCCTTATTCTATGTTCTGAGATGTTCCCAATAAATTTGATTGTCCCGAATAAGCAAAGTGTCGAGAATTATGTATTTAAAACATGTTTTGAATGTTCCTATTATATTATGTTATCCTTTGGGAATGTGTTCAAGAATGATATGTGTATTAAAATGCTATGTCTTTGAGTCGTGTTTCAAATGAAGGTTATGATGCCAAATTGTGTGAGAAAATTTCAATATGCTTAAGACTCTTAATTGCTCATATGTGCATCTAAAATCTTGATTGGAAATGTCTTATTGTTGATAATCTATAAAGATGGTTGGAAGTGAAATAAGTGAATTGGAGATATAAAGTGTGGCCAACGTGCCAAGAGTGAAATTTGTACTTGTGGCCAATGGTTCCAATGAAATAAGATGATGTGAGAAAGATTATGAAATGAGCTTCAATTCAACTGTTCCGAAATTGACTTCGAAAATAGAATTGCCTAAAAGCTTATGAATTCAAGTGATGCCCATATGTGGCTATTTTATCTAATGCTATGATTTGTAAGTAGTTTCGATGTGTTTTGCGTTCTTACATATTCTTGAGTTGAAATTGTGTATTGTCCTTTTTTGGGGAAAAGTATTTCAAGAATAAATGATGTGTTATTTAACTTGTGCTTCGATTGTCAATCATTTTACTCCATTTCTTGGAAAGAAATCCATTGTGTTTAAAGCCTTCATTACTAATGAACCTAAAGTTGTGATTTTCAGAATATTTTATTTGTTGATATTTATGATGATGATCCATGAAAGGAAAGAAATGAAAGTGTGAAATATGAAATACGGCCATTGTGCCATGAATAAAGAATCATATAAATGGCCAAGAGAGCTAATGAAATAATGATGTTGAAAGTTGTTGAAAGTGCCAATGAGGCTATATACGGTATGAAAGGTTATGAGGTAAATGCATTTGTATTGTTGTTTCCTTTGTAAGCAAATCCAAAATAATTTTGGAAGTATCAATAGTCACCAAGGAAGGGTACGCTGAAATAACCTAACCCCGAAACTACATATGCCGGTGTAGGAATGGATTGTAATTATTTCCCTTATTTGGGATGAGATTGATGTTATAAAATTATTCCCCTTAATTGGGATGAGATGATTGAAAGAAAAGGATGATGTCGATCTACACGGCTTTGTGGTGAGATGGCCTAGACGATCGAGTCGTGATCGGACACTATGCCGCCCACATGGTGGTGATTGTGCTGGAAATATTAATTTAAATTGTGATTCTGGTTGATGTCTCAGATGAGATGGCCTAGCCGATCGGGTCGTGATCGGACTCCGTACTAAAAGTATGGTGGTATTGGTATTGTGAATATTGGTATTGAAAAAGGTGATATTGTGAACAGTGGTATATCGGTGGTAAAGATCTCCCAACCAAAAAATAATAATATTATCTTCGTATTTTGGAAATTATTATGTTTTAACTTGGAAATTGGATATCACTGATTGTTTATTTTTGTTTTCATGGTTTTCTCTTTTATGTTGGCATTCTATTTTGAAAGAGGACAGTTAAATTTACATACTAGTACTATTCTATATGTACTAACGTCCCTTTTGTCGGGGGAGCTGCATCTTCAATGGATGCAGGTGGTTAATCAGCGGGCAGCTTTGGTCCTCATTAGCAGTCGCTCTCTATTCAGCAGGTTTTGGTGAGCCCTACTCTATTCCGGGCATTATGTCATGTGATGTTGTATTTTGTACTATGAGGTATAGCCGGGGCCTTATCGCCGGCACTTCCATTCTTCACTTCTGTTGTACTTAGAGGCTCCGTAAACAGGTTGTGGGTGGTATTCAATGTTGGGAGTTGAGATAGAAATGTTGGTATTTGGCAAACATATTTTTTCATTATATCTATAAACTTATAATATTTTGGAAATTTTGAATAAAGCTGCTAATGGAAATGAAATGGGAGTTGTTAATGAAATCTTTTCAATATTTGATTAATGGAGTACATCTCCTCTTTATTCATGGATGACTTTGGGTAGAAGGACATCTAATAGGCTTGCTCGGACGGGTTCATTCGGTTGAGCGCCGGTCACGCTACCCGATTTCGGGGCGTGACAAACTTGGTATCAGAGCCTAAGGTTTTAAAGTGTCCTAGAATATCTCAGAGTCGTATCTAGTAGAGTCCTTCCTATCGATGTATTGTCGACCACATCTATAATGAGGAGGCTACACGGATATTTAGGAATTTCACACTTCTTTGATGTATTATCGACCACATCTATAATGAGGAGGCTACACGGATATTTAGGAATTTCACACTTCTTTGATACTCTAGATCATGCGATAGAGCTCAATATAGGAAGCTAAATTTCTTGTCATGTCTCATTTTCCATATGAGTAATCCAAGAGTTCGAGGAAACAAGGAGGGAATGAAAGAACCCGTTGCTAAGGGAAGTGTTCTTGTTCCTATTAATGTTACCGCCCCACCTGATTATGTAGTGAGAGCACCTAAGAAATGAAAGAGGATTATTAGCATCAATGAGCTAGAGTGTTTGATATGAAAGAAGAGCCACTTGGGTTTATGTTGGATGATTCTTGAATCATGTTATGGTTGTGGAAAGAAGGGGCACAAGAAGAAAAATGCCCTAAGGTTGGGTACACCCATCCCGGGGTCTTGGAGAAAGGATAGAGGGGATGTTTATGACGTATGCAAAAAGGGTAAATATCGGGTCAGTGGGGCGAGTCAGTTTAGTGGACCTCATCCCCGTTGCGTGAAGTGTAGGAGATGTCATTCAGGGGTATGTCACTATGGTACCAATGTATGTTACGGATGTGGAGTCGAGGGGCATCAGTTAAGGCACTGCCCCGTCAATCTAAAGTCATCAAGTAAGTCATTCCTTAGTACATTATTATGAAAACACATATTTTTTCCTTGTTGTATATGTGCATCCATATTGAAGAACCTTCATAATCTCGGTCTTAACAAGACGCTGAATCACAAAATATTGCATGTACTTACTTTCTAAACAAGACGCATTATTCATGAAGCCACTCTATCACAAATTCTCTTATTTACAACCTCTAGAGGAATTGAGTTCTTTAATGATTTCCTTGGAATAAGTTATAACCCTAGGTTAATAATTCCCATTGCTTCCCTAAATTCTCAACAAGAAACTATACCTGATGAATTTCTTACAAGAACCTTTTGATTCAAATGGATAACATCTGCTCACTTATGCTTATGCATGCACCGTCGTAAAGCTTACCTATGTGGTATCAAATCCAATGTATAGTGGCGTAGTGTTGAGATCCTTCTTGAGCCACTCTTTTTCTCTCCAGTGTATGTGGATCCTATAGTTTGAACAATCACTTCACTCCTTTGTGAATATTATCACGAATCCTTTTCACTGTCTAGTAACATGAGAGCATATCTCAGCACCTATCATATGTGTAAATGTCAATTGAAAGGGTTCACTTGTCCGTATAAAAGTTTCTGGGAAATTTAAGATTTTTACAAATTCGTCACAGGAAGATCTTTTTGTTTGCCCATCTCAGTATGACTTTCATGTCCACTTAGATCATGACTCAGTGAGTAACTCACTTTGTTCCTTGTATTGTAGTTGCCCATGAAGTGGCCTGGTATTGCAGCTTGAGAGCTGTTATGGAAAAAAAACATGTCTAGCTAAGAGCAAAGTGTTTATTCTCTCTAACCAATACATGATTTCATCCCAACATTAATATGTCCTAGCTACAACTTTTCACTCGTCTGTGATTGAAAGTTAAGCAGCCTTACATCAACTTTTCCTCCCCACTTCAGGTGGATGTTTCGGATTCTGGCACATATGATGAGCATATTGATTTGAAAGACAAGTTTGTTGTATCTCTAGTCCTCGCATATATGATCAACTATTGTGAAGGGTTAAGCTGTCAGAATGATAATAATCTCACAAGTGTTCAACTTCTTTTTCATCCTCATGGGTTTGTAGCATAGATCATGTAATGACCCGGCCGACCGTTTTGAGTGTATTTGCCCTGATCCCCTATTTACTGCTCTCCCAGTATCTGTTTCTGCTTATGTGACTTATCGGGAAGTCGTATTTTTGGCTTCAGAGTGTTTTGGGACACTTAGTCCCTAAAGCGGAAGCTTAAGTTTTAGGAATTTGACCGTAGACAGAAATGTGTGAAGACGACTTCAGAATGGAGTCCCGTCGGTTCCGTTAGCTCCGCTGGGTGATATTGGACTTAGGTGCGTGTTCGGATTGTGAATCTGAGGTCTGTAGCTAATTTAGGCGTGAAATGGCGAAAGTCAAATTTTTGGAAAGTTTGACTGGGGGTTGACTTTTTGATATCGGGGTCGGATTTCGATTCCAGAAGTTGAAATAGGTCCGTAATGTTGAATATGACTTGTGCGCAAAATTTGAGGTCAATCGGACGTAGTTTGGTATAATTCGGCATCTTTTGTCGAATTTGGAAATTTCGAAGTTCATTAAGTTTGGATTTGAGGGTGATTCGTGTTTTTGTTGTTGTTTGACATGTTTTGAGGGCTCTACTAAGTTTTTATGGTGTTTTAGGACTTGTTGGTATATTTGGTAGAGGTCCCGGGGGCCTCGGTGGTATTTCGGATGCTTAACGGGTTGAATTTGGACTTAGGCAAATGGCTAAAGTTTTCTGATATCTGGTGGTTTCGCACCTGTGGTGGGGAGACCGCAGGTGCATACTCGCACGTGCAGATGAAGGAGCGCGGAAGCAGGATTTGAGGAGATGGCCAGAGGTCGCAGGTGTGAGGACATTTCCGCATCTCCGAGTCCGCATATGCGCTCGATGCTTCGGAGATGCGGAGAGTGAGATGGAGGGGAAGATCATAGGAGCAGACCTTTGTTTGCAGGTGCGCACACGCAGGTATGACCACTTGCTCACAGATGTGGACCCAGTCCCTTAAGTTATTTCGGCACCTGCGAGGGAAATTCCGTTGGTGTGGCATCGCTGGTGCGACAGTAGGTCCGCGTATGCGGAAGAACTGGGCAGAAAATAGGATTTCGAGGGTTTGATTCCCATTTAGTTTTGGGACTTTGAGAGCTCGGTGTGAGGCGATGTTTCGAGGTTTCTTCAAGAATATTGTTGGGGTAAGTAATTCTAACTCGGATTGGACTATATTTCATGAATCTATTGCTATTTTCATCATCTAATTAGGGATTTGAGTAGAAACTTCTTAGGCTAAAATTTTGAGTTTTGGAAGGTGATTTGAGGTTGGATTCGAGTAATTCATGTATCGTTGAACTCGTGAGTGGATGGGTATTCATATTTTGTGACTTTTGTCGGATTTCGAGACATGGGCCCGGGGGGGCCGGTTTGAGCCTATTTCGGAATTTGGCTTATAATTTCATATTTTTCTTGTGTAATTGATTCTTTTAGCCTATATTAATTATATTGTACTGCTTGTGGCTAGATTCGGGGCGTGTGGAGATTGATTCGAGGGGAAAAGGCATTGCGGAGTAGGATTTTGCACGGTTTGAGGTAAGTAACAATTTTAAATCTGGTCCTGAGGGTATGAAACCTCGAATTTTGGTATGATGTGATTATTTTGGAGCTGACGCACATGCTAGGTGATGGGCGTGTGGCCGTGCACCGTGGGGGATTGGGACTTTGTCCGTCTGTGAGACTGTAAAGTCGAATAGCTTATTGTTAATTACATGTTCCTCTGTCTTCTAGAAATTTGACTGCCATTCATGTTAGAAACCATGATTAGGCCATATGTTATCACTGTTGGGTCCCGCAACGGTCTAGTACTTGTTGATTAACTGCTATTTGCTGCTTTGAACTCAGTCACAGTGCTACTTGTGAGTCATATCGCCGTTTCCTTTTATTTTCTTGTTGACACTTGTTATTATCTCTTTTGGTTGATTTGTATGATTTCTGAAAGCCCGAGAGGACTGGAGAGGTTAGTGACTGAGATAGGGCCTAAGTGCCAAGATGTGAGCTACCTGAGGGTATATGGATCGGGTTGCACGGCGTAACGAGTCTTATGGATATTTCTGCCACCCTCTTCTTCATTTCTTCACTCATCTCTCATTTCTCAATCTCAAATTCTCAATTCAAGTTAAATCATGCGTCGTACTTCTAGAGTGTGCTCATATGTTTGGAACACTTTGAGGTGGTAGAAGAAAATGAAGAAGTTCAGAGGGCTTAGAGCCGAGTGATTGAGCCGTTGTGACGAGTTGAGTGACCGTTGCCTTGAGAGGTTGTACTTGTTTTTCATTTGTTGATGCACTTAGTTGCTATCTGTCATTGTTGTGAAATTTCTGAAAGATCCTATATCCAGATTACCTGCGCTTTAACTGTATAAAACTGATTTGACTTAAATTGCCGGATTTGAAAGCATGTCTATTCTTTGCTGGAATTATTGAAAATGAACTATCTTTGTATAGCTCGTCACTACCTTCTAAGTTCCTTATTTATTTTTGTTACTTACTGAGTTGATTGTACTCACGCTGCACCCTGCACTTCGTGTGCAAATCTAGATGTTCCCGGTCGTAGCACGTGTTGATATTTGAGCAGCTGATTTCGAAGACTATCAAGGTAACTGCATGGTGTTCATAGGCCTTGGCTCTCCTTCATTACCTTATTCGCATTTCAGTTCTTACTCCTTAGATGTTGTATTAGACTGCTCATGGTATAGAAGCTCATGTACTCAGTGACACCCCGATGTCGGGCTATTTTCTGCACTTATGCTATTGGGTTTTACCCCGTTTTTATGAAAAACTCCGATCATTTTAAATGTCTTAATTTATATCTGTTAAATGTGGAAAGTGTTTTGTTTTTTGGAAATGTCGGCTTGCCTAGTATCACGATAGACGCCATCACGACGGGTTAGGTTTTAGGTCGTGACAAGTTAATATTAGAGCCTAGGTTACATAGTTCTCACGAGTCATGAGAAAGTTTAGTAGAGTCTGGCGGATTGGTACAGAGACGAATGTACTTATCTTCGAGAGGCTACCGAACCCTTAGGAAACTTCACATTTATGAATTCTTATCATGCGAATCTATTGATTCTGGTGACTAAATTTCTGTTGCTCTAATTCTCTTACAGATGGTGAGGACGCATACTACAGGGCAGGATGGACAACCACCAGTACCACCAGTCAGGGCCGCGAGAGGCCGAGGTAGCGGTAGAGGCCACGGTAGGAGGAGAGGTGCATGTCGCACTGCAGCTAGGGCAGCACCTAGAGATCCACCAGTTGCCCCAGTTCAGGAGCAGGCTCTAGTTGTGGACAAGCCTGAGGGACCGCAGTCGGTTGTAGCTGCTCAGGACTATGTGGTTCCTGTCATGCCTGATGATGAGCAGCGTCGATTGGAGAGGTTTGGGAGACTCCAACCTCCATCTTTCAGTGGTGCCGAGGGAGAGGATGCACGAGGCTTCTTGGATAGGTGCCAGAGGATACTCCGTACTGCATGTATTCTAGAGGCCAGTGGGGTCTCGTTCACTACTTTTCATTTCTCTGGGGCTGACTTCAGTTTGTGGGAGGCTTACGAGAGGCATAGGCCAGTCGGCGCAGCACCCCTTATATGGCAGCAGTTCTCCAGCCTATTCTGGAGAAGTTCGTGCCGTAGTCCCGTAGAGAGGAACTACGCAGGCAGTTCGAGCACCTTCGTCAAGGTGGTATGTCCATGACGCAGTATGAGATGAGATTTTCAGAGTTGGCCTGTCATGCTATCTGGTTGGTTCCCACAGACAGGGAGAGGATCAGGAGGTTCATAGATGGCCTCACTTTTCAGCTGCGACTGCTTATGACTAGAGAGAGAGTGTCTGGTTCTACTTTTGATAAGTTTGTCGACATTGCTCGTCAGATTAAGATGGTTCGCAGCTAGGAGTGGGTCGAGAGGGAGGCCAAGAGGCATCGTGGTCAGGGTGGATTTAGTGGTATTCCTTCTGGGGGTAAGTTCCACCACGGTAGAGGTCGTCCTTTCGGACATGCTCAGACGGCTCACCCAGTTCATTGTGGTGCACCATTAGGCCATGGTTTACACAGTTATCAGCAGGGCCATTCATCTCTCAGTGCTCTCCCAGCTCAGAGTTTGTGCCATGCTCCATCGGGTCAGGGCTCATCTATGTTAGGTCCTTCTACCAATTATCCCGGTGCTCGCGGCTCCCTTGAGTCCCCAACAGCAGCACCGGGGAGTTGTTATGAGTGTCGAGAGTTTGGTCACACGAGGAGGAAGTATCCCCGCCTAGTGAGAGGTCCAGCTCTGCAGAGGAGCCAGTCTATGACATCAGCACTAGTTTCTTCACCACCCGCTCAGCCAGCTCGGGGTGGAGCCCAGTCAGCTAGGGGCTGCCCGAGAGGGGGAGGCTGATCAGGGGGCGGCCATGCCCGTTTCTATGCTCTTCCTTCCAGACCAGATGCTATTGCTTCGGATGCTATGATTACAGGTATTGTCTCAGTTTGCCATAGAGATGCCTCTGTATTATTTGATTATGGTTCCACTTATTCATATGTGTCCTCGTATTTCGCTCATTTTTTGGATATACTTCGTGAGTCTCTAGTTTCACCTATTCATGTGTCTACGTAGATGGGCGATACTGTCATTGTGGACCGTGTTTATCGGTCATGTGTGGTGACTATTGGGAGTTTGGAGACTAGAGTGGATCTCTTGTTGCTTAGTATGGTCGATTTTGACTTGATTTTGGGTATGGATTGGTTGTCTCCATGTCATGCTGTTCTAGATTATCACGCTAAGACCGTGACGTTAGCAATGCCGGGGTTGCCGAGGGTTGAGTGGAGTGGCTCTATAGACCATGTTCTTAGTAGAGTGATTTCATACTTGAAGGCTCAGCAGATGGTTGAGAAGGGTTGTCTATCTTATCTGGCCTTTGTGAGGGATGTTAGTGTAGATACCCCTGCTATTGATTGTGTTTTGGTGGTGGGAGATTTTCCGAATGTGTTTCATGTAGACCTGCCGAGCATGCCGTCCGATAGAGATATCGATTTCGGTATTGATTTGGTGCCGGACACTCAGCCCATTTCTATTCCACCGTATCGTATGGCACCGGCAGAGTTGAAGGAATTGAAGGAGCAGCTTCACAAACTCCTTGATAAGGGGTTTATTCAGCCTAGCGTGTCACCTTGGGGTGCACCAGTTCTATTTGTAAAGAAGAAGGATGGTACTATAAGAATGTGCATTGATTACAGGCAGTTGAACAAGGTCACAATCAAGAACAAGTATCCATTACTTCGTATTGATGATTTGTTTGACCAGCTTCAGGGTGCGAGAGTGTTCTCCAAGATTGATTTGAGGTCAGGGTATCACCAGCTGAAGATTTGGGACTTAGATATTCTTAAGACAGCTTTCAGGACCCGATATGGCCATTATGAATTCCTTGTGATGTCTTTTGTGCTGACCAACGCCCCACCAGCGTTCATGCATATGATGAACAATGTGTTTTAGCCTTATTTTAACTCATTCGTTATTGTATTCATTGATGACATCCTGGTGTACTCTCGTGGCCACGAGGAGCATGCCCAGCATCTGAGGATTGTGTTACAGGGGTTGAGGGAGGAGAAGCATTATGCAAAGTTCTCCAAGTGTGGGTTTTGGCTCAGTTCAGTGGCATTCTTGGGACACGTGGTGTCCAGTGAGGGTATTTAGGTAAACCCGAAGAAGATAAAGGCGGTTCAGAGTTGGCCCAGACCGTCCTCAGCCACGGAGATTCAGAGTTTTATCGGTTTGGCTGGTTACTACCATCGTTTTGTGGAGGGCTTCTCATTTATTGCATCGCCCATGACTAAATTGACCCAAAAGGGTGCTCCTTTCAGGTGGTCGGAGGAGTGCAAGGAGAGCTTTTAGAAGCTTAAGACTGCTTTGACCACGACTCCAGTTCTAGTTCTGCCATCAGCTTCTGGTTCTTACACAATGTATTGTGATGCCTCACGGATCGGTATTGGGTGTGTTCTGATGTAGGAGGGTAGTGTAATTGCTTATGCTTCGCGCCAGTTGAAGCCTCATGAGAAGAACTATCCTGTCCATGACCTTGAGTTAGCAGCTATTGTTCATGCCTTGAAGATTTGGCAGCACTATTTGTACGGGGTCCATTGCGAGATTTACACTAATCATCAGAGTTTGCAGCATCTGTTCAAACAGAAGGATCTTAACTTGCATCAGTGGAGGTGGTTAGAGCTTCTTAAGGACTATGATATCACCATTTTGTACCATCCCGGTAAGGCCAATGTGGTGGCCGATGCCTTGAGTCGTCGGGCAGAGAGTTTGAGGAGCTTAGCATATCTTCCAGCAGCAGAGAGGCCATTATCATTGGAGGTTCAGGCCTTAGCCAGCCAGTTTGTTAGATTGGATATTTCTGAGCCGAGTCGAGTATTGGATTGTGTGATCTCTCGGTCTTCTCTTTATGATCGTATCTGGGAGCATCAGTATAATAACCCCCATATGCTTGTCCTTAAGGACACGGTCCAGCACGGTGATGCTAAGAATGTCACTATTGGGGATGATGGTGCATAGAGGATGCATGGCAGGCTATGTGTGCCTAATGTAGATAGGTTCCATGAGCTGATTCTTCAAAAGGCTCACAGTTCGTGATATTCTATTCATCCGGGTGCCGCGGAGATGTATCGGGACTTGAGACAACATTACTAGTGGAGGAGAATAAAGAAGGACATAGTGGAGTATGTAGCTCGGTGTCTAAATTTCCAGCAGGTGAAGTATGAGCATCAACGACCAGGTGGGTTGCTTCAGAAGTTAGAGATTCTGGAGTGTAAATCGGAGCGGATCACTATGGATTTCATTATTGGGCTTCCACAGACTCAGCGGAAGTTTGATGCGGTTTGGGTGATTGTGGACCAGCTGACCAAGTCAGCTCATTTCATTCTTGTGATGATTACCTATTCTTCCGAGTAGCTGGCTCGAGTGTATATCATCGAGATCGTCAGGCTTCATGGCCTACCGGTATCTATCCTCTCTGACCGGGGTACACAATTTGCGTCACTATTCTGGAGGGACGTACAACATGAGTTGGGTACTCGAGTGGAGTTGAGCACAATATTTCACCCTAAGACGGACGGACAGTCCGAGCGCACTATTCAGATATTAGAGGATAGCTCCGTGAGTGTGTAATAGAGTTTGGGGGTTCGTGGGATCAGTTCTTCCCACTAGCGGAGTTTGCCTACAACAATAATTATTAGTCGAGCATCCAGATGGCACCGTACGAGGCTCTGTATAGTAGGTAGTGTAGGTCTCCAGTGGCCTAGTTCGAGCCGGGCGAGGCTAGATTATTGGGTACAGACTTGGTTCAGGATGCTCTAGAGAAGGTTAAGGTGATTCTGGATAGACTATGCACAGCCCAGTCTAGACAGAAGAGTTATGCGGATCGGAAGGTTTGCGATGTTGCATTTAGCTCCGCTGGGTGATTTTGGACTTAGGAGCGTGTTCGGACTATAAATATCAGGGCTGTATCTAATTAAACTTGAAATGGCAAAAGTCAAATTTTTGGGAAGTTTGACCGGGGGTTGACTTTTTGATATCGGGGTCGGATTCCGAATCCGGAAGTTGGAATAGGTCTGTAATGTTGAATATGACTTGTGTGCAAAATTTGAGGTCAATCGAACGTGGTTTGGTATGATTCAGCGTCGTTTGTAGAATTTAGAAATTTTAAAGTTCATGAAGTTTGGATTGGAGGGTGATTCGTGCTTTTGTTGTTGTTTGACGTGTTTTGAGGGCTCGACTAAGTTCGTATGGTGTTTTAGGACTTGTTGGTGTATTTGGTTGAGGTCTCGGGGGCCACACTGGTGTTTCGGATGCTTAACGAGTTGAATTTGGACATAGGCAAATGGCTGAAGTTTTCTGATATCTGGTGGTTTTGCACCTACGGTGGGGAGACCGCAGGTGCGTACTCGCATGTGCGGATGAAGGAGCGAAGAAGTAGTAGTTTAGGAGATGGCCAGAGGTCGCAGGTGCGAGGACATTTCCGTATTTGCGAGTCAGCAAATGCGCTCGATGCTTTAGAGATGCGGAGAGTGAGATGGATGGGAAGATCACAGGAGCAGACCTTTATCCGTAGGTGCGCACACACAGGTGCGACCACTTGCTTATAGATGCGGACCCAGTCCCTTAAGTCATTTCCACACCTGCGAGGGAAATTCCGCAGGTGCGCATCGAAGGTGCGACAGTAGGTCCGCAGATGCGGAAGAACTGGGCAAAAAATAGGATTTCGAGGGTTTGTTTCCCATTTCGATTTTGGGACTTTGAGAGCTCGGTGTGAGGCAATGTTTCGAGGTTTCTTCAAGAATATTGTTGGGGTAGGTAATTCTAACTCATATTGGACTATATTTCATGAATCTATTGCTATTTTCATCATCTAATTAGAGATTTGAGTTGTAAATTTGGAGGAAAATGGTAGAAACTTCATAGGCTAAAAGTTTGAGTTTTGGAAGGCGATTTGAGGTTGGATTTTAGTAATTCATGTATTGTTGGACTCGTTTGTGGATGGGTGTTCACATTTTGTGACTTTTGTCAGATTTCGAGACGTGGGCCCGGGGGCCGATTTGAGCCTATTTCGGATTTTGGCATATAATTTCGTGTTTTTCTTGTGGAATTGATTCTTTTATTCTATATTAATTATATCGTATTGCGTATGGATAGATTCAAGGCGTGTGGAGATTGATTCGAGGGGCAAAGGCATTGCGGAGTAGGATTTTACGTGGTTTGAGGTAAGAAATAGTTTTAAATTTGGTCCTGAGGGTATGACACCCCGTATTTTGGTATGATGTGATTATTTTGGAGGTGACGCACATGCTAGGTGACGGGTGTGTGGGCGTGAACCATGGGGGATTAGGACTTGGTCCGTCCGTGAGACTGTAAAGTCGAATCGCTTATTGTTAATTACATGTTCCTCTGTCTTCTAGAAACTTGACCGCCATTCATGTTAGAAACCATGCTTATGCCATATGTTATCACTGTTAGGACCTTCAGCGGTCTAGTACTTGTTGATTAGCTGCTATTTGTTGTCTTGAACTCAGTCACAGTGCTACTTGCGAGTCATATCTCCGTTTCCATTTGTTTTCTTGTTGACACTTCTTATTATCTCTTTTGGCTGATTTGTATGATTTCTGAAAGCTCGATAGGGCTGGAGAGGTTAGTGACTGAGATAGGGCCTGAGTTTCGAGGTGTGAGCTATATGAGGGTATATGGATCGGGTTGCACGCCGCAACGAGCCTTATGGCTATTTATGGACTGTGGATTGGGTTGCACGCCACAACGAGCCTTATGGATACTTATATGATTGGGTCGGGCTGCACGCTGCAGTGATATAGCGCCTGGGCTGAAAGGAGCCCCTACAGAGTCTATACACCCCCAGTGAGCGCATGTTCCTATTGAATGTGAGTACTGAGGGCTGAGAGCCGAGTGATTGAGCCATTGTGACGAGTTGAGTGACTGTTGCCCTGAGAGGCTGTACTTGTTTTTCATTTGTTGATGCACTTAGTTGCTATTTGTCATTGTTGTGAAATTTCTGAAAGATTCTATATCCAGATTACCTATACTTTAACTGTATAAAACTGATTTGACTTAAATTGCCGGATTTGAAAGCATGTCTATTCTTTGCTGGAATTATTGAAAATGAACTGTCTTTGTATAGCTTGTCACTACCTTCTCAGTTCCTTATTTATTTTTGTTACTTACTGTGTTAGTTGTACTCACGCTATACCCTGCACTTCGTGTGCAGATCCAGGTGTTCCCGGTCATAGCGGGTGTTGATATTTGAGCAGCTAATTCCGGAGACTATCAAGGTAGCTGCATGGCGTTCGCAGGCTTTGGCTCTCCTTCATTATCTTATTTTCATTTTAGTTTTTACTACTTAGATGTTGTATTTGACTGCTTCTAGTATAGATGTTCATGTACTCAGTGACACCCCGATGTCAGGCTATTTTCCGCACTTATGCTATTGGGTTTTACCCCGTTTTTATGAAAAACTCAGATCATTTTAAATGTCTTAATTTATTTATGTTAAATGTGGAAATGTTTTTTTTTTTTTGGAAATGTCGTATTGCCTAGTATCATGATAGGCGCCATCCCGAAGGGTTAGGTTTTGGGTCGTGACAGATCCCTTGTGCTAGTTATCGTTAATAGCATAATGCAATTTCATGTATTTTGAAACCCATATCGCATTCAGGGTGCCGGAATATTCTCATTTCGAGTTAAACTGATTTTTCCTACATTATCAATGCCTACTAGGCAACTCTATGCTTCATTTGTTGAATCGATGATTTTGTCACAATGATTAATCGTGGCAGCACTATTGGTGGTCACCCTCATGTCTCTTAGAATATAACCTCTTAAAATACCTTTCTTGGCATGTTGATGGATTCTTGAATAATTCCAGGCAAATCTCGAACCTCGTTATTCCTATTGGTAGTAACCTATGGGGGTTGAAGGATTCAAACATGTCAAAGAAGAAGCATCATCCCGTGATCAAATATATTGGATAGAAAATTTTATGGTCATATTTATGCTAGCACATCTTAGAGTAATTGTTGGAGGTTGCCATTAGTTTGGGTGTTTGGCGTAGGGATTTAGAGTTGAAGAAAGTGAACGGGTTATTCTCAAGATTTTCTCTATGAATATATTGGCTGAATTGTTAAGGAAGGTAAAGTATGCGTAGTCACATTAGGCCTTATGAAATCTTGAAGGAAATAAAATAGGCCAAACTATGAGTATGATGTTTTCCAATTATTGTCCTCCATATACCCGGAGTTTCATATGTCTATGTCTAAGAAGGTAGTTGGAAAATCCTTTGTCTATCGTTCCGGTGAAAGCTAGTGAAGGTAAAGTTATTGGATAATTGGCCTATGAGAGGTACTTAATTTTTATCCTTGTTAGATAAGTTCGGAAGTTGAGATTGCCTCCGTCGTGTGTTATGGTGAAGTCTGAAATTATCAAGGAAAGAAAATGTTCTCACTTGATTGTATAGCCAAATAATTGTGGATCGAAAGGTACTTTCTATGTGTTATGATTTAAATATGTGCAGCTCAGGTTCATATATCACTTTTGGTAATGTAATGCCTGTAATGTTAAGATTGGGTTTATTGATGTATAATGTGATGCTTGTTGAGTTGAGGATGTATTGTTAGGTTGATTTTGGTGATTCTCTGACAAATGGATAGGCCTAATTACAGGGGAAATTCTGTCGAAATTTTTAAGAATTTGTAATGATAGCCAAATTTTAAGGGCCATAAGTAAGTTGAAATTTTGGAAAGGAAGTATGAGACCGATGTAGTCATAAGTGCCTATGTATAATGGTTGGAGGTAAAAGGATGGTAACTCTATTCTTAGAAGTGACTTGTAAAACATTCGAGGACGAATGTTCTTAAGTGGGGAGAATATAACACCCCGTAAAAAAATAATTTGAAGTACTTAAGCGCTATTAAGAAAGTTGATGTGTGCTAATTATATTATTTTGTATGCAGATGAGGACTATTAATATGATGGATATTAATTGGATATGATAATAAGTGTACGAGGCATATTATAAGTGGTGTGGGGTCTAAGGAGAGCCTTAAGTCTAAGTCAAGTTAGAAATTGCATGATAGACTAAAGTTCCAAATGAGTATACACAAGACCAAATATTAGACGAGCATATCTACATATATGTAAGGAGTTATGTTATGAACAACCTATCAAATTGAAACCCTTTGAGTTTAGTTTCCAACGCATCAAACCGTTCAGAATTTGGATATTTCTACAGAAAGTTATGGCCATATTACTGGACCTATGCAATTTGCGCGGCCGCGCATATTAGAGGGTATTTTGCCTCAGGTGCACGACCAGATGCGCGACCAGATGCGCGACCAGGTGCGCGATCGCGCACGTAGGAGCCCATTAAATACCCCCAAGGCGGGGTAAAGAGAGGGGTTAAGTCATTTCTTTAGCTAAAACCTGATATTTTTAGAGTGAGAGAGTGCCCTAGAGTGGGAAAGTGTTCCTCAACAATTGTTCTTCAATACTTGCTTAAATCTTCGAAGATTAACAAGGAAAACCCACAAGGTCTTCATCCTAAAGGTAAGATTCTACACCCTAACCCTCAATCTCGAATTTTATCTAGAATTAGGTAATTAGTAAGATAATGTTTGGTTATGGTAGTTGTTCATCTTGCATGCATGTGTTATCAAAGGGTGTAAGAAGATTGTTGAGATAAGAATGGTAGATAATGGGTTTGGGATGATGGAATCCACCATAGGAGGACCTTGAAACCTTAGTGCACACCTAGTATTTGATAAAATGCTCAAATGAGCTAGAACCATGATCATCCTCCTAATTTTGGTTCAATTTGTTATATTTCTAAAATAGATTGAAGTTGCTAAGAATTCCGGAATATTTTAGAGTTTAAGGAAGCTCAATTGAGGTATGCTGGATAAACTACTCTCTTAGAATTGAATTTCATGATGTTCCAATAAGTTTCAAGTACGGTTGTCTCAAGTTCCTTATTCTATGTTCCGAGATGTTCCTAAACAATTTGATTGTCCGGAATAAGCGTGTTCCGAATGTTCTTCTTACATTATATTATCCTTTGGGAATGTGTTCAAGAATAATATGTGTATTAAAATGCTATGTCTTTGAGTCGTGTTTCAAATGAAGGTTATGATGCCAAATTGTGTGAGAAAATCTCAATATACTTAAGACTCTTAATTGCTCATATGTGTACCTATAGTCTTGATTGGAAATGTCTTATTGTTGATAATATATAAAGATGGTTGGAAGTGAAATAAATGAATTGGGGATATAAAGTGTGGCCAACATGACAAGAGTGAAAGTTATACTTGTGACCAATGGTGCCAATGAAATGAGATGATGTGAGAAAGATTATGAAATGAGCTTTGATTCAACTGTTCCGAAATTGACTTCGAAAATAGAATTGCCTAAAACCTTATGAACTCAAGTGATGCCCATATATGGCTGTTTTAACTAATGCGAAGCTTTGTAAGTAGTTTCGATGTGTTTTGCGTTCTTACATATTCGTGAGTTGAAATTGTGTATTGCCCTTTTTTGGGGAAAAATATTTCAAGAATAAATGATGTGTTACTTGTTTATGATTTTAACTTGTGCTTCGATTGTCAATTATTTTACTCTATTTCTTAGAAAGAAGTCCATTGTGTTTAAAGCCTTCATTACTAATGAACCTAAAGTTGTGATTTCCTGATATTCTATTTGTTGATATTTATGATGATGATCCATGAAAGGAAAGAAATGAGAGTGTGGAATAATATGTATGGCCAAGAGATCCAATGAAATAATGATGCTGAAAGTTGTTGAAAGTGCCAATGAGGCTATATACGGTATGAAAGGTTATGAGGTAAATGAATTTGTATTGTTGTTTCCTTTGTAAGCAAATCAAAAATATTTTTGGGAGTATCGATAGTCACCGAGGAAGGGTAGGTTGAAATAACCTAACCCCGAAACTACACGTGTCGGTGTAGGAGTGGATTGTAATTATTCCCCATATTTGAGATGAGATTGATGTGACAAAATTATTCCCTTTAATTAGGATGAGATTGACGTGATAAAATTATTCCTCTTAATTGGGATGAGATTATTGATAAAAAAGGATGATGTCGATCTAGACGACATTGTGGTGAGATGGCCTAGCCGATCGGGTCGTGATCGGACACCATGCCGCACACATGGTGGTGATTGTTCTAGAAATTGTAATTGAAATTGTGAATTTGGTTGATGTCTCGGATGAGATAGCCTAGCCGTTCGGGTCGCGATCGGACTCCGTGCTAAAAGTACGGTAGTATTGGTATTGTGAATATTGGTATTGTAAAAGGTGATATTGTGAACAGTGGTATAACGGTGCTAAAGATCTCCCAACAAAAAAATAATAATATTATCTTCGTATTTTGGAACTTTTTATGTTTTAACTTGGAAATTAGATATCATTGATTATTTATTGATGTTTCCATGGTTTTCCCTTTTATGTTGGCATTCTATTTTGAAAGAGGATAGTTAGCTTTACATACTAGTACTATTCTATATGTACTAACGTCCCTTTTTCCAGGGGCGCTGCATCTTCAATGGATGCAGTTGGTTCATCAGCGGGGAGCTTTGGTCCTCATTAGCAGTCACTCTCTATTCAGCAGGTTTTGGCGAGCCCTACTCTATTCCGGGCTTTATGTCATTTGACGTTGTATTTTGTACTATGAGGTATAGCCGGGGCCTTGTCGCCGACACTTCCATTCTTCACTTCTGTTGTAATTAGAGACTCCGTAGACAGGTTGTGGGTGGTATTCGATGTTGGGAGTTGAGCTTGAAATATTGGTATTTTGCAAACATGTTTTTTCATTATATCTATAAACTTGTAATATTTTGGAAATTATGAATGAAGATGCTAATGGAAATAAAATGGGAGTTGTTAATGAAATCTTTTCATTGTTTGATTAATGTAGTACATCTCCTCTTTTTTCATGGATGAGTTTGGGTAGAAGGAAATCTAATAGGCTTGCTCGGCCGAGTTCACTCGGTTGAGCGCCGGTCGCGCTCCCTGATTTCAGGGCATGACAGTTTTGATGTTGTTTTATGCATTCCGAGGGTTCGAGTGAGTTCGTTTTATGATTTCAAACTTGTTGGTATGTTTGGACCGGGCCTCGGGTGTTAATCGGACAAGGCACGAAAGTCATTTGGACTTGGAAGAGCAGCTGAAGCACCAGGTTTCTGGTGTAATCGCACCTGCGAAGGGCTAGCCATAGGTGCGATCCTGCAGAAGCGTGCCATGGACTGTAGAACGGGCTGCCCAGTGATCACAGAAGCGGCAAAGGGACCGCACCTGCGAAAGCGCAGGTGCGAAGGAAGCCATCGCATAAGCGGACCTAGCACGCAGGTGCGACGCACGCACCGCAGAAGCGAGCCGCTCGTCGAGAAGCGAAGAAGTCAGCTGAGGGGGAGGACCACAGATGCGGAGCCGCAAGTGCGAAAATCGCGTGAGGCAGAACCTTTATTTAAGTCGGGGTCAGAACATTTTGGTGTCATTTATTTCACTCTTTGGGGCAATTTTGGAGCTAGTTAGAGAGGGGTTTTCACTAGCTGTTCGAGGTAAGTAATTTCTACCTAATGTGAGTTAAATACATAGTTTTTGGGTAGATTTTAACATGTAAATTGAGAAAAATTATGGGTTTAGTTGAAAAACCTAGGTTTTGATAAAAATGGAATTTAACCACGAAAATGGCTATGGAATTGAGTGAAAACTATATATTTGAGTTCGTGAGGTTATGGGTAACAACTTTCTTCGAAAATTTTCAGAATCCGGGCACGTGGGCCTGAGGTGAATTTTAGGAATCCTTCAAATTGGGGTTGGATGATCACTCTAATAGTTTGAATATGAAATTTTGAACATGTATTGATTAATTTATATATCGTTTGGCTAGCTTTGGATTGTTCGACACCGAGTTGGGACTTTAGAGCAGAATTTTGACCAGAAAGTGAGCCTTGAGATGAGGTAAGTATCTTGTCTAACCTTGTAAGAGGGACTTTACCTCATAGGTGATTTAAATTATTGTTTGCCTCTAATTGTGGGGGCTACGTACGTACGAAGTGACGAGAGTCCGTGCGTAGCTACTATTTATGCTATGTCAGGGTAGTTTTGGACCCAAATCCTGAATTATTTGAATGTCACACCTAGTTTGTTAATTTAAGTGCCTAAAAAATATTAAACTTGTTAGAGGATTGTGAAAGATGGTTAAAGGAATTTGTACTACATTGTGTGCTAGCCTTTAATAATTTTAAGTCAAATGCTTACAATGTATCCTCTCTTCTTGTTGAGCGGGCCGAACGCCTCGGCAGTAGATAGATGTATCTATGGTTTGTGCCGCTTGACCCTCGGCAGTGTACATATTATTTTGAATCAGGTCATACGACCTCGGCATAATCGTGCGTGTTACTACTCAGAGTTTAAATATATATTTGATATCATTTCATGGCTTGAAAGGTTAAAAGTATACATAATGGGATTAATCTGGGACTTACCATGTGTGAATGAAATTCATTACTTCGTGCTTGTTATTGAGTTATTTTTATTATTTACACAACCTTTGATATTTAGAACATCTGTACTTTTATTAGTAGCCCCTAGTAAGCGTCGATGTCGACCCCTCGTCACTACTTCTTCAAGGTTAGACTTGATACTTACTGGGTACATGTTGTTTATATACTCGCACTACACTTCTGCACTGACCGTGCAAAATCTGAGGCAGGTGCATCTGGCGGTCCTACCGGCGTGCGTCCTAGATATCTCGAGGCCTAGTAGTGAGCTGCTTCCCGAGTCGTTCTGCAGCCCCTAGAGTCTCTCTTTTGTATTTATATTCTGTCTACTTTATTTCGGACAATAGTTAGAGTTTTGTATATTCTACTAGTTGCTCATATACTTGTGACATCAGGTCTTGGCACACACACTAGTAGACTTTATAGTTTTGGGGTATTTACATATTTGTACTTGCATTCAGATATATTCATTTTAATCATTTGACTCTGTACTTCTCAAATTTCTAAACAAATGGGATTTAATTACTTGGAAATTGTTTTAAAGGAGGAATCACGTAGTAAATTCATCGTAGGCTTGCCTAGCAGCGACGTTAGGCGTCCTCACGGCCTATATGAGAAATTGGGTCGTGAAATTAGGCTCGTGCGTTGAGGAGCGTTACAACATGAATTATATGCTCATGCATTGAGGAGCGTTACAACATGCAGTTTAGACTCGTGCATTAAAAAGCATTTTAACTTGCAGTTTAGGCTCGTGCGTTAAGGAGCGTTACGACTTGCAGTTTAGGCTCATGCGTCATAGAGCACTATAACTTGCATAGACTCTTCAGTTTCATCTTCAGATGAATACTTGCCCCCATTCTCATTATCCTCTGATTCTATTTCATCACGAGGCTCAAAGCCAGAAAACCTTTGATCTCCACTTGTAGCCATACTCAATTCTATATCATGTGCACGAGTTACTAGTTCTTCAAATGTTTTGGGCTTTATGCCTTGTAAGATATAGCGAAGACTCCAATGCATGCCATGAATACATATTTCGATGCCAGAAGTTTCGCTAAGGCGATCTTTGCAGTTGAGTCTTAAGCTCCTCCAACGGCTGATGAAGTCAATAACTGGCTCACCTTTCCTTGATGAGTATTTGTAAGTTTGATCATGCTTACGATGCGTCTTGTGCTGTAGAAACGATTGAGAAACTCTTGTTCCAACTGCTCCCAACTATCGATAGAACTAGGTTCGAGATCTGTGTACCAAGCAAATGCATTACCTTTGAGAGAACGAACAAACTGTTTGACAAGATGATCACTATAAGTCCTAGTGTTGTTGCATGCCTCGACAAAATGCGCCACATGTTGCTTGGGATTTCCTTTTCCATCAAATTGTTGAAGATTTGGAGGTTGATATCCATTAGCCATCTTCAAGTTATCAATCTGTTGTGTGTATGACTTTGCATATGCGAGAGAAGATTTAATCGGAGGATCCATTTCATCTTCAATTGTCCCTATGATAAAGTCCTTCAATTGATCAACATGAATTAGACCTTCTGAAGAAACTTGGATCTCTTTGACCACGATCGTTTGCCTCACAGCGGATTCTACCCCTTCTTTATCTTTGGAAATCTCCACAGGTGCTTGAATTGATTTTGCTTATGCTAATATCTCGATCCCACTTGCTAACTTTTCGAGGCGAGTATATTGAACCTCCATATACTTGGTCAACTTCTCAAGTGCTTTGGTCAAATTTGCAAGTTGTTCTTCCATAGTCGAATTGTTAGATCTTGTTATTGAACTTGGAAAAGAAGAGATGAGAGGTAGAGATCGTCCCACTGGGCGTGCCAGAATTTGTAGACAATAAATTTGCGTCAAGAAAATAATCGAGACCGAAAAATATTGCAACAATCGTAGTAGTTGGTTTCGAGTAATTTGAGTGTTACAATCTCTATGATTCCTCTGATTCTACTTTTCCAATATAAATTCCAGGGCCTTTGAGCTTGATCTTGAATTTGAATTTGATTTATCCATCTCGAACACTTTGATTGTTTCCACGAATTGTATCCCGAACAAGTAGCCTTGATCTTGAATGCCTTGTATTTAATTTTACTTCGTTCTTGATCTTGAATACTTGAAATTTGTGTTGAAGTGCTTGAATGCTTGAACACTAGCAGTCTGCAAAGAATAGTTGCCTTTGATCCACGAGTTCCCTTGTGTCTTCTTGTTATAACTTCTGGTCCCTTTTCTGAGTCATGAAGATCCCTATTTATAGTTGTGGGAGGAAAGCATTGTGATGAGAAAAAACTCTTTCCGACCAATCAAATTGAAGTGTGACAAGGCCGTATTTGATTGGCCAGAATATGTTACTTGCACACGTGGCACAGTTTTATTGGCCATTTAATGGGATTTTGCATGCCTTGTCATTTTGACACGTGACATGATCCTATTGGCTCTTCTATTTGACTTGAGGTATTGTAACGACCTGGCCGATCATTTCGAGAGTTGTAGCCCCATTTCCCTTTTCTGCTCATTTTGTGCCTCACTGTTGTTTTATGACTTACTGGGTTAGTTGGTTCGGGTCTGGGGAGATTTCAGAGTGAATTGAGACACTTAGTCTCTAAATTGACATCTTAAGTTGGAAAAGTCCACCGGATGTCGACTTATATATAAACGACCTTGGATTAGAATTTTGATGGTTTTGTTAGCTCCGTTGGTTGATTCTGGACTTAGGAGTGTGTTCGGATTATGATTTGGAGGTCGGGAGTAGAATTAGGCTTAAAATGACGAAAGTCAATTTTTTGGGAGGTTTGACTGGGGGTTGACTTTTTGATATCGGGGTTGGATTCCGATTCCAGAAGTTGCAGAAGGTTTGTGGGGTCATTTGTGACTTGTGCACAAAATTTGAGGTCAATCGGACATGATTTGATAGATTTCGGCGTCGTTTGTAGAATTTGGAAATTTCAAAATTTATTAGGCTTGAATCCGTGTGTAATTCATGTTTTTGATGTTGTTTGAGGTGAATTGAGGACTCGACTAAGTTCTTATCGTGATTTAGGACTTGTTGGTATGTTTGGTTGAGGTTCCGAGGGCCTCGGGTTGATTTCGGGTGGTCAACAGACTTGGTTTCGAGTTGGTGAAGCAGCTGAAGTATTGCTGCTACTGGTGTAACCGTACCTGCAGAGTGGGCACCGTAGGTGCAATCCCGCAGAAGCGGGCTAGGTGGAGAAGGCAGTGGTCGCAGGTGTGATGTTCCTTCCGCACCTGCGAGGACGCAAATGCGGCGAGAAGGGCACAAGTGCGAAGCTTGAAGGTTTGGCTGTTTCCGCAGAAGCGGACAAAGGACCGCAGAAGCGCCTCCGCAGGTGCGAAACCTGGAGCGCATGTGCGAGCCCAGTGACTTAAGTGTTTTCCGCATAAGTGGAGTAATAACCACAGAAGCGGTCCCGCAGGTGTGAATAAGTGGCCACAGGTGCAAAAAGCCTCGGTAGAATGTTTAAAAATAAGGGTTCGTGATTTTAGTCTCATTTCAACATTTCGAACTCGGACTTGAGCGATTTTGGAGAGGATTTTCGGGGGTTTTTTTTTAGGTAAGCTTCTTGTACTCATTTTTTATCAATAATCTTGTTCCCCATTGTTGTTCCCACTTAGATTGTGTCGTGTTGAGGTGAAATTTGGGGGTTTGAGGCTAGGAATTTGGAGAGTTAATTTTGGGGAATTAAATAGCTATTTGATGTCGGATTTTGATAAATTTTCTATGGTTAGACTCGTGAGTGAAGGGGCTTTCGGATTTTGTGACTTTTGTCGGATTTTGAGACGTGGGTCTGGGGCCGGCTTTTGACCAATTTTAGATTTTGGCTTATAATTTTATATTTTTCTTATAGAGTTGATTCCTTTAGTCTGTATTGATTGTATTGTACTGCTTGTGGCTAGATTCGAGACGTTTGGAGGCCGATTCGCGAGGCAAAGGTACTTTGGAGTAGAGTTTTGCGTGGTTTGAGGTAAGTAACAGTTTTAAATCTTGTCCTGAGGGTATGAAATCCCGAATTATTGTATTATATATTTTGGAGGTGACGCACATGTTAGGTGACGGGCGTGCACCGTGGGAATTGGGACTTGGTCCATTCCGTGAAATTGGAAAGTTGAATAAGCTTGTTGTTAGCTATGTGCCCTTTATGTGTTATAGAAATTTGACAGTGAATCATCCTAGAAATCATACTTAGGCTATGTGTTGGTGCGGTAAAGACCCCAGTGGTCGTGACACCTGTTGAACCTTCCTGCTTATTGTTACTTGTACTCAGTCGTAGTATTACTTGTATATTATACCTCAGTCTCTATTATTCCCTATTGATATATTATATCATTCTGTTTTGGGCTGATTCCCCTTTATTACTGAGGGCCGTGAGACTAGAGAAGTTGATGACTGAGTGAGGCCGAGGGCTGGTTTATGAGGTATTGATACCATATCACGTGAGTTGTTCGTGCGGATCTTGATATGATACTATAGCATGTCAATTGTCCGTGTAGCACATCAGTTGTCCGTGCTGATCCATATATTGATATTATAGCACGTGAGTTATCCGTGCAACACATGAGTTGTCCTTTCGGATTATAGCGCTGGGGTTGTAGGAGCCCCTCCGGAGTCTGTACACCCCCAGTGAGCGCATGTACTTATTGAGTGTGAGTATTGAGATATGAGATCCGAGTGTTGAGCTATTGAGCGAGCCTGAGGGGCTGTTGCTTTAAGAGGTTTCTCTTGTTTCATTTGTTGCTGCACTTAGATGATTTATGTCATTGTTCTAAAACTTCTGGAAAATATTGTATCCGGTTTTATCTGAACTTGGTAATGTGTAACTGACTTAACTTAAATTACTGGAATTGAAACATGTCTACTTTCATTACTGAAATTACTGAAATGAACTGTATTTTTATAGCTCGTCACTACCTTTCAGTTCCTTAATTATTATTGTTACTTACTGAGTTGATTGTACTCACGCTATACCCTACACTTCATGTGCAGATCCAGGTATTTCTGGTCACGGAGGACGTTGATCTCGTATGTGGTTGAGTATCGGAGATTCACGAGGTAGCTGCCGGCGTTCGCAGTCCTAGTCTCTCCTTCCTTGTTATCTTTTATTTTCTGTATTGATATTCTGACATAGACTCTTATAGACATTATTTCTTAGACTGGTTGTTTAGATGCTCATGACTTGGTGACACCCGATGTTTAGGGCTATTTTTTTCGCTCTGTATTTTGAGTTTAACTCCTGTTATTACGAAAACTCTGTCATGTAAAAGTTTTTGACTTATCTTTTGTGAAACATTGGAAGTATTTTTGAGAATCGGCTTACCTAGTACCATCGATAGACGTCATCACGACAGGTTAGGATTTTGGGTCGTGACAGGTGCCACGTCATTTGATATGTGGTACTAAACTGGGCCTCTAGGAAGATGGCATCTTGGGCCTAATGAAGTGGGCTCATCACTTGCAGTCTGATTAAAATGGGCTAACCCAATGGATTTGGACTTATTTATTTAATCCATATATATTTGACTTATATAATTAATCCAACTATATTAGCCCAATAAATTTATTTGAACTAATATATCTTAGATTTAATTATATAGTCCAAATAATTTTATGAATTTAAATCTAATAAAATTTAGATGCCTACAAATATCATGCCTCTTGATCTGACATTTACAAGTAATGCATGATATAACAATATTATTTCGATTTCGCCTGAGGAATCTATACAGGATAATCTATATATATATATATATATAAGTGGGCAATAGAAAAGTGAGGTGGCACCTCTCTTAAGCCAAGAAATATATTTATCTTTTTTCTCCTTTTTTTGGGTTTTCATCATTTTTTTTATTTTTTTTATATTAAAAATTCTATCTTCATAACTCACACCTCTTTATCTTCCTAACCTGTATTTTTAATAATTTCAATAACTCACATGACTTTCATATTCATAACCTCTAAATATTTAATGTGTAAGTTTATGACAATTTATTATATGTTCCTCCATATGTACCTATATAAGGAATTCTATGTTTTGAACAAATATGATTGATACTAACTTTATATTCTGCTTATAATTGTTTGAGCTATCTCTATGTCAAAGATTGTAGAGTGAAAAAGAAAAAATATACTAAGGTATGGTTTAAATTATATTCTTTGTTGTTTGTTTAAGGTAAATGCATGGAGATATTCCATACAGGTGTGAATCTTAAGAAGAATGTTTCAGAGGAAGTGTCAAATAACGAGGCGAAGATTGAAGTAAAGCCTATTTCACAATTCTCATTACTGGTCTTTGATTTTGTCATCTTTAGGTTTATGTTGTATAAGTTGAAGTACTGATTTTTTTCAAATATACATAGAGATTTTGATATCTGTTTTTTGTTGTATATATTTATACTATACAATTACAATAACTTTGAGTCGTGATTTTCTCCTATGTCGAAGTGAGATTCTAATGTGTTTTTCTTTTCCTGTTATATATAGATTTATCATTTTCCTATATATTCTTAATTCTTTTTGCCTCTATTTCTTTTTTTCAATGAACTTTTTTTGAACTGTTTTTCCTTGTCTAAAGTTATTTATCTCCTAACACTCATAACTACTTAAATTTCCTTCAAATGGGTTTCATAAATTTATAACATGTTTACTCTAATGTTCTTTTTCAAAATTCTTAGTTTCTTTCCATGTTTTTATAGTACTCAGATTTATTTACTTTTGGTGTTCAAAAGAAAAAGGAAGAAACTAAAGCAAATAAGGATGAGATCAAAAATAAGAATGGCCCCACAAAAAAAAAAGTGGCGTTGTGAACTTTCTCGAGGAACAAAGATAATTCTACCACCATCATCGTAAAGCTTTACGCGTATTATGAAGATTGTTCCAAAAACAATTCAAACGTTTAATTCACTAGGCATTAATCTATGACATTAACAATTTGTAGTAAGCTTTAAGTTAACATATAATGTTAATCTAATTAATTAATGAAATCACATGTTATACGTTTAGTAATTTAAAAATTACTAGACAACGAGTTAATAACTTTACGAATAAAGTATTTTTGATTTTCGGGTTATACTATAAATGATTGAAAACTTATTGAAGTTCATAATCAACTGTCAAACAATATTCATTATCCTAGTGTTGTTAGGATTTACACAAAATTAATTTTGGTTCGTATCTTCTTAAGTGTTATTGACATGTGTTTTTATTAAAAAACTTGAATGGCCCTGTGAATGCCTAGTGAATTTTATTCTTTAAAGTGTGTCATTATCTTTAATTTAATATTGCAGTTACTCAACTAAATATATCCCATAAAAACTATGCTTTAACTACCAGAATAATACAAAAAATTAACAGAATAAAAGTTTTAACATTTATGTTGCAAGGTAAGAGGAGGAGGTCTTCCTAATAATCTTTTGTCCGAAAGTATGTATTTTTTCTCGTAGAAATTTTCAGCTTCTCAATATACAACTAACAATAATTTAATTTATTTTATTTGTGTAGTTAGTAGTTTTAAGAATCTATGCAACTTTTATTTTAATTTTAGTTTTTATTTTTATTAGTCATGAACTTTCTTAATTAGATAAAACTTAAATAATCTTCATTGGTAATATACAATTAACTATACATCACATAGATTATTTGCTACAATTGAACTAAATTTATGAATTAAACCAAATGTATTTTATTTATTGACGATTTTCTTTTTCATGAAAAGAGGGATAATATCTGCATATGTTGTTAACTTGATAATTGTTTTTAATTTTATTGATGTTTCTTAAACCCACGCAAAGTGCGGGTGAGTTTACAAGTTACATTATAAATTCGACATAATTCTATCACAATTGCACGAGGCACGGGTAATTTACTAGTATATAAAATACTTTTCAGGCAATCATTCTCTTTTGAGTATTATGCCTTATCCAGTTATATGATATTAATTGGTCAAGAGTTTATCTTTGAAGACCAGAAAAGTGCATTTTAGAGTTACGAAATTTTGTCTTTGAATATAAACAACTGCATTTATCCAATAACTTTTGCAGTTCAAATTGTTGGGCGTGTTTTGGTAACGGGCATATCACATCTGGTAAATATTTAGATTAGTATCCCTATAATAATGGGATTTGGAGGATATACTCCCTCCGTTTCAATTTATGTGAATCTATTTCTTTTTTAGTCCGTGCCAGAATGATTTCTTTCCCTATTTGGAAACAATTTACCTTTATGCAATGATTTATAGCCACACAAAATATATTTGCCTCATTTTACACCACAAGTTCAAAATTCTTCTCTTTTTTCTTAAACTCCGTGTCTAGTCAAATGAGTTCACATAAATTGAAACGGATGGAGTATCATATATCATATCAGATCATCATACTATATTATAAGTGTGAAGACCTAAAGTGTAATTTAAAAGATCAAAATACCCATCAAAAATTTGGACGACTGTTTTACCCTCCAAACAAGCATTATTTTATGAAACGTTTTTGTGCAAAAATGTAAATATGCATTCTTCAAAGATAACAAAAGAAAAAGTTTAATGCAATTAAGAAAATCAGGGAAAATAACAACGTAGGAGCCGTTCAGATGGCCATAGTAAATGAAAAACAAAACGGCTCTTGGTCTTCCTACGGCACTCAGTTTTCCACTCATAATTGCTTTATCTTCCATTGCTTATTGAAAATAAGCTTTGAACTGTACTTCCTTTTCAATTTTCAATATTTGTTGCATATTCATGTAGGTCAGCCTTCTCTTATTCTTTGTTTCTTTGTTATAAATCGTGAGTGGATAATGAACTAAATTCAATAATATATCCGGTTCCATCTCGACACACAATACCCATTTACTCCCCTCAAATTTGGTAAACATATTTCTTTCACTGTTACATGTTATATGAGCTTTGCTAATTCGACAAGATAGTGCTTGCAATCATTCTCACGGTGGTCATCTTGTCTGGTTTTGTGGGTGACTTTCATATATATGGTGAATTATGTATCGATATTATTTTTCTCCAATGATATAAATAATTGATGTGAAAAGAGTTATTTACCCCAAAAATCGGATAACAATTGAATTTATACGCGATTATAAGGATATATGATCTAATTTGATACAAAGCGAAAAATCAGATTTAATATGGGATGATAAGTAGAAACATTAATACAAACCATGCATATTGAACAACTTAAGCCTCGCAATGTTGATTTCCTTCGAATTTAGATGTGATATTATTGAAGCCAGAATAATATGAACAAAGCTTGAAAAAAGTAGTATCTTGTTCTCTTAAGTTTGTTGCAATGTGTACCATGACTCACTCGAGTCCCTATATATATATAGGGAGATGAAGCCTTTAAGACATTATTTTATAGGAAATTATGTAGACCGTTGGCTCCCTTTTTGACTTAATCCCGTAATTTTTGCCATAATGATTGGTCAATGGCGAGAATCACGGATATTTATCGCGTGAGTTGGCAAAGGTTTTCTTCGAGGTCGTGAAAAGTGGGGTCGGTCATCCCCCTGATAAACTCGAGGGTAAATTTGATGGTCTTGTCCCAACTTCGATCATCGATATCGAGCTCAGTTACATTTGTAACTTCGATCTCTTATGTAGGTGCCAAGCCTTGACCTATTATTCCAGATGCCTCGATCAAGCATAGAGCTCGGTTCTACCCGTATACATATAGTCCCCTTATTTTTCGAAGAGTAAATGATATGAACCCTCGGTACTTACTTCGATAAATCATGACGACGGGCACATAATGTAGGTGATAAGAATAGTGAAAACGTCCTTTCAGTCCGATCTTCAGGCATTAAATGTATGTCAGTTGACGGTCGGCTATCTCGGGAGATGAACCGCCGCTTTGAGGAACCTCTAAATACCCTTTAATCCGTTTGTTAAAAATTTTACGCTCACATCCTTCTTGCGTTCTAAGAACTTCATCTTCTTCATCTTCTTGTTTTCTCATTGCCAATCCTCAAAGCTTCCCCTTATCAACAATCTCTTTCCTTTATTTTTTATAAATATGGCAAAAACTTCAAAGTCTGTTTCTAAAAAAGAAACACATTCTTCTTCAAAACCTTCTGAAAACGCTCCTCACGCTACTACTGAGGAACCCCCTTTGAGATCATACATCCCTACTGGGTGCCCTACTGTGGCTGATTTCAAGGTTGAGAATACGCCCATGGAATCGGGTCGATGTGAACCGGTCTCGAGATACATATGTACGATCATGGACAACATCCTCGATAAGGTTAAAGAGGATTGCAACTGGGTAGGAAAACACGTAGTGCTTCCTACCCCTGAAGAATCAATTACCACCTACATGGAGGGTTTCTTAAGTGTTTATACTTATCCTTTTACGTTGGGTCCTCTAGACCTGGTTATCATAGCATTTTGCAAAAGGTATGATGTCACTCTCAGGCAGATACATCCTTCCTTTTGGAGGATCGTTATTCTGCTTCGATTCTTTGTGAGCAAGGTCGAGGGATGTCCATTCATCATCGACCATCTCATGCGCCTGTACAGCCCTCGACTTTACCGAGGAGGGTTAATTAAGCTTGCACGCCGAGGCACCAAGACCTTGTTCTCGAGTATCGATGAGGATCGGGACCGGGGCTGGTTAGGTAGATTTGTTCGAGTGAGAACCTCGAACTTAATACCGGCTGCGGACATGCCGTTCCCCGAGAGATGGAACATGAAACGTAATTTTAGCTTTGCCTTCGGTATTCCTTTTATTGCTTTTCATTTTGGTTACTCATCGATGTTATGTGATGCAACTGTTGCCCAAATGCCGAACTCCGTTCTCGAACTTAAAGAGTAGGTTGAGGGCATTGCGACACAGAGACCTCTTGCCAGATAACCAGTAGAATTCTTTCATGATAGCCCCATCAACACCACGCAACTGCTAACCTGCTCACAGGAGATAACTCACCTGTGGAAATTTCATGCCGACATCATCCAATGTCGCTGCACTAGGTACAATAACTACAAAATCAATAACCAATCCTAAGCCCGTGCTCATTCACCAGCTGTACAGGTCTGTTCACTCCTCATGGACATCAACTAAAGGTGCGACAATACATTCCAATCCAAAGTCATGTTGTATCCTTCATCATATCAAGCAACTCCCTCCTGTCACACCCAATCTTCCTCAATATAGCAGCCAATACTCCAAATTAAGTCCGTAGACCTAATCACGGTCCACTATGAATCCCAATCACTATAAACTTTCTCAAGGCATGTAGTCATCCTACCACAGAACCCATATACTACCCTGCCTCAAAGGCGAATCAAAGAAAATTATAACACCGAGGAACTTAACACATTCAATCAAGGACGACGACACCACACCTCAGATGAAGATTCCATCACACTAGAAAATACCAAGCCTCGTTACTCCATCAACCCAAATCTGGAAATTCATAGGCCAATTGATTTACCTCCGCCGAAATAAGATACTGAATCTTGGAACCATGCACTAAGTAAACCTCATTCCAAGTCATTCACTGACCCGACACATAGGCAAGCATCATACCATCACATCAATACTGTGCGACAACAACTCCTGAGCATCATAGCAACCTGTGCATAGTCTCAAGGCTCTCAGAAGTATAGTTACTGGGCTGAAATGACATAATATCCTTCCACAAGGTGACGACAATAGTCCAATCAACTACGCAAGGAGAAATATCCCGCACCACATCTATAGTACCATTACAATTCCTCAATTCCCGATTTACAACCAGCGCTTCACGTCTCATAAGAGTGAATGGGAAAGAAATAAAGGCATAAGCCTCAAAGGAATCAAATCACACGATGAGGAATCAAGAAGGGAAGTGCTCCTAACATCCCTTTAGCCTCTCGAAGATAAGTACAGACGTCTCTGTACCGATACGCAAGACTCTACTAGACTCGCTCGTGACTCGTGAGACCTAAGTGAACCTAGTGCTCTGATACCATGTTATCACAACCCAAAATCCGTTAAAGGTCGTGATAGCGCCGGACACCACTGTCAGGCAAGCCAACACTAAATAATTAATTAAATTCTCATTTTAATATTTTGAAATCGCAAATTTTACTTCAAATTATCTAGTAAAAGATAAATTTACAGAATAAATAACAATGTTTTCCAATTCCAATACTGAACATCCCAAGAACCCGGTGTCACAAGTGCATGAGCATTTTCTAGTAATTTAAAATAAAATACAATAACTGTCCGTAATACAAATTTGGACAAGAAAGAAAATACAATACTCTTAAGGAGACTCTGCTGGCTGCGGGTTGTACATAAGATGCAGCTCACCTAAGTCCCCATGATAACCACGCCTCCAAGCCCACAAGGTCACTGGTCATATATGTACCTGCACAAAACGTGCAGCAAGTGTAGTATGAGTACGTAAATCAATGCGTACCCAGTAAGTGTCCCGCCTAACCTCGAAGAAGTAGTGACGAGAGGTCGACTCCGACACTTACTATGGCCATCAATAATATAAGGTACAATAAAGATGTGAATGAATATGAGACAGAGTAAATATATGAAACAAACAAGTATAAAATACGTGGTACAATTTTTCTCTTTACAATTTACTCAAGCTCTCAACTAGTGAATTCCATCCCTAACCGGAGAATATATATATACAGATGTAGTGGATCTCATCAAAGAGGTGGTTGTCATAATTCAAATCAGGGAAAACCCTCAGATACACTGGCTTCTTGCCAAATGTTTCGCACGATTCCACGAGGATAATATATATATATATAGGACATGCCGAGGCGTACAGCCCGATCCAACATAAAAGTAAACTGTGCACTGTCGAGGGTCGAACGACGCGAACCATAGATGCATCTATTAACCTGCCGAGGCGAACGGCCCGCTCCCATGAGAGTGTGGTACATAAATCCTGCCGAGGCGAACGGCTCGATCCCATAAGAGTAGTAGAAAGAAATACCCCGCTCGCGAATCATATGTGCGACGCGGTCAAATATAAATTTAAGGAATTTCCCCGCTCGCGGATCATACTTGCGACGCGGTCAAATATAAATTTAACATTTAAAATTACATCTCTTTCTTGATTCTTTTCAAAATAAGGGAAATTCAGTTTGTAGCTTTTTAAGGAAATTACCCCGCTTGCAAAACATACATGCAACGCGGTTACACATAGATTTCTTAAGTTATTATGGTGTTCCTCAATTCTTTTCAAAAATACGAATTTCAAATGAAAACCTTTAAGTTACCAACTTTTCCTCAATTTCAACTCCTTTCGAAACATTTAATAAGCTAACTCAATCTCGCTTCCTTTCAAGGCAAGCAATAAACATAAAACTACGTAGCCCCCTCGTGCGTACGTAAGCCTAAAACTACCCGAACATAGGCATAGTTAGTAGCTACGTACGAACTCTCGTCACCTCGTGCGTACGTAGCCCCCACAAATAGAATCACATAATAATTTAGTTTACCTATGGGGTTAATTCCCTCTTACAAGATTTGAAAGGAGACTTACCTTGCTCCGAAATTCTATAACCGGCTCCAAAGCCGCTCCAACAATTCAAACTGATGCCCGTCGCTCCAAAACTAGTCAAATATGACATAACAATTTCCAACTCCGTTCGAAAAGTTGGTAAAATCACCCTCAGGCCCACGTGCCCGAATTCCGAAACTTTTCGAAGATAAACTTTACCCATAACCCCACGAACGCAAATATATAATTTATTCTCCATTACATGCCCAATTTCGTGATCAAAATCCAAGAATATAAATTTCTAGGTTTCCTACCAAAACCACACAATTTCTACAAATTTCCATTTCTAAATCCATATATAAACCATGTATTTAACACACAATGTGAGGGAATTACTTACCTCATAATAGATTATGAAATCTCCTCTTCAAAGGCTCCAAACATCACCCAACCAAAATGAAATGTGGAGGAAAATGGCCAAATCCCGTATATAAAACTTCACTGTCCATGTCTACCCTTCTACGCGATCGCTGAAAGACCATCGCGATCGCGAAGTCTAAAGACACACTGCCAAAACATAGATACATCTATTTTATAGCAGAGGCGAACGACCCGCTCCCATGAGAGTGTGGTACATAAATCCTGTCGTGGCGTACAACCCGATCCAACTTAGTGTCTGTACCATCGAGGGTCGAACGGCACGATCGAGGGTCGAACGGCACGAACCATAGAAGTATTTATCCTGCCGAGGCCAACGACCCGATCCCGTTAGAATAAGAATCTTTGATGGGTCCTCGACCCCACTCACTAATGATCATGTGAGTTATAGATTTTTAAGGGAATATTTCGATGAGAACGCATAACGCGTTGGAAATTCATAAGAGGAGTACAATTATTTCGTGGCTAATCACGAAGCCCGTCAAATATCTACAATAGCAAGTCTATCACTCTACACAAGTCTAGTCTCAAGTCGCAACGTAAAATAAATTAATTTAATAGGCAAGCAACAACTCAAATATTACAGTTATAGCATGGCGGGAACCTAAGTCTACCCAGACATAACTTGAATGTGGCTAGGCACGGACTCTTATCACCTGGTGCGTACGTAGCCCCTACAACTAGTAACACATAACAAATACATCACCTAGGGGTGGTTTCCCCCTTACATAGTTAGACAGGAGACTTACCTCGCTCCGAAGTTCAATAACCAGCTCCAAAATCAATCTGTTAACCATCCGGAATCCACCCGAGGCCCTTGGGACCTCGACCAAATATACCAACCAGTCCTAAAACACAATACGAACTTAGTTGAGCCTTCAAATCACATCAAACAGCACTAAAACCATGAATCGCACCCCAATTCGAGCTTAATAAACTTTAGAACTTCAGACTTCTACATTCGACGCCGAAATCTATCAAATCAAGTCCGATTGACCTCAAGTTTTGCACACAAGTCATAAATGACATGGCGAAGCTATTCTGATGCTCGAAATCCCGAACGAACATTGATAAAATTAAAATTCACTTCAAGTCAAACGTAAGAATTCCTTAAACTTTCAAAATACCAACCTTTCATATTAGCGTTGAAATGCTCCCGGGTGATCCGATACTCAACCCGAATATACGCCCAATTCCGAAATCATCATACAAACCCATTGGGACCTTCAAATCCTGATTCCAAAGCCGTTTACTCAAAAGTCATTCCTTAGTCAATTCTTCCAACTCAAAACTTCCGAAATTAGAATTTTCTTTCCAAATCAACTCAAAACTTATCGAAATTCAATTTCGACCACACGTACAAGTCATAATACCTGAAGTGAAGCTGCTCAAGGCCTCAAACTGCTGAACGACACGCTAGATCTCAAAATGACCGGTTGGGTCATTACATTCTCCCCCACTTAAACATACGTTCATCCTCGAACGTGCTAAGAACTGCTCGCAAAATCACTGTCCCCCACTCAAAATCATTGTTTAACACCTCTTGCACCTACTTGTGCCACCACATTCCGGTCGAACACTTTAGCTCGAGCCAGACTGAAAATCATCCCTATAACCTTGGCTAACAAGCTTTAAAACCAAGTTCCAACTTCTGAAATTCTTTACAAGGCCTGATTCTAACACACGAACACCGTACCAATCACCATACACTGTACCAAAACATGATCATGCACCTATGCTGAAATCATACCATGCACCACATAAGTTGGTTGCCCATAGTAACATCCTCCGACCACAATAGCTGTACTTTCACAAATCCGATGCCCGCAATACATCTCATGACGTGTGTAAATCCTGTTCCAACTCTCGCAATACTGCCACGATGAAAGAGACGTGTAGAAACTCGTAACCACCTGCCGAATCAATAATTCATAGAGTCTCTTCTCCTGACAAGAACTCTTACCTCATTCTGAACTGAATAACGATATTTTCCCTTTTATGTACCTTATATAAATCTGATTGCACCAATTTCAAGTCCAATAATCTTGTCTCACCCAGTACAAACTGCTCAGGCAATAAGCCGCCTCAAACACTGACTCAGATCTCCTATGACACAATCAATGCGCCGAAAAGCTACAATTCGAATATGACACATAACGAGGAACGAACTCGTGAAAATGAAGTACCCAGCCCGCATAACGAATAAAATGGTCGAACAAATATAATGAACCCTCCTAAGAGGATGAGAAATAGAATATGCAAGAATAGATATAGGGAACCGTACCCAACATAACACTATTGCGCGTGCAACCCGATCCAAACATGATTCTGTTGCAGCGTGTAATCCGATCCGAATAATGTACCCGTGGCGACGTGCCACCCGATCCACTCATAACAATAAATAAGGACATACTCATCAAGCCATAATGCTTCGACTTACAGAATATCGAATATCGTCCATAAGCACTCTAAGTGAAAGAATATAACTCTGGGGAGACGGATAGTGCCATTCGCTACCAAACCCAAGCACGACTAAGGTGCGATAAATGACCGGCATCTCGAGAGCCATCCTGTACAAATGGCACCACAAGCTACACGAGACCTCAATACATGTAAGAATAATCAAGCCGTCTCAATCCGGCACAACCCCCACAGTTCACAACCACAAGAATAGAGCACCTTCCAAGCATCACATTAACGATAGTACCAAAAATCTCCGTACTTGGTTTTGATCTTAACAATCAAGTGACTAGCATGTCACATTCATACAATTTCCCCGTGGGGTATGCTCCCACGACCTTTCGCTAAGGTAGCAAAGTCCGCACACCCATACCACCGACCGTACTAATCTTGTAAGGAAAATCACAATCCATAAATCAATACACAATGCCTCTTCCACAGATCACCTTTCTCAGGCGACACTAAGTTAACACCAGCTCACTCTAAATATATGAATTCTTCCATGCTCATCCGAGCTCGTGACATTCTTATCCACACCGACCTGCAACCTTGATCCTCAACTTTCAAATTCCCATGCCGCTCACTGCACTTATCATGTCGCTACGCGAGAATGCACGAATTCATCATAACCCCTGAACTACCAGTAGAATAACACTTCATCAGCTAGAAACCTTTCACTTAACTCATTTCAGAAAAACCAATGCAACACGCAACTGAATTCCCAAACCGTAAAAACACAAACCTCAAGACGTGATCTAAACTGTAATGACTCTTTTGGAATCCATTTACACAACCAATCCATTTGAATCGACTACCTCCTAATCAATTAGGTCATGGTGGCTATCAAGCCCGAACGTACAACCAAAAACCACAAACCACATGTATAACTTCACACAACAAATCATGCTGATTCAGCCATTACTAACCGACCCAGTTTTTTTCAATTTACCCTTGACCTAATTTAGAAATATGATAGTTCCATTCACAACATAAAGAACTCAATATGCGCTTACCCAAGTGACCCGAATCGTGAGACCACATCGTCTCAATACCCATGAATTAACTCATACCCTTTTCACGTGCACAATAACATCTCTAACTGGTACACCCATTTGGCAAGACCTTCCGCAAATCCAAAGTTATTTCTTCCTTAACTCCAATACTGCACCGCAAACCCGACGATGACATAGAACATTCCAAGTTCTGTTCGCAATCCCCTGCGAAGACTCGGTCCTTAACCACACGATGGACCCGAAATCTTTAGGCGCTGCACTTTAAATTCTTGAATCCACTAGGACCATTGTTGAGAGTCACCCACTCAGACCAGATCTCGAACATAACCAAACCCTAACGCACTGCTAGCGCATGAACACCCTCTCAAAGAAGCAACCGACTGAATTCTTCTCCTTGTATGTCACATCCACAAAGCATAAACTCCGAGTCTTCCCAAAACCTAAACGTGCGACGGTAAAGCCGTATATAGCACGCTTCCCTCAAATTCTTTGCTTACTTACCCCTGATATTTCGTTTTCTTAGTCATAAATAATCCGCCAACGCACCGATAACTAGGAACCGCATATGTAGACAACCACGTGACCCAATCATAAACGGTGGGGATCCCCCACTTAGCTTTAAGCTACCATCACATAATACAGAGCCCAAAATGATTCCTCCTTCGCAATTACCGTGATCTCGCACCGTTAACCCGCCAGACTTCTCAAAGTCTTTTGTTAAGCTTTTCATGAACATTATGAATCACTAGTCACAATTACATATTCGACCTCTTATTGGGTAACAAGTAGTATTTTTCCTAGAAGATTCATCAACATCACGCAACCGCTGATCTGTTCACAGGAGATAACCCATATGTGGAATTCCTCACTGACATCTTCCAACGATGTTGCACTGGGTAGACTATGACGTACTCAGAAATTCTCCTCAGCCCATGCTTGCCCACCAGCTGTATAAGTCTACTCCCTCCCTATTGGCATTGACTGAAAGTTCAATAATACCTTCACACCCCTCTTCATTTCAAACAAACTCATTTCTGCCATACTCAATCTTTCTTCGTATAGTAACCATCACTCCAAGTAAAATACGTTGGCAAAATCAACTTCTATCATGATTCCCAAACCATTTTACACTTTCTCGAGGCACTCGGCTATCCCACCACGGAATTCATATGCTAATCTGCCACATTTATTTAAGTTAAACCATCTAGTACTTCAACCATCGCGAAGCACTTCCCGCCTTGTCTCCCCTCATACTTGGCTGCCTAGATGTTGCATCAAATCAAAATTCATCTCTGTAGCACTTGACCCAATAAATTGTTACCGACTTTAAGCCTCTTTGAAGATCAGCTCTCTCGAGTCATCAACATTAGAAATACCAATTCGATTCTGAACTACTACACACCGCTATCTCTGACAATCGTCCCTCGGCACTATTTCACAACACCCTACCCCGAAGGCAAAATCAAGAAGACCATACCACCTACGAACCTTAATGCATTCAAAAAAGGAAGACGACACTGCATCACAATGAAATTCCACCACGCTCGAAATTACCAAGTCTCGTTACTCCATCCACCAACACTTGAACATCCATAGTTCAATTGCCTTCCCTTTGTTGGAATTAAATGCTGAACCTCTAAATCATGCACTGAAAAATCCTCCTTTCAAGTTATTCACTGCCTTGACACATAACCAAGAACCTTACCATTACACAAACATTATGCGATAACAACACATAGACATCATAGCAATCCGTGAACCATCTCGAAACCATAAAAAATATGGATACTGAGCTGGAATAAAAGAACATCCTTCCGCAAGGTGACGATAATAGCCTACCCGAACATGTAGGGAAAAACATCCTGCACCACGTCTGTAGTACCACTACAACTCCTCGATGCCTAATTGATAACAAGCACTTCGCGTCGCATTAGATCAAGTAGGAAGGAAATAAAGGCGCAAGCCTCAATGGAATCAAACCGCACAATGAGGAAATCAAGAAGGAAAGTGCTCCTAACATCTCTGTAGCCTCTCGAAGATAAGTATAGACGTCTCCGTACCGATCCACAAGACTCTACTAGACTTGCTCATGACTCGTGAGACCTATGTGAACTTAACGCTCTGATACTAAGCTGTCACAGCCTAAACTCCACTAGTGGTCGTGATGGCTCCTAACACCGCTGTCAGGCAAGCCAACAGTGTTTAGTCAATTTAATTACTCGTTTTAGTATTCTGGAATCATCATTTTTCTTAATTCGACAATATAAAATAGAATTTACAAAGTAAATAAAAATATTTACACGATCCAACATAATGAATAACCTAAAGGAAACCCCCAACACCCGGTTTTACAAGTGCATGAGTATCAACTAGGACATAAAATAAAATACAACATCTGTTTGGAATACAAGTTAGACAGGAGAATATAAATAACTCTGAAGGAGACTCTGCAGGTTATGGATCGTGACATTAGAATGCAGTTCACGATAAAGTCCATGAAATGACCGCGCCTCTGTGCCCAAAGACCACCGGACATATATTTACCTGCACAAAAAGAGCAGCAAGTGTAGCATGAGTGCGTAAACCAACGCGTATCCGGTAAGTATCTAGCCTAACCCCATAGAAGTAATGACGAGTGGTCGACATCAATACTTTCTAGTTGTCCAATAAGACAGATACAGTAGAAGTAAACAGGTGTGAGACAGAGTAAATAAGCGAAATAACAAGTATAATACGTGGTACAATCCTCCTCTCAGCAATAACTCAAACTCTCAGCTAGCAGCTACCTCCTCAATCGGGGTGTATATATACTGGACCTTATCAGATAGGTTGTCACAGTTCAATCAGGAAAAACTCACAGATCTGATGGCTTCTTGCCAATTATTACGCACGATTTCGTAAGAGTAATTTATAGAAATGTCGAGGCGTACAGCCCGATCCATCATAACATTGCCAAACCATAGATATATCTAGTTTATTGCCGAGGCGAACGACCCGCTCCCATGAAAGTATGGTACATAAATCCTGCCATGGCATACAGTCCAATCCAACTTAGTGTGTGCACTGCCGAGGGTCAAAAAACACGGACCATAGATGTATCTATCCTACCGAGGCGAATGGCCTGATCCCATTAGAATAAGAAGCTTTGACGGTTCCTCGGCCCTACTCACGAATGGTCGTGTGCATTATAGATTTTTAAGGGAACATTTCGATGAGAACACATAACGCGAGGGAAATTCGTAAGAGGATTACAATTATTTCGCGGCTAATCACAAAGCCCGTCAAATCTCTACAATAGAAAGTGTATCACTTTACACAAGTCTTGTCTCAAGTCGCAACATAAAATAAAGGAATTTAATAGGCAAACGACAACTCAAAAAGTATAGTTATAGCATGGCGGGAACCTAAGTCTACCCAGACATAACATGAATCTGGCTACGCACGGACTCTCGTCACCTAGTGCTTACGCAGCCCCCACAACTAGTAACACATAACAAATACATCTCTTAGGGGTGGTTTCCCCCTCACAGAGTTAGACATGAGACTTACCTCGCTCCGAAGCTCCATAACCAACTCCAAGGCCTCTCTAACACCTCAAATCAAATCCCGTCGATCCAAAACTATTCAAACAATGTGCAAACCAGTCAAAATATATTCTAATATCCATAATTAATCATTTTAAGCAATTTCCCAACTCCGCTCGAAAAGTCTATAAAATCAACACTCGGGCCCACGTGCCCAGATTCCAAAAATTTTCGAAGATAAACATTACCCGTAGCCTTACGAACTCAAATATGTAACATATTCCCTATCCCATGTCCAATTTCATGGTCAAATACCAAAAATACCAAATTCTAGATTTTCTACCAAAAATCCCACAATTTCTACTAATTTCAATGTTTAAATCCTTATACAAACCATGTATTTAACTTGTAATAGCTCGGAATCACTTACCTTGTGTTGCTTGATGAAAATCTCTCCTTGAAGCTCTCCAAAATCACCACATCCAAGTAAAAATGAGAGAAAATGGGCCAAATCCCGTTTTAAAAAGAACCTTGTGCCTAGACGAGTTTTCGCATTTGCGGTTCACTAGCCGAACTTGCGGCTCCTCACCTACGGACATTCCCATCGCTGGTGCGGCTTTCCATTAAGCCCAGCCAAGTCATGCTTCTGCGGCTTCTTGACCACTCCTGCGGTCTCGCTTCTGTGGAGCCATGACCGCTTCTACGGTCCTGCGCCAAAGGCCAAGCCCCGCTTCTGCGCCCCCAGCACCGCATCTGCGTCCCTATGCCCAGCTGGTCCAGGACCGCTTCTGCTATCACAAAGCTGCTTTTGCGGCTCCGCACCTGTGACCAAAACCTCGCAGGTGCGGTTACACCAGATATGCTGCCACCAGCCTTTTCATAAGGCCAAAATCAATCCATTAACCATCCGGAATCCACCCGAGGCCCCTGGGACCTTGACCAAATATACCAACCAGTCCTAAAACTACGAATCACACCCCAGTTTGAGCTTAATGAACTTTAGAACTTCAAACTCCAACATTCAACGCTGAAACCTATGAAATCAAGTCCGATTGACCTCAAATTTGGCACACAAGTCATAAATGACATGGCGAAGCTATTCCGAGGCTCAGAATCCCAAACAAACATCGATAACATTACAATCCACTTTAAGTCAAACTTAAGAATTCCTTAAACTTTAAAAATACCAACCTTCCATAATAAGCGCCGAAATGCTCCCGGGTGATTCGATACTCAACCCGAACATACGTCCAAGTCCAAAAACATCATATGAACCCATTGGGGCCTTCAAATCCTAATTTCGAGGTCGTTTACTCAAAAGTCATTCCTTAGTCAATTCTTCCAACTCATAACTTCTTAAATTAGAATTTTCTTTCCAAATCAACTTTGAACTTCTCGAAATTCATTTCCGACCACACGTACAAGTCATAATACCAGAAGTGAAGTTGTTCAAGGTCTCAAATGGCTGAAGGACATGCTAGAGCTAAAAATGACTTGTCGGGTCGTTACATATGTATCTTAATTCTTATTTGCAATTTGTGCAGCATGCTTAGTTGAATTACCTACTTCCTTGATTTTGTACTCAGTTTTAACTATAGTATTCCTTGCTGCAAATTCATTGATCCATAGGCTATGAGTGTATATTTACTTTGGGACTATGAGGCGGTACCTCGGGAGCGCCCCTGTAACATAATTACTTTTGGGACTACGAGGCGGTACCTCAGAAGCTCCCCCTGTTGTGTGTATACTTTTGGGACTACGAGGCGGTACCTTGGGAGAGCGCCTGCTGTTTACCTCTATTTGTTGTGTTGTTACCTATCTGAAATTTCTCATTGTTAAATTCTCAATCATTTCATTATATTATTATTACATCTTTTGCCTTGTTTCCTTTTTATTCCAGTAGGACCCTGACCTGACCTCGTCACTACTCTACCGAGGTTAGGCTTGGCACTTACTGGGTACCATTGTGGTGTACTCATACTGCAACGACCCGTCCGGTCGTCTTGAGCTCTAGCATGTTGTTCATCGGTTTGAGGCTTTGAGTAGCTTCACTTCAGGTATATTGACTTGTACGTGTGGTCGAAATGGTATTTCAAGAAGTTCATAGTAGATTTAGAAAGAAAAATTCTAATTTCGGAAGATTTAGGTTGGAAGAATTGATTAAGGTAGGACCTTTGAGTAAACGACCTCAGAATCAGGATTTGAAGGTTCCAACAGGTTCGTATGGTGATTTTGATCTTAGGAGCGTGTCCGGATTTTGATCTTGAAATGGCAAAGGTTGAATTTTTGGGAAGTTTGACCGATATTGGACATTTTGATATCGTGGTCGGATTGCAATTCCAGAAGTTGGAGTAGGTATGTGGTGTCATTTTTGACCTGCGTGCAAAATTTAGGGTCAATCAGATGTAATTTGATAGGTTTCAGCGTCGTTTGTAGAAATTGGAAGTTGCAAAGTTCATTAGGCTTGAATCTATGTACGATTTGTGTTTTTGATGTTGCATGAGGTGATTTGAAGGTTCGACTAAGTTCGGATTGTGTTATAGGACGTGTTGGTATGTTTGGTTGAGGTCCCGGAGGCCTCGGGTGGATTTCGGGTGGTTAACGAATCAGGTTTTGAACTTAAAGAATTTTGCTGAGGTCACACATGCGAGGTCCTTTCCGCAGATGCGGTACAATTGGCGCAAAAGCGGGAATGAGTGGGGAGCCTGGTCTGTAGAAGTGGATGATTTTGCACGGATGCGCACCCGCAGAAGCGGGGTGGAGACCGCAGAAGCAGTTGGTCGGCAAGTGAACCACATATGCGAAAAATCATCTGGGCAGAAGGTTCTTTTAAAAACGGGATTTGGCCTATTTTCTCTCATTTTCACTTGGTTGGGGTGATTTTTGGAGAGCTTCAAGGGGAGATTTTCATCAAGAAATACAATACAACTGATTCCCACCTATAATAAGTTAAATACATGGTTTGTATAAGGATTTAAACATGAAAATTAGTAGCAATTGTGGGGTTATTGGTAGAAAACCTAAAATTGATATTCTTGGACTTTGACCACGAAATTGAACGTGGAATCAAGAATAAATTATATATTTGAGTTCGTGAGGCTATGGGTAAAGTTTATCTTCAAAATCTTTTGGAATCCGGGCACATGGGCCCTAGGGTTGATTAGTATAGACTTTTCGAGCGGAGTTGGAAAATTGTTTAAAATGACTAATTATGGGTATGAGAATATATTTTGATTGGTTTGCAGAATCATTTGAATAGTTTTGGATCGATGGACATCGGTTTAAGGTGTTAGAGAGTCTTTGGAGCCGGTTATAGAACTTCAGAGCAAGGTAAGTCTTCTGCCTAACTCTGCGAGGGGGAAACTACTCCTAGGTAATGTATTTGTTATGTGTTACTTATTGCGGGGGCTACGTACGTACAAGGTGACGGGAGTCCGTGCGTAGCTAGATTCATGCTATGTCCGGGTAGAATTAGGTTGACACCATGCTATAACTGTACTATTTGAGTTGTCTCTTGACCATTAAATTCCCTTATTTTACATTACTATTTGAGACTAGACTTGCGTAGAGTGATAGACTTACTATTGTAGAAATTTGACGGGCTTCATGATAAGCCGCGGATTAATTGTACTCTCCTTACCAAATTCTCCCGCGTTATGTGTTCTCATCGAAAAGTTCTATTAAAAATCTATAACTCACACGACTATTCGTGAGTGGGGTCGAGGACTCGACAAAGCTTTTTATTCTAATGGGGTCGGGCCGTTTGCTTTCGTAGGATAGATAAATCTATGGTTCGTGCCGTTCGATCCTCGGTAGTGCGCACACTAATAGGAACAAGTCGTACGTCACAAAAAGGATTTATGTACCATACACTCATGCGAGTGGGCCGTTCGCCTCGATAATAAAATAGATGTATCTATGATTTGGTAATGTTATGATGGATCAGGTCGTACGCCTCGGCATTTCTATGAAATACTATTATGAAATCGTGTGTGGTAATGAGCAAGAAGCCAATATATCTATGAAGTTCCCCTGATTGAGCTATGACGACCTATCTGGTAAGGTCCATATTATATATACTCCGATTAAGGAAGGTAACTACTAGCTGAGAGCTTGAGATATCTATGAGAAGAGAGTTGTACCACGTATTTACACCTGTTATTTTTGTTTACTTACTCTGATTCACATCTATTTACTCCAACTGTATATGTCTTATTGGACCACTAGTAAGTGTCAATGTCGACCCCTCGTCACTACTTCTCTGGGGTTAGGCTAGATACTTACTGGGTACGCGTTGATTTACGTACTCATGCTACACTTGCTGCACTTTTTTATGCAGGTACTTATATGTTTGATGGTATTTTGGGCGCAACAGCGCAGCTATTGCATGGACTTTACCGTGAGCTGCATTCCATGTCACGCTCCGCAGCCTACAGAGTCTCCTTCATAGTTATTTATATTTTTCCTATCTAATTTGTATTCTAGATAGATGTTGTATTTTATTATACTTCCTAGTTAATGCTGATGCACTTGTGACATCGGATTTTGGGGGTTTCCTTCAGGGTACTCATTATGGTGGTTCGTGTAAACATTTTTATTCACTCTGTAAATTCTATTATATACTGTTCAATTAAGGAAAATTACGATTTCAAATACTAAAATGGGTAGTTTAATTGGTAAATCACTGTTGGCTTGCCTGGAGGCGGCGTTAGGTGCTATCACGACCTATAGTGAATTTTGGGTCGTGACAGCTTGGTATCAGAGTGTTAGGTTCACTTAGGTCTCACGAGTCATGAGCAAGTCTAGTAGGGTCTTGCGGATCGGTACAGAGACATCTGTACTTATTTTCGAGAGGCTACATGGCTATTAAGAGCACTTCCCTTCTTGATTTCTTCATCGTGCAGTTTGATTCCATTGAGACTTGTGACTTTGTTTCCTTCCTACTCGATCTTACGCGTCGCGAAGCGCTGGTTGTCAACTGGACATTGAGGAGTTGTATTGGTACTGCAGACGTGGTGCAAGATGTTTTTCCCTGCGTGTTCGAGTAGGCTATTATCATTTCCTAGCGGAAGGATGTTCTTTTATTCCAGCTCAGTATCAGTATTTTCTATGATTTCGAGACTATGCATAGATTGCGATGATGTTCATGCATTGTTATCACACGGTTAAGTGTTGAGGCAGTGAATGGCTTGAAAGGGGGATTTCTTAGTGCATGGTTTAGAGGTTCATCATTTAATTCCAGCAAAGGAAAGGCAATCAGACTGTGGATGTTCCGGTTTTTAGTTAAAGGGGTAACGAGACTTGGTATTTTCGAGCGTGGAGGGATTTTCATTGTGATGCAGTGTCGTCATCCTTGTTTGAACTCATTATGGTTCGCCGGTGTTACATTCTTCTTCGATTTTTCCTTCGGGTCAGGGTGTTGTAAAATGGTGCCTGGAGAGCGGTTGTCAGAAATAACGGGGTGCAACGGTTCATGATCGAGATAGTATTTCTAATGTGATGGCTCGAGGAAGATGATCTTCCAGGAGGCTTAGAGTTGGTAGCAATTTATTAGCTCAGGTGCTACAGAGATGGATTTTGATTTGATGCAACATTTGGGTAACGGAGAATGAGGAAGGACATATGGGAGGTGTCTTGCGGTGGATGAATTACTAGCAGGTCAAGTGTGAGAAACGGAAGTCATGAAGTTGCTTAAAGAAGATGGTTTGACCGAAGTGGGAGAGGCAGAGTAGCTTATGGATTCTGTGGTAGGATAGCCACGTACCTTAAGAAAGTATAGAATGGTTTGGGAATCGTGATGGAAGGTGATTTGGTCTACGTATTTTATTTGGGAATGATGGTTACTGTACGGAGAAAGATTGAATATGGCAGAAAGGAGTTTGCTTGAAATGAAGAGGGGTGTGAAGAGTTAATTATCGTTTTAGATGCAATATGACTTGAGTTTGGATGATATTGTTGAACTCTCAGTTGATGTCGATAGGGAATGAACAGACTTGTACAACAGGTGGACGAGCATGGGCTTAGGAGATTTACTGAATGCATGGTAGTTTCACCCAGTGCAGTGTCGTTGGAAGATGTCGGCATGGAAGTTCACAGGTGGGTTATCTCCAGTGAGTATGATAACGGTTGTGTGATGATGATGAAGCTTCTTGATTGTGGATGATGGTTCAGAATGTCCATGGAAAGCTTAACAAAAGGATTTCGAGAATTTGGTGGGTTAACAGTGCGAGATCACGGTAATTGAGAAGGGGGAATCATTTCGGGCCCTACATTATGTGATGGTAGCTTAAGGCTAAGTAGGGGAGCCCCACCGTCTATGATTGGATCGCATGGTTGTCTGCTTGTGCGGTTTCTGTCTATCGGTGCATTGGTGAATTATTATGACCAAGAAAAGAAATATCGGGAGTAATTCGAACGAGGAACTTAATGAATGTGTGTTGAACTTCGTCTTATCGATTCACATACAAGTTTTGGAAAGAATCAGAGTTTATGCTTTGTGGATGTGATGTACAAGGAAAAGAATTCAGCCGGTTGCTTCTTTGAGAGGGTGTTCATATGTTAGCAGAGCATTTGAAGTTTAGTAGTATTTGGGATCAGGTCAGAGTGGATGACTCTCAATAACGGTCCTAGCAGGTTCAGGGATTAAAGTGCACTATCTGAAGAAAGTAAAAAATAGCTTCGGACTCGCGGAAGGTCTTGCAAAATGGGCGTACAAGTTGGAGATGCTATTGTGCGCTTGATAAGGGTATGAGGTGATTCATAGGAATTGAGACGATGTGGTCTCGGGATTCGGGTCACTCGAGATGAGTGCTATTATTGTGTTTTAATATTATTATTATTATTATTATTATTATTATTATTATTATTATTATTATTATTATTTCTAAGGCAGGTCAAGAGTAAATGTAAAGAAGTTAGGTCGGTTAGTAATGGTTGAATCTGCATGATTTTGGCAATAATCAGTTCATTCAGTGCGTGAAGTTATAACATGTGGTTTGTGGTGGTACGTGCGGGCTTGACAGCCACCATAATCTGGTTGATTTGGGAAGTTTGGATTCAAATGGCCCGGTGGCGTAAATGGATTTCCGGGAGAGTTATGGCGATTTAGATCACGACTTGAGGTTTGTATTTTCTACGATTTGGGTATTCATTTGCGTGTTGCATCGGTTCTTCGGAAATGAGCTAAGTCAAAGGTTTCTAGCCAAAGAAATGTTATTCTACTGGTAGTTAGGGGGTTATGATGAATTCGTGTATTCTCGCGTAGTGGCATGATGGGTACAGCGAGTAGCATAGAAAATTGAAAGTTGAGGATCAAGGTTGTGGTTCGGTATTGATAATAATGTCGCGAGCTCGGATGAGCAGGAAAGTATTCAGATGTTTAGAGTGAGATGGCATTATCTTAGTGTCGCCTGAGAATGGTGTTCTATGAAAGAGGCATTGTGTATCGATTTGCGGATTGTGATTCGCTTTACAGAATTAATACAGTTGGCGGTATGGATATGCGGACTCGGCTACCTGAGTCGAAGGTCGTGGGAGTGTACCCCACGGGGAAATTGCATAAGTGTGACATGCTAGTCACTTGATTGTTATAGATTGAAACCAAGTATGGAGATTTTGGGGTACTATCATTAATGTGGGACTTTGTTCTGGATTGGGACGGTTGCTCGTGTGTGTCATGAATAGGGCCATTGTGGACCCTTGAAAGGTTATTAGCCCAGCATGGTATGATTAGAATCGGTGTGAGGTCCCGTAATGTTATGTGAGCAGGATGGCTCTCGAGATGCAGGTCGTTTATCGCACGTGAGTTGTGCTTGCATTTCGTAGCGTGCGACGCTATTCGTCTCCCCAAATTTGTATTTTTGCACTTGGCATGCTCGTGGCCGATATTCGGTATTCTGTAGGTAGAAACATCATGGCTTGGTGAGTATGTCTTTACTTATTGTTATGAGTGGATCGGGTGGCACGCCGCCACAGGTACGCTATTAGGATCGGGTGGCATGCCGCCATGGGTACGTTATTTTGATCGGTTTGCACGCCGCAACGGTATCATGTTTGGATCGGTTGGGTACGGTTCCCTATATCTATCACTGCATATTTTGTTTCTCATTCTCTGAGAAGGGTTCATAACATTTGTTCGACCATTTTATTCGTTATTGTAACGACACGGTCAGTCGTTTAGAGAGTTGTAGCCCCATTCTTCCATTTACTGCTCATTCTGTACTTTATAATTGTATTGTGACTTGTCATGGTAGTCAATTCAGGTCCGGTGAGGTTTTGAAACGAATTGAGACACTTAGTCTCCAAAATAAAAACTTAAGTTGAAAAGGTCGACCGGATATTGACTTATGTGCAAACGACCCCGGAATAGAGTTTTGATGATTCCAATAGCTCCGTATGGTGATTTTGAAATTAGGAGCGTGTCCGGAAAGTTATTTGGAAGTTCGTAGCTAAATTAGGCTTGAAATGGCTAAAATAGAAGTTTAAGTTTTGAAGTTTGACCGGGGAATTACCTTTTTGATATCGGAGTCGGAATCCAGTTCTGAATATTTTCATAGCTCTGTTATGTCATTTATGACTTGTGTACAAAATTTGAGGTCAATTGAACTTGATTTGATAGGTTTCGGCATCGAATGTAGAAGTTGGAAATTCTTAAGTTCCTTAAGCTTGAATTGGGGTATGATTCGTGGTTTTAGCGTTGTTTGATGTGAGTTGAGGTTTCGACTAAGTTCATATTCTGTTGTAGGACTTGTTGGTGTATTTGGTTGAAGTCCCATGGGTCTCGAGTGAGTTTCAGAAGGTTAACGAACCAATTTTGGACTTAGAGAACATTTGAAGAATTTCTGGTGTCCAGCTCTAATTTCCTTCTTCGCATTCGCGAAGGGGAACTGGGGAAGGCGAGAGTTTGTTCTTCGCGTTCACGAAGCAAGGGACGCGTTCGCGAAGGGTGAGCACTAAGGTGCATCGCGAACGCGAGAGAGGCCATGCGTTCGCGAAGAAGAGTGAGGGCTGGGGTGAACTTCACGCGTTAGCCTATGCGTTCGCGAGTGAGGCGTCGCATTCGCGAAGGCATGGGACCCCTGGTCATCGCGTTTGCGAAGAGGAAATCTTGGGCAACACATTTTGTGCTTCGCGAACGCGAGGCAAGGGTCGTGTCACGACGCAAATTCCATTAGAGGTCGTGATGGCGCATAACACCGTTGTCAGGCCATCCAACAATAATTGCTTAACTTAATTACTCATTTCAGGATTTTTGAAATCATAATTTTGCTTCAATTAATTAGTAAGAGATAGATTTTGCAAAGCAAATGATAGTATTTTCACAACTACAATACTGGACAACCCATAATCACCCCCAAAACCCGGTGTCACAAGTACATGAGCATCGACTAGGAAATACATTAAAAATACAACATCTGTCTAGAAATACAACTAGACATGAGAGGGTAGATAACTCTGATGGAGACTTTGTGCGTGCTGCGGACTCGTAACGTGGAATGCAGCTCACCTAAGTCCCCGTAATAACCGCGCCTCTGCGCCCTCAAGGCCATTAGACATATATGGACCTGCACAAAAATATACAGCAAGTGTAGTATGAGTACGTAAATCAATGCGTACCCAGTAAGTTTATATCTAGCCCAACCTTGAAGAAGTAGTGATGAGGGGTCGACTCCGACACTTACTATGGGCTAACAAATAAAAAGAAATGCCGATATTATATTTAAGCATGGAGTACATAACATAGATGAAAATTCAGTAACCGAAAATAATCAACAATCCTTTTTTTACTAATAGAAATTCCCAAATTCCTTTTTCATCATTTAACAATTTATATCTCAAACCAATAGAGCAAATGTCAATTATTATTAGTTCCAAAGAGTTATCAAGCACAAGTCATGCCGAGGTCGTACGGCCCGATCCAACATATAAATATAAACTGTGCACTACCGAGGGTCGAACGACATGAATCATAGATACATCTATCTGCTATCGAGGCGTTCGGCCCGCTCCACAAAAGAGAAAATACATTTAAAACAACCAATTCAAGATTTATTAAGGGGCAATTATTCAAGGAAATACCAATTCTCATTAACAATCAAAAAAATGAAGTTTAACCTTTTACAATTCCTTTATCAAGTTTCAATATGTTTTAAGTAGTTAAATTAACAAGTAGGGTGCAAACCTCGCATGTATAACATGATTTGAGTCCTAGACTACCCGAACATAATCATAATAGTAGCTACGCACGGACTCTTGTCACCTCGTGCGTACGTAGCCCCCACAAATAGAAGCACATAATAATTTGATTCACCTATGGGGTTAATTCCCTCTTACAAGGTTTGGAATGAGACTTACCTCGCTCCGAAATTCCATAACCAGCTCCCAAGCCTTTCAAACAACTCAATCGATACCCAACGCTCCAAAACTAGTCAATAAATGTGCAAATCCATAAATATACACTCTAATACACATTATAATCCTATTTACAACAATTTCCAACTCTGTTCAAAAAGTCGATAAAATCACCCTCGGGCCCACATGCCCGGACTCCGAAATTTTTCAAAGATAAACATTACCCATGGCATCACAAACTCAAATATATAATTTACTCTCAATTCCATGCCCAAATTCGTGGTCAAAATCCAAAAATATAAATTTTTAGGGTTTCCTTCAAAATCCCAAATTTCTACAAATTTTCATGCCCAAATCCATGTATAAACCTTATATGTAACTCACAACTACTAGAAATCACTTACCTCATTCTTGATGATGAAATCCCCTCTTCAAAAGCTCCAAAAATCGCCCAGGCCATGGGGAAAAATGGGTGAAATGAACCCAAACCCTGCTTTAAAAACATTCTGCCCAGCCCAGGTCCACCCTTCTTCACGTTCGCGGCACGACCATCGTGAACGCGAAGGACAGAATGCACTGCCTCCAATATACTCATCGTATTCGCGGCACCTTGGCCGTGTTCGCAAAGGCCAAACTACTCCAGGCCCCCGCTCCCTCTCTCTTTTTCGTGTTCGCGAAGGCCTTCCTAGCTACTGCCTCACGTTCGCGTTCACTGGCTCGCGTTCACGAAGGCCAATTCCCAGCAGCCTCAAAGTTCCAAGTTCGCGAATGAGGGACTCCCTTTGCATTCGCGGAGAAGGAAACCAGATACCAACAACAATAGTTCCAAAACAGCTCAAATTGATCCGAAACCACCCCGAAACACACCCGAGGTCCCCGGGACCCTGTCCAATCACACCAACCAGTCCCATAACATAATACGAACCCGCTCGAGGCCTCAAATCACATCAAATACCACCAAAATCATGAATCGCACCGCAATTCAAGCTTAATGAACTTTAGAACTTCAAACTTCTACATTCGATGCCGAAACCTATCAAATCACGTCTGATTGACCTCAAATTTTGCACACAAGTCGTATTTGACATTGCGGACCTACTCCAACTTCCAGAATTGGAATCCGACCCTGATATCAAAATGTCCACTCCCGGTCAAACTTCTCCAAAACCTTCAAATTTCTAACTTTTGCCAAATGACCCCAAAATGACCTACGGACCTCCAAATCCACATCCGGACGCGCTCCCAATACCAGAATCACCTTACGGAGCTATTCCCAAAATCAGAATCCCAAACGGACATCGATAACATTGAAATGCAATTCATAGAAATTCAACCTAAATTTATGAAATTCTTACAAAAATGCCAGCTTTCCATAATAAGCGCTGAAACGCTCTCGAGTCATCCAAAACCCGATCCGAACATATGCCCAAGTCCAAAATCATCATACGAACTTGTTGGAACCTTCAAATCCCGATTTTGAGGTCGTTTACTCAAAAATCACACCTTCGTCAATTCCTCCAACTTAAAGCTTCCGAAATTAGAATTTTCTTTCCTAATTAACTCCGAACTTTACCGAAACTCAATTCCAACCACATGTACAAGTCATAATACCTGAAGTGAAGCTTCTCATGGCCTTAAACCGCCGAACGACGTGCTAGAGATCAAAATGACTGGTCAGGTCGTTACAGGTCGGGTTCGCGAAGAAGAAATCCTTGGGCAGAAACTTTAAGTTCTGAAAATGGGACAAATTGGAGCTCGGGAAGAGGCAAATTTTGAGAGATTTTCAAGGAAAATAATGGGGTGAGTGTTCTTAACTCCATATTAGACAAATTACATGAATCCATGGTTGTTTTTAATATTTAATTGAGGATTTAATTTGGAAGATTTAGAAAACCTTCTTTGTTTAAATTAAAGATTTGAGGGTTGAGTTGATGTTGGATTTTAGTAAAAAAAAATATATGGTTGGACAGGAGGTTGAATGGGCGTTTGTATTTGGAACTTTTGTCGGGTTCCGAGACGTGGGCCCCCCAGGCGATTTTTGGGTTAAATTTTGGATTTTGTTAGGAAATTTGTATTTTCATGTGAAAATTATTCCTATAATTTGTATTGATTGAATCAAATTAATTATGACTAGATTCAAGCCGATCAGAGTCGGAAAATCGAGGAAAAGGCCTACTACTTGACTTATTGAGCGTGGTTTGAGGTAAGTGACTTGTCTAATATTGTGTGGGGGAAATTCCTCTTAGGATTGGTATTGATAATTTTGATGGGTTGAAAGTTGTGTACACAAGGTGACGAGTGTGTACACGGGCTAAATATGAAAGATTATGTCTTTAAATTGTGTGGATCACTGTTGCATAGTAACTAAATTATTTTATTCTATTATATTTATCATCATTAATATATTTCATATTTTAAATTTTCATGACTTGTTCCTGCTAAGTGTTTTACTTGTTTAGTTGAAACTTTATTTCTTTTGTTCTGTGCATTATTTGAAGGTTGGATTTCTTAATTTAAATATTATTAAAATGAAGTATTTTACATTTAAAAATTTGATATTAAGGCAAGGTGTTTAATTTGTGAAATATTATTTTTGCTGAGTTATTCATTCCTGAATATTTAGTGAGATTTTGTACTCATTGTGATTGAGCCGTGAGCTCGTTATTATGGAAAATATTCTTGTTGTTGATTTATTTTGGTAAGTTAAATATTTGGGCACTTGAGGTACAAATTATAATATATTGTGATATTGATACGCATGTGGTGGTATAAGGTTTGGGTGTTGAAATGCATGCGGTGAGATAATGGTGGCTTCATACGCGTGGCTAGTAGGGGAACTACTAGAAGTCATGCAGTGTGATAAGGGTGGCCAAAACGCGGGATGCTATTTCGGGAAAAATATTTTCTTTAAAATTAAATGTGAACGATCCCGCTGTGATATAAAGAAATGAGATATTGTTAATTTATTTATGATTTGGGACTATGAGGCGGTACCTCCGGATTGCCCTTGTTGATATTTCTTTATGGTTGCATTGCTTATGGTTATTTTTGTTGTTTTTCTTAAAGTTGTAAATTTTTGTTTTCCTTCTGCGAGGCATTATTTGCCCTTATCCTGTGTAGTTAAATTGTGACATACTACTTACTTGATTCATTCTCATTGTCATTTTTTTATATCGTTAAACTTTTCACCTTTTTTTTTTATTATTTCCAGTAGGGCCTGACCTGACCTCGTCACTACTCTACCGAGGTTAGGCTTGGCACTTACTAGGTACCGCTGTGGTGTACTCATACTACTCTCTGCACATCTTTTTGTGCAGATCCAGGTACTTCCTATCATAACAAGCATCAGTGAATTAGCCGTACGCGGAGACTTCGAGGTATATCTGTCAGCGTCCGCAGACGTCAGAGTCCCCTTCAATCCTTATTATGTTGTTTTCCTTATTCTATTTAGACTCTGATGTGTAGAGACACTTAGAATAAATTTTTGGAAGCTTGTGACTTATATCTACCGGGTTTTGGGAGTTGTAACTTTTTAAATCACGGTTTGGTTTATTTTATATGTTGAGATTTGAGTTTCAGTTTTGTATTCCACATAATTGATAAGCTTACCTAGTCTTAGATACTAGGTGCCATCACGACATCCTACGGAGGGAAATTGGGGTTGTGACAAGTTGGTATCAGAGCTCTAGGTTCATAGGTATTATGAGTCACAAGCAGGTTTAGTAGAGTCTCGCAGATCGGTACAGAGATGTCTGTACTTATCTTCGGGAGGCTATGGAACTGTTAGAAAAATGTTCACTTCCTATATTCATTATCGTGCGCATTTATTGACTTTGAAATTCTAAACTCTTGTCTTTCTATTCTCTCACAGATGGTGAGGACATGCCTCACTGGATCCGATGATCAGACACTCATGCCCCCTGCTGGAGCCGCAAGAGACTGGGGCAGAGGCCAAGCCAGAGGCCGAGAAAGACCACATGGTGCAGCCAAAGCACCTGCACGGGCTGCTACAGAAGAGCCAGTAGTAGCTCCAGTTGCAGAGCATGCACCTGAGACGCCTGTTACTACTCATGCACTTCAGGAGACTCTTGCCCAGTTTTGGAGCATGTTTGGCACTCTAGCTCAGGCAGGGTTGATTCCACTTGCTCCTGCCACATCTCAGGCGGGGGGAGGGGCATAGAATCCTTCCACCCATACCCCAGAGCCACAGGACCTAGTTGACCATGCCCCAGAGGTTATACCAGTACAGCCAGTTGTCCCAGTTCAGCCCGAGGTTAGGGCAACAGTTTCAGAGGGGTAGCAGCTCAGGCTCGAGAGGTACAAGAAGTACCACCCTCCCACTTTTAACGGTTTGGCTTCAGAGGATGCTCAGAGATTTCTTGAGGAATGTCACCGTATCCTCCGTACTATGGGTATTGTGGATTCCAGTGGGGTTTCTTTCACAACATTCCAGCTTAGAAGAGCAGCCTACTAGTAGTGGCGGGCATATCAGTTAGGTATATTAGCTTCACTCACTTGGACTCAGTTTTCAGATATGTTCTTGAGGGAGTATGTTCCTCAGAGTCTCAGATATATAGTGGCGCCAGGGTTCTATTACCGTGTCATAGTATGTAGTTCGATTCGGTGATTTGGCTAGGCATGCGCCAGCCTTAGTTGCCACTGTTCGAGAGCGGGTTTGCCAATTTATTGAGGGGATCCACCCTAGTATCAGATTCAGTATGGCTCGAGAACTGGAGATGGATATCACATACTAACAAGTGGTGTCAATTGCTAGGAGATTGGAGGGTATGCGGACTCGGGAGAAAGAAGAGAGGAAAGCTAAGAGACCTCAAAATTCTGGCACATATAACCGTTCTCGTGCCCCAACTACAACCCGTCATGGTAGAGGCTATGTGAGACGTCCTATTCATTCAGCACTTCCAGCTTCCAGCGGTATTTCGGTTACTCCCAGACCCCAGGTTCCATATTATGCACCGCCAGTGTCTATTGTACCTCCTGTACGGGGTGCTTCAGCGGGCAGTCCAGTCGATCAGGCCCGAGCCAGTCCTAGCAGCTACATCCTCTGAGGGATTGTTTTGAGTATGGTGACACTAGTCACATAATTAGGGATTGCCCCAGATTTACGAGGGGCGAACCTCCACAGATTTTTCAGGCCCCACCCAGTCCACAGGGACCTTAGGTTTCTCAGGCCATGATTACTGCACCAGTTGCTACTCCTCCTGCATAGCTAGCAAGAGGTGGGGGTCAGACGGGAAGAGGCCCTAGAGGGGCAGGCCAGGCCAGATATTATGACCTTCCTTCTAGGGAGGAGGCAGTTGCATCCGATTATGTTATCACAGGTATTATTCCGGTATTTCATAGAGATGCATCAGTCTTATTTGATCCAGGCTCCACTTATTCTTATGTGTCATCTTATTTTACCCCGTATTTGGGCGTATCCCATGATTCTTTGAGTTCATCTATTTATGTATCTGCACCCATGTGTGAATCTATTATTGCTGACCGTGTGTATAGGTCATGTTTGATTGTTATCAGTGGTTTTGAGACCAGAGCTGATTTATTATTGCTCAGTATGGTAGATTTTAATATTATTTTAGGCATGGACTGATTGTCGCCCTATCACGCTATCCTTTTTTATTATGCCAGGACGGTGACGTTCGCTATGCCATGTCTACCACGGCTAGAGTGGAGAGATACCTTGGATCATGTTCCTAGCAGGGTTGTTTCATTTCTTAAGGCTCAACGAATGGTTGAGAAGGGTGTGATGCGTATCTGGCCTATGTGAGAGATGTTAGTGTTGATAGTCCTACCGTGGAGTTAGTTCCTGTAGTAAGGGATTTTCCTGATGTATTTCCAGCGGATCTTCCGAGTATGCCACCTAACAGGGATATTGATGTTGGCATTGATTTGTTACCGCGCACTCAACCCATTTCTATTCCACCATATCGTATGGCCCCATCACAATTGTAGGAATTAAAGGTGCAGTTACAGGAGCTGCTTGATAAGGGTTTTGTTCAGCCCAGTGTATCGCTCTAGGGTGGTCCTGTCTTATTTGTGAAGAAGAAGGATGGTTCAATGTAGATGTGTATTGATTACCGCCAGTTGAACAAGGTTACAGTGAAGAACATGTATCCATTGCCATGTATTGATGACTTATTTGATCAGCTTCAGGGTGCCAGAGTGTTCTCTAAGATTGACTTACGTTTAGGCTATCATCAGTTGAAGATTCGGGAGCCAGATATCCCGAAGACTGCCTTCAGGACTCGGTATGGTCATTATGAGTTCCTTGTAATGTCATTTGGACTGACCAACGCCCCAGCATCATTTATGCACTTAATGAACAGTGTATTTCAGTCCTATCTTGATTCTTTCATCATTGTGTTTATTGATGACATTCTGGTATATTCCTGGAGCTGGGAGGATCATGAACAACACCTGAGGACTGTGCTTCAGACTTTGAGAGAAAAAGAAGTTGAATGCAAAATTATCAAAGTGTTAATTCTGGCTTGATTTAGTAAGAATTTTGGGTCATGTGGTAACTAAGAAGGGGATCCAGGCAGATCCGAAGAAAATTGAAGCAGTGCAGAGTTGGCCCAGACCGTCATCAACTATTGATATCTGGAGGTTTCTTAGCTTGGCAAGGTATTGTCGCCGATTTGTAGAGGGTTTCTCTTCTATTGCTGCACCTATGACCAAATTGACCCAGAAGGGTGCTCCGTTCAGGTGGACCAACTCAAGACAGCTTTGACTACAGCCTCAGTATTGGTATTGCCTATAGGTTCAGGGTCTTATACTGTGATTGTGATACGTCGCGCATTGGTCTCGGTGCAGTGTTGATGCAAGACGGTAGGGTGATTGCTTATGCGTCCACACAGTTAAAGGTACAAGAGAAGAATTATTCTGTCCATAACCTTGAGCTAGCAGCTATTGTTCATGCCTTGAAGATTTGGCGGCATTATTTGTACTATGTCCATTGTGAGGTTTATACTGATCACCAGAGTCTACAATATCTGTTTAAATAGAAGGATTTTAATTTGCGGCAGCGGAGGTGGTTGGAGTTGCTTAAGGATTATGATATCATCATTCTTTATTACCCCGGGAAGGCCAATGTGATTGTTGATGCCTTAAGTCATAAGGCGGAGAGTTTGGGCAGCTTAGCATACTTACCGGTGGAAGAGAGGCCTTTAGCCTTGGATGTTCAGGCCTTGGCCAAGCAGTTTGTTAGGTTGGATGTTTCCGAGCTGAGCCAAGTTTTGGCTTATGTGGTTTCTCAGTCTTCTCTTTATGATCGTATTTGAGAGCGTAAGTATGATGACCCCCATCTTCTTGTCCTTAAGGATGCAATTCAGCACGGTGATGCCAAAGAAGTCACTATTGGAGATGACAGTGTACTACGAATGCAAGGTAAGCTATGTGTGCCTAATGTAGATGGTTTGCGTGAGTTGATTCTCCAGGAGACTAACAGTTCGCGGTACTCCATTTATCCGGGTGCCGCAAAGAAGTATCGGGACTTGAGACAACACTATTGGTGGAGGTGGACGAAGAAAGACATAGTGGAATATGTAGCTCGGTGCCTAAATTGCCAGCATGTGAAGTATGAGCATCAGCGACCGGGTGGATTGCTTTAGAAGTTAGTGATTCCAGAATGGAAATGGGAGCGAATCAGTATGGATTTTGTTGTAGGGCTCCCCCAGACTCAGAGGAAGCTCGATGCAGTTTGGGTGATTGTGCATAGATTGACCAAGTCAGCTCATTTCATTGCTGTGGTAACTACTTACTCTTCGGAGCATCTGGCTCAGATTTACATTCACAAGATTGTCAGGCTTCATGGCATACCAGTATCCATCATCTCTGACCGGGGTATGCAATTTACATCACGGTTCTAGAGAGCCGTACAACGTGAGTTTGGTTCTCGTGTGGAGTTGAGTACAACATTTCACCCTCAGAAGGACGGACAGTCCGAGCACATTATTCAGATATTGGAGGATATGTTCCATGCGTGTGTGATGGATTTTGGGGGGTACTTGGGATCAGTTCTTGCTACTTGCGGAGTTTGCTTACAACAACAGCTATTGGTCGAGCATTTAGATGGCTCTGTATGAGGCCTTGTATGGTAGGCGGTGCCAGTCTCCAGTGGGTTGGTTCGATCCGGGCGAGGCTAGGCTAGGCTATTGGGTACAGACCTGGTTCAGGATGCCTTGGAAAAGGTTAAATTGATTCAGGATCGACTTTGTACAGCCTAATCTAGACAAAAGAGTTATGCAGATCGGAAGGTTCGTGATGTTGCATATTTCTACAGGGTTTTGGGAGTTGTAACTATTTGAATTGCGATTTTATTTATTTTATATTTTAAGATTTGAGTTTTAGTTTTGTATTCCGCATAATTGATAGGCTTACCTAGTCTTAGAGACTAGGTGCCATAACGACATCCTACGGAGGGAAAATGGGGTTGTGACAGTTACGCGGGCTTGATAATTCTTTTCCAGAGTTCTTTCCTCCTTGTGTGTCACAGTCGAGTTGTATCTTATCGGTGTGTTGATGGCGTCATATAAGATCTTGGTCAGCGTTTGAGGTGACTCATTGCCTGAGCAGTGTGTACTGGGTGAGACGAGATTATTGGACCTGAAATTTGTGCAATCAGATTTATATAAGGTACATTAAAGAGAAAATATCGTTATTCAGTTCAGAATGAGGTAATGGTTCTTGTCAGGAAGAGAGACTCCATGAATTATTGATTCGGCAGGTGGTTATGAGTTTCTACACGTGTTTTTTGTCGTGGAAGTATTGCGAGATTTGGAACAAGAGTAATATGCGTCATGATATGTATTGCGGGCACCGGACTAGTGAAATTTCAGCTATTATGGTCAGAGGATGTTATTATGGGCAACCAACTTATGTGGTTCATGGTGTAATTTCAGCATAGATGCAAGATCATGTTTTGGTACAGTGTGTGGTGATTGGTATGGTGTTCGGGTGTTAGAATCAGGCCTTGTAAAGAAATTCGAAAGTTGAAACTTGGTTTTAAAGCTTGTTAGCTAAGGTTATAGGGAGAATTTTCAGTCTGGCTCGAGCTAATGTGTCTAACTGGAATGTGGTGGCACGATTAGGCGCACGAGGTGTTAAACAGTGAATTCGGACAACTCTGGGACAGTTCTTAGCACGTTCGAGGATGAACATATGTTTAAGTGTGAGCAATGTAACGACCCGACAGGTCGTTTTGAGCTCTAGCATGTCGTTCAGCAGTTTGAGGCCTTGAGTAGTTTCACTTCAGGTGTATTGACTTGTACGTGTGGTCGGAATGAAATTTCGGAAAGTTCGGAGTAGATTTAGAAAGAAAAATTCTAATTTCGGAAGCTTTAAGTTGGAAGAATTGACTAAGGTGTGACCTTTGAGTAAATGACCTCGGAATCAGGATTTGAAGGTTTCAATAGGTTCGTACGGTGATTTTGGTCTTAGGAGCATGTCCGGATTGTGATTTAGAGGTCCGTAGTGGAATTAGGCTTGAAATGGAGAAAGTTGAATTTTTTGGAAGTTTGACCGGGAGTGGACTTTTTGATATCAGGGTCGTATTCCAATTCCGGAAGTTGGAGTAGGTCCGTGGTGTCATTTGTGACTTGTGTGCAAAATTTGGGGTCAACCGGATGTGATTTGATAGGTTTTGACGTCAGTTGTACAAATTAGAAGTTTCAAAGTTCATTACGCTTGAATCCTTGTGCGATTCATGTTTTTGATGTTGTTTGAGATGATTTGAGGGTTTGACTAAGTTCGTATTGTGTTATAGGACATGTTGGTATGTTTGGTTGAGGTCTCGGAGGCCTCGGGTGGATTTCAGGTGGTTAATAGATCAAAATTTGAACTTAAAGAATTTTGCTGAAGTTGGCAGCTGCTGGTGTAATCGCACCTGCGGAGTGGGCACCACAGATGCGAGCGCGTAGAAGCGGTCAAGTAGGAAGAATGTAGAGGTATCAGGTGCGAGGTCCTTTCCGCACCTGCGTATCCGCAAATGCAGTGCAATTGGTGCAGAAACGGGAATGAGTGGTGAGGCTGGTCCGCAGAAGCTGACGATTTGGCACAGATGCGCACCCGCAGAAGCGGGGTGGAGACCACAGGAGCGTTTGGTCGGCAAGAGTGAACTCCGCACTGGCGGATAGTAGACCGCAGAAGTGGTGCCGCAGATGCGGCTAGTGAATCGCAGATGCAAAAAATCGTCTGGGCAGAAGGTTCTTTTAAAAACCGGATTTGGCCCATTTTCTCTCACTTTCACTTGGTTGGGAAATTTTTGGAGAGCATCAATGGGAGATTTTTATCAAGAAACACAAGGTAAGTAATTCCCATCTATTACAAGTTAAAAACATGATTTGTATACGGATTTAAACATGAAAATTAGTAGAAATTGTTGGATTTTTGGTAGAAAACCTAAAATTGATATTTTTGGATTTTGACCACGAAATTGAACGTGGAATCGAGAATAAATTATATATTTGATTTCATGAGGCAATTGGTAAAGTTTATCTTCGAACATTTTCGGAATCCGGGCACGTGGACCCGCGGGTTGATTTTTATAGATTTTTCGAGCGGAGTTGGGAAATTATTTAAAATGACTAATTATGGGTATGAGGATAAATTTTGATTGGTTTGCACAATCATTTGAATAGTTTTGGATCGACGGGCATCAGTTTGCGGTGTTAGAGAGGCTTTGGAGCCGTTTATAGAACTTCGGAGTAAGGTAAGTCTCCTGTCTAACTCTGTGAGGGGGAAACTACCCCTAGGTGATGTATTTGTTATTTGTTACTTATTGTGGGGGCTACGTACGCACAAGGTGACGGGAGTCCGTGCATAGCTAGATCCATGCTATGTCCGGGTAGACTTAGGTTCACACCATGCTATAACTGTACTATTTGAGTTGTCTCTTGCCTATTAAATTCCCTTATTTTATATTACGACTCGAGACTAGACTTGCGTAGAGTGATAGATTTACTATTGTAGAAATTTGACAGGCTTCATGATAAGCCGTGGATTAATTGTACTCTCCTTACAAAATTCTCTCGCGTTATGCATTCTTATCGAAAAGTTCTCTTAAAAATCTTTAACTCACACGACTATTCGTGAGTGGGGTCGAGGACCCAACAAAGCTTCTTATTCTAATGGGATCGGGCTGTTCGCCTCGGCAGGATAGATACATCTTTGGTTCGTACTGTTCGACGTACGCACACTAATGGGATCGGGCCTTACGGCACGACAGGATTTATGTACCACACTCTCATGGGAGCAAGCTGTTCGCCACGACAATAAAATAGATGTATCTATGGTTTGGTAATGTTATGATAGATCAGGTCTTACGCCTCGACATTTCTATGAAATACTATTATGAAATGGTATTTCTATGTCATGCATTACTTGCAAATACCATATCAAGAGGCATGAAACTGTTAGCAATAATAGCAAGTGGTGCACCAACAACGAGTTTATTGTGAGGCCACCCACATTAAATTTGATATACCTCTTCAAACAACTTAAACAACTATCACAAATATGTCAAAGCAGAGCAATGGTGCTAAATTTATAAGGAAAGAAAAATTGATAATATGGGATGAAGCACTTATAAAAAAGGGTCAAACGATCGAAATAATTATCCGGAGTTCTTATTAATGAACCGTTTTGTGAAAAATTAATGGTTTGGGAGGTGATTTCTGTCAAGTACTACCAGTATTTCCAAAATCGACAAAAGAAGAGATTGTAAAAGCTAACTTGCCAAAGTTATACTTTTGGTCTCAAATGAAAAAGATTCAATTGACAAGAAATATAAAGTAAGAACAGATCCGTATTCAGAGTCTTCTTGATTCGTGTCGGAAACGAAGAAGAGCATCCAATAGAAGATGATTTGGTTTTTCTTGAACACTTGGTTATCAATCCCAATGGTAATATTAGTGCATTTAATAAAAGAAATATTTCTATTATTAGATTAAAATATAATTTGTGCAAATCACGTGATAGAATTAAAAAGATATCTTAGCTAGCAGAAATGAATATATTGATCAACTAAATAAAGGGTTGATTGCTAAATTTTATAATAAAAATAAAATATTTTTCAGTTTTTGACTCAGCAGAAAATGATGCCAATAATTACTACCAAGAAGAATATTTAAATACTTTAATACAAAATTATCACGACCCGAAATTTCCACCATCGAGACCGTGATGGCGCCTAACATTCCACTTGCTAGGCAAGCCGACGTTAGGGAATTATTATGCCAATCCTTATTCAATTCAGTAAATAACAGCAAGGAAGCTAAAATGAAATACAACGAGTGCGGAATAATATAACAACTTCATTAATTACTACCACCCAGATCTGGAGTCACAATTCACGAACTTCTAGGATTTACTACAAGTAAAAGTCTGAAAGAAATACAACTGTTTGAACGAAAGAAACAGTAAAAAAAACTGAAAAGATAGACGGGGACTTCAAGGTCTGCGAACGCCAACAGATCTACCTTAAGTCTCCGATGAACCAGTCCGAGCTGCTACGCCTCTCGATCAGCTGGGACCAATACCAAAATCTGCACAGGAAGTACAGAGTACAGTATCAGTACAACCGATCCCATGTACTGGTAAGTGTCAAGCCTAACCTCGACGAAGTAGTGACGGTGCTATGACAAGACACCTTTATATTAAACCTGTGCAATTTAACAGTATATGTACAAATAACAGCTAAACATGTACTATTGGGAGGGGGAACATACTGAGGGGAATACTAGATAGAGAACTACAGCAGAATGGTAACTTGAAAGCCAATATACTATGAACCAATAAGAACAAGTAAATACATTAAAGGAAAAATGCACGGCATCACCCTTCGTGCTTTTACTCTCAACCTCACCATAAAATCAACAAAAACGGCACGGCATCACCCTTCGTGTATTAACTCTCATAACATGGCACGGCATCACCCTTCGTGTATTAACACTCACAATATGGCACGGTATCACCCTTCATGCATTAATACTCACAATATGGCACGACATTACCCCTTCGTGCATTAACACTCACAATATGGCACGGCATCACCCTTCGTGCATTAATACTCACAATATGGCACGGCATCACCCTTCGTACATTAACACTCACAATGTGGCACGACATCACCCTTCATGCATTAACACTCTCCCTTACCATAATGCAATGAACAAATAACAACAGGGAGATAGAATAACAAGTATAAGCCTTACATCAACATTTGGTTCCATGATATCAACCTCAACTTCGGAATCAATACTCAATTATCACCAGAAGATCCGTAAACATGATAAGAATGATCAATTTAACAATACTAGTCTAAACATGGATAACATGAACAAAGGAAACTATAATTGCAAGAAACCAAGCCCCCACCCGTATGCTTTAATCCGACTATAACGCATAAGTACTTGTCACCTCACATATACGTTGTTTCCCAACATTTAAACATGTAGATAATAGACAAACAAGTCATATTCCCTCAAGTCAAGGTTAACCATGATACTTACCTCGCTCCAAAGGCCACTCAATGCTCAATTACCATTTTTCCTCTAGAATCCACCTCCAAACCACTCGTATCTATCCAAAAATGACTCAATAATATCAAATATTGCTAAAGAAATTAATTACAATGCATAAATTTAGATTCCCCAAACTTTTCCCCAAAAAGTCAAAAATGACCCCGGACCAAAATCCAATCACCCATTCACCCCCGAGCCCAATTATGTAATTAGTTTCGGAATCCAACCCCAAATTGAGTTCTAAATCCACAATTTGCAAAAACTCCCAATCCTTCTTAAATCCCTAGTTTTCTACCATGAAAGAACAAAGGTTAGGGCTAGGAATTTAATGGGTGATGTTAGAAATGGAAGAAAATGAGTTAAAGATTACAAACCTATGAATTGATGTTTAATTTTCTCTTCAAAATCGCTCCTAGGCCGAGTTCTAATGGAAGGGTTATGAAATTTTGGGAAAATCCCGCTACTGTTCTGTTTTAAGTCACAGGAGTCAGGCCTTCTTCGCGTTCGCGATGAGCAGCAGCCCGAGAGGCCTTCGCATTCGCGAGTCCTCCTTGGCATTCGGGAAGGCTGTTTCCCCCTGGCCTTCGTGTTCGCGAGCCAATGCTCGCATTCGCGTAGAAGAATGACTGACCCCTCCCCCAGGTCCCTAAATCTTCGCGTTTGCGAGAAGCTGGTCGCGTTCGCGAAGGGCAAGGCCCCCATTGCTTTGCGTTCGCGACCCAGCTACAGCGTTCGCGATTAAGAAAATCATTCTGCCCTAGTTTACTCTTCGCGTTCGCGAGAGTACCATCGCGAACGCGAAGAAGAAGACACCAGATAACATCTGAAGCACAAAAAACTCCAGATTTTCTAAGTTTCAAAACACCCGTAACCTATCCGAAACTCGCCCGAGCCTTCGGGGCTCCAAACCAATTATGCACACAAGTCCAAAAATCTCATACGAACTCACTTACGCGAACAAAACACCAAAATAATGCCTAGAACTACGAATCAGATAGCAAATCAAATGAAGTTTTCAAGAAAACTTTAAAACTTCTATTTTCACAACTGAACGTCCGAATCACGTCAAATCACCTTCGTTTCTCACCAAATTCGACAGACAAGTCATAAATATTATATTGGACCTGTACCGGGCTCCGGAACCAAAATATGGACCCGGTATCAATAATACCAAGCATCAGTCAATTTTTAAAAACCATTAAACTTTCAAACTTTCAATTTTCAACAAAAATTCATAACTCGGGCTAGGGACCTCCGAATTCGATTTCGGGCATACACGCAGGTCCCAAATTATGATACGGACCCACCGAGACTATCAAAACACGGATCCGGGTCAGTTTACTCATAACATTGACCGAAGTCAACTTAAATGAATTTCTAAGGAAAAATTCTTATTTTTATCAGTTTTTACCATATAAGCCTTTCGGAAGAACACCCGGACTGTGCACGCAAATTGATGAAGGCTAAAATGAGGTTTTTGAGACCTCGAAACACAGAATTAGGTTTTAAAATATATGATGACCTACCGGGTCATCTCATTCTCCACCTCTAAAACAGTCGTTCGTCCTCGAACAGACATAGAAAAGTACCCAATCTAGTGAAAAGATGTGGATATCTACTCCGCATATTTGATTCGGACTCCCAAGTAGCTGCCTCAACGGATTGACCTCTCCACTGCGCTCGAACTGAAGGATAACTCTTAGACCTCAACTGTCGAACCTGTCGGGCTAGAATAGCCACCGGCTCCTCCTCGTAAGTCAAATTCTTGTCCAACAGGACAGAGCTGAAATCTAACACGTGGGATGGATTGCCATGATACTTCCAAAGCATGGACACGTGGAACACCGGATGAACTTCTAATAACCCCGGTGGAAACGCAAGCTGGCAAGCCACCTCTCCTACTCTCTCCAGAATCTCAAAAGGTCTGATATACCTAGGGATTAACTTACCCTTCTTTTCGAACCTCATTACACCCTTTATGGGTGATACCCGAAGCAACACTCTCTCCCCGACCATGAATGCAACATCACGAACTCTACGGTCGGCATAACTCTTCTTCCTAGACTGGGCTGTGCGAATTCGATCATGAATAATCTTGACCTTATCCAAGGCATCCTGTACTAGGTTTGTACCCAACAACCGAGCCTCCTCGGCTCGAACCACCCAATTGGCTACCGGCACCGCCTACCGTATAATGCTTCATAGGAAGCCATCTGAATGCTCGACTGGTAGTTGTTGTTGTAGGCGAACTCTATAAGAGGCAAGAACTGATCCCATGCATGGAGCATATCCTCCAAGATCTGAATAGTGCGCTCGGACTGTTCGTTCGTCTGAGGATGAAACGCTGTGCTCAATTCAACCCGCATACCTAACTCATATTGTACTACCCTCCAGAAGTGCGAGGTGAACTGCGTACCTCGATCAGAAATGATATACACGGGCACACCATGAAGACGGACGATCTCACGGATGTAAATCTCTGCTAACCGCTCCGAAGAATAGATAACTGCCACAGGAATGAAATGCGCTGACTTAGTCAGCCTGTCCACAATGACCCAAACTGCATCGAACTTCCTCTGAGTCCGTGGGAGTCCAACAACGAAATCCATAGTGATACACTCCCACTTCCACTCAAGAATCTCTAACTTCTGAAGAAAACCACCTGGTCTTTGATGCTCGTACTTTACTTGCTGACAATTTAGACACCGAGCTACATATGCAACTATATCCTTCTTCATCCTCTTCCACCAATAATGCTGCCGCAAGTCCTGATACATCTTAGCGGCGCCCGGGTAAATAGAATACCGGGAACTGTGGGCCTCCACAAGAATCAACTCACGAAGTCCATCAACATTAGGCATACAAACACGAACCTGCATCCTCAAAACTCCGTCATCTCCAACAGTAACCTGCTTGGCACCACCGTGCCACACTCTGTCCCTAAGGACCAACAAATGAGAGTCGTCATACTACCGATCTCTGATGCACTCAAACAAAGAAGACCGAGCGACTGTTCAAGCTAGAACAGAACTAGGCTCTGAAATATCCAATCTCACAAACTGGTTGGCTAAAGTCTAAATATCTGATGCAAGCGGACACTCACCGACTGGAATGAATGCAAGGCTGCCCATACTCAATGCCTTCTACTCAAGGCGTCGGCCACCACATTGGCCTTCTCGGGATGATACAAGATGGTGATATCATAGTCTTTCAATAGCTCCAACCACCTCTTCTGCCTCAAATTGAGATCCTTTTTCTTGAACAAATACTGAGGCTCCGATGATCCGTGAAGACCTTACACGACACGCCGTAAAGATAGTTCCTCCAAATCTTCAGCGCATGAACAATGGCTGCCAACTCTAAGTCATGAACAGGGTAATTCTTCTCGTGAACCTTCAACTTTCGCAACGCATATGTGATCACCCTATCCTCCTGCATCAATACCGCATCGATCCCTACACGGGACGCATCACAATGTACTGTATAAGATCCTGAACTTGTGGGCAACACCAACACCAGCGTTGTAGTCAAAGCAACCTCTGCGAACTGCGCCCCTTCCGAACCCCACCTCGTGATGAAAAAGCGTGGCGCATAAAAGTGGCTGCCGCCGCCGTTCCACCGAAAGGGATAATAGTGCACCGAAGAAAGTGATGACGGCAAAATCGTGACTTAATCTGGAGATTTACCATTGAAAATTGAAAGAACTTGAAACCCTCAATTTGTTGATGTTTTGGTTACATGAATATTGGGGTTTGCTTTTAACATCAATATGAACTTACCCGTGCAGTTTGGTGTATTTTGATTGAATATTAAGTTGTTTAGATCTGAAGCACCATTGTCAACCGTCGAAGGAGTTGGGTCAATTCAGATCTATGTTTTTTGAATATTTACAAAGTGGGTATTATTTTATTTTGATGGAGGATTGAATCTGGAACCCATTTGAGGCTGAATCGTTGATGTCATGAAGCTCAATGACCTTGATACATGAAATGATATGGACAATGTATATTTTTTCTAATCTCTGCCTCCTTTTGAATTGCTGAGTAACATTTTTCCGGCAAAAGTTATTTATTTTCCGGCAAGAGTATGAGGAATTTGTTTTTCGAATCATTTCACGCGCATAAAAAATGTGAGACTTACCTTGCCATATCATCTTTTTGTGTCTAAATGACACAGTAAAAGCATGGATAAAGGGTTCAAATGGAACATACTTAAGATGAAGTGTATAAGTAAAAAGTGGAGACAACTTTAAGGGTCTGTTGATGTATTTTGCCTTTATTATTTCTTACGTATGTTAGTGTCACCGTATATATTATAAACTACATTAAAATTGATATTCCATTGTATACATGTTAATTGTTTTTTAAAAAATATATCGTCATGCTACTGAAAAACTTAGATACGCTGAATTGCTTATGTAATAGCACATAGATAGTATATAGAAGTTTTGACAATAATGTCATACATGAAAAAATTATGATACTGGTCAATGTGCTTCTAAGTATATTCTTATCCCTGAATTCAATTTTCGTCTTTCGAAACTAAGAAATATCCTTTTAAATTTGTGTGAAAATAATTTTTAGTATATTTATGATTTGAAAATATAACAAATAAAGCACAAGGACAAACATCCTAAATATTAAACTATATTTACCGTAATACGTTTTCTTGCACGAACAACTGTATGTAGCACTTTCAAGAGGGATATCATTATCGACAAGAAGAGTTTTGGTTAAGGCAGAGCAACCAAAGCATTAGGAGGATACATACACAAAAAAATATTGTCCTTAAAGAAGTGTTCGTTAAGATACCATCACATTAAATACTTTTAAATTATAATACATAATTATCTAACTAACATGACATAATTGATCATTTGTGTAAGTTTTGATGATGTCCTTTTATTTTAAATTCAAGTATTATATTAATGTAATAATATTGTTCGGCATGTAGATGATTATTATATTATTATACATAAAATTTCTCTCATTGATTAATTTTTTTTGTTCCTTCATATAAATAAATGTTTAAATCATCACGTGTCATTATTAACGTGCAACGCACGTTCATAGATACTATTATATAGAAAAATACATGCCGGGTAGAAGGAACAGAAAAAAAAATTCAGCATATGTATTTTCATAATCTTGTGGACAATTAAAAAGAGAATAATTGAAACCAAGTTGAAAATACGTCATTAAATATGGTTTGGTCAAATAATGTTAGATCCCGCTTAATTGAGCTTTCATTGAGTAACTTTTATGACAAAGTTTTCTTATTTATGCCGCCTATACTTAATTGTGCAATATCTTTTTGTGGCTAACATATATTATCTCATGGAATTAATTAAAAGTAATAGAGAATAATAAATTGATCAAAACACCGAGAAACTAAAACATAAAATTGTCTCTTGGAATAGTTGGACATAGTCATGCTTTATTTCACTGATTAATACTAATTTAGAGATACACGTGCATCGCACATGTCACGAACCAATTTATCCTATAAGTCGTGATGGCGCCTAACGTCGCTGCTAGGCAAGCCTATGATAAATTTACTATGTGATTCCTCCTTTTAAATAATTTTCAAGTAATTAAATCCCATTTGTTTAGAAATTTGAGAAATAGAGAGTCAAATGATTAAAATAAAAATATCTGAATGCAAGAACAAATATGTAAATACCCCAAAACCATAAGGTCTACTAGAGTGTGTGCCAAGATCTGGTGTCAAAAGTGTATGAACAACTAGTAGAATATAAAAAACTCTAACTACTGTCCGAAATAAAGTAGATAGAATATAAATATAAAAGAGAGACTCTAGGGGCTGCAGAACGGCTCGGGAAGCAGCTCACCACTATGTCTCGGGATATTTGGGACGCACACCGGTAGGACCGCCAGATGCACCTACCTCAGATCCTGCACGGTCAGTGTAGAAGTATAACGTGTGTACATAAACAACATGTACCCAGAAAGTATGAAGTCTAACCTCGAAGAAGTAGTGACGAGGGGTCGACATCGACACTTACTATGGGCTACCAATAATAGCACAGAAGTTCTAAATAACAAGGGTCATGTAAATAATAATAATAACAAAATAACAAGCAGGAAGCAACAAATTTCTTTCACACATGGTAAGTCCCAGGTTAATTCTATCATGTATACTTTTAACCTTTCAATCCATGAAATGATATCAAATATATAATTAAACTCTGAGTATTTACACGCACGATTATGCCTAGGTCGTACGACCCGATCCAGAATAATGTGTACACTGTCGAGGGTCGAGCGGCACGAACCATAGATGTATCTATCTACTGCCGAGGTGTTCGGTCCGCTCCACAAGAAGAGAGGATACGTTGTAAACATTTGACTTAACATTATTAAAGGCTAGCATACAATGTAGTACAAATTCCCTTAACAAACCAGGTGCGACATTCAAATAATTCATGATTTGGGTCCTAAACTACCGAGACACAGCATAAAAGTTACTACGCACGGACTCTCGTCACCTCGTACATATGTAGCCCCCTCAATTAGAGGCAAAAAATAATTTAAATCACCTATGGGGTAAATTCTCTCTTACAAGGTTAGACAAGAGACTTACCTCGTCTCAAGGCTCACTTTCCAGTCAAAATTCTGCTCTAAAGTTCCAACTCGGTGTCAAACAATCCAAAGCTATCCAAACGTTATATAAATAAATCAATATATGTTCGAAAGTTCATATTCAAACTATTAGAGTGATTACCCAATCCCAATTTGAAGGATTCCTAAAATTCAACCCCGGGCCCAGATTCCGGAAAGTTTTCGAAGAAAGTTGTTACCCATAACCTCACGAACTCAAAAATATAGTTTTCACTCAATTACATAACCATTTTAGTGGTTAAATACCATTTTTATCAAAACCTAGATTTTTCAACTAAATCAACAATTTCTTTCTCAATTTACATGTTAAAATCTACCCATTATAACGCCCTGATCGGTCATTTTAAGCTCTAGCGCATCATTCAGAGGTTTGAGACCGTGAGCAGCTTCACTTTAGGTATTATGACTTGTACGCGTGGTCGGAATTTAATTTTGGAAAGTTCAGAGTTGATTTGGAAAGAAAATTCTAATTTCGGAAGATTTAAGTTGGAGAAATTGACTTAAGGATATTTTTGAGTAAACGACCTCTGAATCGAGATTTGAAGGTTCTAACAAGTTCGTATGATGATATTGGACTTGGGTGTATGTCTGGATCGGGTTTTGGATGACCCGGGAGCGTTTCAGAACCTATTGTAGAAGTTGGCATTTTGGAAGGATTTCATAAATTTGGGTTGAAGTGCATTTCAATGTTATCGATGTCCGATTGGGATTTTGAGCCTGGGAATAGCTCCGTATGGTGATTCTGGACTTAGGGGCGCATGCGGAAGTGGATTTGGAGGTCTGTAGGTCGTTTCGGGGTCATTTGGCACAAAAGTGGACTTTTTGATATCGGGGTTGGAATTCAATTTTGGGAGTTGGAGTAGGTCCGTAATATGAATTATGGCTTGTGTGCAAAATTTTAGGTCAATCAGACGTGATTTGATAGGTTTCAGCATCGAAGGTAGAAGTTTGAAGTTTCAAAGTTCATTAAGTTTGAATTGGAGGGTGATTCGTATTTTTAGCATTGTTTGATGTGATTTAAAGGCTCAACTAAGTTTGTAATGTGTTTTGGGATATGTCAGTATATTTGGTTGGGGTCCCGAGGGCTTCGGATGGATTCCGAATGGTTAACGGATCGAGTTTGGACTTGGAAGAAATGCTGAGGCTGCTGTTTTCTGGTGTAACCGCACCTGCTAGGTTATGGCCGCAGGTGCGGAGCCACAGAAGCGGAGGCTGGCAAAAAAGGCCTGAGCCGCAGAAGCGGGCATAAACCCGCAAGTGCGCGAGCTCAGAAGCGCTTGGTGACCGCAGATGCGCTACATGGGGTGCAGATGCGGGAAATGTCGGGCTAAGCTTGAACCGCACATGCGATGGAATTTTTGCAGGTGCGGAGCCGCAGAAGCGGCTAATGGACCGCAGGTGCGAAGATCGTGGCTGGGCAGTGTTTTCTTTAAAATGAGAGTAGGGTTGAATTTCACTTCATTTTGTCCATGGGAGCCGATTTTGGAGCAGGTTTAGAGTGCCACCTTCATCCTCTATTATAGGGTAAGTGACTTCTTCTCATTTTGGGTTAAATACATGGTTTATATATGAATTTAAACATGGAAATTAGTAGAAATTTAGAATTTTGAAGAAAAACCTAGAAATTGGTATTCTTGGATTTGATCACGAATTTATGCATGAAATTGAGAATAAATTATATATTTGAGTTCGTGGTACTATAGGTAGTGTTTGTCTTCGAAAATTTTCGAAATCCGGGCCCGAGGGTTGCTTTATCGATTTTTCGAGCGGAGTTGGAAATTATTATAAATTGATTAATTATGAGTATTAGAGTATATTTTGATTAGATTGCGTCTCATTTGACTAGTTTTGGATCTGCGGTCACTGGTTTGAGGTGTTAGGGAGACGTTGGAGCCGATTTTGGAACGTCGGAGTGAGGTAAGTCTTCTTTCTAACCTTGTAAAAGGGAATTAACCCCATAGGTGAAATAATTTAATATGTGCTTCTATTTGTGGGGGCTACGTACGCACGAGGTGACGAGAGTCCATGTGTAGCTACTGATATGCTTATGTCCGGGTAGTCTAGGACCCAGATCATGTTATAATTGCGATGCTTGCATCCTACTTGTTAATCTAAATTGCTTAAATCATATTGAAACTTGGTAAAGGAACTTTAAAAGGTTAAACTCCATTTTTCTTGACCGTAAAATGAGAATTTGTATTTCTTGAATAGTTGCCTTAATAAATCTTGAATTTGGTTGTTTTAAATTATATTTTTCTCTTTTGTGGAGCGGGTCGAACACCTCGGCAGGTTAAATAGATGCATCTATGATTTGCGTCGTTCGACCCTCTGCAGTGCACAATTTAAATATTTATGTTGGATCGGGCCGTAAGACCTCGGCATGATTTGCGCATGATATATTTTTGGAATTGATAATAATTGATATTGCTTTCATTGGCCCGAGATAAAAAAATATTAAATGACAAAAAAAAAATGGAAATTTCTTATGAATAAAAGAATTGTTTACTTATGTCATGATATTGAGTTTACAGCCGTTCTACGTAATCCATGCCTAATTATATCATTGATATTTTATTTATAGCCCATAGTAAGTGTCGAAGTCGATCCCTCGTCACTAGTTCTTCGAGGTTAGGCGGGATACTTACTGGGTACGCGTTGATTTACGTACTCATACTACACTTGCTGTATATTTTTGTGCAGGTGCATATATGTCTAGCGGCCTTGTGGGCGCAGAGACGCGGTTATTGCGGGGACATAGGTGAGCTGCATTCCACGTTACGAGTCTGCAACCAACAGAGTCTCCTTCAGAGTATTTATATTTCTACTGTCCGAATTTGTATTCCGGACATATGTTGTATTTTATTTTGCATTCCTAGTTGAGGCTCATGCACTTGTGACACCGAATTTTGGGGTGATTTGGGTTGTCCTGTATTGAAATTGTTATAAAAATATTATTATTTACATTGTAGATTCCATCTTTTACTATTTAATTGAAGAAAAATATGATTTCTAAAATATTAAAAATGAGAACCAAATTAAGTATTTATTTTTGGCTTGCCTGACAGTGGTGTCCGGCGCCATCAAGACCTTTAATGAATTTTGGGTTGTGACACCCATAAACTATATATTTAACTCACATTAGGTAGAAATTACTTACCTTGAATAGCTAGTGAAAATCCCTCTCTAACCAGCTCCAAAATCGCCCCAAAGAGTGAAATAAATGACCCAAAAAAGGTTCTAACCCCGACTTAAATGAAGGTTCTACCTTCCGTGATTTCCACGCATAAAATAACATCAAGACTAAGAATCACACCCCACACCAAATAGAATAAACTTATGAACTTCAAGTTCTTCCAATTTACTCTGAATGCGCTGAATCGTACTTAAACTACTCGGAATGACACCAAATTTTGCGTGCAAGTCTTAAATCACCATACATAACTATTTCCCATCTCGGAATCCCAATTGGACCCCGATAACACCAAATCCTACTTCAAACCAAATTTAAAGAACTTTAAAACCTTCAAGTTGCCAACTATCAATATTAGGCGTCGAAAAGCTCCCGGGTCATTCAAAAATCCGATCCGAATATATGCCCAAGTCCAAAATCATTATACGAACCTATTGAAATAGTCAAATCCTGATTCCGAGGTCCTTTACTCAAAACGTGGACCAATGTCAAACTTAGCCTTATTTAGCCAACATTAAGGAACCAAGTGTTCCGATTTCAACTCGAACCCTTTCAATCCCGAACTAACCATGAGGAGTCTTATTTAGGTGAACGGGGTCCTAGAAAGAAAAATGACCGATCGGGTCGTTACATTCTCCACCTCTTAAACAAAAGTTCATCCTTGAACGTGTCTAGAATCATACCTGAAGTGCTGAACAAGTGTGGATATCTGCTCCGCATGTCCTCCTCGGCCTCCCAAGTCGCCTCCTCGACTAGTTGGCCTCTCCACTGAACTTTTACCGCAAAAATCTTCTTGGACCTTAACTGGCGAACCTGCCTATCGACAATGGCAATTAGCTCCTCATCATAACCCAGGCTCTCATCTAGCTGAACTGTGCTGAAGTCCTACACATGCGGCATGTCTGCATGATACCTCCGTAGCATAGACACGTGGAAATCGGATGAACTCCCGATAGACTGGGAGGCAAGGCAAGCTCATAAGCAACCTCCCCAACTTGCCTCAACACCTCAAATGGACCTATAAACCTTGGGCTCAACTTGCCGTTCTTCCCGAACCTCATGATTCCCTTCATCGGCGAGACCTTCAAGAGAACTTTCTCTCCCACCATAAATGATAAATCACGCGCCTTCTGATTCGCGTAACTCTTCTGTCTGGACTGTGCCATGCGAATTTGCTCCCGAATCAACCTTACCTTTTCCAAGGCATCATTCACGAAGTCTGTACCATATAACTTAGCCTCGCCGGGCTCAAACCATCCAATGGGAGAATGACATTGCTGACTATATAAAGCCTCAAATGGAGCAATCTCGATGCTGAACTAATAACTGTTGTTGTAGGAAAACTCGGCCAAAGGCAAGAATCGATCCCACTACCCTCGAGAGTCAATCACACATGCTCTGAGCATGTCCTCCAAGATCTGAACTGTCCACTCTGACTGCCCATTGGTCTGCGGTTGAAAGGCTGTGCTGAGCTCTAACGGGTCCCCAACACACTCTATATTACTCTCCAGAAATGTGAAGTAAACCGAGGACCTCTATATGATATGATGAAAACTGGCACACCATGCAACCTAACAATCTCTTGAATATAAATCGGGGCCAATCTCTCCGAAGAATACATGGTCACAACCGGAATGAAGTGTGACGGCTTGGTCAACCTGTCGGCAATGACCCAAACTGCATCAAACTTCCGCAAGGTCCGTGGCAACGTAACTATGAAATCCATCGTAATGCGGTCCCACTTCCACTCAAGTATAGTCATCTACTGAAGTAGGGCACCTGGCCTCTGATGCTCATACTTGACCTGCTGGTAATTTAGACCCCTCGCAAAATACTTAACTATGTCCTTCTTCATACGACGCCACCAATAATGCAGCCTCAGGTCATGATACATCTTCGTAGCACTTGGATGAGTGGAATACCGAGAATTGTGTGCTTCCTCTAGGATCTTCTCCCTCAAGCCGTCAACATTAGGAACACATAGGCGACGCTGAAGTTGTAGAACACCATCCTCACCGATAGTAACCTTCTTGGTGCCACCCTGTAGTAATGTCTCTCTGAGGACCAACAAGTGCAGATCATCAAACTAGCGATCCTTGATCTACCTGAATAGTGAAGACTGAGCGACGATGCATGCAAGAACTCGGCTAGGCTCAGAAATATACAACCTCATAAGTCTATTAGCTAAGGACTGAATGTCCAAAGCTAGTGGCCTCTCCTCCGCTGAAATGAATGCCAAACACACATACTCTTTGCCTTTCTGCTCAAGGCATCTGCAACTACATTTGCCTTGCCTAGATGATAAAGGATGGTAATATCATAATCCTTCAGTAACTCAAGCCACCTGTGCTGCCTTAAATTGATGTCCCTCTTCTTGAACAAATGCTGTAGGCTGCGATGATCGGTGTAAACCTCACAGGACACCCCATAAAGATAATGCCTCCAGATCTTTAGAGCATGAACAATCGCAGACAACTCCAAATCGTGTACAGGGTAATTCTTCTCGTGGGGCTTCAACTATCGTGAAGCATATGCAATAACTCGCCCCTCCTGCATCAATACACAACCCAAATAACACACGAAGCATCGTAATACACAGTGTACATCCCTAAACCGGAAGGCAGCACTAACACCGGTGCTGAAGTCAATGCGGTCTTGAGCTTCTGAAAGCTCGCCTCGCAATCATCGGACCATCGGAACGGAGCACCATTCTGGGTCAATCTAGTCAAAAGTGCTGCAATAGATGAGAAGCCCTCCACAAACCGACGATAATAACTTGCTAACCCAGTAAGCTCCTGATTTTGGTCACTGTGGTAGGACGAGGCCAACTCTGAACTACCTCGATCTTCTTGAGATCAGCCTTAATACCCTCGCCTGATACAACATGCCCTAAAAATGCTACATAATCCTACCAGAACTCACACTTGGAGAACTTAGCATATAGCTTCTGTTCTCGCAAGGTCTGTAACACCATTCTCAAATGCTGCTCGTGCTCCTCCATGCTACGTGAGTAGATCAAAATGTCATCAATGAAGACAATGACAAATGAATTAATATACGGCCTGAACACCCAGTTCATCAAATCCATAAACATCATCGAGGCATTAGTCAAGCCAAAGGACATCACTAGAAACTCATAATGGCCATATCTCATCCGAAAAGCAGTCTTCGGTACATCGGAATCCCAAATCTTCAGCTGATGGTACACCGATCTCAAGTCAACCTTGGAGAACACCCTAGCACCCTGAAACTTGTCAAACAAGTCATCAATACATGACAACGAGTACTTGTTTTTAATGGTAACTTTGTTCAACTGGCGGTAATCAGTGCACATCCGCATAGTCCCATCTTTCTTCTTCACAAATAACAATGGTGCACCCCAATGCGACACACTCGGTCTGACGAACCCTTTTTCTAGCAACTCCTCAAGTTGATACTTCAACCCCTTCAACTCTTTCGGAGCCATGCGATACGATGGAATAGATATGGGATGGGTACCTGGAGCCAAATCAATAAGGAAATCGATATCTCAATCTAGTGGCATGCCTAGGAGATCAGAAGGAAACACGTCGGAGAACTCCCGGACCACGGGCACTGAATCAATTGTCGGCGTCCGTGTGGTAGTATCCCGAACATAGGCTAGGTAAGCCAAGTACCCCTTCTCGACCATATGTCGAGCATTCAAAAAAGAAATAACCTGACTAGTTGTACTGATAGACGAACCCTTCCACTCCAATCTAGGCAACTCTGTTATCGCCAAGGTAACAGTATTGGCATGACAATTAAGGATGGCGTGATATGGAGATAACAAATCCATGCCCAGGATGAACTTAAACCCGGTCATATCAAGCAACAGAAGATTCGCTCTAGTCTCATAACCACAGAATGTAACAATGCAGGACCGATAGATTCGATCCACAACCACAGAATCACCCATTGGTGTTGACACATAAACAGGAGTACCCAAAGACTCACGAGAAATACCCAAGAAATGAGCAAACATAGATGAAACATATGAATACGTAGACCCTAGGTCAAATAGGGCCGAAGCATCCCTACCGAAGACAGAAATAATACATGTGATCACGACATCTGAGGCCATTGCATCTGGTATGGCCGGAAAAGCATAGAACCTAGCCGGAGCGCTACCTGACTGGCCTCCACCTCTAGGACAACCTCTACCCAGCTGTTATTCGCCTCTGGGTCGTCGGATGACTGGTAGGGCAGTTGGTGCTGGAATAATAGGCTGCTGACCCTGCTGTACTGCCTTGCCCCGAAGCATGGGGCAGAACCTCTGCACATGACTGAGATCCCCACACTTGAAACAACCTCTCGGTACGGTGGACTACTAACCTGAAGTCTGACCCTGATGGCCTGAATACCCAATGGAGGAACCATGAATAGTTGGCGGGCTATAAGAACTCTCTGACATGGCACTGAAATAAGGTCACACTAGAACACCCCGAGGTGGTGGTGGCGCTGGATATGCGGGCCTGCTAGACTAACCCCTCACGAACTGATCCCTGCCCCCAGTTGGGGCACCACTGAACTCTCTAGAATACCGAAACCGCTTATCCCTCGTAGCTTGCTCCCGACCACACTAACGTGCTCCCTCTATCCTCCGAGCTATATCTACAACTTGCTTGTAAGAAGTCCCCATCTCCACCTCTATGGCCATAGTGGCTTGGCTAGCAGAATGCAAACCGGTAACAAACCTCCGTACCCACTCTGCATCGGTCGGGAGTATCATAAGTGCATGCCGAGACAACTCAGAGAATCTCGCCTCACAGTTAGTCACTGATAGCTGGCCCTGCTGGAGCTGCTCGAACTGAAATCGCAACTCTTCCCTCTGAGAGGGTGGAATATATCTGTCCAAGAAGAGGCGTGTGAACTGGTCCCAAGTCATGGGAGGAGAACCTGCTGGTCTACCGAGAAGATATGACTGCCACCACCAACGGGCCCTGCCCTCTAGCTAGAAAGTGGTAAAATCCACCCCATGAGACTCCAACATCCTCATGTTGTGCAGTCTGTACCTGAACCGGTCAATGAAGTCCTGAGGGTCCTTGTGTCACTCACCTCCAAATACAAGAGGCTGTAGCCTAGTCCATCTGTCTAATAGACTATGCGGATCACCGATCGCAGCTGGTATGGGCTCAGGTATAGCTGTCGTAACTGGCTGAGCTCTACCCACGGATAGTGCACACGAGGTCTGATATACGGCAGCTGCGTGGATTAGGAGCCTGAGCAGTAGGGGTATGTGCTCCCCCTCCCACCTATGATGTAGCTGGATTTGCTGGAAATAAACCAGCCTGAGTCATAGAATCCATGAACCATAGCATACGACCCATGACCTCCTGGAATCCCGGTGCGGACATGAAACCCATCGGTGCTGGTCCTGATGCAGGCACCTCACCCTGCTCCTCAATAATGGGATCCTCTACTGGATCCACTGGTGGTGTAACTGGAGCAACCTTAGGATGCTCTCATCCTCTACCATGAACTGGAGTCCTCTGTTGGCCTCCGCCTCAGCCTCTGGCAACAGGGGTAGCAGCTCCTCCATGGTCTGGTACATCCGTTGTGCGCGTTCTCACCATCTATGAGAGAATGAGAGAAAAATATTTAGTACTACATCAACTGCACTACATGAGATGAATAAAGAGTAGTTTTCTAACATCATATAGCCTCTCGAAGATAGGTACGGACATCTCCGCACCGATCCGCAAGACTCTATTGGGCATGCTCATAACTTGTGAGACCTACGTGAACCTAGTGCTCTGATACCATGTTGTCACGATCCAATTTCCCTATAGGCCGTGATGGCGCCTAAAGTCGCTGCTAGGCAAGCCTATGATGAATTTACTACGTGATTCCTCCTTTTAAACAATTTCAAAGTAATTAAATCTCATTTGTTTAGAAATTTGAAAAATAGAGAGTCAAATGATTAAAATGAAAACATCTGAATGCAAACACAAATATGTAAATACCCCAAAACCATAAGGTCTACTAGAATGTGTGCCAAGATCTGGTGTCACAAGTGTATGAGCAACTAGTAGAATATACAAAACTCTAACTACTGTCCGAAATAAAGTAGATAGAATATAAATATAAAAGAGAGTCTCTAGGGGCTGCAGAATGGCTCGGGAAGCAGCTCACCACTATGCCTCGGGATTTCTAGGACGCGCGCCGGTAGAACCGCTGGATGCACTGCCTCAGATCCTACGCGGTCAATACTGAAGTATAGTGTGAGTACATAAATAACATGTACCCAGTAACTATCAAGTCTAACCTCGAAGAAGTAGTGACGAGTGGTCGATATCGACACTTACTATGGGCTACCAATAAAAGTACAGAAGTTCTAAATAACAAGGGTTATGTAAATAATAATAATAACTCAATAACAAGCAGGAAGCAACAAATTTCTTTCACACGTGGTAAGTCCCAGATTAATTCTATCATATATACTTTTAACCTTTCAAGCCATGAAATGATATCAAATATATAATTAAACTCTGAGTATTTACACGCACGATTATGCCGAGGTCGTACGGCCCAATCCAGAATAATGTGTACACTGCCAAGGGTCGAGCGGCACGAACCATAGATGCATCTATCTATTGCCGAGGCATTAGACCTGCTCCACAAGAAGAGACGATACGTTGTAAGAATTTGACTTAAGTTTATTAAAGGCTAGCACACAATGTAGTAAAAATTCCCTTAACCGTCTTTCAAAATTCCTCTAACAAGATTAATATATTGTAGGCACTTTAATTAACAAACTAGGTGCGACATTCAAATAATTCATGATTTGGGTCCTAAAATACCCGGACATAGCATAAATAATAGCTACGTACGGACTCTCATTACCTCGTACGTATGTAGCCCCCCACAATTAGAGGCAAACAATAATTTAAATCACATATGGGATAAATTCCCTCTTACAAGGTTAAACAAGAGACTTACCTCGTTTCAAGGCTCACTTTCCTGTCAAAATTCTGCTCTAAAGTTCCAACTCAATGTCGAACAATCCAAAGCTAACCAAACGTTACATAAATAAATCAATACATGTTCGAAAGTTCATATTCAAACTATTTGAGTGATTACCCAACCCCAATTTGAAGGATTCCTAAAATTCACCATTGGGCCCACATGCCCGGATTCTAGAAAGTTTTCGAAGAAAGTTGTTACCCAAAACCTCACAAACTCAAATATATAGTTTTCACTCAATTCCATAACCATTTTCGTGGTTAAATACCATTTTTATCAAAACCTAGTTTTTTCAACTAAACCCACAATTGCTTTCTCAATTTACATGTTAAAATCTACCCATAAACTATGTATTTAACTCACATTAGGAAGAAATTACTTACCTCGAATAGCTAGTGAAAACCCCTCTCTAACCAGCTCCAAAATCGCCCCAAAGAGTGAAATAAATGGCCCCAAAATGTTCTAACCCCAACTTAAATGAAGGTTATGCCTTCAGCGATTTCAGAAGCAGTATCATAAGTTCTACATGTATGACATTATTGTCAAAACTTCTATATACCATATGTGTACTATTACATAAGCTATTCAGCGGATCTAAGTTTTCAGAAGCATGACGGGCATATCTTTATTCAAAACCAACCTATATGCAATGGAAGATCAATTTTAACTTAGTCTATTATATATATGGTGACCATAACATACGTAAGAAATAATGAACTTAACAACAAACATGTACGTTAGAAGACCATTTGGTGTAAAAGTATTTAAGTATTCTTCTTGGTAGCAATTGTTGGTATCATCTTTTGATGAGTCAAAACTAAAAAAATACTTTATTTTACCATAAAACTTAGCAATCAACCTTTTATTTAGTTGATCAACAAATTCATTCTTGCTATCTAAGATAGCTTTTTAATTTCAATCATGCAATTCTTATAAATTGGGTTTAAGACATGAGCTACTAAGACTGGATTATTATAAAAACGGATATGAAATAAATACAACTTCTGTTTGAAATGTACATAAATATAATTAAACTCTAGAACTATCCAGGGACAAGTGGTAGCCACATCCAGAAGGCACGAACATCTTCAGAGTCAGCCTCCGACATCCACCGCAACTCCGCTCCAAAATCTGCATGCAAGGTGCAGAAGTGTAGTATGAGTACAACCGACCCTATGTACTCAGTAAGTATCTTATCTAACCTCGATGAAGTAGTGACGAGGCTTTTTAGTTAAAAATACTCACTGATATAACCTGTACAAAATACTAGCAATAGAACAATACTAGAACATAACAGAATAGGGTACGAGAAAACAATCATGCGAAGCAGTAAATGAATTCTAGAAAAACCACGATTAGTATTCCTCAACATCACGACCAATCCTTTCCTTAGAGCGATAACCAGCAATCACAGTAACAAATCCATAACTTTTATAGTGTGAGAAATATACTCAAGACATCAAATCCAATGGCACGACAATACCCTTCGTGTATTTTTTTGTCATCCTCACCAAAAATACGTGTAACAGTACCAACAAGGTAAAAGGAATGCCGATAACAGTAATGACAAGGTAGCAACCATAGAAACGATTTTCGCACCTGCGGCTCCATGGCCACATCTGCGGAAAGAGCCTCGCAGATGCGGTCCTTCTCCCTCAGCTGACTTCTTCGCTTCTGCAACCAGCGGCTCGCTTCTGCGAGACCACTTCTGCGGTGCGTGCATCGCACCTGCGTGCTCGTCCCGCTTCTGCGATGGCTTCCTTCATACCTGCGCTTCCGCAGGTGCAGTCCCTTTGCCGCTTTTGTGATCACTGGGCAGCCTGTGCTGCGCCGCTTCTGCGGTCCATGGCTCGCTTCTGCGAGCTCGCACCTATGACTAGCCCTCCGCAGGTGCGATTACACCAGAAACCTGGTACTTCAGCTGCTTCTCCAAGTCCAAATGAGTTCCGCGCCTCGTCCGATTAACACCCGAGGTCCCCCGTGGCCCCGTCCAAACATACCTACAAGTTTGAAATCATAAAACGAGCTCACTTGAACCCTCGGAACACATAAAACAACATCAAGACTAAGAATCACACCCCAAACCAAATCGAATCAACTTATGAACTTCAAGTTCTTCCAATTTACTCTGAATGCGTCGAATCGTACTTAAACTACTCGGAATGAAACCAAATTTTGCGTGAAAGTCTTAAATCACCATATAGAACTATTTCTGGTCTCGAATTCCCAATTGAACCATGATAACACCAAATCCTACTTCAAACCAAATTTAAAGAACTTTAAAACCTTCAAGTTGCCAACTATCAATATTAGGTGCTGAAATGCTCCCGGGTCATCCAAAACCCGATCCGAACATACGCCCAAGTCCAACATCATTATACGAACCTATTGGAACCATCAAATCCCGATTCCGAGGTCGTTTACTCAAAACGTTGACCAAAGTCAAACTTAGCTTTATTTAGCCAACAATAAGGAACCAACTGTTCCGATTTCAATCCGAACCCTTCCAATCCCGAACTAACCATCCCGCGCGTCATAAAACAGTAAAAGCACATATGAGGAGTCTTATTTAGGGGAACGTTGTCCTTGAAAGCAAAACGACCAGTCGGGTCGTTACATTACATGTCCAGAAACTAGTTATAATAAAAGTGGAAACCCCTTAACTAAAACGTTGAATTACCTAAATGCCCTCCTAAATAACCCAAATATCTTATTTATATTTGTAAAAGAAAAAAGAAAAAACGAATAGCCTACAAATAGCCCAAGCCAAAGAATCGCATCCCTTCATTAACAGTCACCTTAACGTCTACTGCTTACAAAATACTATACATAGTTAAATTAGATTGTCATGAAAGCGATAAAATCTCCTTAACCTCCAACTACAATCGAGTAAAATAAAATTTGAATACATAAAAAGAGAAAATGTTTTCTGATTTGAAGTTTTCCTTTTACCGTGGATCTTAATCCTATCGACTTAGCATCCTAAGTCCTAACCAACTAGTAAGTCGGGAAAAATAAAAAATAAGAAGTTTGAACCTAAATATATATACCATAAAATAATAATCTTACTCCATAGAATCAGGAGCGTAGCTAGCCCTTCGAATACGGGTTCGGTTGAACCCAGTAACTTTTGTCCAAAGTTTATATTTGTCTTCAAACATTATTGATTTTTATACAAATTATTGATTAAGAACCCATTAACTTAAAAGAATTAGAATACTGAACCTACAAGTTTCAAATTCTGGCTCCGCCTCTGCATAGAATGAATAGTATAAATGTTAAACAAGTTATAAAACTAAAACAAATCTTAGAAATGTAACCGAATAGTATAAACGCTAATGGAAATAACGTCTTATCTAATTTTTATTCATAAACTTCAACATATGAAAAACTTGAGAAAGTTACTGCCGTTAACCGACAGTTATTATGCATCTCAAATTATACTACAAATTGAGTAATCTCTTATGAAATTAACCCATTAAACAAGAGAGAGAACAAGAAAATCAAAGCAAAGTAGATCCTTCAAGATTAGTAGTATATCACTTTCCGCTGGAAAACTAATACAAATTTTCTCGAATTTGAAAATCGACCTCAAATGGCCAGGCATTACACTGAAGGAGGCGATTATCAATTTTGAAAGAAAAGAAGTGTTGAAGCAAAGAGAAGGTTACATCAACTGAAGCCTGTTGTCTTAATGTTTTCCCACGTTCCCCGACCAGGGGCGGAGGCAGGGATTAATGTTAAGGGGTTCAAAATAAAAGAAAATGTGACCAATGTGAATTGAACCAATGCCCTTACAAAGGTTTTGAATCCCCTTAACCAATCAGCTATGCTTTTGGGTTGTGCTAGGGGAATTCAAAATATAATATATAGAGATACAAATAAATTTTATATGTACAACATAAATTTCTCAGGTTTTGACATATAACGAACTTTACGTAGCACATCCAAGAGGGATATCAATGTCTACAACAAGAGTCCTAATCATGATAGAGCAACAAAAATGGATGAAAGGAACATACTCCAGGAATACTATTATTATTATGTGAGATATGCTTCATTACATGTGTGCTTCTCATAAAATAAAATTGTGAGTAAGAATATCACATGTTTCTAATTAAAGTTTAATTTTTATTTGTATAAGTTTTAATAATATCCAATCATCTTGACCTCGACAAATAAGTCAACACATTATGATCCACATTGATCATTCACATAAACTTGTACTTCACTATTTTATGTATAACTAGTATCTATAAACGTGCATTGCACGTTAATAATGACACTGATGATTTAAATCTTTATTTAAATGAAGGAACAATAAAATTTAATTAATGAGAGGAATTTTATATTTATTACTACAACAATCATCAAAATACCTAAAAATATTGTTACATTAGCATAATGCGTTAATTCAAAATGAAAGGACATCATCAAAACTTACTTTAACGATCAATTTCAGTCATGCTAAGTAGATATTATGTATTGTAGTTTAAAGATATCTAATGTGATGGTATCTTACCGAACACTTCTTTATAGATGGTGTTTTTTTATATATGTTTCCTTCTAATGCTTTGGTTATTCTGACATAACCAGAACTCTTGATGTCGATATTGATATCTCTCTTGAAAGTGTAACATATAGTTATTCCTGTAAGAAAATATATTGTGGTAAATATAGTCCAATATTTAGGATGTTTGTCCTTGTATTTTATTTATTACAATTACAAAATATAAACATATAGAAAATTATTTTCACACAAATTTAAAAGGATGTTCTTTAGTTTCAGAAGACAAAAGTTGAATTCAGGGATAAAACATACTTAGAAGCACATTGACCAGTATCATAAGTTCTACATGTATGACATTATTGTCAAAACTTCTATATACCATATGTGTACTATTACATAAGCTATTCAGCGGATCTAAGTTTTCAGAAGCATGACGGGCATATCTTTATTCAAAACCAACCTATATGCAATGGAAGATCAATTTTAACTTAGTCTATTATATATATGGTGACCATAACATACGTAAGAAATAATGAACTTGACAGCAAATATATACGGTAGAAGGCCATTTGGTATTAAAGTATTTAAGTATTCTTCTTGGTAGCAATAGAACAATACTAGAATATAACAGAATAGGGTACGAGGAAACAATCAAGCAGTAAATGAATTCTAGAAGAACCACGATTAGTATTCCTCAACATCACGACCAATCCTTTCCTTAGAGCGATAACCAGCAATCACAGTAATAAATCCATAACTTTTATAGTGTGAGAAATATACTCAAGACATCAAATTCAATGGCACGATAACACCCTTCGTGCATTTTCTGTCATCCTCACCAAATATACGTGTAACAGTACCAACAAGGTGAAAGGAATGCCGATAATAGTAATGACAAGGTAGGAAACATAGAAACGATGACATCAATTAGGAAAGAAGAACATAATTTTACCTAACTAGCAGGGTAGAAGGCATAGATTTAGATATAACAAATAAGAGGGGAAAGCATGATCTTTATAAGCTAACAAATAGAGGCATGAATGGCTAACATAGTAGAAAGCTTATACTAAAGTACAACAAACTAGATACGACAAGGATGTAGATATAACAGTAGGAAGTAGGCATGATATTTGCAAGTTAAACAAGTAGAAGGCATAGGCAACACAACAACAATTGAGATAGAGAACAAAGACAGAATAATCACGACAAGTCATATAGGAAACATTGGTACGACAGTAACAGCTCAAGGTAAAGGCATGAATGTATACACAAGGAAACGATATCACAACATAATGCATGTCCCTCGTCCTCGCCTGCACGGAAACACCCTTCGAGCCATGAACTCGTGATAATATAAAAGCATGATAATATAAATAAAATGGCACGACATCACTCTTCATGCTTTTACTCTCATCCTCACATGATAATGTAAATGAGATCAGGATAATATAAATGAAATGGCACGGCATCACCCTTCGTGCTTTTACTCTCAAATGAAATGGCACGACGTCACCCTTCGTGCTTTACACTCAAACGAAATGGCATTGAATCACCCTTCTATCACGACCCGAAATTTCCACCTTCAGGACCGTGATAGCGCCTAACATTTCACTTGCTAGGAAAGCCAGTGTTAAAATATAACTAACCATTTTTTTTCTTTTTTAAAAACAAATCAAACTAAACGGAAGTTAATTACTGAAATAAAGTGCGGAAGATCATAATAACCGAATCATCCAGATACATCCCTGAAGCTGATGTCACAAGTGCATGAGCTACTAGAATAATATAAATAAAGGTCTGAATAAAATTCAAGATGTTTGAAATATAATACACAGCTAAGATAAGATAGAAGGGGACTTCAGAACTGCGGACGTTGTGTAGTTATACCTCAAGTGTCCTCTGGGTAGCTGAATCCGAGCAAGTCTATGATACGCCACTGGGACCAACTCCAAAATCTTCACAAGAAGTGCAGAGTGTAGTATGAGTACAACCGACCCCATGTACTCCGTAAGTATCGAGCTTAACCTCGACAAAGTAGTGATGAGGCTATGACAAAACATGTACGTAAACAACCTGTACAAGTATATACAAATACGAAGCAACAATAATACAATAAATAATAATTTATAAATTTGGGAGGGAACATGCGAAGGGGAATGATATAATAATTTCATCCGGATAAGTGTCACGTATCAGCCAATTAATTCATCCACAATAAAATGAGCAGCTGATAATATGAAAATGGCACGGCACCACCCTTCTTGCTTTTACTCTCATTCTTCCGATAAATTGATAAATAAATAATAAGATTGGCATGGCATCACCCTTAGTGCTTTAACTCTCTTCTGGCACGGCATCACCATTAGTGCTTTTACACTCTTTGGAAATGGCATGGCATCACCCTTCATGCTTTTACACTCAAAATGGCACGGCATCGCCCTTCGTGCGTTTACACTCTTTCTCACCATGACAAGGTATAATATAAATAACACAGCATCACCCCTAGTGCTTTTACACTCTTCCACAATATTCAACAATAATTAAATCAATAATAATTTCTTGAATAATGACCAAATAATCAATAATAAACTTAAGAAGGAATATCTTAATTAAATAGGCAATTATTCAAAATGAACAAATTCCTCCAGCATGCTTTGACTCAACCACAATGCATAAGTACTCATCACCCCACATATACGTTTTACCCACACATTAAATCAAGTTGCAAATAGACAAACAAGTCCTACTCCCTCAAGTCAAGGTTAACCACGACACTTACCTCGATTTGCAACAAACTCAAGATTCTAATACACCTTTGCCTCGTGAACTAGTGTCCTCAAGCTTTTAATCTAATAACAAACAATTCAATATACTCAGCACGATTAGTAGGAATTAATTTCACATGAAATCACTATTTTTTTTAATTAAAATCCAAAATTCATCTCAAAACTTAACAGTGGGGCCCGCATCTCGAATCTCGGAAAAAATCACAAAATCAGAGCACCGGTTCCAAGACGAGTCCAACCATACAACAATTATCAAGTTCTGATGTCAAATGGACCTTCAAATCCTAAATTTTTGTTTTTGAAAAGTTTTACAAAAATTCCAATTTCATCCATCTAAATCCGTAATAGACGATGAATATAGACATGGATTCATGAAATATCATCAATAAAAGATAAGGAACACTTACCCAGTTTGAAGTCGTGAAAAACTCCTTCAAATCGCCCAAAACCCTAGGTTTTAAAACCCAAACGAAATGAAGTAAAATGGCCATTTTCGAGCCCTTAATGTTCTACCCAGTGTCGCATTTGCGGGAAAACGGTCACATCGGTGGCCTTGCATTTGCAAGACAAGGGCCGCATTTGTGAAGCCAAGAAGCTAGGCAAGTTCCACATCTACGGAAAATGGGCTGCATTTGCGGCAGCGCAGAAGCACAAGGAGCCGCAGAAACGACGAGGTGCGCATTTGCGATTGGCTGGCCCCAGAAGTGGTATCGCCCCTGCGATCAAAGATTTGCAGAAGCGAAGCTTCCTTCCCAGCCTCAATGTTGCATATGCGACATTTCCTTCGCAGAAACGGACACGCACCTGCGGCCAAAAACGCGCAGGTGTGATGCACTAGAACCAGCACTGGACAACATGTTCCAAATGGTTCGTGGCTCGTCCAAAATTCATCTGAGCCACTCGGGACCTCGTCCGAATATTCCAAAAAGTCCCATAACAGAATACAGACTTACTCGAGGTCTCAAATCACATCAAATAATATCGAAATTACAATTCACACCTCGATTTAGACTTAGTAGTTACAAACTTTTCCATTTACAAAACTCGTGTCGAAACGTATTAAACGAATCCAGAATGACGTCAAATTTGGCGCAGAAGTCATAAATGACATAACGGAGCTATTCAAATTTCCAGAATCGGGTTCCAACCCCGATATCAATAAAATCAAATCCGCGGTCAAACTTTGGAATCTATAAGCTTTCAAACTTCCAATTTTCAACAAATGGTGATAACTCAAGCTAGGGACTTCCGAATTTGATTTCAGGCATACGCCCAAGTCCCAAATCATGATACGGATCCACCAGGACCATCAAAACACCAATCTGGGTCTGTTTTCTAAAAATGTTGATCGAAGTTAATTCAGTTGAGTTTTAAAGCATTATTTCTCATTTTTATCAATTTTTGCATATAAAAGCTTTCCGTAAACATATATGGACTGCGCACACAAGTCGAGGAATACTTAGTGGTGCTATTCGAGGTCTCAGAACACAAAAATGAATATTAAATTTAAAGATGAACTTTCGGGTCATCATATTTTTCACCTCTAAAACAAACATTCGTCCTCAAACAGAATTAGAAAAAGTACCTAGGCTGGTGAAAAGGTGTGGATATCTACTCCGCATGTTTGACCCGGATTCCCAGGTAGATGCTTCAACTGGCTGACCTCTCCATTGTACTCGAACTAATGGATAACTCTTAGACCTCAATTGTCGGACCTGCCGGGCTAGAATATCTACCAGCTCCTCTTCATAGGTCATATCCTTGTCCAATTGGACCGAGCTGAAATCTAACACATGGGACGGATCACCATGATATTTTTGGAGCATAGACACATGGAACACAAGATGAACAGCTGATAAACTAGGCGGTAGTGCAAGTCTGTAGGCTACTCCACCTACCCTTTCAAGAATTTCAAACGGTCCTGTATACCTAGGGCTTAACTTGCCCTTCTTTTCGAACCTCATTATACCCTTCATAGGTGAAACCCGGAGCAATACTCTTTCTCCAACCATGAAGGCAACATCACGAACTTTACGGTCGGCATAACTCTTTTGCCTAGACTGAGCTGTGCGAAGTCGATGCTGAATAATGTTGACCTTATCCAAGGCGTCCTGTACCAAATCGGTACCCAACAATCGAGCCTCTCCCGGGTCAAACCAACCAACTGGCGAACGACATCGCCTCCCGTATAATGCTTCATCCGCAGCTATCTGAATGCTCGACTGGTAGCTGTTATTATAGGCAAACTTCACAAGTGGCAAGAACTAACCCCAAGAACCTCCAAAGTCTATAACACAAGCGCGAAGCATATCTTCCAATATCTGAATAGTGCGCTCTGACTGTCCGTCTGTCTGTGGATGAAATGATGTACTCAACTCAGCCCACGCACCTAACTCACGTTGTACAGCCCTCCAGAAATGCGAGGTAAACTGCGTACCTCGATCATAAATGATAGACACAGGCACACCGTGAAGGCGTACAATCTCGCGGATGTAAATCTCAACTAACCACTCTGACGAATAGGTAACTGCTACTGGAATGAAATGTGCTGACTTGGTCAACCTGTCCACAATGGCACATATTACATCAAACTTTCTCTAAGTCCGTGGAAGCCCAACAATAAAATCCATTGTGATACTCTCCCACTTCCACTCATGAATTTCTAACTTCTGAAGCAAACCACCAGGTCTCTAATGCTCGTACTTGACTTGCTGACAATTTAAACACCGAGCTATATATTCAACTATATCCTTCTTCATTCTCCTCCACCAATAATATTGCTGCCAATCTTGATATATTTTGGCGGCACCCGGATAAATAGAATATCGGGAACTGTATGCCTCTTCAAGAATTAATTCACGAAGCCCATCCACATTAGGCACACAAATACGACCCTGCATCCACAGAACTCCATCTTCCCCTACAGCTACCGGCTTGGCACCACCGTGCTGTACCGTTCCCTTAAGGACAAGCAAATGAGGATAATCATATTGTCGCTCTCTGATACGTTCCCACAAGGAAGACCGGGCGACTGTGCAAGCTAGAACCCGACTAGGCTCTGAAATATATAACCTCATAAACTGATTAGCCAAAGTCTGAACACTTGTAGCTAACGATCTTTTGCCAATTGGAATCTATGCAAGGCTGCCTATACTCACAGCCTTTCTACTCAAACCATCGGGCACCACATTAGCCTTTCCGGGGTGATACAAAATGGTGATATCATAGTCTTTCAAAAGCTCCAATCATCTTTTCTGCCTCAAATTGAGATCTTTTTGTTTGAACAGATACTGTAGGCTACGATGATCAGTAAATACCTCACATGCGACACTATAAAATTAATGCCTTCAAATCTTCAGCGCATGAACAATAGCTGCCAATTCTAAGTCATGAACATGATAATTCTTCTTGTGAACTTTCAACGGTCGTGACGCATATGAAATCACTTTTCCATCTTGCATTAATACTGCACCAAGCCCAATGCGAGATGCATCACAATACACCGTATAAGATCCTGAACCTGTGGGCAATACTAACATTGGCGCCGTAGTCAAAGTAGTCTTGAGATTCTGAAAGCTCAACTCATACTCGTCTGACCATCTTAATGGGGCATCCTTCTGGGTCAATTTGGTCAATGGAGATGCTATAGATGAAAATCCCTCTGCAAACCGGTGATAATAACCTGCCAAACCCAGGAAACTCCAGATCTCTGTAGCTGAAGTAGGTCTGGCCAATTTTAAACTGCCTCAATCCTCTCAGGATCCACTTTTATGCCTTCTACTGATACAACATGACCCAAAAAGGCAACTGAGACTAAACAAAATTAACATTTTGAAAAATTGGCATATAACTGATTATTTTTCAAAGTCTGAAGCATAATCCGAAGATGCTGCTCATGCTCCTCTTGAGTGCTGGAGTAAATCAAGACATCATCAATGAATACAACCACAAAAGAATCCAAATAGGGCTTGAATATACGGTTCATCAAATCCATAAATGATGTTGGGGCAGTTGTCAGCCCAAATGACATCACTAGGAATTCGTAATGCCCATACCGAGTCTGAAAAGCTGTCTTAGGGACATCAGATGGCCTAATCATCAATTGATGATAACCAGACCTCAAATCAATCTTTTAAAACACCTTGGCACCCTGAATCTGATCGAATAAATCATTAATTCTTGGCAACGGATACTTGATCTTGATAGTAGCCTTGTTCAACTGCAAATAATCTATGCACATCCGCATTGAACTATCTTTATTCTTTACAAATAATAATTGTGCACCCTGATAAGTGGGGATTTGGACTACTTATTTGCGCCTTTTAACTTTCGTTTTAGTTCAAAAATGTTTAATGGTATTCCCAAAAACTGATGAAATATGCTTACTTGCAGGAGTATTGGAAAATGAGCCATTACGATGAAATCCAACTCAAGAAGGAGTGCTTTTGAACAAGGACAAAAATCAAGCACATAGTCTCAAGTGCGGACCACAAAATTCTATCTGAAGAAGAATCAACAGAGCTTCAGTGTAAAGTGCGAACCGCACAATAATTGTGCGGCCGCAGAAGTCAAAGTTCAGAGAGTTTCAAATTCAAGCCCAACAAGAACTGCGGACTGCACTATAACTATGCAGCCGCAGAACTCAAGAGATGCGGCCGCAATCCAAAATTGTGTTGTCGTAGAATCTACTCCTGTTAAGAGCTGAAGAAAAGTGCAGACTGCACACAGAATTGTGCGACCGCAGAACCTCCGAAAGGGTAAATTTGTCTGAAAATTCCAGTTTTGTATAAATAGTCTACTTTCACGAAATTAGGTCAAGTGGGGAATACTAGAAAGTCTGTAGCCGTTTTCTGTACTCTTTTAGGCAACTTTAGTTTTTATTGTTGATTTTACATCGGATTTTCATCTATTCATCATTCAATATGAGTTTTATCATCTTTTCTTCTTTATTTTCTTCATTATCCACTATGAGTAGCTAAATTTCTAGCTAGGGTTATGACCCAACCCTAGTGTGGGAACCTAATGGGTGTTTGATTTAGGGCTTATTTATGGTTGAATATGTATTATTTAGCATAATTCTTGCTATAATTGTAGAATTAATGGTTGCAAACATTGGTTCAAGCTTATTTGACTTGGTCTATACTTGAGAAAGAGAGACTTAGTCTAGGAAAACTTGGCTAACAAGAGTTTGGGATGAATTCAAGAGATTGATAGTCCCAATTAAAGGGTTGAACCTAGAGATAGTAAAACCCGACTTGGGCAATTTGTCAATTGTTTAGTTCAATACCCATTTGGGCTTGAGAAAGCAAAATTGGGCAAAACCACTTTCTTACCGAGAGGTATTGAGTGGGTATTTCAGTGTTGATTGCTATAATACATCCCGACGAACGAAACTCACCCTAAAGCCTACAACCGTTAGGCAAACACCTAGGTGGAAGTCACAACCCTAGACCTTTTACATATTTGAAAAACAACAACAAAAACATTCTTCTCTAGTTTCATATTTTTCAATTGCAATCCTTAGTATAATTTTAGAAGTAAAATCAAAACAAAGTTTATGGAAGTACAACTTAGACAATTCACGTGCTTAGACTAAATACATACCACTAATCCTGTCTACGCTCTCTGTGGATTCAATCTCGACTTCTAGTTGGGTATCATTATTGCAATCGACCGCTTCACAACCCCAATTTGAGGTGTGACTTGGGCGTGATCAATTTTTTGCACCGTTGCCGAGGAGCATAAAAATGGATTTAGCTATATATTTGGTTTTGTGTGTAAATTATCTTCTTTTCCTTCCTTGTTACTAATCTTTTTGGTGAAACAATTGTAGGTGAAATAATGGCTCTCAACAACAATGATCCTCTCGGAAACATGTCTTTGGGGGATGTGGACGTGGAAGATGACCAAGTTGAAGAGGTTCATCTTGAACCTCAAGCAAATAGACGAGGCTGACTGCCTCAACAAAATGTACCCGTTCCACCCCCACCTCCACCAAGAGCGGCTCCACATTGGGTGTTGCCAAACGAAGGATATGCAAGTGCCATAGTCCCGCCCCACATTAGGGCGGGAAACTTTCAAATCACAAATGTTATGCTCACATTGCTAGAGCAACGGGGATTCTTCACCAGCGCTCTGAATCAAAATGCGTACAAACACTTGAAAGGATTTATGGACACTTACTGGGGGTGTAAACAGACAAACGTCTCCGAGGATGCTTTAAGGTTGAGGCTATTTCCTTTTTCTCTACGGGGGAAAGCCTTGGATTGGTTAGAAAAGTTTCCAAACCATTCCATCCATACATGGGATGAATTGGCGAACAAATTTATTTCCAAGTTCTTTTCTCCCGGGCATATGGCTACTCTTAGAGACGAGATTCTAGCATTCAAACAAGAACCCAATGAGCCTTTGCATGAGATATGGGAGAGGTACCGAACTATGGTGAAAGAGTGCCCGAACAATGACATGACTGAGGCTATGATGCAACAAACTTTCTATAGGGGGATCAATACTACCAATCAATGCGTGGTCAACCAACTTGCCGGTGGAAATTTCATGACAACACCATATGACGAAGCTAGTGAGATCTTAGATGAAATGGAGGATACTTCATCGGCATGGAAAAGCAGAGCAAATGTTCCTCAAGGTGATCCAAATATGATTCACCTACATAAAGAATTGCATGATCATGGGCAAGAAATTGCCGAGTTGACCACTACAATGAATCAATTAGCCAAAGCTCAACTTCAACAAGTTCAAGGTCCTAAGAAAGTAAATGCAATGGAGGCTGTCAATATGATGGTAAACAGGAGAAGGCAAAAGGGTCAATAAGTGCAAAACCGTGCAGAACAATATGTGCAAGAAGATAGTGGATTTGACCAAGATGAATCTTAAAATGAACAAGATGAGGGAGTACAATATGTGAACAACTTCCAAAGGCAAAGAAACAACTCTCAAAAATCGAATCAACAACAATGGCGATCTCAAGCTAACCAAGGGAATTGGAACTCAAACAACCAAGGCAATTGGAGTGGTGGTAACAACCAAGGTGATTGGAACAATCAAAACAATCAAGGAAATTGGAATGGTCAAAACAACTAAAGCAATTGGGGTGGAAATAGTCAAGGATATTGGGGAGGCAACAACCAAGGGGGATGGAACAATAACCAAGGAAATCGGGATTCGGGATTTCAAAGACCCCCGATGTATCAACAACCAAGAAACCCGCCTCCTTATCCTTCCTATAGTCCTAGATCTTCCAACAATAAGATGGGGAGAATTGAGAATATGTTCAAACAAATGATGGAGAAGAATGCCGACTCTGATGCTCAACTAGCCTCTCACAATACTTCAATTCGCAATTTGGAAGTTCAATTGGGGCAAATCTCGCAAGCTTTGAACACTCGTCCTAAGGGGGCACTATCAAGTGACACGGTGGTGAACCCAAAGGGTGGGAACAACACGGGACATGCCATGGCCGTGACTACAAGGATTGGAAAAGGTGGGGATGCAACCATCTCAAGTCAAAGAAAAATTGTGAATGATGAACATGTTATTCAAGAAGATGAGATTCCAACACATTTGGTGCAAGCCAATGACGAAGTAAGAATTCATATTGATGACAATGTAGAGGAGACTCAAGAGGAAGTGAACCCGTTTATGGAGCACATTGTAGACATACCGGAACCGGTAGTGCCAAAGGCTAAGGCACCAATGCCAAGGCCTCCTCCTCCATACCCATAAAGGCTTGCCAAGCAAAATGGCGAGAACCAATTCAAAAGGTTCATTGACATGATGAAAATCATATCTATTAATGTGCCATTGGTTGAGGCTTTGGAGAAAATGCCCAGTTATGCAATGTTCATGAAGGATTTGGTGACAAAGAAGAGGTCGATGAATTGTAAGACTATAATGATGACACATCAAGTGAGTGCAATTGTACACTAAATGGCTCCTAAATTGGAAGATCCTGACGCTTTCACAATCCCTTGTACTATTGGAAGCGCTGACTTTGCAAAAGCTCTTTGTGATATTGGGGCAAGTATCAATTTGATGCCCTATTCGATTTTCAATACTTTGGGAATTGGGCAACCAAGACCCACATCTATGAGGTTACAAATGGCGGAACATACTATGAAGAGACCATTGGGTATTATTGATGATGTGTTGGCTCGTGTTGATACATTTATCCTCCCGGCGGACTTTGTGATTCTTGATTGTGAAGTAGACTATGAGGTACCTATTATTCTAGGGAGACCTTTCCTTGTTACAGGGAAGGCTCTTATTGATGTGGAAGCCGGTGAGCTCACTTTCCGGGTGGGTGATAAAAAGGTGGTTTTCCATGTGTGCAAATCTATGAGGCAACCGAATAGCAATGAAGTTTGTTTGTTTGTGGACTTGGTGACCGATGTGATTATTGATGATACTAGTGCCATGATTAATGTGGATGATACTTTGGAGGCCGTTTTGCTCAACCTTGATGATGATGAGAAGGATGGCTATGTGGAATGTGTGAATGCATTGCAAGGAATGGGGTTTTACACTTATGAACCCCGCAAATTGTCCTTGGATCTTGGATATCGGAAGACTCCTCCAACAAAGCCCTCAATCGAGGAGCCTCCCACTTTGGAGTTAAAGCCATTGCCTCCACATCTCAGGTATGAATTCCTTGACTCTTGTTCTACTTTACCGGTTATTCTTTCCTCTTGTTTGACTAACGTGCAGGTAGACTACACATTGCCGGTGCTACAAAAGAGGAAGAAAGCTATCGGATGGACATAGGCGGATATTCGGGGTATAAGCCCCGCCTTTTGCATGCACAAGATTATTTTGGAGGAGGATGCCAAACCCTCCGTTGAACATCAACGAAGACTAAATGAATCAATGCAAGTGGTGGTCAAAAAGGAGATCATAAAGTGGTTGGATGCCGGGGTTATTTACCCCATTTTCGATAGTTCGTGGATCTCTCCGGTGCAATGTGTCCCAAATAAAGAGGGCATGACGGTGGTCACAAATGACAAGAACGAGTTGATTCCTACAAGAACGGTAATCGGGTGGAGAGTGTGTATGGACTATCGCAAGCTCAACAAAGTCACAAAGAAGGATCATTTCCCATTTCCCACTTCCCTTCCTTGATCACATGCTTGATAGGTTGGCCGGCCGTGCTTTCTATAGTTTCCTTGATGGGTATTCCGGCTACAATCAAATTCTTATTGCTCCGGAGGATCAAGAGAAGACTACTTTCACATGTCCCTATGGTACTTTCACATTCTCGTGGATGCCATTTGGTTTATGCAATGCACCGATGAATTTTCAACGGTGTATGATGGCTACTTTTACGAACATGGTGGAGGATTTCCATGAGGTCTTCATGGATGACTTTCAGTGGTCGGGAATTCTTTTGATGATTGCTTGACAAATTTGGATAAGGTCTTGGCAAGATGTGAAGATACGAACATGGTACTCAATTGGGAGAAATGTCATTTTATGGTTGAGGAAGGCATTGTCCTTGGCCACAAAATTTCAAAGAATGGCATTGAGGTTGACCAGGGAAAAATAGAGGTGATTTCTAAACTTCCACCTCCAACATCCGTGAAGGGAGTGAGGAGTTTCTTGGTCATGCGGGGTTCTACTGGCGTTTCATAAAGGATTTTTCCAAAGAGGTGAACCCCTTGTGTAAGATTTTGGAGAAAGATGCCAAATTCCATTTCAATGAGGATTTCATGAAGGCATTTGAATTGCTCAAGTTCAAATTGACAACTACTCCTATCATCACCGCGCCGAATTGGAGCTTGCCTTTTGAGCTCATGTGCGACGCTAGTGATGTTGCAGTTGGAGCAGTTTTGGGGAAACGTATCAATAAGATATTTCATCCGGTATACTATGCTAGTAAGACCATGAATGAAGCCCAAGTCAATTACACTGTGACCGAAAAAGAGATCCTTGCTATTGTTTTTTCTATGGAGAAGTTCCGCCCGTACTTGATGGGTACAAAGGTGATTGTCCACATGGATCATGCGGCACTTCGGTACCTCTAACTGGTTGGCCTCCACCTCTAAAGACCTAACCTCCACCTCTAGCTGTCTAACCCCTACCTCTAGATGGCTGAGCGGGAGGTTAAGCAACCGATGAAGGGCCCATGGCACGAGAACCCTGCCGTTGTGAGTTGCCCAGTGCTCGAGGGCAAAATCTAGCAATGTGCCTCGGATCACCGCAAGTATAACAAGACCTCGGCTACAGTGACTGATGACCCTGTCGGCCTGAGTAACCACCCTAAAAACTCAGGATCGTAGGTGCACTAATAGGAGCTGGTGGTGCACTGTAGGCTAGCTGGTCGGAATGAGACGCATTAGGGCCGCGACCACTTGAAGCTCTATGGGATGCCTGAAGCGCTGAATGAAATGGCTTGGGAGGATGAACTCTACTAAACTTACCCCTGCCTCCAGACGAGGCACCACTGAACCCACCGAACTGGCGAGGCCTCTTATCATACCCCTACCCTCTCTCCTGTACAAGAACTATCTCAATCCTCCTAGCAACATCAGCAACCGCCTGAAAGGGAATCTCACTTCCGGTCTCCTTGGCCATATGAAGCCTGATAGGTTGAGTGAGTCCATCAATAAACCTCCTTACTCTCTCTCCCTCAATAGGGAGTAAAAGGAGAGCATGGCGCTCAAATTGCCTGCGGTAATCCTCTCTCAATGTGATAGGGAGGATGTTCTCTAGAAATAGCTGTGAGAACTGCTCCCAAGTCAGTGCAGGTGACCCAGCTGGTCTAATCAACATATAATCTCTCTACTACCTCTTGGCGGAATTCGTCATCTAAAATACAACAAAATCAACCCCATTGGTCTCAACTATAACCATGTTGCGCCACACCTCATGGCAGAGGTCAACATAATCATGTGGGTCCTCAGAAGGTGTACCATTGAAGTGAACAGGAAAGAGCTTAGTAAACTTGTCCAACCTCAATAAAGCCTCAGAAGATATGGCGGGCCTATCACCCGCCAGTCCCGCAATAATTGGCTGAACTACCCCAACTAGCTGGGCTACTGGAGCTCGAAACTGGGGAGCTATCTTCTCCGGAGCGGGAGTAGTGGGAGTCTGTGCTCCTCCCCCAGCCTATGAGACGGCTGGAGCCACTAGAACTGTACCATTCTGGGCCACTCCCTCCATAAGACTCACGAAACAGACTAGAGCGTCCTGAAGCACTGGAGTAGCTATGAATCCCTCCAGGAAGGTGAACTGGTCCAACATGTACAATCTGAACTGGAACCTCCTCCTGAAGATCCACCTGAGGCTCCACTACGGGTGCTGCTGCTCGAGCTCTAGCTTGAGCTCTGCCTCGGCCTCTGCGTGACCTCGGCCTCTACCTCTACCCCTAGTCATAGTTGCCAACGGGGGCTCTGGTCACTGTCAGTTAGTAGATGTATTACGTGCTCTCACCATCAGTGAAAGAATAAGAATATAATGGTTTAATCATCGGTGATAGAATAGAATCGCACTATAGAATAAGAAAGAAGTGATATTGTTCCTAAACTTCATAGCCTTTGAAAGATAAGTACAGACGTCTCTGTACCGATCCTTCAGACTCTACTAAGCTTGCACGTGACTTGTGAGACCTATGTAACCTAGTGCTCTGATACCAACTTGTCACGACCCAAAATTCCCACCTTCAGGACCGTGATAGCGCTTAACATTTCACTTGCTAGGCAAGCCAACGTTAAAATAATCGCAACCATTTTTTTTAAAAACAAATCAAACTAAACAGAATTCAATTACTGAATAAAGTGCGGAAGACCACAACAACCGAATCATCCAGATACATCCCCAAATCTGGTATCACGAGTGCATGAGCTACTAGAATAATACAAATAAAGGTTTCAATAAAATTCAAGTTGTTTGAAAGATAATACACGGCTAAGATAAAATAGAAGGGGACTTCAGGACTGCAGACGCTGTGCAGTTATACCTCAAGTCTCATTTAGGTAGCTAAATCTGAGCAAGTCTATGGTAAGCCGCTAGGACCAACTCCCAAATATGCACAAGAAGTACAGAGTGTAGTATGAGTACAACTGACCCCATGTACTCCGTAAGTGTTGAGCCTAACCTCGACAAAGTAGTGACGAGGCTATGACAAGACACGTACGTAAACAACCTGTACAAGTATATACAAATACGAAGCAACAATAACACAATAAATAACAATTTAAAATTTTGGGAGGGAACATGCGAAGGGGAATGATATAATAATTTCAGCAGGAGAAGTGTCACGTAACAACCAATTAATTCATCCACAATAAAATGAGCAGCTGATAATATGAAAATGGCACGACACCACCCTTCATGTTTTTACTCTCATTCTTCCCAAAAATTGATAAATAAATAATAAGATTGGCACGGCATCACCCTTCATGCTTTAACTCTCTTCTAGCACAGCATCACCATTCATGCTTTTACACTCATTGGAAATGGCATGGCATCACCCTTCATACTTTTACACTCAAAATGGCAAGGCATCGCCCCTCGTGCATTTACACTCTTTCTCACCATGACAAGGGATAATATAAATAATATAAATGGCACGGCATCACCCTTCGTACTTTTACACTCTTCCACAGTATTCAACAATAATTAAATCAATAATAATTTCATGATTAATGATCAAATAATCAATAATAAACTTAAGCAGGAATACCTTAATTAAATAGGCAATTATTCAAAATGAACAAATTCCTCCAGCATGATTTGACTCAACCACAACGCATAAGTACTTATCACCTTCCTCCAGCATGATTTGACTCAACCACAACGCATAAGTACTTATCACCTCATATATATGTTGTACCCACACATTAAATCAAGTAGGAAATAGACAAACAAGTCCTACTCCCTCAAGTCAAGGTTAACCACGACACTTACCTCGATTTGCAACCAACTCCGAAAGCTTAAAATCTAGTCACAAACAATTCAACATACTCAACACGATTCGTAGGAATTAATTCAACATGAAATTACTAATTTTTCTGAATTAAAATCCAAAATTCATTTCAAAAATCAACAGTGGGTCCCATGTCTCGAATCTCTAAAAAACTCATGAAATCCGAGCACCCGTTCCAAGATGATTCCAACCATATAAAATATATCAAGTTCCGATGTCAAATGGACCTTCAAATAGTAAATTTTTTGTTTTGAAAGGTTTTACAAAAATTCCAATTTCTTCCATCTAAATCTGAAATAAACGATGAATATAGATATGGATTAACAAAATATGATCAATATATGATAAGGAAAAATTACCCAGTTCGAAGTCGTGAAAAACTCCTTCAAATCGCCCAAAAACCTAGGTTTTAAAACCCAAACGAAATGAAGAAAAGTGGCCATTTTTGACCCCTTAATGTTTTGCCCAGTCTTGCATTTGTGGGAAAAAGGTCGCATCTATGGCCTCGCATTTGCAAGACAAGGGCCGCATTTGTGAAGCCAAGCAGCCAAGCAAGTTCCACATCTACGGAAAATGGGCTGCATTTGCGGTTGTGCAGAAGCACAAGAAGGAGCCGCAGAAGCGACGAGGTGCACATTTGCGATCGGCTGGCCGCAAAAGTGGTATCGCACTTGCGATCAAAGCTTCACAGAGGTGAAGCTTCCTTTCCCAGCCTCAATGTCGCAGAAGCGACATTTCCTTCGCAGAAGCGGACACGCACCTATGGCCAAAAATGCACAGGTGCGACGCACTGAAACCATCACTGGACAGCATGTTCCAAATGGTCTGTGGCTCGTCTGAAATTCATCTGAGCCACTCGGGACCTCGTCCTAATATTCCAAAAAGTCTTGTAACATAATACGAACTTAATCAGGGTCTCAAATCACATCAAATAACATCAAAATTACAATCCACACCTCGATTCGGACTTAGGAGTTTCAAACTTTTCCATTTACTAAACTCATGTCGAAACGAATCCAGAATGACTTCAAATTTGGCGCACAAGTCATAAATGACATAAAGGAGCTATTCAAATTTCTAGAATCTAGTTTCAACCCAGATATCAATAAAATCAAATCTGCGGCCAAACTTGGGAATCTATAAGTTTTTAAACTTCCAATTTTCAACAAATGGCGATAACTAAAGCTAGGGACTTCCGAATTTGATTTCAGGCATATGCCCAAGTCTCAAATCATGATACGGACCCTCTGGGACCGTCAAAAATACCGATCCATGTCTGTTTCCTAAAAGTGTTGACCGAAGTCAACTCAGTTGAGTTTTAAAGAATTATTTCTCATTTTTATCAATTTTTCATATAAAATCTTTCCGAGAAAATACACGGACTGCGCACGCAAGTCGAAAAATGCTTAATAGTGCTATTCGAGGTCTCAGAACACATAAATGAATATTAAATTTAAATATGAACTTTTGAGTCATCACACCTTCGTGCTTAATACTTTTCTTCACATGATAGAATATTGAAATGGCACGGCATCACCCTTTGTACTTTACACACTTTCTCACATGATAATATATATATGCAATGACCAATAAGGTGGGAAGCATAAATAACGTGAAGGAGAGTGGTTATACGAATGTTCCAAATGAACCTCAATTACACTTCCAAGCCAACAGTAGTTCAATAAACCCTCAAGAACCTTATTGTCCAAGTATTTCAACAAATCAAAAAAAAATATCTACAACTCAAGTATAGAATCTATTATCTCAAGAATAACGGTTGTAGCAATGTATTAGTGGTTAAGCATAATGATGACCGAATTAGAAACATCAATATTTCTCAAACTGCCGTCAAATTTTAATCAAGTTATAATAAACTAAATCTTGGTTCCTAATATTTAATTCCATATTCTTAATAATCTAGAAGTAAAGTAAGACTGTCATGATCCAAAATTTCGTGATGGCGCCTATCTCAATACTAGGCAAGCCGATAACCTCAATGAATCACAATAATCTTTTAACTTTGAAAACTTAATATTTAGATTTAATAGAAAAATCCCACAAATACTTATACAAATACACTCCCAAAACCCGGTGTCATCGAGTACCTGAGCATCTAAATGATAACATAGTCTGACTGATACACACAATGTATGGAAATGTAGAACAGTACAAATAACTGAAAGGAAAGTGAGTCAAAGTCTGTGGTCGCCAAACTAGCTACCTCGATAGTCTCCAACAGATAAATCCCCCAAAATCAAGCAGTCGCCGTATCCAGAGGTACCTGGGTCTGCACACGAAGTGAAGAGTGTAGTATGAGTACACCCGACCCAATGTACTCAATAAGTACCAAGACTAACCTTTGGGCTGAAAGTAGTGACGAGCTCAACAGGTACATTCCAATATAGAAATAACAATAAAAAAATGTAGGCATGCTTTCAAGTTCAACAGTTAAAACTCAGTACAAGTAAAATACATCAATTCGGAATGATATGAGGAATATGAAATCTCTATATCTACATGCTAATGTACCTGATGTATGTGATGCACCTCAGTGAAACTTCGTGTACTCACACTCTCAAAATACTCAATCACTCAGTACTGTATATGGCCAATCCGGCCCAAGGAAGATGCATCCCAAATATAATATCAACTGACAGTCAGTCACTCAGTATTGTATAAGGCCAATCTTGCCCAGGGAAGGTCCATCCCCAAATATAAATGATTCGGGCAAGATCCATGCCCAGGTAATATCCATCCCTCAATATAAATAATTAGGCAAGATCTATGCCAAGGAAAATCCATCCCAAAAATGTAAATAATTTAGGCAAGATCCATGCCCGAAGAAGATCCATCCCTCAATATAATATCAACTACGCTCACTGTGTGGGGTTTTGTAACGATCCGACCGGTCGTTTTGAGTATTTATGCTCATTTCAATAATTTAAAGTCTTGAATAGCTTCATATGATGTATTATGACGTGTGTGAATCGTCGGTTTTTGTTTTCAAGTGTTTCGGAATTAGTTCGGAATAATGAATGTCATGTTTGAAGCTTTAAGTTGGAAGAGTCAACCAAGTTTGATTTTTTAGTATTTGACCTCGAAACAAAGTTTTGATGGTTTCGTTAGGTCCGGATGAAGATTTTGCACTCGGTCGTATATCCGAAATTTCATTTGGATATTTCTAGAAGGTTTCGACACCAATTGGCAAAAGTTAGAAACTTGAAGGTTTGGAATGTTCATGAGTTTGACCGGAAGTTGACTTTGATGATATCGTGCTTGGATTTCGTCCAGAAATTTGAATAGCTTCGTTATGTCATTTACGACTTGTATGCAAAATTTGAGGTTATTCCGGATCGATTAGATATGTTTCGGCACAAGACCTAACTTTGGACAAGAATATCTACATATATATAAGGAGTTATGTGATGGTGGACAACCTATCAAATGAAAGATCTTCGACTCTAGTTTCTAACTCTTCAAACCGTTCATAATTTGGACATTTCTACAAGTTATGACCAAATTTCCAAAGGTTAGCAGAGAAGTGAACTACGGATGCGAAGAATCCGGGGCCGCGTCCGAGAGAAGGGATGGTAGTGAAGTGCTGCCATAGCATCCGAGTCCGCGTCCGAGCTTTGAAAAGGAGTGAACTGGGGATGCGAAACATCCGGGGCCGCGTCTGAAACCCAGAAATCTAGGCTTATATTCGGGGTTCATTTTCCCCACTTCATTTGGATGGATTTTGGAGCTCTTCTCCACTCACTCAAGACCACCAACTCCTCTCTTCTTCAGGGTAAGCAATCCCCATTATCTTAATATGAAATTCCATCATTTATACACTAGTATTGATGAAATCTACACATAAAATACTTAGGAGGGTTTTGCAAGATTTCTTCCAAAAAGGTAATCCTACACTCTAAGACTTACATGTACAGATTTATTATGGGAAGATGAGTATGAATTAAGTATTGGAACTCATGGTATGGTGATTGGAAGCCATAAATTTCCAATTTAAATACATAACCATGGCAGAGATTGAAAGGTGATTAATTGATGTAATTTTGTCGGTTATGTGTAGATGAATGGTCACGTATGTGATGATTGGAAGTTATAAATTATTTGTAAATGGTGTTAGTTGGATGAACTAATTTCATGGTTAAGAGATATAGAGATTTATGCACTCTAGATATTTGATAAAATGCCTAAATGAACTGTAACCTGGAAATTTTACTAATATTGGTCCAATTAAATTATGTTGATATAGATTGAAGTTATAAGAGTAGTTGGATGTTTTAATATAACTAAAGAGATGAATCAAGAATGCTCGGTTTGTTGCGATTTTTGCCGAGGTATTTTCAAGGAAATATTCATCTGGATCCGAGCCATTCGGAGTTGGATAATCGCGGAAAAGGCTTACCAGTGGATTGAGTTAACATGTTTTGAGGTATGTAACACTTCTAAACTTAGAGCTAAGGTGTGAACCCTGATTATATGTGTTATGTGATTTGTTTGGAGATGACGCACATGCTAGGTGACGGGCGTGTGGGCGTGCACCATAGAAATTGAGACTCAGTCGATTCCGTAGAGCTGTGTAGTCAATTAACATGTAGTTTTCCATGTATTTTTCATGTGTTAGAGAAACTGAGTTGTGACTCTTGTTAGAAATCACGCTTAGGCAAATACTGGTTATATTGGGACCCACTGAGGTCATTTCTGCTGTCAAATTATATGTTCAAACTGTAATTTCATACTCGGTCATATTTATTCATTGCATATCATATCTCAGTCTCTGTTGTTATTTATTGATACATCATATCATCATTTTGGGCTAGCTTCATGACATTGTGAGCCCGAGAGACTGGAGAGATTGATGACTGAGTGAGGTCGAGGGCCTGATTGTGAAGATACTACGGGATCGGGATGCATGCCGCAACATATTTTTATTTATTTATTTATTATAGCACTTGGGCTGAAGGAGCCCCTCCGGAGTCTGCACCCCTCTGCCCCCCCCCCCTCCCCACACACACACAGTGAGTGCATTGGAAATTATATTTGGGATGGAGTTCCCTGAGTAGGGCATGGAGTTGCCATATATATTCACTTCTGGGATGGAGTTACCTTATTTATTTATACTTGGGATGGAGTTCCCTGGGCATGGAGTTGCCTTATTTATTTATATTTGGGATAGAGTTCACTAGGCATAGAGTTTCCCTATACATTTATATTTGGGATGGATTTCCCTGGGTTGGATTGGCCTTGTACATTACTGAGTGACTGAATGTCAGTTATTATGTATATATATTTGGGATGGATCTTCCCTGGGCTGGATTGGCCATATACAGTACTGTGATATTGAGTACTCTAAGAGTGTGAGTACATGAGTTCATTATTGTGCAGCATTGCATTAGACATGCATACTTGATATGTAGGCATAGAGAAGTATTTTTCCTCATGCCATCTGATAATGAGATTTCTTATCTGTCGTTAAAGTTTTTGAGAAAAATCACAGGTTTCAGACTTACTCATTTTCGGTTACTTTCGGCAAAAGATTTGAGTTTTACTATTATATTGAAAAGAAAATATTTATTTTTCCGGAATTTTATACGAGCTGAGCATTTTATTATTGAGTTATTACTTGTGCTGCTTTAAATTGTACTATTAGGAGATGTTATTAGTTATTGGAGTTGGACACATACCCTTGTCTCAGCTCGTCACTACTTTCAACCTAAGGTTAGGTTTGTTACTTATTGAGTACATGGGGTCGGTTGTACTCATACTACACTTCTGCACCTTGCGTGCAGATTTTGGATGTTGTTGTTGTTGTACTTGGCAGGAGCTGGCATTGAAGATGTACCTGCAATCCAGTCACAGCTGCCTCTTGCTCTTGGTCAACGTTTTGAAATAGTGCTTCAAAACTCATTTAAGTTGACTTCTGTCAACGTTTTGAACAAACAGACCCGGATCAGTATTTTGACTATCCCGGTGAGTCCGTATCATGATTTGGGACTTGGGTGTTGGAATTCGATAATTTTTGTATGGTTGAACTCGTATCGAAACGGGTGTTCGAATTTGGTAAATTTTTGTCGGGTTCCAAAACGTGGGCCCTACGTTGACTTTTGGTTGATTTTTTCGAAAATGACTTAAATTAAATCTCTTTTGAATTGTGAAGAATTTTTAAAGCTCCAATTAAATTGTTGATTAATAAATATCTAGGTTTGATTGGTTTGGAGACTAATTCGAAAGGAAAAGTCGTGGTCGAGTGATCACTTGAATTGCGAAATAAGGTAAGTGTCGTGGTTAACCTTAACTTGAGGGACTAGAACCCTTGAACTATGTGTTATGTGAATTTCATGTGTAGCGACCTATAGATTAGGTGAAGTGTCTATACGTCACCAAATTGCTTGTTTCCATGTTTCTACATATTCCACTAATTGCCTCATTTCATGAATTAATTGATTCTCTTATTTTCATTGTCTACTATTATGCTTTGATTTCATGCCTTAATTGCTACCTGCTTATTTGATTTTTGCGCCATAATTGCTACTTGAAAATTAACATTTCATATATTAAATTGCATATCTCTTCCCTGATTCCACACTTATTTGTTAATTGCCCTTATTTGTATCCTACATAATTTATAATTGTTGTATACCTTGTTTCCTAATAGTTTCATATTAATTGTGGCTTTTATTGAAGTAATCTTACGTATAAGTGTTGTTAATTTATATTGTTGGATCGGGTTGCACGCCGCAACAAAATTTATTTGAAAGATTATATTGTGGGAACGGGCTGCTCCCCGCAACAGAATGATAAAAGAAATAATTGATTGTGACTGCCGAATTGGCCTCAATTGTTGATATGACTTACCTGTCTTATTTTTGTTCCTGTTATTATTATTATTGCATACAGGTTAATGTAAGCGACCTGCCTTAGCCTCGTCACTACTTCGTCGAGGTTAGGCTCGGCACTTATAGAGTATATGTGGTCGGTTATACTCATACTACACTCTGTACTTCTTGTGCAGATACCGAAGTTGGTCCCAGCGGTGTACTCTAGACTTGCTCGGATTCAGCCACCAGAGGAGACTGCACAGCGTTCGCATCTCTGAAGTCCCCTTCCACTATATCTTAGTTGTGTTCTTTCTTTCAGACAGCTTTAGTTTTATTCATACCCTTATTTGTATTGTTCTAGAAGCTCGTGCACCTATGACACAAGTTATGGGATGGTATTTTGACATCGTTATTATTTTGTATGTTCACTTATTTTCAGATTTTATTCCAGTTTGTGGTTTCCTTATTATTATTTAAATTAAATTGTTAAAAATGGATAAAATTATTCTAATATTGGCTTGCCTAGCAAGTGAAATGTGCCATCACGATCCCGAAGGTGGGAATTTTGGATCGTGACAACAAGTCCTTGGGAAATGTGTTAAAGTCGGTTATTTCGTCACTTATCTTATCAGTAAATTTCTTTGAATTGGATTTTCGTAAATTGACTTACCTAACGGGTTGGGTTAGGTGCCATCACGACTAACTGTATTTTGGGTCGTGACAAGTTGGTATCAGAGCTCTAGGTTCATAGGTTCTACAAGTCATGAGCAAGTATCTAGTAGAGTCTTGCGGATCGGTATGATGACGTCCATACTTATCTTCGAGAGGCTATAGGGAATTTTAGAATAAACTTCCCATCTTTCTTTCCTTATCGTGCGGCATTGATTCAGCTTGAAGCGTATCTCTTTAAATTCCTTCCACTCACTTGTATGTATATGTGAACGCTCGATATCAGCTTTGCATCGACGACTTGTGATTCCATGAACGAGGGTCGAGATGTGTATTCTGTGTTTTGGTGATGTGCCAGTCTGGAGGACTTAAGGCCAGGTTTAGACCGCAGCTTAGGCTCAGTATCTTCGATTGTGTGAACTTGTATATTCTGGACTCATATTTCCGGTAGTGTCCCTATGAATGGAATTTTTGGCTCGATTAGCGGTTGAACGACTATATGATGATTTTGATGTAACAGCGGGATGTGTTCAGATGGCTTGAATGTGATAAAAAATGGGCTATTGGGTGTTTGGTGTCTATCATGATTTGACGTATAGTCTCGATTATGAATGTGTTAAAAGATCTTTCACGTTGTTAAATTGTGGGACAAATGAAATTCCCATGTCTTGTTAATGAGTTTGGACTCAGGAAGATTAAGTGAGTGCATAGTAATTGTGGCTGCGAAAGGTTATAGCAAGATTCCAATTTGAGGCTAATAAGATAGGTTATCTCCTGTGGAGTAATCTTCATAGGTGTGTCCCTTATAATGTTGAGTGGAGAGTTTCTTTTCTACCAGCGGGGCGTATGTGTTGAGATTTGAATTTGAATCTAGTTGAGAAAGTTGACGTGACTGTCAAGAGAATAAATGCGAGCTTAGCCAATGATTGAGGTATTTTATGGTTGGTGTTGCATGAGCTTGTGAAGAATTTTTGTTGAAATGACTGCAGTATTATGGTAGTAATAGAGTATGGGTATTGTGAGTTATTGAATGTCATGATTTATGGCTTTGATCCAAGTGGGGGAGTCTGCTATCTACGATTTGATTGTACGGTTATGTGTTGTATTGGTTTTGGTTTGAGGCATACTTGTGGGTCAGTTATGACTTACAAAGGTTGAGATCGAGGATGACTCGAGTAATGAAATTTTTGGATACGGGTTATATTTTACTTTATGAGTATATGAAATTCATGGGATGAGTGAGTTGTTAATTGTGAAGGATGTAGTGTACACGAAGTATGAATTTGATCGGTGGTATTAAAGCGAGGTTACTTCTTTGAGTGTTGTTGTGCTAATGGGGCACATGTCTTTTGTCCCGTTTGGGCGGAGCAATTTAGATTTGAGCAGAGTAGATGGCTCTCAAGAAGGTTCTAAAGAGTTAAAGATTTATATGTAAGCAATTGAGAATTTTTCGGATTTGTATATCGGTAGAATTGGTTAGTTACATTGGATGGTGTCGGGACTTGCGGTAGATTTGTATGATTATGGGATTCTACATTTCATTATAAGAAAGGTAAAAAGACCAATTTTTCCAATATCTCTCCGTCTCTCTCTCTCCCCGCGTTTTCTCATTCTTCTTCTTTCTCACCGCCCACACACCGTTTTCCTCGATCGATCCGTCCCTTTCTCTTCCGTTACAGGTATCTTCTCTTACGTCATTTCCTCTGTCTTGCGTGTCGGAACCAACAGTTCAACAGGAAAAACCTACTTTCAATATCACCGTCTCGCTTCCGACTAGGTTCAATCGTTTTTTTTTTCCTATTTATTTCTAGTTCTGGGTATTGATTTACTTCGTTAATTCTTCTGCTGCTTTAATTCTTCTACTGCGTATCAATTTTTGGGAATCCTTTCTGTTGGTTATATTCTTGCTTAGTTATTTTAACATTCTTGCTCTGAGTTTTTGAATCTGAGTAGCATTCTTGCTTTGTTATTCATCGTTTGGGTATTCCGGATTAATTTGCATTGACTTGATTTCCCCGTTCTTGTTGTGTCCCTCTATTTAGGTATTTTTGTCTCTCGTGCTTTATTTTGAATCTTTATTGCACATTATCTTTGTGACCTTTAGTTGTAGATTATAGCCCCCTTTAGCTCTTGCATTGTATTTCTTTACCTATTTTTCTATCCTTTAGTTGTAGATTATAGGTCCTTTAGTTCCTTTGTTCTATTTCTTCACTTGTTTGTCTGACCTTTAGTTGTAAATTATAGTTCTTGTTAGTTAATTTATTTTATTTCTTCACCTGTTTTGCAACCTTTAGTGGTAGATTATATTTTGGTAATTCATTTTATTTTTGTCGCTTGTTTTGGGGATAGTGCTTGCGTAGGGACTCCTAGATTATAGTGGCTTTGGTGAACGATAGTAGGGTAAGGTCTTTTCCTCAGGGGTGTCAGCGCGAGGGAGGGGGTGCCGGGGGTAAGGGGGATAAGGGAGCTACTAGGCTGAGAGTGGGGTCTTGAACATAGAAACTTTGACTGGAAAATCTGTAGTGTTAGCGAAGATTCTCAAGAAAAGGAAGATCAATATAGCTTGTATACAGGAGACTAGGTGGGTAGGAGATAAGGCGCGAGATGTGGGCAGTTTTAAACTTTGGTATTCTAGGAGGGTGGGGGCAGGAATGGGGTAGGTATCTTGTTTGATAAGGACCTCCGGGAACTAGTGGTGGAGGTTAGAAGGGTGAAAGACAAGCTGATGACTATTAAGCTAGTTGTTGGAGGTTAGGAGGGTGAAAGACATAATCAGTGCGTACGCACCCCAAGCAGGCTTGGATGAGGAAGTCAAGAGGCATTTCTGGGAGGATTTGCATGAGATGGTGCATAGTATCCCGCATACCGAGAAACTTTTCATAGGAGGAGATTTCAACGGACACATTAGAGCGACGTCTAGGGGGTATGATGATGTACATGGTGGCTTTGGTTTTGGAGATAGAAACAAAGGAGGAACGTCTCTTCTGGACTTTGCTAGAGCATTTGATTTGGTGATAGCAAACTCGAGTTTCCCAAAGAAGAGGGAGCACTTGGTCACCTTTCGGAGTTCGGTGGCCAAAACTCAGATTGATTACTTACTCTGCAGGAAGTCCGATAGAGGTCTTTGCACAAAAGCTAAAGCGCAGGAGTTGGGTGTCCATCCGGTGACCATTGGGGCTTGGAGGAGTAGTGGGGACGCAAGCGATACGTGGACCACAACTGCGCAGTGCATTAGGGAAGCCGCAAGTGAGGTACTAGGGGTCTCAAAGGGTTACTATGGTGTTCACAAGGGAGACTGGGGGTGGAATGGAGAGGTGCAAGAAAAGTGGAAACCAAGAAAGCAGTGTATCTGAAGCTAGTGGAAAGTGTAGATGAGGAGGAGAAGAGGGCGAATAGGGAGCGTTATAAGTTGGCTAAGAAATAGGCAAAACTAGCAGTTATGGCAGCCAAGATTGCAGCTTTTAGTCGTTTGCATGAGGAACTCGAGGGCTGAGGTGGGGATAAAAGGTTGTTCAGGTTAGACAAGGCGCGAGAAAGAAAGGTGTGTGACTTGGACCAGGTGAAGTGCATCAAGGACGAAGAAGGTAGAGTTTTGTTAGGTGAGGGGCTTATCCGTCGGAGATGGCAGACCTACTTCCATAGTCTCTTGAACGATGAGGGGGACAAGAGCATTGTTCTAGGTAATTTGGAACTCTCCGGGAGTCGTTGTGGCTTTGGGTATTGTAGGCGGATTAGAGTTGATGAAGTTGAGGGGGCTATGCATAAGATGAATAGGGGAAAAGCGACCGAGATGGATGAAATCCCGGTGGGGTTTTGGAAGGGTGCGTTCAAAGTAGGCTTGGAGTGGCTGACTAGGTTATTTAATGTCATTTTTAGAACGAAGAAGATGCCCGAAGAGTGGAGGTGGAGCACGATGGTTCCTGTATACAAGAATAAGGGTGATATCCAAAATTATAATAACGATCGGGGTATCAAGCTGCTAGCCATACTATGAAAGTCTGGGAGAGAGTGGTAGAGCTAAGGGTGAGGAAGAGGGTGTCTATTTCTGAGAACTAGTTTGGCTTTATGCCAGGACGTTCGAATACAAAATCCATCCACCTTGTTAAGAGATTGATGGAGCAGTATAGGGAGAGAAAGAAGGACTTGCATATGGTGTTCATCAACTTAGAAAATGCGTATGATAAAGTTTTGAGGGAGGTTTTGTGGAGATGTTTGGAGGCTAGAGGTGTACATGTTGCCTACGTTAAGTTGATAAAGGGAATGTATGATGGAGTAAAGACCCGAGTGAGGACGGTGGGTGGGGACTCGGACCATTTTCTGCTTATGATGGGGTTCCATCAGTGGTCGGCACTCAGCCCTTTTTTGTTTGCTCTGGTGATGGACGTACTGACGCACCACATCCAAGAGGAGGTACCGTGGTGCATGCTATTAGCAGACGATATTGTATTGATTGACGAGATGCGAGACGATGTGAACGCGCAATTAGAGGTATGGAGGCAGACCTTGGAATCTAAAGGTTTTAAGTTGAGCAGCACCAAGACAGAATACTTGAAGTGTAAGTTCAGTGGCGAGACTCAGAGGGGAAGGGGAGGTGAGGCTGGACTCGTAGGTCATCCCTAGGAGAGGGAGTCTTAAGTACCTTGGGTCTATTATTCAGGGCGATGAGGATATTGATGAATATGTCACACATCGTATTGGGGCGGAATGGATGAAATAGTGACTCGCTTCCGGTATTTTATGTGACAAGAAGGTGCCACCGCAACTTAAGGGTAAGTTCTACAGAGTGGTGGTCAGACCAACGATGTTGTATGGGGCTGAGTGTTGAACAGTCAAGATCGCTCATGTCCAGAAGATGAAGGTAGCAGAGATGAGGATATTGAGATGGATGTGCAGGCACACAAGATTATATAGGATCAGAAATGAGGTTATTCGCGACAATGTGGGTGTGGCCCCTATTGAGGACAAGATGAGGGAAGCGCGGCTTAGGTGGTTTGGTCATGTGAAGAGGAGGAGCACAGATGCCCAGGTGATGAGGTATGAGAGTTTGACACTGGAGAGCCTACAGAGAGGTAGAGGTAGCCCAAAGAAGAAGTGGAGAGAGGTGATTAGGCAAGACATGGCGCAGCTTCAGCTGACCGATGACATGACCCTTGATAGGAAGGTATGGAGGTCGATGATTAGGGTAGTAGAGTAGGTAGTCTATAATGTTCATAACAGTAGTATTGGCATGCAGTCTTGCTTTCTGAGGGTAGTAGGTTTTTATGACTAACCGTTGTTTTCTTTCATTGTTGATTACCTTAATATCTTATTATTTTTATTCTACTTTTATATGGCTTTTTGGTACTGTCCCTTCTTGTCTATATTTTAATTAATATGGTGCTTATGCTTTCCTGAGCCAAGGGTCTATTGGAAACATCCTTTCTATCCTCATAAGGTAGGGGTAAGGTCTGCGTACACACTACCCTCCCCAGACCCCATGGTGTGGGATAAGACTGGGTATGTTGTTGTTATAAGGTATTTTCAGAGTGGGTGTTTCGATTTTGGTATGTATGGGGTAATTATGAGGTGGTGAGGCTTTACTGATGTTTTAGTGGCAATAATCTTGGATTTGGTGACCTGCGTGGCTGGGTCGAGTTAGAGGAATTTAGTTCTGATAGCTTGGTTATGTGTAAATTGATTTCAAAGTGTTCTTGATGGTTTCTACCAAAGTTTGAGCGGGATATTATCTACCAGTATGGGGAACGTGTTGTGTATTGTGATTTCCTCCTTGAAGGAAGCAAGAAGAAGGTTTCTAACTAACCGGGTATGTAATTTGCTGGTGACTTAGAGTTGATAATGGGATTCTCATGCTTTTCACATGATAGATGTGGTATGTTATACGGGATTAAGATTTATATGTACAAGGTGACAGTACGGTCTTGAAGGGAAGGTCACAAATTTTGGATAGAATGGTCAGTTTCAGATATTTAGATGAATGTTATAAGTGCTCGATAATCCCTGAGAAGAGTGCGCATTTTAGAAGGCGCATTATGTTTTGACTTACAGATGTTTCGTTGGTATGACGGTACTCACCTGGTTGATAGACTGCTGGTATTCGAATTTTTTCTATGTGGCACAGAAGAATTATAGAAGTATTCCGCGTGAGGTGATCATGCATGTAAGATCTGTTAGTCATTCCAGTACTGAAGTTGGGAGCAGTTATGGTGATTCATGTGTTCTATCAAGTTGGACACTGAGAGTTCTCAGAAGCATATTGTTTCAGGGTTGCGACCTGTTGGGTGAGTCTTTTATTTAAACTCAATGGATGCACTAGTTGCGTTAATTATTTGTGATAGTTGCGCGCTATGAGTGCGCATAAATATGAGGTTTGAGCCCATGTACGAGCATCAGGGAAAGTATTCGTACTCAAAACAAAAATGCTTAGGCTATGATATGCCTAGAGCTGACTATTAAGCTTAAAGTCATAACGTTCTCGTATATGTACCTTTGTTGAGAACTATCTGAGCCATACTTGAGGTTACAAAGAGGGCTAAATCCTTGAATAAACTTGGTAGTTACTAACTCTACGATAACTTGCCGATTTGAGCTGTGATAACACACTTTGCACATGCCTACACTATGGCATGTTATTTATACCAGTCCAGGAGTGTGAGAATCTTATGTCATTATCATACACATGTGTACTTGTTTAATTTCTCATGTATTATATGCTTGGACTGGAGGCCTGTGACCATGGCAGGCGATTTATATTATCAGCACATGAGTTATTCGTGCAACACGTGAGTTGTCCGTGCATATCCATACATTTATATTATTAGCACGTGAGTTGTCCGTGCAGCACGTGAATTGTCCATGCGGATCCATACATTTATATTATTAGCACATGATTTATCCGTGCGAATCCATATATCTATATCATTGACATGTGAATTATCGGTGCAGCGTATGGAAACTATATTTCCTTGATCATTTATCTGATTTAATTATCTTTCCTTTCCTCTACATGTTATGATATTATTTGAGTAGGGTATTTGAGGAATTGACACATGCATCTACGATTATTCTTTTCATGATATTTGATGGTTGGTTGTAAATATTCGGTTGTGTTGGGGTTGCATGTCAATAAAGTGGTTGTGTTTGATGAATAAGGTCATTACACCTAGAAGGGGCACTATCATGTTTGATTACGACGTGTTTGGAAGAATAATTGTAGAAATCGGCTTAGATAATTGGCTATGGTACTTGTTGAATGAGGGAAAACTCCCTAACTTGTTGATCTGATAGGTGGTTATGAGATTCTGTACTTTTCTTTCATTATCATCAGTGTGTGAAGCTTTTGTAATGAGGTTTTGTTTGATATAGGGTTTGATACTAGCACCGGGTTGGCTTTGAGTAGTTACTGTGATCGGGAATGGTGTTGCGAGTATGCGAGTTGTGTAGTATGCTATGTGATTATATCTAGGGCTATGGTTATGGATTGATACAACTTGTTCAGACTTATACAATGTGTAGATGTGAGATTCGGGTCTTGTAAGAAATTTTGGATGTTGGAAATTGGGTACTAAGTTTTACGGACTAAGGTTAAAGTAATGATCTTCAAATAGGATGTATTGACAGGCCTATATGGAATAGGGTGGCCTGGGATCACCCCCGGGTATGTGCGTGGTAAGGTGGAATAGTGATTTGAAGGTTTAGGAACAACTCTTGGCACGTTCGAGGACAAACATATGTTTAAGTGGGGAAGAATGTAACGACCCGACCGGTCGTTTTGAGTATTTACACTCCATTCAACTAATTAAAGTCTTGAATAGCTTTATATGATGTATTATGACGTGTGTGAATCATCGGTTTTTGTTTCAAGTGTTTCAGAATTAGTTCGGAAGAATGAATTTCATGTTTGAAGCTTTAAGTTGGAAGAGTCGACCAAGTTTGACCTTTTAGTATTTGACCTCAAAACGAAGTTTTGATGGTTCCATTAGGTTCGGATGGTGATTTTGGACTCAGGCGAATACCCGGAATTGCATTTGGATATTTCTAGAAGGTTTCGACACCAATTGGCGAAAGGTGGAAACTTGAAGGTTTGGAATATTCATGAGTTTGATTGAAGTTGACTTTGAGGATATCATATTCGGATTGTGGTTCCAGAGATCGGAATGGCTTCGATATGTCATTTTGGGACTTGTGTGCAAAGTTTGAATTCATTTCGTATTGATTTGATATGTTTCAGCGCGAGTTTTGGAAGTTCAAAGTTCAAAAGTTCATTAAATTCGATTCGAGGTGCGATTCGTGGTTTTGATGTTGTTATGTGTGATTTGAGGCCTCGAGTAAGTTCGTATTATGTTATGAGACTTATTGGTATGTGTAAAGATCCTTCAATACAAATGTTGTGCATGCTTATCCTGATTACGTAAGTACACCCGGATATCATCAATAAATACTACGACAAACGAATAAAGATACAGCTGGAATACACTATTTATCAAGTGTATGAACGCTAATGGGGCGTTGGTCAGCCCAAAAGACATCACGAGAAATTCATAATAACCATAGCGGGTCCTAAATACCATTTTAAAAATATCCAAATCCCGAATCTTGAACTGATGATACCCATACCTCAAATCAATTTTTGAGAACACCCTCGCTCCCTAAAGTTGATCAAATAAATCATCAATACATGGCAAAGGATACTTGTTCTTTATTGTAACTTTGTTCAGCTGCATATAGTCAATGCACTTCCGAATAATACTATTTTGCTTTTTCACAAATTGAACTAGTGCACCCCAAGGTGATACACTGGGCCCAATAAACCCCGTATCAAGAAGTTCCTGAAGTTTCTCTTTCAATTCCTTCAACTCAGCTAGTGCCATAAGATACGGAGGAATAGAAATGGGCTTAGTGCCCAGCACCAAATCAATACCAAAGTCAATATCCCTGTCGGGTGGCATACCCGGCAGGTCTGGAGGAAATACATCCGAAAAGTCTCGCACTACCGGTACAGAATCAATAGTAGGAGTGTATGTATCCACATCTCTCACAAAGGCCAAATATGACAAATATCCCTTCCCAACCATTCGTTGGGCATTTAAATAAGAAATTACCCAGCTGGGAACAAAATCTGGAGAGCCTCTCTACTCGATCCTTGGTAACCTTGGCATCGCCAACGTCACAGTCTTAGCGTGACAATCCAGAATAGCATGACATGGAGACAGTCAATCCATACCCAAGATCACATCGAAATCAACAATACTGAGTAATAAGAGATCAACTCTAGTCTCCAATCCCCCAATCATTATTACACACGACCGATACACATGGTCCACAATAATAGTATCGCAACAGGTGAGACTAAGGACTCACGGGGCATTTCCAAACAACGTGCAAAATAGGATAATGCGTAAGAATAAGTAGAACCAGGGTCAAATAAAGTGGAAGCATCTTTGTGGAACACTGAAACAATACATGTAACCACTGCATCTGAAGCAATGGTGTTTGGCCTGTCAGGAACAGCATAAAATCGGGCCTGGCCACCGCCTGATCTGCCTCCCCCCCTAGGGCGACCTCTAACTGCATGTGCCCCACCCCGTGTTAGCTAGGCATGTGGTGAAATAACTGGTGCGGGATTCATAGCCTGACTCCTGTGCTGAACGGGACCTCCTGACAGGCGGGGATAATATCTCTTCACATGACCCAACTCTCCACACTCAAAGCAACCCCTCTCTGAAAATGTCGGCAAGTACTGAGGTGGACCTCGAGAACCAGAAGAACCTGGTACAGATGAACCCTGAAATGATGGTCCACGAGATGAACTTTGAGCTGGAAGTGCACTAAGAGAAGACTGACTCGGTCGAGCACTGTATGAACCATGGCTAGCTGATGCGCCACGGTGAGCTGGATGAGCCATCTGAGCGAGCCTTTAAGGTCGACCCCTGCTGTGATAGGATTGTCCCCCTAAAGGAACACTATTGTAATTACCCGGACCATGAGACCTCTTGGCCTCCCTCTCCTCATGCTCTTGAGTATGGACCATTTCTAGTCGTCGAGCACTGTCAACCACCTCATCGAATTTAGCGCTACATTTCCCAGAGTCATAAAAAATGGAACTGCTGGTTGAGGCCATTAATGAACCTCCTGATCTTCTCCCTCTCAGTGGGAACCAACCAAACTGCATGACGAGCCAATTCTTAAAACCGCATCTCATACTGGGTCACGGACAGGTCCTCCTGACGTAAATGCTCGAACTACCTGCGCAGTTCCTCTTTATGGGAATGTGGCACAAACTTCTCCAGGAATAATACGGAGAACTTATGCCTTGAAAGTGGTGTTGCACCAACTGATCTACTCCTCTCATAATTATCCCACCATCTGAAGGCTGCTCCGGTCAGCTGAAAAGTAGTAAATGAGACCCCACTAGTCTCCAGAATACCTGTTGTACGAAGAATCCGTTGGCATCCGTCGAAGAAATCATGAGCATCCTCTGACTCAGTTCTACTGAATGATGGAGGACGGAGTCTCCCAAAACTCTTTAGTCTCTTATGTTCCTCATCATTCATAATAGGACCCACTTGGGCCGGAGCAGCTGCAACCGAATGGGATGGTAGTACCCCCAGTATTTGAAGTCCCTGCACAACCAACTCTGGAGTACGGGCGACGGGAGTATGAGTACCTCCCCCGGCTTGAGAAGTGGCTGGTGCGGCCTGACCTGAAACTATCTGAGCAACTCCAGTGCAGACAGCCAATATCTGGGCCAAAGCCTCCTAAAGGCCTGGAATCACAATAAGCATAGTTGGTGCCTGAGTTGGTCCCACCGGCTCAACTATATCCGGAACCTTCTCTTGAGCTGGAGCAACTGGTGGGTCAACAGGTGCGGCTCTAGATGTTGTACTAGATGTACCTCGACCTCTGCCGTGGCCCCAGCCTCTACCATGACCCGGACCTCCCGTGGCCCTAACTGGTGGTACTGATGGCTGACCGTCCGATCCGGTAGTACGTGTCCTCACCATCTATGAGAGAATAGAATAAAGAATTTTAGTTTTCGGAATCAACGAATTTGCACGATAAGAATACAAAAAAGTGAAATTTTCCTAAGGATTCGACAGCCTCTCGAAGATAAGTACAGACGTCTCTGTACCAATCCGCAAGACTCTACTAAACCTGCTCACGATTCGTGAGACCTATGTAACCTAGGCTCCAATACCAACTTGTAAAGACCCAAAATTTTACATCTCGTGATGGCGCCTATCTCAATACTAGGCAAGCCGATAACCTCAATGAATCACAATAATCTTTTAACTTTAAAAACATAATATTTAGATTTAATAGAAAAAATCCCACAAATACTGATACAAATAAACTCCCAAAACCTGGTGTCACTGAGTACAAGAGTATCTAAATGATAACATAGTCTGACTTATACAAACACTGTCTGGAAATGTAGAATAGTACAAATAACTAAAAGGAAAGAGATTCAAGGTCTGAGGACGCCAAAGCAGCTACCTCGATAGTCTTCAATAGATAAATCCCTGAAATCTAGCAGCCACCGTACCTGGAGGTACCTGGGATCTGCACACGAGGTGCAGAGTGTAGTATGAGTACAACCAACTCAATAAGTAGCAAGACTAACCTTTGGGCTGAAAGTAGTGACGAGCTCAACAGGTACAGTCCAGTATAGAAATAACAGTACAGAAATGTAGGCATGCTTTCAAGTTCAACAGTTAAACTTAGTACAAGTAAAATACATCAATTCTGAATGATATGAGAAATATGACATCATTATATCTACATGCTAATGTACATACTGTATGTGATGAGCCTCAGTGGAAACTCACGTACTCACACTCTCAAAATACTGAATCACTCAGTATTGTATATAGCCAATCAAGTTCATGGAAAATCTATCACAATTATAATATCAACTGACAGTCAGTCACTCAGTATTGTATAAGGTCAATCCAGCCCGGGGAAGGTCCACCCCAAATATAAATGATTTGGGAAAGATCCTCGCCCAGGGAAGATCCATCCCTCAAAATAAATAACTAGGCAAGATCCATGCCAGGGAAAATCCAGCCCAATCCCATAAATATGACTCAAAATATCTAGTCTCTCGGGATCTCAATGACATTAAAATCAACCCGACATGATGATATGATGTATCAATGAATGACAACAGAGACTAGGATATGATATACAATTAATAGATGTGATTGAGTATAAATTACAATTTAAACAAATAATTCAACAGCAATATGACCTTTGTGGGTCCCAAAAATATCGTCACGTAGCCTAAACGTGATCTTTAATACGAATCTTCACTCAATTCCTTTAACACATGAAAGTACATGGATAATGCCAAGATTATTAGACTACACAATTCCATGGAATCAATTACGTTACAATTTCTATGGTGCACGCCTACACGCTCGCCATCTAGCATGTGCGTCACTTCCAAACAAATCACATAACACGTATTTTCGGGCTTTATACCCTCAGAACCAAGTTTAGAAATGTTACTTACCTCAAACCATTAAATTCTTTATTCCAATAAGCCTTTGCCTTGCGAATTGGCCTCCAAATTCCTCGTGTCTAGTCACAATTAATTCGATACAGTCAACACGAATTATAGCAATCAATTCCATATGAAAACACTAAATTTCCCAATTAAAATCTGAAATTCAACTGTGGGGCCCACATCTCGGAACCCGATTAAAGTTACAAAATATGAACGTCCATTCAACAACGAGTCCAACCATACCAATTTTACCAAATTTCGATATCAACTCGACCTCCAAATCCTCAAATCTTATTTTCAAATCCCTAGGCCCAAATTCTCGAATTACACCTCAAAAACACGTAATCTAGTTGGAATACTCAATGATAATTCAATATTATTGACTAAAAATTATCACAAGTAACTTACCTCAAGTTTTCTCGTGAATTCTCACTCAAACATCGCCCCCACCCGTGCTTGAAATGTCCAAAAGTGAGGAAACATCTCGGACACTTCGATTTATACACTGCCCAGCATTTTCGCATCTGTGATGCACTTGACCACATCTGTGGTGAAGCTTCTGCGTCTGTGGACAAGAATTCCGCTTCTGCAGACTTAATTCTGCGAAGAAGATGTCCGCGTCTGCGAAGCAGCCTCCCCTCTCGCCTTTCCTCTTCTACGATCGCACACTCACAGGTGCGACCCGCTTCTGCGGTCCACCTGCCCGCTTCTGCGATCACTACCTCAACCCATACCTGGCCGCTTCTGTGATGGAAAACTCGCTTCTGCGAGCAAAACTCTGCAGGTGCGATTGCACCATAAGACAAAAATTTCCAACAGTTGTTTAAGTCCAAATTTTGATCCGTTAACCATCCAGAATCCACCAGAGGCCCTCGGGACCCTAACCAAAAATACCAACAAGTCCTAAAACATCATACGAACTTAGTTGAGGCCTCAAATCACATCAAACAACGCTAAAAACACGAATCGCACCCCAATTCAAGCTTAACGAAAACTAACGAATTTCAACTTCTACAGTCGATGTCGAAACCTATCAAATCAAGTCCGATTGACCTCAAATTTTGCACACAAGTCATAAATGACATAACGGACCTATGAAAATTTTCAAAACTGGATTCCGAGACCATTATCAATAAAGTCAACCCCCGGTCAAACTTGCAAATTTTCTATTTCCTATTTAAGTCATTTCAAGCCAAATTTAACTACAGACCTCAAAATAAATATGTGGACACCCTTCCAATTTCGAAATAATCATACGGAACTATTGGAACCATCAAAATCCCATTTCGGGGTCGTTTACACATAATTAATCATCCGACCAATTATTTCAACTAAGTGTTCCAATTCATTTTAAAACCTTCCCGATAAGTCACGTAATTATAATTGAACACAAAATAAGCAACAAATGGGAAAATGAGGCTGTAATACTCAAACGACCGGCTGGGTCGTTACAAAGACGTGAAGCAAGAAGGTCACGTAATTCTACAAGGCGTAATTTATAGTATAATTCCTTCAACAACATTAGGGAAGACTCTTACCTCAAACAAGCAAAATCGATACACTAGAAGTGCCATCCCTTTCGAATCATCCTCTGAACAACTCGAAACTAGCCTAAAGCAACTCAAAATCATCAAATAATGTCGTAGGATTCAAACCCGATCGATAAAGGTAAAATCTTTACACATTAACTCAAAGTCAACCAAAATGTCAAACCCGAGTCCCGTACCTCGAAACTCGACAAAACATACAAAATCTGACAACCCATTCAATTACGAGTTGAACCATACTAGTTTCACTCAAATCCGACTCTGAATCGATGTTCAAATCTCAAAAATTTACTCTATGAAACTTTAGACAAAAATCTCTAATTTCTCTTTTGAAACCCTCGATCAAATGCCAAAAACGAAGATAGATTCATGATATAAAATAAAAAATGCATAGAGGAAACTTATCCCAATCCACATGGTGAAAATTGCTTCAAGAACCGCCTCAATCCGAGCTTCATAGCTTCGTACCCTTCGCGAACATGGTCACAGCCTCGCGTTCGCGAAGTACAAACTCCCGCTGCCACACTTTACTCTACGCGTTCACGGAAACACCCTCGCGAACGCGATGAAGCACACTGCCAGACCTCCGCGATCGCGGACAAATCATTTCAAATGCGATGAAGAACCCTTCAAGACTGACCAGCCCCGTTCAACACTATGTGAACGCATAGCCAGGGACGCTAACGCGAATAAATAGCTCCACCGATAAAAATACCCATTGCGATCGCGAAGCACAACTGAAAAACCAGAAAATCAACAATCTCATGCAACTCCGAAATGGTCCGAAGTCATTCCGAAACACACCGTCCGAACATACCAACAAGTCTCATAACATAACATGAACTTACTCGAGGCCTCAAATCACACATAACAACATCAAAATCACGAATCGCACCTCGAATCGAACTTTCAACTTCCAAAACTCACGCCGAAACATATCAAATCAACCCAAAATGAACTCATATTTTGCACACAATTCCCAAATAACATATCGAAGCGATTCCAATCCCCGGAACCACAATTCGAACCTAATATCCTCAAAGTCAACTTTCGGTCAAACTATGAACTTTCCAAACCTTCAAATTTCCAACATTTTGCCAATTTATGTCGAATCCTTCTAGAAATATCCAAATGCAAATCCGGGCATACGACCGAGTCCAAAATCACCATCCAGACCTAACGGGACTATCAAAACTCTAATCCGAGGTCAAAAGCTAAAAAGTCAAACTTGGTCAACTCTTCCAACTTAAAGCTTCAATCATGAAGTTCATCCTTCCAAATCGATTCCGAATAACCTGAAAACCAAATTCGACGATTAACACAAGTCATAATACATCATGCGGAGACACTCGTGCCATCAAACTACCGAGTGAAGTGCAAATGCTTAAAATGACCGGTCGAGTTGTTACCTTCTCCCCCACTTAAACATACGTCCGTCCTCGAACGTGCCAAGAGTCATTCCAAGGTCATCCAACCACGGTGTAATCTTACCATGCACATACCCGGGGGTGATCCCACGTCACCCCGCTCCATATAAGCCTGCCAACACAATATAACTGGACATCCTTACTTCAACCTTAGCTCATAAACCTTAGAACCCAAATTTCCAACATCCAGAATTCCTTACAAAGCCTGAATCTCGCTTCTACACACTATATAAGTCTGTACAAGCTGTATTAAGCCATAACCATAACCCAAGATGTAATCACATGATATACCCCATCACTCTGATACTCACAGCAGTAACTGCTGACCACCATAACTGCCCAAAAACAAATTCGGTAACGAAAGACAAGCACAACTATGGTGCAATAAGCAAGTCAACATCACGAGGGCCATCTCGCCCATAACGACCATAAGGCCTAAACGGAATTACAATATGCGTGTGAAGAATCATGTAACCCTCATAACCCGTCATAGCATAATAGATAAATACATAACATAGACCAAGGTGCGAATAACATCTATTCCGCCTGATGATATACTTGTGGTGTTGCGCACGAGCAAGCAAATCCGATCCGATACAGAATACACATTATCATTAGGCTCACAAATACTTCCCAAACTAAATTCCGATCATTCCTAAACAGGTAAATAACCTTCAAAAAGTCCATAGCAACCTATCCATAACACACACCATCAATCACCCAATCCTCAACTTTTCTTCACAATTCGCAATCACGGAATAGTTTTCTAACAAGAACATCCAGTCTCTAAACCTCATGTATACCGATTTCCATATCTGGTCCCAACACTGCTACTCAAATGGAAGACACATCACTTATACTCCATCATCTTACAGAAAAACACCCTCAAGTCAAAACACAATGCACCTGCCAACAGGTGCATTGTGTTCTGGTGATAACAAATAGTGCTAGCATCTTCTTAAACATCTGGAATCGTCTGTAACAACAAGAACTCATATCCTTCCCTTCAAAACTTAATCGCAATCTTGAACTCGCAGCTTTCAACCCCATCAACGCACTGCCACTAACATGCTAACTAGTGAAAATACGAAAATCTCATAATCAACTCTGAACCAAGAGAAAATTGAACATCTCAACAACCGCAAACCTTGAATTAAACTCAATCAAGGAGAACATCACCATATGCGATATAGCTTCTATACCTGTAGCAAACATCAACTCTAGTCGTGGCCATAACCATGGTGAATTCTTCGAAACTCATTAACACATGATCGAGTCATCAAAACTGATCACCTCTAACTCAACCGAATCACACAGACTGTCAACCCGAAAGTAATTCAATCTGATATGCTCGCTCTGCGGGAACCTTCTGCGAATCCGAAGTCGTTTCTTGCATCTCTCCAACATTGCCATGTAGAATCATTCTTGACATAGAACTACTATTGATCCGATTACAATTCGATACCTATCTCAAGCCTTACCCATACACAAATTCAGAAGTCTCTAAATGCTACATAATACTTGGAACTCGTCAGAACCTTCTCGATAACCACTCACCTTACTTAGATCTTCAATACACAGCTAATATGCATCGAGCAACCCGCGCTTCACCAGCACGTGACTATTCGAAGAAGAAACCAAACAATCCCTCGGCTCGAAAACTAATACAACGCATGATCCTATAATCCGATCGTCATTAGTAGACTCCCTCACTTAGCCCGAAGCCATAGAACACCTCATTGGCAATCCAAAGTACTAAATCTTCATAGCATGCCCCGATTTCGCATTGTTATTTAGCTGAATAAAACTCACGCAATACTGGTCATAGAACACTCTGAAGACTCTACCAAGCACTGACCCATCCTTGCAATAATCAAGCAAACTTCCCCAAATACTCTGAAACGATCATATATGTATTCCACCTAATGGAAACCACATACGAAACACGCAACCCAAACTTATCACGCAGGAGATGGCTAACTGGTTATACCAAATTGGCACCTTACCAAGAACCCACCTTAATCACAAAAGCTAGGCCACCAGCTAGCTTCCTAAGTCTGTACTTACCAACCAGATATAAGAACCTGCCTCGTACCATAAATGAATGACTGGAAGATTTAACATTGCATTTGCTCCCGAAACTAGACAGCATATCACGGTGATAATCCAGCATCCATAGCCCTTCATAATCCATCTGCAACATCATAGGTCATCGGCGCATAGGGAATACTGAGTGCGCCATATCACATATGAACAAATAGAAAGAATCGAAATCATAGGTTTCAAGCTGAAACAAGGCCGCACGATAAGGAAAGAAGAAAGAGATTTTTTCCTAAATGCCATGTAGCCTACCGAAGATAGGTATGGACGTCATCATACCGATCCGCAAGACTCTACTAGACACTTGCTCATGACTCGTAGAACCTACGAACCTAGTGCTCTGATACCAACTTGTCACGACCCAAAATCCCCCCAAGTCGTGATGGCACCTAACCCGACCCGCTAGGTCATCCAATTAACAGTTAACACAATTCTAAGAAAAATAAAGGTGATTAACAAATGATATGACTGGATTTCATACAAAATCCCAAGGACTAGTAGTACAAGACATGAGCTACTAAGACTGGATTATTGCACAAATTCATATGAAATAAATACAACTTCTGTTTGAAATGTACATAAACAGAATTCAACTCTAGAACTACCTAGGGACAAGTGGTATCCACATCCGGAAGGCACGAACATCTTCAGAGTCAGCCTTCGACATCCACCGAAACTCCGCTCCAATCTGCATGCAAGGTACATAAGTGCAGTATGAGTACAACCGACCCCATGTACTCAGTAAGTATCTTGTCTAACCTCGGTGAAGTAGTGACGAGGCTTTTTAGTTAAAAGATACTCACTAATATAACCTATACAGAAGACTAGCAATAAAACAATACTAGAACATAATAGAATAGGGTACGAGGAAACAATTATGCGAAGTAGTAAATGAATTCTAGAAGAACCACAATTAGTATTCCTCACCATCATGACCAATCCTTTCCTTTAAGATAACCATCAATCACAGTAATAAATCAATAACTTTCATAGTGTGAGAAATATACTCAAGACATCAAATCCAATGGCACGACAACACCCTTCGTGCATTTTTCTCATCCTCACCAAATATACATGTAACAGTACCAACCAGGTGAAAGGAATGCCGATAACAGTAATGACAATGTACGAAACATAGAAACGATGACATCAATTAGGAAAGAAGAACATAATTTCACCTAACTAGCAGGGTATAAGGCATAGATGTAGATATAACAAATCAGAGGGGAAAGCATGATCTTTATAAGCTAACAAATAGAGACATGAATGGCTAATATAGTAGAAAGCTTATACTAAAGTGCAACAAACTAGATACGATATGGATGTAGATATAACAACAGGAAGTAGGCATGATATTTGCAAGTTAAACAAGTAGAAGGCATGGGCAACACAACAACAATTGAGATAGAGAACAAACACAGAACAATAACGACAAGTCAAATAGGAAACATAGGTACCACAGTAACAGATCAAGGTAAAGGCATGAACATATACATAAGGAAAAGATATCACAACATAATGGTTTTACTCTTCGTGATTTTACTCTCAGGATAATACACAAGGAAAAGATATCACAACATCAGCAAAAAAAAATGAAATGGCACGTCATCACTCTTCATGCTCTTACTCTCAAATGAAATGGCACAGCATCACCCTTCGTACTTTACACTCAAATGAAATGGCTCGGTATCACCCTTCGTGCTTTACACTTTTCTTCGCATGATAAAATATATGAAATGGCATGGCATCACCCTTCGTGCTTTACACTCTCCCTCACATGATAATATATATGCAATGACCAATAAGGTAGGAAGCATAAATAATGTCAAGAAGAGTGGTTAAACGAATGTTCCAAATAAACCTCAATCACAACTTTCAAGCCAACAATAGTTCAATAAACCCTCAAGAACGTTATTGTCCAAGTATTTCAACAAATCAAAAAAAAAGATCTACAACTCAAGTATAGAATCTATTACCTCACGAATAACGGTCGTAGCAATGTATTAGTGATTAAGCATAATGATGACCGAATTAGACACATCAATATTTCTCAAAATATCGTCAAATGTTAATCAAGTTATAATAAACTAAATCTTGGTTCCTAACATTTAATTCCATATTATTAGTAATATAGAAGTCAAGTAAGACATGAAGCAAGAAGGTCACGTAATTCTATAAGGCGCAATTTATAGTATAATTTACCCCCGAGCATGATTAAACTTGGCACATACATATACGCTCGTCACCTCATATTTGTATCACCCATGTATGTAGAAAATAATGGTAATTAGTAGGAAAACTTCTCTCAACAAAGTTAGGTAAGACACTTACCTCAAACAAGCCAAATCGATACACTAAAAGTGCCACCCCTCTCGAATCATCCTTCGAACAGCTCGAAACTAGCCAAAAGCAACTCAAAATCATCAAATAATGTCGTAGGAATCAAACCCGATCGATAAAGGTTGAATCTTTACACATTAACTCAAAGTGAACCAAAAATTCAAACCCGGGTCCCGCACCTCAGAACCTGGAAAAACTTATAAAATCCGACAACACATTCAATTTCGAGTCCAACCATACTAGTTTCACTCAAATCCGACTCTGAATCGATGTTCAAAACTCAAAAAATCACTTTAGGAAAGTTTAGACAAAAAATCCCAACTTCTCTTTTGAAACCTTCGATCAAATGCTAAAAACAAAGATAGATTCATGATACAAAATCAAAAATGAGTAGATGATACTTACCCCAATCCACATGGTGAATATTGCTTCAATAATCGCCTCAAACTGAGCTCCATAGCTCCAAATATTTAAAATGGCCGAAACCCCGAAATTGAGTACTTTATAATACTACTCCAGCAATACCCGTCGTGAACGCGGTCACAGCCTCGCGTTCGCGAAGAACAAACTCACGCTTCCACACTTTACTCTACACATTCATGGCTACACCCTCACGAACGTGATGAAGCACACTGCCAGACCTCCGCGATAGCGGACAAATCATCGCGAACGCGATGAAGAACCCATCAAGACTGACCAGTCCCGCTAAACACTATGCGAACGCATAGCCATGGACGCGAATGCGAAGACTAAAAGCTTCAACCCAGCGACAACTAACAAAAATACCCATCGCGATCGCGTCACCTCTCCCGTGATTGCGAAGCACAAATGAAAAACCAAATAACCAGCAATTTCATGCAAGTCTGAAATGGTCTGAAGTCTATCCGAAACACGCCCGAGCCCCTCGGGACCACGTCCGAACATACCAACAAGTCTCATAACATAACACGGACTTACTCGAGGCCTCAAATCACACATAACAACATCAAAACCACGAATCGCACCTCGAATCGAACTTAATGAACTTTTGAACTTTCAACTTCCAAAACTCGCGCCGAAACATATCAAATCAACCCGGAATTAACTCAAATTTTGCACACAAGTCCCAAATGACATATCGAAACCATTCCAATCCCGGAACCACAATCCAAATCTGATATCCTCAAAGTCAACTTCCGGTCAAACTTATGAACTTTCTAAACCTTCAAATTTTCAACTTTCGCCAATTAGTGTCGAATCCTTCTAGAAATATCCAAATGCAACTCCGGGCATACGCCCGAGTCCAAAATCACCATCTGGACCTAACGGCGCCATCAAAACTCTAATCCGAGGTCAAATGCTAGAAAGGAAAACTTGGTCAACTCTTCCAACTTAAAGCTTCAATCCTGAAGTTTATTCTTCCAAATCGATTCTGAATAACCTGAAAACCAAAACCGAAGATTCACACAAGTCATAATACATCATGAAGAGACACTCGTGCCCTCAAACTACCGAGCGAAGTGCAAATGCTCACAAAAATCGGTCGGGTCGTTACAAAAACTAAAAAATAATTTATTGCTACCATAAAACTTAGCAATCAACCTTTTATTTAGTTGATCAACATATTCATTTCTGCTAGCTAAGATAAATCTTTAATTTATATCATGTAATTTTCACAAATTGCGTTTTAATCTAGTGATAAAAATATTTTCCTTATTAAACGCATTATTATTATCATTGGGGTTGATAACCAATTGTTCTAGAAGAACCAAATCATCTTTTATTGGATGCTCTTCTTCGTTCTGACACGAAGCAAGAAGTCACTGAATGTTGGATCTGTTCTTACCTTTATATTTCTTGTCATTTGAATGTTTTTCATTTGAGGTCATAAGTATAATTTTGGCAAGCTAGCTTTTACAGTTTCTGCTTTGGTCAATTTTGGAACCACTGATCGTACTTGATAGAAATCACCTCCCAAACTATTACTTTTCCACCAAATGGTTCATCAATATCCACTATATCTCTAAACCTCTAGGCGATTGTTTCGATAGTTTGACGTTTATCCAAAAGCGCTTCGTCTCATATTATTACTTTTGTTTTTCTTATAAATTTAGCATTATTGCTCTGCTTTGATATATTTATAATGGTTATTTCAGATATTTGAATAGGTATATCAAATCTAAAAAGAGTTGTACGACCTCATAATAAAATCGTTGTTGGTACACCACTTGTTCTAATTGCTAACAATATCATGCCTCTTGATCTGATATTTGAAAGTAATGCATTACATAGGAATAATATTTTGATTCCGCCGGAGGCATCTACAAAGGATAATCTCGCTATACCAGAGTCGACTTTTTATAATATAGTCTTGAAAGCTTATTCTGGTTCAGAATTTAGCTTTGATTGTGCTTCCTCAAATACTTGTATGACCTTCTTAGTATTATACTAATCTTTTTTACTTTGCGATATTTTTTTTTTCATTCTCTAACACTATTTTTATGGAATAAATTTATGTACCCTAAGATTTTTTAACTTGAAAAATGTCATGACCCAATTCTCCTATAGGCCGTGATGGTGCCCAACGTTACCATTAGGCAAGCCAACAGTGAATTAAAACCTGTTATTTCTCTTTTAATGAGCTTTCAAGTAGTTAAATTCCATTACTTATAAGGTTAAGAAACTACAAATTTTAAAATAAATAGACGAAAGCAGCTGAGTGCAATCATAACAATAGGATAATCCAAAACCATATGTCTGCTAGTATGTGTGCCAAGACCTGGTGTCACAAGTGTATGAGCACTAATAGATTATACAAAACTCTAGCTGCTGTCTGAAATGAAAATAGACAGAAATAAATGCAAAGGAGAGACTCTAGGTGCTGCGGAACGGCTCAAGAAGCAGCTCACCACTATACCTTAGGATATCTAGGATGCGCGCCGGTAGTACCGCCATATGCACCTGCCTCAGATCCTGCACGTTTTGTGCAGAAGTGTAGCGTGAGTACATAAACAACATGTACCCATTAAGTATCTAGTCTAACCTCGAACAAGTAATGATGAGGGGTCGACTTCGACACTAAATAAGGGCTAAAAATATGAATACAAAAATTCTAAATAATCATGAGTTACTTAAATGATAATAATAACTCATTAACAATCAGAAGCAAACAATTCTTTCACACATTAGTAAATTCCAAATAAATTCCCGTCATTAATAAGTGTAACCCCTTAAGCCACAAAATAATATCAAGTATGATTAGGCTCCGAGTATTATTAAGCACGATTTATGCCGAGCTCGTACATCCCGATCCAGAATAATGTGTACACTGTCGAGGGTCGAGCGGCACGAACCATAGATGCATATATCTACTGCCAAGGCATTCGGCCCGCTCCACAAGAAGAGAGGATACTTTATAAGAATTTGACTTAAACGTTATTAAAGGCTAATACACAATGTAATAGAAATTCCATTAACGATCTTTCACAATTCCTCTAACAAGTTCTAATATAATTTAGGCACTTTAATTAACAAGTAGGGTGCAAACATTTCAAATAATTCATGATTTGGGTCCAAAAACTACCCGAACATATTCATAAATAGTAGCTACGCACGGACTCTCTTCATCTCGTACGTGCGTAGCCCTCCCACAATTAGAAGCAAACATTAATTTAATTCACCTATGGGGTAAACTCCCTCTTACAAAGTTAGACAAGAGACTTACCTCGTCTCAAAGCTCACTTTCCGACCTCAAATTCACTCTAAACCCTCAACTCGGTGCCGAACAATCCGAAACTAGTCAAATATTGTATAAACCAATCAATATATGTTCAAAAGTTCATATTCTCACTATTAGAGTGATTACCCAACCCCAATTGAAGGATTCCTAAAATTCATCCCCGGGCCCACGTGCCCGGATTCCTGAAAGTTTTGAAGAAAGTTGTTACCCATAACCTCAAGAACTCAAATATATAACTTTCACTCAATTCCATAACCATTTTTGCGGTTAAACCCTATTTTTATCAAAACCTACGATTTTCATCTAAACCCATAATTTCCAAAACTTTACAGTTAAAATCTACCCATAATCTATGTATGTAACTTACATTAGATAGAATTTACTTACCTCCAAGTTTCTAGGTGAATTCCCCTCTCAAGAAGCTCCAAAATCTCCCAAAACGTGAGAGAAATGGGTTAGAAATGGCTTAAGTCTCGTAATAAATGAAGCTCACTGCCTCCAGGACTTTCGCTTCTGCGGCCCGTTGGCCGCATCTGCATAAAGGACCTCACAGATGCGGTCCTCCCCTCATCTGGCTTCCTCGCTTCTGCGACCAGCGGCTCGCTTCTGTGAGACCACTTCTGCAGTGAGCACGTCTCACTTGCGCCTTCCCCCGCTTCGGCGATCGTCTGCTGCGCAACTGCGCCTCCGTAGGTGCGGTCCTCCCCCCGCTTCTGCAATTCCTGAGCAGCCTTTGTTGGGCCGCTTCTGCGCATGCTGGCTCGCTTCTGCGAGCTCGCACTTGCGGCTGGCCTTCCGCAAGTGCGATTGCACTAGAAGTTGCATGCTTCAGCCATTTCTTCTAAGTCCAAAACTTGGTCCGCGCCTCGTCCGATTAACACCCGAGGCCCTGAGGGCCCGCCCAAACATACCAACAAGTTTGAAATCATAAAACGGACTCGCTCTCACCCTTGGAACGCATAAAACAACATCAAAACTAAGAATCCTACCCCAAACCAAAATGAATCAACTTATGAACTTCAAGTTCTTCCAACTTACTCCGAACGCGCCGAAACATACTTAAACTACTCAAAATAACACCAAATCTTGCGTGCAGGTCTTAAATCACCATATGGAGCTATTCCTAGGCTCGGAATCCCAAACAAACCTCGATAACACCAAAATCTACTCTAAACCAAATTTAAAGAACTTTACAACCTTCAAGGTGCCAACTATCGATAATAAACGCTGAAATGCTCCCGAGTCATGCACAACCCGATCAGAACATATATCTAAATCCAAAATTATCATACGAACCTATTAGGACCGTCAAATCCCGGTTCCAATATCGGTAACTCAAAACATTGACCAAAGTCAAACTTAGCCCTTTTTGCTAACCATAAGGAACCGAGTGTTCCTATTTCAACCCGTACCCTTCCAAATCCCTAACTAACCATCCCCGCAAGTCATAAAATAGTAAAAGCACATACGAGAAGTCTTATTTAGTTGAATAGGTTCCTAAAAAGCAAAATGACCGGACGGGTCATTACATTCTCCACATCTTAAATAAACGTTCGTCCTCGAATGAGTCTACAATCATACCTGGAGTGCTGAACAAGTGTGGATATCTGCTCCGCATGTCCTCCTCGGTCTCCCAAGTCACCTCCTCAACTGGTTGACCCCTCCACTGAACCTTTACTGCAGAAATATTCTTGGACCTCAACTGGCAAACCTGTCAGTCAACAATGGCAATTGGCTCCGCCTCATAACCCAGGCTCTTATCTAAGTGAAACGTGTTGTAGTCCAACACATGCGACCTGTCGGTATGATACCTCCGGAGCATAGACACATGAAAAATCGGATGAACTCCCGATAGACTGGGAAGCAAAGAAATCTCTTAAGCAACCTCCCAAACTCATCTCAACACCTCGAACGGACCTATAAACCTTGGGCTCAACTTGCCCTTCTTTCCGAACCTCATGGCCCCCTTCATCGGCGAGACCTTCAAAAGAACTTTCTCGCGCACCATAAAATATAAATCATGCGCCTTCTGGTCTGTGTAACTCTTTTGTCTGGACTGTGCTGTGCGATGTCGCTCCTGAATCATCTTCACATTTTCCAAGGCATCCTTCACCAAATCAGTACCGTAAAACTTAGCCTCATCGGGCTCAAACCATCCGATGGGAGAATGGCATCGCCGACCATATAAAGCCTCAAATGGAGCCATCTCGATGCTGGACTGATAACATATGTTGTAATCAAACTCGGCAAAAGGCAAGAATCGATCCAACTACCCTCTGAAGTCAATCACACATTCTCTGAGCATATACTCCAAGATCTGAAATGTCCGCTCCGATAGCCCGTCGGTCTGCAGACAAAAGGGTGTGTTGAGCTCTACACAGGTCCCCAACTCACTCTGTACTACTCTCCAGAAATGCGAACTAAATTGAGGGCCTCTATCTGATATAATGGAAACAGGTACACCATGCAACCGAACAACCTCCTGAATAGAAATCTGGGCCAACCTCTCTGAAGAGTACGTGGTCACAACTGGAATAAAGTGTGCCGACTTGATCAACCTATCGACAATGATCCAAACTGCATCAAACTTCTGTAAGGAACACGAAAACCCAACTACGAAGTCCATAGTAATGCGCTCCCATTTCCACTCAGGCATAGTCATCTACTAAAGTAGGTCACCTGGCCTCTAATGGTCATACTTGACATGCTGGCAATTTAGGCACCTCGCCACATACTCAAATATGTCCTTCTTCATCCGCCGCCACCAATAATGCTACTTCAGGTCGCAATACATCTTCGTAGCACCTGGATGAATATAATACCGAGAACTATGTGCCTCCTCTAGGATCTTCTCCCTCAAGCCATCAACATTAGGAATACATAGGCGTCCTTAGAGTCGCAGAACACCATCCTCACCAATAGTAACCTCTTTGGAACCACCTTGTAGTACTGTCTCTCTGAGAACCAACAAGTGCGGATCATCAAACTAGAGAGTTGATCTGCTCGAAAAGTGAAGACTGAGCAACGACGCATGCAAAAACTCGGCTGGGCTCTGAAATATCCAACCTCACAAGTCTGTTAGCCAAGGACTGAATGTCCGAGGCTAATATCCTCTCCTATTCTGAAATGAAGGCCAAACTACCCATACTCTCCGCCTTTCTGCTCAAGGCATCCGCAACTACATTCGCCTTGCCCGGATGATAAAGGATGGTAATATCATAGTCTTTTAGTAAATCAAGCCATCTGCGCTGCCTCAAATTGAGATCCCTCTACTTTAACAAGTGCTGCAAGCTACGATGATCGGTGTAAACCTCACAGAACATGCCATAAAGATAATGCCTCCAGATCTTAAGAGCATGAACAATCGCGGCCAACTCCAAATCATGTACAGGGTAATTCTTCTCATGGGACTTCAACTGACGTGAAGCATATGCAATAACTCTCTCCTCCTGCATCAATAAATAACCCAAACCAACGTGTGAAGCGTTGCAATACACAATTTATATCCCTAAACCGGAAGGCAACACTAACACTGGTGCTGAAGTCAATACGGTCTTTAGCTTTTGAAAGCTCGCCTCGCAATCATCGAACCATCAGAACGGAGCACCTTTCTGGGTCAATTTAGTCAAAGGTGCTGCAATAGATGAGAAGCCCTCCACAAACTGACAATAATAACCTGCTAACCCCAAGAAGCTCCTGATCTCCATCGCTGTAGTAGGACGAGGCTAACTTTGAACTACCTCAATCATCTTGGGATCAACCTTAATACCCTCACCCGATACAACATTCCCCAAGAATGCTACAGAATCTAGCAAAAACTCACACTTGGAGAACTTAACATATAGCTTCTGTTCCCGCAAGGTCTGAAGTACTCTCAAATGCTGCTCGTGCTCCACCATGCTACGCGAGTAGATCAAAATGTCATCAATGAAGACAATGACAAACAAATCAATATATAGCATGAACACCCTGTTCATAAAATCCATGAACTCTGTCGGGGACTTAGTCAAACCGAAGGACATCACTAGAAATTCATAATGGCCATATCTAGTTCGGAAAGCAGTCTTCAAAACATCTGAATCCTGAATCTTCAACTTATGGTACCCCGATTTCAAGTCAATTTTTGAGAACACTCTGGCACCCTGCAACTGGTCAAACAAGTCATCAATACGCGGCAATGGGTACTTTTTCTTGATGGTAAATTTGTTCAACTGGCGGTAATCAATGCACATCCGCATAGTCCCATCTTTCTTCTTCACAAATAACATTGGTGCACCCCAAGGCAATACACTCGGTCTGACGTACCCTTTTGCTAGCAACTCCTCATGTTGTTCCTTCAACTCTTTCAAAGCATTTGGTACGGTGGGATAGATATAGGTTGGGTACATGGAGCCAAATTAATACAGAAATCGATATCATGATCTGGTGGCATGCCTGGAAGATCAGATGGAAACACATCGGAGAACTCCCGGACCACGGGCACTCAATCAATTGCCGGAGTCTTTGTGGTAGTATCTCGAACATATTCTATAAGAAAAACAACCCTTCTCGACCATGTGTCAAGCCTTCAGAAAAGAAATAACCCGACTAGATACACTGACATACGAACCCTTCCACTCCAATATAGGCAACTCTGGCATCGCCAAGGTAACATTTTTGGAATGGCAATCAAGGATGGCATGATTTGGAGACAACCGGTCTATGTCTAGGATGACCTCAAAGTCGGTCATATCGAGCAACAGAAGATCCTCTCTAGTCTCGTAACCATAGAATATAACAATGCAGGACTGGCAAATCCGATCCACAATAATAGAATCGCCTACAAGAGTGGACACATAAACAGGAGTACCCAAGGACTCACGAGGAACACCCAAAAAATGAGCAAATAGAGATGAAACATATGAATATGTAGATCCTGGGTCAAATAGTACTGAAGCATCCCTACCACAGATAGAAATAATACATGTGATCACGGCATCTGAGGCCACTACATCTAGTCTGGCCGAAAAAGCATAGAACCTAGATAGAGAGCCACCTGAGTAGCCTCCACTCGACTGGCCTCCACCTCTATGACAGCCCCTACCCACCTGCCCTCCGCCTCTGGGCGGTCGGACGGCTGGTGGTGCAGTTGGTGCTGTAATCATAGGTTGTTGACCTTGCTGCACTGCCTTGCCCCAACGCCTGGGGCAGAACCTTTGCACATGACTGAGATCCCCACACTCAAAACAACTTCTCGGCACGATGGACTCCCGGCCTAAAGTCTGACCCTGATGGCCTGAATATCCACTGGAGGAACCCTGAATAGCTGGTGGGTGGTAGGAACTCTCAGGCATGGCACTGAAATAGGGTCACACTAGAGTACCCCGAGGAGGTGGCGGTGCTAGATAAGGGGGGCTGCTGGACTGACCCCTCACAAACTGACCCCTGCCCCTAGCCGGGGGACCACTGAACTCTCCAGAATATTGAAATTGCTTATCCCTTGTCGCCTGCTCTCGGCTCCGCTAACGGACACCCTCGATCCTCCTAGCTATCTCCACAGCTAGCCCGTAAGAAGTCCTCATCTCCACCTCTCAAGCCATGGTGGCCTGGATACCTGAGTGCAAACCAGAAACAAACCTCTGAACTCTCCCTGCATCGGTAGGAAGTATCATAAGTGCATGGCGAGATAACTCAGATAATCTCGCCTCATAGTCGATCACTGACATCTAGCCCTGCTGAAGCTGCTCGAACTAAAACTGCAACTCTTCCCTCTAAGAGGGTGGAATATATTTGTCCAAGAAGAGGGTGAACTGATCCCAAGTCATGGAAGGATAACCTGTTGGTCTGCCAAGAAGATATGACTGCCACAATCTACGGGCCCTGCCCTCCAGTTGAAAGGTGGTAAAGTCCACCTAGTGGGACTCCAATATCCTCATGTTGTGCAGTATGTCCCTGCACTGATCAATAAGGTCATGGGGGTCCACAAGTCACTCACCTCCGAAGGTAGGAGGATGAAGCCTGGTCCATCTATCCAATAGCTTCTGTGGATCGCCGGCCGTAATTGGTCCGGGCTCAGGTATATCTAATGCAACTGGCTGAGCTCCGCCTATGGGTAGTAAGCCCAGGGTCTGAGACACGGCAGTTGCATGCCCTGGAGCCTGAGCGGTAGGGTTCTGTGCTCCCCCTCCCTCCTGAGATGTGGCTGGGTCTGCTGGAAATAGACGAGCCTCAGTCATAGAATCCATGAACCGCAACATACGGCCCATCACCTGTTGGAATCCCAGTGTGGACATGAAATCCACCAGGGCTAGCTCTGCTGCAGGCATCTCTCCTTGCTCCTTAATAATAGGATCCTCTACTGGATCCACTAGTGCCATAACTGGAGCAACTCTAGGACGTACTCGTCCCCTACCACGGGTTGGAGCCCTCTCATGCCTCTGTCTCGGCCACTAGCAATAGGGGAAGTAGCTCCTCCATGGTTTGGAACATCCGTTGCATGCGTTCTCACCATTTGTGAGAGAATAAGAGAAAGATGCTTTGTACCACATCAATTGCATGATATGATATGAAGAAAGAGTAGTTTCCTAACACCCTATAGTCATCTTTAAATTTAATAATTATTTTTGTGTTCTAAGACCTTGAAAAGCACTATTAATTATTTCTCGACTTGCGTGCACAGTCCATATAATTTTCCGGAAAGTTTTTATATGAAAAATTGATTAAAATGTGAAATAGAGCCTTAAAACTCAACTAAGTTGACTTTGGTCAACATTTTGAGCCAACGGACTCAGATCAGTATTTTGACAGTTACAGTCAGTCCGTATCATGATTTGGGACTTGGACGTATGCCCGAAATTTAATTTGGAGGTCCCTAACTTGAAATATCACCAGTTGGCGAAAACAAGAAGCCTAAAGGCTTAAAGATTTCAAATTTTAACCACAAGTTGACTTTTATTGATATCGGGGTCATATTAGAGTTCTGAAAATTTTTATAGGTCTGTTGTGTCATTTATGACTTTTCTATCGAATTTGGTGAGAAACGGAGTTAATTTGACGAGATTCAGACGTTCGGTTGTGAAAATAGAAGTTTTAAAGTTTTCTAAAAAATTTCATTTGATTTGGTGTCCGATTTGTAATTCTAGGTGTTAAATTGGTGTTTTGATCGTGCGGGCGAGTTTGTATAAGGTTTTTGGACTTGTGTGCATGTTTGGTTTGGAGCACTGAGGGATCGGGTGAGTTTCGGATAGCCTACGGACTATTTGAACTTTGAGAAAAATCTGGTTTTCAGCTTCTGTTATCATCTGGGGCATTGTGCTTTGTGATCGCGAAGCCATTCCTGTGATCGCGAAGAGGAAATTGTGAGCCGTGAGTTTTAGCCTTCGCGTTCGCAAAGATAGGTATGTGATCACGGAAAGTTAACTTCCAGTGCACTGCAAACGCGAGGGCCAAGCCGCGTTCGCGAAGAGGAAATGAGGCAGAAGCTGGGGCACTCAAATTTGTTCTTCGCGTTCGCAGGAAACGGTCCGCGATCACGTAGGTCTACGGGGTTATGCTTCGCGTTCGTGTATGGTATGTTGCATTCGCGTAGTGCAAATTGGCAGCCTGTGCAAATTGTGCTTCGCGATCGCGAAGCATTTCCCGCGATCGCGAAGAGTAAAATAGACCTGGGAAAAAGTTGTTCTTTGCGATCGCGAACGAATTTCCGTGATCGCGAACAAATTTCCGCGATCGCGTTGAGTAAAAATCTGGGCAAACAGAACTTAAATTCTTGAAATGGGATTTCGACCCATTTTCTACCATTTTCGATTTTGAGCTCGGGTAAGATAATTTTTGGGCGATTTTCACGGGAAAACATTGGGGGAAGTGTTCCTTATCCTATATTGATTATATTTCATGATTCCATACTCATTTACATCATGAATCCGTGAATTTGTGGAAGAAATATCATATTTTTATAAAATCTTCCAAAAATGTAAAATGAAGATTTGAAAGCCAATCCAATGTCGGAATTCAATTATTTTTGTATGGTTGAACTCGTATCGGAACGGGTGTTCGGATTTCATGAGTTTTTTCAGGATTCGAGACGTGGGTCCCACTGTTGATTTTTAAAATAAATTTCGGATTTTATCCGAAACATTTGTAAATTCATATGGAATTAATCCTACTATGTGTATTGAGTATATTGAATTGTTTATGACTAGATTTGAGGATTTCGGACACAAATTCGCAAGGCAAAGGTTTATTGGATTCTTGAAATTTGGTTGCAAAACCAGGTAAGTGTCGTGGTTAACCTTGACTTGAGGGAATAGAACCCTTAAATTATTTGTTATGTGAATGACGTATAGGCAAGGTGACGAATGTCTATACATCGTCTAATAATTGTTTGCATAATTATTTGAAAAATCATAAATCATTTTAAATCATGAATTAATTATTATATTAATTGTTTCACTCATATTCCTTGTCAAATATTAATTCTTGAATTCCTGCAATAATTGTTACATGCTTATTTGACTTATGTGTCTTAATTGTTATTTGACATTTAGCATACTAAATATTAAACTGCCTATTTTCTCCATGATTTCCATAATTAATTGCTAATTGTCATTGGTTGTTCATAAATAAATTATAATTATTGTGTGCCTTGATGCTTAATAGTTTCTCATTGGACGTGATATTTATTGGAGTAATTTTTATTACATTTATGAGTTGTTAAAATATATTGGGGGATCGGGTTTCACGCCGCAACAGACTTAACTAATGTTTATATTAGGGGAGCAGGTTGCACGCCGCAAAAAAATTGATTGAAATGAATATATTGGAGGAGCGGGTTGCACGCCGCAACAGAATTGAATATGAATATATTGTGGGATCGGGTCGCACTCCGCAACGAAAATTGATTGAAATAATAATTGATTATGACTGCTAAGTTTGCTTCAACTGTTGAAATGAGTTACCTGATTTATTTCTATTATTGTTGTTATTACTATTATTGCGTACAGATTAATGTAAGTGACATGCCTTAACCTCATCCCTACTTCATCGAGGTTAGACTCGGCACTTACCAGTATATGGGGTCGGTTGTACTGATACTACACTCTGCACGTCTTGTGCAGATTTCGGAGTTAGTCCCAGCGGCGTATGATAGACTTGCTCGGTTTTCAGTCACCCAGAGGAGACTTGAGGTATAATTGCACAGCGTCCGCAGTTCTGAAGTCACCATCTACTTTACTTCAGCTGGGTGTTTGCTTTCAGACAGCTTTATTTTATTCAGACCCTTATTTGTATCATTCTAGAAGCTCGTGCACTTGTGACTACAGTTCTGGAATGGTATTTAGACATCGCTATTATTATGGATTATTCACTACATTTCACACTTTACTTTCGCATTTGTTTCTTTATTATTAATTAATTTAAATTATTTTAAAATGGATATTATTATTCTAACGTTGGCTTTCCTAGCAAGTGAAATGTTAGGCGCCATCACGGTACCGAAGGTGGAAATTTTGGGTCGTGACAACTAATATATTATACAAAACTCTAGCTACTGTCGGAAATGAAAATAGACAGAAATAAATGCAAAGGAGAGACTCTAGGTGCTGCGGAATGGCTGAGGAAGTAGCTAACCACTACGCCTCGGGATATATGGGATACGCGCCAGTAGTACTGCCAGATGCACCTGCCTCAGATCCTGCAAGTTTAGTGCAGAAGTGTAGCGTGAGTACATAAATAACATGTACCAAGTAAGTATCTAGTCTAACCTCGAATAAGTAGTGACGAGGGATCGACTTTGACACTTACTAAGGGCTAACAATATGAATACAAAAATTCTAAATAAGCATGAGTTACGTAAATGATAATAATAACTCATTAACAAGCAGGAGAAAATAATTCTTTCACAAATTAGTAAACTTCAAATAAATTCTCGTCATTAATAAGTGTAACCCCATAAGCCACAAAATAATATCAATTATGATTAGGCTCCGAGTATTATTAAGCACGATTTATGCCGAGGTCGTACGGCCTGATCCAGAATAATGTGTACACTGCTGAGGGTCGAGCGGCATGAACTATAGATGCATCTATCTACAACCAAGGCGTTCGGCCCGCTCCACAAGAAGAGAAGATACTTTATAAGCATTTGACTTAAACGTTATTAAAGGCTAATACACAATGCAATAGATATTCCATTAACGATCTTTCAAAATTTCTCTAACAAGTTCTAATATAATTTAGGCACTTTAATTAACAAGTAGGGTGCAAACATTTAAAATAATTCATGATTTGGGTCCTAACACAACCCGGACATAAACATAAATAGTAGCTACGCATGGACTCTCGTCACCTCGTACGTACATAGCCCCCCACAATTAGAAGCAAATATTGATCTATTTCACCTATAGGGTAAATTACCTCTTACAAGGTTAGACAAGAGACTTACCTTGTCTCAAAGCTCACATTCCGACCTCAAATTCACTCTAAAGCCTCAACTCGGGGCCGAACAATCCGAAACTAGTCAAATGTTGTATAAATCAATCAATATATGTTCAAAAGTTCATATTCTAACTATTAGAGTGATTACCCAACCTCAATTGAAGGATTCATAAAATTCATCCCCGGACCCACGTGCCCTCCGAAAATTTTCGAAGAAAGTTGTTACCCATAACCTCACGAACTCAAATATATAATTTTTACTCAATTCCATAACCATTTTTGTGGTTAAACCCCATTTTTATCAAAACCTAGTTTTTTCATCTAAACCCATAATTTTCAAAAAGTTACACGTATCTACCCATAATCGATGTATGTAACTTACATTAGATAAAATTTACTTACCTCCAAGTTGCTAGGTGAATACCCCTCTCAAGAAGCTCCAAAATCGCCCAAAAAGTGAGAGAAATGGGTTAGAAATGGCTTAAGTCCCGTAATAAATGAAGCTCACTACCTCCAGGACTTCCGCTTCTGCGGCTTGTTGGCCGCATCTGCGGAAAGGGCCTCGCAGATGCAGTCCTCCCCTCAGCTGGTGTCCTCGCTTCTATGACCGGCGGATCTCTTCTGCAAGACCGCTTTTGCGGTGAGCATATCGCCTATGCGCCTTCCCCCGCTTCTGCGATCGTCTGCTTCGCACCTGCGTCTCCGCAGATGCGGTCCTCCCCCCGCTTCTGCGATTCCTGGGCAGCCTTTGTTGGGCCCCTTCTGCGGTGCTGGCTCGCTTCTGCGAGCTCGCACCTGTGTGTCATGCCCCAAAATCGAGAAGCGCGACCGGCGCTCAACCGAGTGAACCCGACTGAGTAAGCCTGTTAGATTTCATTCTACCCAAAATCATCCACAAATGGAGATAATACCTATTTTCATTAATTAGACAAAATGATGTTCACGTCTACAATAGAAATTCATTTCCAATAGCTTCATCATTTTTAAAGTCTCAATGGACAAGTAATACAACCACAACATAACATTTTGTCTTCCCCAGTACCAATACACAACCTACACTATGTCTACAGAGCCACTATAGATAAAGAAGAGTACAATGATAATGCCAAGCATCCCTTCTCGACCATATGTCGAGCCTTCAGGAAAGAAATAACTCGACTAGATGTACAGACAGACGAACCCTTCCACTCCAATCTAGGCAACTCTGGCATCTCCAAGGTAACAATATTGGCATGGCAATCAAGGATGGCGTGATATAGAGATAACCAATCCATACCCAGGATGACCTCAAATTTGGTCATATTAAGAAACAGAAGATCAGCTCTAGTCTCATAACCACAGAACGTAACAATACAGGACCAGTAGATCCGATCCACAATAATAGAATCACTCACTGGTGTGGACACATAAACAGGAGTACCCAAGGACTCACGATGAACACCCAAGAAATGAGCAAACAGAGATGAAACATATGAATATGTAGACCCTGGATCAAATAGAACCAAGCATCCATACCGCAGACAGAAATATTACATGTAATCACGGCATCTAAGGCCACTTCATCTGGTCGGGCTAAAAAGGCATAGAATCTAGTTGGAGCGCCCCCTGGCTGGCCCCCACCCGACTGGCCTCCACCTCTAGGACGACCCCTACCCACCTTTCATTCGCCTCTAGGAGGTCGGACGGTTAGTGGGGCAGGTGGTGCAGGAATAATAGGTTGCTGACCCTGTTGTACTGCCTTGCCCCGAAGCCTGGGGCAAAACCTCCGCACATGGATGAGATCCTTACACTCAAAAATACCTCTCGGTACGATGGACTGCTGACCTGAAGTCTGGCCCTGATGGCCTGAATACCCACTGGAGGGTCCCTGAATAGCTGGCGGATGGTAAGAACTCTCTGGCATGGCACTGAAATAAGGTCGCACTGAAGCACCCTGAGGATGCGGCGGTGTTGGATATGTAGGCCTGCTAGACTGACCCCTCACGAACTGACCTCTGCCCCCAGGCGGGGCTCCACTGAACTCTCCAGAATACCGGAACCGCTTATCCCTCGTAGCCTGCTCCCGAGCACGCTGACGTGCACCCTCCATCCTCCGAGCTATCTCTATAACTAGCTCGTAAGAAGTCCCCATCTCAACCTCTCAGGCCATAGTGGCTTGGCTGGTAGAGTGCAATCCTGCAACAAACCTCCGCACTCTCTCTGCATCGGTCGGAAGTATCATAAATGTATAACGAGACAACTCAGAGAATCTCGCCTCATAGTCGGTCACTGACATATGTCCCTGCTAGAGCTACTCGAACTGAAAGTGCAACTCTTCCCTCTGAGAGGGTGGAATATATATGTCCAAGAAGATGCGTGTGAACTGGTCCCAAATCATGGGAGGAGAACCTGCTGGTCTGCCAAGAAGATAAGACTGCCACCATCTACGGGCCCTGCCCTCTAGCTGGAAGGTAGTAAAATCCACCCCATGGGACTCCAATATCCTCATGTTGTGCAGTCTGTCCCTGCACCGGTCAATAAAGTCCTAGGGGTCCTTGTGTCGCTCACCTCCAAAGATAGGAGGCTGTAGCCGGGTCCATCTATCCAATAGCCTATGTGGATTGCCGGCCACAGCTAGTATGGGCTCCGGTATGGCTACTGTAACTGGCTGAGCTCCGCCCACGGGCAGTGCGCCCGGGGTCTAATATACGGCAGATGCGTGCCCTGGAGCCTGAGCGGTAGGGGTCTGTGCTCCCCCTTCCCGCCTGAGATGTGGCCGGGTCTACTGGAAATAGACCAGCCTAAGTCATAGAATCCATGAACCGCAGCATATGGCCTATGACCTCCTAAAATCCTGGTTCGGACATGAAATCCACCTGAGCTGGCCTTGCCGCAGGCACCTCGCGCTGCTCCTCGATAATAGGATCCTTTACTGGATCCACTAGTGGCATAGATGGAGCAACTCTAGGACACCCCATCCCTTACCACAGGCTGGAGCCCTCCCTCGGCCTCTAGCAACAGGGGAGCAACTCCTCCATGGTTTGGAACATCCTCTGTGCATGTTTTCACCATTTGTGAGAGAATAAGAGAAATATACTTAGTACCACAACAACTGTACGATAGGATATGAAGAAAGAATAGTTTTCTAACACTTTATAGCCTCTCGAAGATAAGTACGGACGTCTCCGCACCGATTCGCAAGACTCTATAAGTCCTGCTCATAACTTGTGAGACCTAAGTTAACCTAGTGCTCTAATATCATGTTGTCATGATCCAATTTTCCCTGTAGGCAGTAATGGCGCCTAATGTTTACCGCTAGGCAAGCCTATAGTGAACTAATCACGTGATTGTTTCTTTTAACAATTTTTGAAATAGTTGGTTTTTATTTATTGGACAAATAGGAAGCAAAATTTTTATAAAAGTGGGTAATAGACAATTTAAGAGAAAATGAGAGGAAAATAGATAATCAAAATCAACATGTGTCTACTAGCATAATTTTCAAAGACATGGTATCACAAGTTTATGAGCCACTAGTAGAATATACAAAACTCTAACTAATGCCCAAAATAGAGTAGACAGAATACAAATACAAAAGAGAGACTCTAGGGACTGTAGAACGGCTCGGGAAGCAGCTCACCACTAGGCCTCGGGATATCTGGGACGCGCACTGGTACGACCGCCAGATGCACCTACCTCAGATCCTGCACAGTTAGTGCAGAAGTGTAGCATGAGTACATAAGAAATATGTACCCAGTAAGTATCAAGTCTAACCTTGAAGAAGTAGTGACGAGGGGTCGACTTCAACACTTACTACGGGCTAACAATATGAATAAAGAAATTTCTAAATAACATGAGTAATGTAAGTAATAATAATAACTCATCAACAAGCAGGAGCAAATAGTTCTTCCACAATTCTTAATAATCTCAGATAGATCACTTTCTTTACAAATCGTAACCTTTCAAACCACAACATAGTATAAGGTATTGTTAGGCACCAAGTATTATTAATTACGATTTATGTTGAGGTCATACGGCCCGATCCAAAATAATATGTACATTGCCGAGAGTCGAACGACATGAACCATAGATGCATCTATCTACTGCCGAGGAGTTCGGCCCGCTCCACAAGAAGAAAGGATAATTTATAAGCATTTGTCTCAACGTTATTAAAGGCTAATACACAAGGTACCACAAATTCCATTAATGGTCTTACACAATTTAATCAACAAGTTCTAAGTAATTTAGGCACTTTAATTAACAAGTAGGGTGCTAACATTTCAAGTAATCTATGATTTGGGTCCTAGATTACCCGGACATTAGCATGAATAGTAGCTATGCACGGACTCTCGTCACCTTGTGTGTACATAGCCCCCACAATTTAAAGCAAATAATAATAATTTAAATCACGTATGGGGAGAATTCCCTCTTACAAGGTTAGACAAGAGACTTACCTTGTCTCAAAGCTTACTTTCTGGTCCACAGATGTGGTTTAAACCCTGAACTCGGTGACAAATGACTCGAAACTAGTCAAATGTTATATAAAATAATCAATACGAGCTCAAAAGTTCATATTCTAGCTATTAAAGTGGTTACCCAATCCCAATTGAAGAATTCCTAAAATACATCCTTAGGGCCCACATGTCCGGATTCCATAAATTTTTGAAGAAAGTTGTTACCCATAACCTCACGAACTAAAATATATAATTTTTAATAAATTCCATAACCATTTTCGTGTTTAAATCTCATTTTTATTAAAACTTAGGTTTTTCATCTAAACCCATAATTTTCCAAATTTTTCATGTTAAATCTACCCATAATCTATGTATTTAACTCACGTTATGTAGAAATTACTTACCTCAAAGTTTTAGGTGAAAACATCTCTCTAAGAGCTCCAAAAATCGCCTAAGGAATGAAATAAATGAGCTCAAAATGCCTAAGTCCCGAATTAAATGAGGTTCTGCCTTTTGCAATTTTCGCACTTGCGGAGGGTTGGCTGCTTCTGCGGCTCCGCATGTGCGGAAAAGTCCTCACAGATGTGGCCCTTGCACAATGGCCTACTTCCTCTTCTGTGATCATCTGGCCCCTCTTCTGCAGGTCCGCTCCTGCGATTCACACGCCGCACCTGTGGTTTAGGCCGTTCCTGCGGTTTCGTCCATCGCACTTGCGCGTTCACAAGTGCGCACGCCCACCCACATCTGCGGTTCCTGGGATGCTCTTCCTGGGTCACTTCTGCAAGCTCGCACCTACGGCTAGCCCTCCGCAGGTGCAGTTACACTAGAAGCCTAGTGCTTCAGCTGCTGCTACTAAGTCCAAACTTAGTCCGTGCCAAGTCCGATTGACACCCGGGACCCCGCCAAAACATACCGACAAGTTTGAAATCATAAAACGAACTCGTTTGAATCCTCTGAATGCATAAAACAACATCAAAACTAAGAATCACACCTCAAATCAAATTGAATCAACTTAGGAACTTCAAGTTCTTTAACTTACTCCGAGTGTGCCGAAATATACTTAAACTACTCGGAATGACATCAAATTTTGCATGCAAGTATTAAATTGCCATATGGAACTATTCTCGGGCTAGGAATTCCAAACGGACCTCGATAACATCAAAACCTACTCCAAACCAAATTTAAAGAACTTTAAAACCTTCAAATAGTCAACCTTCACTATTAAGCATCGAAACTCTCCCGGGTCGTCCAAAACCCGATTCGAACATACGCCCAAGTCCAAAATCATCATACGAACTTATTGGAACTGTCAAATCTAAATTTCGAGGTCGTTTACTCAAACGTTGACCAAAGACAAACTTAGCCCTTTTACAAACCTTAAGGAATCAAGTATTCTGGTTTCAACCCGAATCATTCCAAATCCCAAACAACCATCCCCAAAAGTCATAAAACAGTAAAAGTACATACGGAGAGTCTTATTTAGATGAACGGGGTTCTAAAAAGCAAAACGAACAGTCGGGTCATTACACATATATTTTCCCTTTCTTGCTAGTCGGTTCCATTCCACCAAAAACTTAGGGTTACCCATCTCTTCAATCATCAACTGATAAATAGCCGAATTGACACTGTCATACTCGAAGAAGAGGTAAAGAGAACCTTTAGAGACAGTAGGATGGGAACCGTTTTCAGACGTGAAGAGGCAAAATCAAGTTCCTGAGGGTTTTGTAAAGTTGCAAAGAGAACCTTGTGTGGGAGGAATGTTTACCCGTAAAATGGTACATTTGAATTTGTTCGTGGTTTCCAGACAAGTGAATTAATTTGATCCAAAAGATAATGAAATAACATATGAAATATAAAATTCTTAGCCTTAGAATATAGATGGAACGGCAGAGCTAATGAGTCCAGGAACAGGGTTTCTGGGCACAACAATGATAAGATCAAAAGCGAGAAAGTAAAATTGTATAAAATGTTGTATAGAATGTAGTGTAAGTTAGCCAGAAAATTCCTCTCCTTACAATGATAACAGAGATCACTACTTATAGCTACGTCTAGGAAAGGAAGTCATAGGATCATTCCCTTCTTTAATATCAATTATGAGGGACTTTAATGAAGATGTAACGTTAGACATAAATGCCAAATTCCTTGTACCGGGTCATCATCTTTAATTCTACAAAATATTCTCTATTAAATGTTACCGGGCGCAAAGAATTTAATACTCCTTTTATGATTCACATCTTCATCCACTATTCCAACAGTGACTGCTACATCATCTCCATCGGCCGCACCTGACAATGAAGAAGGTGTCCCTCCTCCACATTCCCCAGTTCATGGGAATTTGGGGCAAAATTATGCTGCCCCCTCTGAAGACCACAAAAGAGGAGTGTTACCCTTTCGGTCTCCACCAGGTGCAACTTGATTTCGAGGCTAGTGGATCTTGCTAACTATCTGAAGCCTTTGGCTTCAGAAAAGACTGGGAAAAGATTCAGGCACTCTCGGGAGAGTGCTTGTTGAACAATGCCATGCATAACGCCGCAGCGGTATGTTCCTTTCTTTCTTCATTACTTTCTTATATTTTTGAGCAAATGTACTCTAAGTTTTACCTCTTCTTGTTTTGTAGGCCAACTTTCTTGCTTCTGAGGGCCTTCAAAGGCTGATTCGTGAGAAGGAAGAACTTACTTCTGAACGGGATCAGCTTTTGGCGGAACGGGACCAGGCTGTTGTCCCCCTCTCGGAACTGGAAACCAAGCCTACCGAGGCCGTTGTTTTGGAGGCTCGTTTGCAGCAAAACGAATAAGAAGTGGTAACCCTTAGCCAAGAAATTGGGCCGCTGAGGGTTAGATTTGATGAAGCCAAGGCTAAATGGGCATAAATCCAGAATGCCATTCTCGTTGCAACCGATCGTGAGGCTGCCTCCGCTAAAAGAGTGATTAACTTAGAGGCAGCCTTAAATTCCAAAAGTGAAGAGCTTGTTGTTGCAGTGGCGAAACATGCCCAGCTAGAAGAAAAGTACAGGAAAATTATGGAGCATAATAGCCTCTTTATTTCAACTGTTTGTGAGCTCAACGTTAGTCTCAAATCTGCTAGGTCTGCCCGGGAAAAACTTTCCGCCGAAGTTACTCAACTCAAATAAGAACTCAAGCGCCGAGCGGCTTCCCTCATTGTTGAAAAAATGTATTCCATGTATAGCATGAGGATAAAAACCTTGGAAGAGGCCAAGACTGGTATCATTGACATTAATGTCGAAATTGCTAAGGCCCGAGAGCTTCAGTTGGCTGGAAAAAATGGACTCCCGGCGCAGTCTGATGCTCCAAGTTCTTCTGATTCCGGTTCCGAGTTTTTGAAAACTGAAGAAGGAATGGAAGGTGATGATGTCGAAGACCAAGCTGGGGAAAATGTTGAGCCATCGGTGGAACCATCTACTACTCTCGGGGATGCGGATACTTCTCTTCCTCCTAATTCCAGAGACGCTGCAGTTTAGCTTTTTCTTTCTTTTTCTATTTTGTACCTTTATCATTTTGACGTGTCCTTGTAAGTAAAAGCATATTTTTTGCTCAAGTATCGTTTGAGTCTTACTTTCGTTTGAATTTTTATGCAAGTCTTTAACTTTCGTACTTGCTCAAGTATTCTGCGCATGTTGTTCTGTTCGTGCTTTATTATGTGTAATCTTGGATTCCTTTCCTTCGAGGCGTTTTGGTTCCGAATATTATCCCTTTTTCGTGAGGGTTTCCATGAGTATTTGCGCAAGTTTACTTTTTGCGTCTTTTTCGTATGCGGCTTCGGGTGTATTTTTCCCCGATGGCATTCTAGATTCCAGGCATTTATTTATCTAGAACCAACCCTTTAACGTGAGGGTTTTTATAAGAGAGCCCTCTTATGTTTACGGTGCTCTTGAAGAGGACGTCACTTGTTCATTACGGCACTAACATTTTAAGTACTTGTTTAACTTTCAAATGGGAAAATTAACTCATCGTTCAAAGAAGAAACAAGATAAAAACAGAAGGATTTCATTTCATTTAATTCCTTCTATTTTCAAAAGTACATAAGCATTTTGCTATGCAGAAAATAAATTGCCATGACTTGTGTCTATCTTGTACAACTTGTTTCTACGGGGCTGGTTGCGTACTCCCTGGTCCCGATGATGTATTATGTTCCCGTATTTTTGCTCCCTGGTTGATGTGGCATTCAGTGTTTCCGTACTCTCGTATCATCCCCCCCCCCCCCAAGTGTTCGAATGCGAAGAATGCGAATTGGAACACTGGAAGTCTTGTAACTTCGAAGATCCCGCCAATGAATTGCTAGGTAATCCTTCACTCGGCAACATATCTTATTTCCCCTTAGGAACCCATGTTATCGAGCGAAAGAATAACTAACAGCCCTCTAGTGGTTTGTGCTTGTGAACGGTCGGGTAACCTCGGTTCGGTAGAAAACTTAACTTCCCGGTGGGAATTTGCTATTGAAGCAAAGATTAGCTAATCGTCCCCGAGTGGAAACTTATTTGTTTGCCTTGTTATGAAAGGTCTTATCATTGCTGTCTTCGTAGTATACTTTCCATCGCTGCCTCGTTAAAAACCTTGCCAGAAAAATCCAATTGGGAAAAAAACTTAACGAAGAGAAAAAGAGTGAAGCACATACTTTCCGTTTGACTGTTGTTTGTCAGCAGTAATATCTTTTGAGGTGAGCCACATTCCAGTTGTTGGGCAATTTCTCTCTGTTTCGGTTCTCCAACTTCTATGATCCTTTTTCCAATGATAGCTGAAACTCGGTAAGGTCCTTCCCATATTAGGCCTAACTTGCCCGCGTTGAGTTCCCGAGTATTTTGAGTTACCTTCCTCAAGACCAAGTCTCCTACTTTGAAATAACGGAGGTTGGCTCTTCGATTATAATATCGCTCCATTCTCTACTTTTGAGCCACCATTCTGACATGCGCCAAGTCCCTACGTTCCTCGATCGGCTCCAAGTTGATTAGCATTGCTTCGTTGTTTGATTCTTCATTCGCCTGGAAATACCTTAAGGTTGGTTCCCTTACTTCCACCGGTATCAAAGCTTCTGCGCCATACACAAGGGGAAAAGGGGTTTCTCCCATGCTTGACTTGGCCATTGTTCGGTAAGGCCATAGAACCCCAGGTAATTCTTCCGGCCAGTTTCCTTTTGATGCTTCCAACCTTTTCTTTAGATTTTGTATAGTCACTTTGTTTGTTGAATCTTCTTGACCTTATCCGATCTTCTGATAAAGACCTGCTTTTACCCATTTAGAAAAATAGTCAGTCAAAATTAAAAGAAACCTTACCTTTCTGGGAGCCGGTGGTAGTGGTCCGATGTTGTCCATCACCCATTTCATGAACGTACACGGGGATAGAACCTAATGTAGGGGATATGCCAGTTGATGTACTAATGGTGCATAGCGTTGGCACTTATCACATTTTCGTACAAAGCCTTTGGCATCTTGTTCCATACGGGGCCAATAATATCTTGCCCGAACTAATTTCAGCACCAAAGAATCTGCACCTGAGTGGTTGCCGTATATCCGTTCGTGGACTTCTCTCATGACATAGTTAGCTTCTGATGCTCCTAAACACAGGGCCAACGGGCCTTGAAAGGATTTTCTGTACAATTGGCCTTTCTAGAAGCTATAACATGCAGCTTTGGTGCAAAATGCTCTTGATGCTTTGGGATCTTCGGGCAATTTTCCATGCTCGAGATAATCGATTATTTCGTTTCTCCAGTCCCAAACCAAAGTAGTAGAATTCACCTTATAGTAACCATCTTTGTCCAAGACTGAGTTCATCAGTTGTAATACCGTTCCTGATTCTGATCCCTGGACTTCTGTCGATGAGACCAAATTTGCCAATGTATTTGCTTTTGCATTATCTTCCCTCGGGATATGAGTAATTGACCACTCTCGAAATCATGCCAATAAAGCCTGAACTTTTACCACATATTGCTTCATACATTATTCTTTGGTGTCAAAAATTCCATAGACCTGATTCACCACCAACTGCGAATCACATTTGATTTTGATGATTTCGGAGTCAAGCCCCCGAGCCAATTCGAGCCCTGTAATCAAAGCTTCATACTCTGCTTCATTGTTAGTTAAAGGAATTGTTCTGATGGCTTGCCTCAAGGTTTCCCCCGAAGGCGTGATCAAGACTATTCCATACCCGGACCCTTTTATATTTGAAGCTCCATCCGTAAATAAGGTCCAAACTCCCGATGTTGATTCTGACACCAATATTTCCTCCTTGTCCACCAGAGGCAATAGTCCCAGACTGAAATCAGCCACAAAGTCAACCAAGACTTGCAACTTAATTGCAGTCCTTGATTTATATTCTATATCGAACTCCCTCATTTTGACAGTCCATTTGGCCAATCTACCCGAGAGCTCGGGTTTGTGGAGGATATTCCTCAGAGGGAAAGTAGTCACCACAGCTATCGGGTGGCATTGGAAGTAGGGCCTCAGCTCCGAGCGGCGACTACGAGAGCTAAGGCCAGATTTTCCATATGTGGGTAGTGAGTTTCTACTCCCGTTAAAATTTTACTAACGTAATAAATAGGTGATTGCGTACCTTCGTACTCCCAGACTAAAACTGCACTTACCGTAACTTCTAAAACCACGAGGTAGACTAGCAATGTTTCACCTTCTTTTGGTTTTGAGATCAATGGAGGGCTTGACAAATATTTCTTCAACTCTTTCAAGGCTTTCTAACACTACGGTGTCCATTCGAAATTGTTTTTATTTTTGAGTAGTACGAAGAAGCGATGACATTTTTCTGATGAACGGGAAATGAACCTGCTCAAAGCTGCCAATCTCCCTGTGAGACTCTGGACTTCTTTTACGTTAGACAATTGATCAGGGATGTCCTCTATGGCCTTGATTTTGTCGGGATTTACCTCAATCCCCCTTTGTGAGACTAGGAACCCTAGGAACTTACCCGAACTGACCCCGAAAGCACACTTCTCGGGGTTAAGCTTCATATTATGCTCCCTCAGGATGTCGAATGTCTCTTGCAAATGCTTCAGGTGGTCACCTGCATTCAAAGACTTAACAAGCATATCGTCTATATATACTTCCATAGTCTTTCGAATTTGTTTTTCGAACATCTTATTCACGAGCTGTTGATAAGTGGCTCCGGCATTTTTTAACTCGAAGGGTATCACATTGTAATAATATGTACCAAAATTTGTTATAAACGAAGTCTTTTCTTGGACTTCTGTGTTCATCTTGATTTTATTGTACCCAGAATAAGCATCGAGGAAACTCATTAACTCGTGCACGGTCGTGGCATCAATCATTTGATTGATATTTGGCAATGGGAATGAGTCTTTCAGGCACGCCTTATTAAGATCCTTATAATCTACGTACATGCAAAATTTATTGTTTTTCTTAGGAACTACTACTACATTGGCTAACCAATTCGGATATCTTACCTCTCGGATTGAACCAATATTAAGTAAACAGGTTACCTCTTCTCTGACGAATTTATTCCTTGCTTCAGCAATAGGGCGCTTCGTTTGCCTTACCGGAGGTATGTTAGGATCCAAGCTTAACGTTTGTACGGCTACCCCTATCGGGATTCCTGTCATATCCTCGTGCGACCATGCAAAACAATCAGCGTCAATTTTAAGGAATTCGATAAAAGCAGACCTGAGCTCCGGGTGCAATCATGTTCCCAAATGGAATTTCCTTTCTATGAATTCTTCCAAACAATGCAACTTGCTCCAGTTCTTTTGCCGTGGACTTCGTCGCGTCCGTCTCTTCTGGTACTTGAAAATACCTTGGTACCTTGTATTTTTCCAACTCTTTTATCCCCGGGTTAACTTCATCTGGTTCGGGGGTAGGTGCCGATTCCGGTAATTGCTATGCCGCATGTTCCTTTCCTTTGCTACTGGAGACTGAAATTGCATTCATCTCTCTTGCTACCAGTTGATCACCCCTTATCTGTTTGATCCCCTCGGGTGTCAAAAACTTTAACAATTGGTGATATGTTAAAGGCACAGCTTTCATGTCGTACAGTCATGGTCTTCCCAAGATGATGTTATACCCCAAGTCTCCATCTACCACTTCGAAGAGAGTTATCTTCATTACTCCCTCAGCATTCGTGAGTAGCAAAATTTCTCCTCGGGTTGTCACGCTTGCGAGATTGAATCCAGCGAGGTGTTTCATTGGTGGGATAATTCTTCCAGTGAGTTTAGTTTGCTCTAGTACTCTCCATTGTACGATATTAGCTGAACTTCCTGGATCCACTAAAACACGTTTAGTTTTTAAATCTAACACATTTAAAGAAATTACCAGTGCGTTATTATGCGGTAGCAGTAATCCATCTGCATCTTCGTCCGTAAGTGTGATATCGTCTTCCCGGAGCCTTTTACTATGAATTATCGATACTTTTGTCTTCTTCGTTGCCGAAAAGGTGACCCCGTTAATTTCATTTCCACCGAAGATCATGTTGATTGTTTGGCGTAGGGGTTCTTCTCCTGCTTTCGAAGTTTCCGCGTCGCCCCTGTTCCGATCATAATTGTTTTTAGCTCGGTCACTGAGAATTCTCTGAGGTGACCATTCTTTAACAGTGTTGCCACTTCTTCCTGGAGGTGTCAGCAGTCCCCAGTCCGGTGGCCGTTAGTGCCATGGTATTCACACCATAAATTGGGATACCTCTGGCTGGAATCAGATTTCATAGGTCTTGGGAATCGTGCCCCTTTGATATTTCTCATGGTTGATACTAACTCCACCGCACTGACGTTGAAGTTATACTCCGACAACTTTGGGTAAGAAGAATCTCGCGACCCCGAGATTTCTCTATCCTATAGCGATCTGTTGTTCCGGCCACGATCGGTCCTTCTATCAATGGTGAACTTGTCCGCTATCCGGAATCTCCTGCCACAACCTTTTGTCCGTTCGTAGGGCAAAAACTGGCCCCTCAAAGTCAGTATATCCGTGTTAATATCATCTTTCATTTTTTCTCTATTCTTCTCCCGTCCTTTGGTTGACAATGGAAAGCCAACCTGATCGTATTCGATCCTTATTTTTGACTCGTATCGGTTGTGGACATCCGCCCAAATCGTCGCCTGAAACTCGAGCAGATTTTCCTTCAACTTCCGAGAAGCGTCTGAACTTCTCGGATTTAAACCTTTGGTGAATGCTTCAGCCGCCCATTCATCCGGGACTGCTGGAAGTAACATCCTTTCCTTCTGGAATCGGGTAACGAACTCTCATAATAATTCGGATTCTCCCTGCGCGATCCTGAATATGTCGGCCTTACGGTCTTGTACCTTTCTGGCACTGGCATGAGTTTTGACGAAAGAATCTGCGAGCATCTCAAAGGACTCTATGGAATGCTCGGGAAATAATGAATACCACGTTAAAGCTCCCCTCGTGAGAGTCTCACCAAATTTTTTCAGCAACACACACTCAATTTTGTGAGGAGCCAAATCATTTCCTTTTGCTGTTGTTGTGTAGGTGGTAATGTGCTCCTGTGGATCTAAAGTTCCGGCATACTTTGGCACTTCGGGTATTTTGAACCACTTCGGGATTCATTCCGGGGCTGCACTCCGTTTATAAGGTAATTGAATATACTTCTTCGAGTTTGGGCCTTTTAATACTGGTGGTGCCCCCGGGATTTGATCCATGTGGGTATTTACTTCCCTCTAAATCGCAAAAGTTCATCCTTGAACGGATCGTTCTCGTTGTTGAGGTCTGATCGACTCCCCCATCCCCGTCGGAGCCAACTACGCCCCTAGGAGTGTTATTATCAACTCTCTGCGTCGTCTGGTTCGTGAGAACATCAGGAGGAACTGGATCTCGCCTGTTTGCATTATTTGAGACACCCGATAGCGCCTGCTTCAGTTCCGTCATAACCTGATCCTATCGCGTGAGATGGCCTAGAATGATTGCATGTTGCTCTTACAGGACCCTTACTACATCTGCCACATGCCCCTCATCAGCATCATCAGGAGTTGCCTCCCGAACCTATCGAGGGTACCGCGTGTCATGTACCGGTGTGGCGTTGTTCCCCTCATTGCGAGTGTCACTAATTGAATCCTAGAAATGAGATTGTTCCCCTTGAATTTTAGAGTTGTGTGTACCATTAATAGTGTTATCTTCCATTTCTTTTGTGATTGCTAAGACAAAATAATCAAACACGTTAGTAAAAAAGGCAAGGATCAATTTAATTTATGGTTGTCTAGGATCCACGGTGGACGCCAAACTGTTTACCCGTAAAACGGTACAGTTGAATTTATTCGGGGTTTCTAGACAAGTGAATTAATTTGATCCAAAAGATAATAAAATAACCGATGAAATATAAAATACTTAGCCTTAGAATGTAGATAGAACGACAGAGCTAATGAGTCCGGGAACAGAATTTTCGGGCACAACAATGATAAGATAAAAGGCGATAAAGTAAAATTGTATTAAAATGTTGTATAGAATGTAGTGTAAGCTAGCGAGAAAATTTTTCTCCTTACAATGACAACAGAGCTCACTATTTATAGCTACGTCTAGGAAAGGAGATCCTAGGATCATGTCATTCTTTAATGTCAATTATAAGGGTCATTGACGAAGATGTAACGTTAGACATAAATGCCAAATTCCTTGTAACGGGCCATCATCTTTAATGCTGCAAAATATTATGTATTAAATGTTACCGGGCGCAAAGAATGTAATACTCATTTTATGATCGTTATTCCTTCCGGTGACAAGCGGAATAGCTATGTTCGGTGGCCATCCCTATCTTCTGTTCCACGTGTCCTTCCTTTAAGCGGCCACGTGTCATGTCGTATTTTTCCCTGTACAAGGAGGAGGAGGAGGGAAACCCGAGAAGAGGCTAGAAAAAAAGTTTGTGTGACGTCGGGTATAAAGTGGCCAATTGTTCCGGATGGAGGCGTAAAGGAGTTGATACTGTTAGGAGGAGGAGGAGGACGATGTTTGGCCGGTTCTTGTGTGTTTGATCCGTCACGCAATCTTTTTGGACACTTAGATCTTACTATTTTGCCGGCTGGCGCTAATGTTTTGCAGGATCGCAAAGAGTTCGTCCCATTTTGGGCCTCATACATCCGTCAGGTTCATCTATCCGAGGTTTGCTTCCTTTGAATTCTCCTTTTTTATTTTTCATTGTATTATGATCCCTCTCCTTTCTTCGCTTTGGATAGTTTACTTCGCTGTTGGCTTGTTTAACAGTCTTTTGACATTGATGTCCACCCTGGTTTGTCTCCTGCTGCTCGAGTAACTCCATATCTGGATTTCACTTACCAGTTCGAGTCACTGATGGAACTGGCTAGCCATGCTATCAGCGAATATAATGAAAAGGAGTGCAATGTATGTATGCACCTTAATTTGCTTTTTGTGATTAGTCCCCGACTATCCTTCCTTTAGTGATAGTGACTCTCTTTTCAGGTTTACAAATACAAGGTCTTGAAGATTGAGAAAGTGAATACTCTTCAGACGGCATACTACTGTTATTACATGACTGTGGAAGTCTTATATCTCACTCTAGCTACTCCTATCGAAACTTTCCAAATCGATGCTGCCAAACATGTATTCAATCATAATATAGTTATCCTTTGTTGCCGGCCTAAAGAAGAGGTAATCACCTAATGAGGTTTACAATTTGCTGCTTTTATTTTTCTTCTGTATGTGTGGGTGTGTTAGGTGAAATAGGTCATTACTTAACGGTACTGATATATTTCCTGATTCTTGTGATGCTGCTATTATTTCTGTGGTTTATGTTGATGGTACTGATATATTGTCTCTTTTCGTCTTCTTGAGCCAATCTATCGGAAACAGCCTCTATACTCCTCGGGAAATAGGGGTAAGGTACACACTACCCTCCCCAGACCCCATTTGTAGGATTTTACTCGTTGTTGTTGCTTAGTCCCAGAAGGAGTTGTAAGTTTTTGTTCTTCTTTCTGGTCTTTTGGGTGGTGGTATCACCAATTTATGTTGTAATTTGAGGTAAGGCCTCTGTTCGTTTTTACTAATACAACACCACCTAGATATGCATCTGGGTAACATCATTATTAAGAAAATAAAAAAGCGATCAATTGTTCAAAGTACATCTCAAATACGTTAAACATGGCATAGCATAGTGAAAATCATGCTTGTTAGTTTAATAATTTGACGAAGTGGTAGTCTATATTTAAAAGTAAACTAGATGTTGGGAGAAGTTCATTTATCTTCTTGTGTTTTTCATTAAAAAGGATGTACTAACTTTTTTAAGAGGAAGAACGTCTTCTCTTTGGGACAAAGAATAATCACTTTCAACGCCATACCGCACAATTTCGAACTAGCATTATTACGAATACCTAATGTAAGATGAATAATACTATTAGTAAGTCTCTAAGTATAATCCAAAAAGAGGTTTCTCAAAATAAAGTACAAACATTCACAAACTAAAAACAAAATTTGAAACAAAAAATGAAGAAGAAGAAAGTTCTCTAAAACCTGCAAATTAAGCTAGAATACATGGTTTCTCTGCTTCAGCTTCTTCCATTCCAGCCATTGTGTCATATAATGGTCTGTTTAAGGTTTCAGGCAAGTACATTACCAGTAACCCTCCAGCTATTCCACATGCTCCAAACACTGCAAATGGTATGCCACCCCCTAAAACAACCACAAGGGGTGCCAAAATTGCCCCCATTTGCGACGCCTGAGTTGCACATCCTAATGCTGCATTTCTCACCACAGTTGGAAACAACTCCATCGAATACACGAACAACAAATTGTAACTCCCAGCCATACCAAATATACCTAAAACTCCACAAACCATTCGAACAATTTTCCACGCTCCGTAACCTTTCATCAAGCTTCCTGCCAAGCAAAAAGCTCCACTGAACCACATTGTCCATATTGCTAATGGCTTTCTACCGAGCCTGTCCAAAACTAATGCGGTTATAAGATAGGCAGGCATTTCAGCCACTGCGTTAAGAGCAACGTTCAGGTAGAGATTGGTTCCAAGGTTGACAGCATTCAAACTCAACCCGTAATAGACAACGGAACAGAAGAAGTTAATAGCCACAGCTAAGAACAACCGAAATCGCGTTAGAGGAAACCTTAGTACATCTAAAAGGGATCCGTTTAACGCTTCTTTGGTATCGGGTTCCAGCTTTGATTCGGATTGAGAATGAGGAGCATCATCATTATTCACTTCACTGTCGAGTGCAAGAAGAACTCCATCAGGAAGGTGTTTTCCATTTGATATGGCGATTTTATGCATGATCTTCATGGCTTCATCTACCTTTCCTCTAACGAGGCACCAGCGAGGTGACTCGTGGAGGAAAGGAAGTACGAGGATAACGAACAGAACAGATGGGACTGAAGAAGCAATGTAAAGAGAGCGCCACGACTGGAAGAAATAAGCAATGGCAGAGAGAGCGGCTATCCCAGTAGAGAAAAAATAGAACGTGGACATTCCTGCTACGCCGCGCCAGGACTGGCCAACGGGTTCAGTGGCAAGAACAAAAGAACAAAGGCCAGTGCCGCCGGTGCTGAAACCGGAAAGAAAACGGAATAAGGTATAGGTCCAGTAGTCCGAAGAGAATGCTGTTATACAACCAAAGATGGCGTTTAAGATGCAAACAATTGTGAGGGAGCCTTTCCTTCCTAATTTGGAGTCTGAGAGATGTCCAAATACTCCAGCACCTGAAAACAATTAATTTAAAAGTGTTATTCAAAAATTCTGACATCTTAAATTTTGTCATATCAAGTACCACCACCATCTCCACGACAAAGTGAGAATATCTTGTTCGTTTTCCCATTAAAATTTTCAAACTCGGAGCTCTGAGCAGTAACTGTAAACACAGCAAAGTATTTACCAATCTACATTCTGTATTGTGCCACATTGAAAGATCTTAAATAGAGAAGTTAATTTTTCAAATCAAAGGGAGTTACCCTTCCGTTATTTGTTTGACCGAATAAGAACATTAGGATTTTAGATTATGCCAAAAATAAATCCAAACTTGAGATCTTAAACCCTTCCGATTCCTTTGTATGACTGAATAAGAAAATTAGTATTTTAGCACATGCCAAAAATAATTCCAAACTTGAGAGATAATCACGCGATAATATTTCTATTAAATTATATGAATATATAATCTTCTATTTCAATTTATATGAAATATTTCGCTTATTGAGAATTAAACTTTGTGAAGTTTGACCAATATTTTAAAAATATTTTTTTATCATATCTTCATGAGAGAAATTGCAACTAATATTGTAGTACTTTTCGTATAGTTTTTGCATATCTAAATTTTAATTTTAAAATATTGAGTTGAACTAATATAATTTAACTTCAAAATTTAATTAAATTGACTCAAAATATATCATTTAAATTGAAACAAGGGAGTAATAAAGTAATTTTGTTTAAAAAAGGTGACATAAAATAGCATATAAAGATTAATTTCTTTTGGCGAACATGGGTAGCATAAACTTCTTAATTAGGTAATGTTCTTAAGAACTGAAAAACCCTATTATAAGGAGTAGCACGAGTAATACTTTTGAAGAAATATGGTATTCGGTGCTGCATCATACTACAATATTCTTTCAGTGGTGAGACGTTGATCTAACACGTGTCATATGCATGGAAAAATAAACAACGTGTCATACGAAGTGACAAATAAGCTTAATATAAATGTCAAAAGAAGTAGATCCTCCTTATGATAAGGGTGCTCTGGGTCCCAGTATAACAACATTTGCTCGTACTCCGTATTCCAATTATTGCAAGATCCTGGCCAAGAGAAACTAGACAATATTAACCTATCTGGTCCATATCCTACTTAGTACCCCTAATATATTAAACACTATATACACCTTTCCCTTTGTTCGCCTTCTTTTTATTGTTTTTATTTTAGGTGAGTTATCGAAAATAAAGCAGCCTGTTCCAATTTCCAATAGCACACAAGGGAGACTAGAATATCCGAATCGGGGTAGCATATTCTCAACTTTCAATTTAGGCGGGTGTGTGGAAAGTAAGAATGGGGTTTTTCTAATACAGGAGTAAAAGTATATTCTATTCTCATTAGTATCTTCCTTTTCTTTGGATAAGATTTAAAAGGTGGCATAAACCCGGAAAACAAATAAGACTAATACATATAAGAGACTCCTATAGAGTTATGAAGCAATTAAGAACTAAGTCATAAGGAGGTTTAGCAGGGAATTGGACATCAAGGTCCAAAGAGTAATCGAAGTGAGACAAAAAATCTGTTGAGAAATTTGCTTCTTATTAAGATGAGAGACTAAAATTTAATCAAATATTCAAGACTTAATTCTATCCCCGATTTCATTTTCTTAATTTGCCCCGAAATACGGGTTTGGTTCAACGGTATTCCCTGACGTTCTTTCTATTATTCTACTTTTTGGTCTGAGGTGACGTTAGGAGTGTCAATTGATATTTAAAAATCGATTAAATCGACTGAATCGTAACGCACCGAATTGATTTTTAGGTTTCTTTTAATAAAATCGTAGGTTTTTATATAAATCTATAACCGTACCGATAATTATGATAGATTTATTATTTTATGAAAATACATCGAAAAAATATCGAACCATACCGAATAAATTTACATGAAAAAATATATTTATATATTAAATTTAAAATAAGAAAGTATAAATTTTTCCTTGAGCCTTGGAATTATGAAACGGTTACAAGCCAGCAAGTAATTAAACTTAAAATCCTAATTTTCAAACTTATTATACAACTCCTACTGAAACTAAATTATTTACAGCATATTCACTAGCAAGACATAAGATATTCTAGCGATTATGAGTAGCAAACTATAATGTATTGAATATGTTTCCTTTCGTAGAATTAAATTTATATTTTCGAATATTTAATCTTCTATAGACTTTATTCTTGAGTCTCATCTTGCTTAATATTTTTTCACTTGTGTGATTTATATTTTCTTTGTCTTTGTTTAATTATTTTTTACGCTGCTATAGAATAGTTGATGGGTCTATACTCTGACCATCTTTCATGTTTTCTTGATTCATCACCCTTTAAATAGTAAAAATTTCTAGAAAGTTTTACTAAATCCTATAAAAGTATGTATGTTATTGCATTCTGCTTCTACTAGTGACTTTTAAATGACATCTAAAAAAATACCGAAAATTAACCGAACCGTACCGATACCGAAGAGAAACCGACGTGATTGGTACGGTTTCTGAAAGTCTAATTTTGGTTATACATCATAGAATAACCGAAAAATTGGTATGGTACAAATTTTATAAAATAACCGGCCGAACCGAACCATTGACACCCCTATATGTCGTCTATCTTCGTCGCTTGTGTCCCATTCAATTAAGCTCGACATACTTGATGTTAATCATTAACAATTCGTGATCAACCAAATTTGGACGCAATCTTTTCCTACTTATATTTTTTATGATTAAAAAAGAAAAGAACAAAAAGCAAAGAAGAAGGATGTGGTGTTGTCAACTTTGTACGAACTGATAAAAGAAACAACAAAATTGTCAGGATAGAGATACTTGTGGTGAATAGGGATGTTTCAGCCGAGAAAAAAAAGGTCATCTCTGTGAAAGCTGCACGCGCACTAGTTCTCTAAAGATTATATATAAAGTGGCTACGCCCGGATAATACATTGAAAAAGCATATACCGAGAAACATTGTCCACAAGTTGAACGACATATGTTTTCCATCCCCGTTTAAACTTTTACTTACGGATAATGTAAAATAGATTTAACTTATCGTGGCAAATACTTGTGTTATTTACTTGTATTATTTTTAATTTCATTTATATGAACAACTTTTTAATATATTGTACTCCTACTTATCAAATAATCTAATTGTATAAAAAAAATATCACTATAAATGTTTATAAACTAGTATTTAATATATAAGTTAACTGTCCACCCGCAGAATAAGAATAAGGTATTAATACGTGTTTTTTCACCAACTATCAATGCAATTTCAGAATATTGCAGCTCCTCGGAATTGAAGACCCCAATTTAGTTGAAACTCATGATATACTATTGCTACTACTTAGGACGCAACTTTACATAAACCATTCCATCCATAAAATACTCAGCTAATGACTTCTACACCTATTGACAAATGTACCTCATGACTCGTGAGCTAAAGTTTCTAAAGATGGACAGATGGTGTTATGTTGTTTTAAGCGTAAAAGGTCACAAGGAAAAGCATTTATGTTTATCCTCCTCCATTCAAAATAATTGAAGACACTAATTTCTATATTTCTTCTTAATTCAGAAAAAATAGGAAAAGAAAAAGGGATAATAAGGAACATACCGATCATGCAGCCAGCGAAAAATAAGGCTTGGACAAGACCAACTCTGTATTTCTGTCCACATATCAATCCAAACTCCGATACCGTAGAACTTCCAATTCCACCGAACCATTCCCAAGACCCTGGCTCAAGGTCGCACACACTTTTAGCCGTTGAACCGCACCCGCGGCTCGTCGAACACCGCCACCCGGGTTCACGATCCGAAAAAATCATGACCATGGTGTGAATCCCTTCCAGCGCCCAAGCCAAGCTCGTTAGCACGAAATGTCTCAATTGCCACCACCCAAACTCGCCGCAGTATTTTTCCAACATTTGATCCATCGTTACTTTCTTCGGTTTTGAATATCCATCCGCCGCCGGCGGGATGAGCGGTGACCGGAGGTCTCCACCATCTTGTTGATTTGTTGATAAAGCTGATGATTTTGACATTTTTTGTTGATGATTTTTTTCTTTTCTCGCCAGGGATTACCGATGAGGCTGGCGGCTATATATAGGATATTCTTCAGTTCCAGAGTTGGTGGTGGGAAACAATAAGAATAGGAGCCCTCTTTTTTTATAGTGTTGTAATAAACTTTGGATTTCGCAATTTATGACTATTAGATGTTTTGTGGAAAAAGTGCTTGTTTATTTTTTAAGAACTGGCTTATTTAATTTTGGTTGATAACGATAGAATTATTTTATTTAAAACAAATTAAGTTAAGGCTTAAAAAAAGATCTATAAGTTTAAAAAACAATACATTTGTTATATTGACCACTTTTTTATTGCGTTGCGTATCAAATTTGGCACTCTTGATCTTAACATGTTGCTTTAGAAATATTATTTTTCATATTTACAATATATAAGTGGGCTTATAGTTTAAAGAATCGCAAATTATAATTTTTTTATGTTTCAAAATCATGTTATATACACAATTTCTTATAAAAGCTTTTATTTTAACAAAAGCCTTTTCAGAAAAAAGCTGCGCAAAATCACCTTGGATACGCATATATCTTACCATTGATTTAGGTAATTTGTTTGAATCTTTCTTTTTATTGCGAAACTGATTCACATAAATAGAAAACTACAAAATCACCTTGGATACGCATCTAACCATTGATTTAGGTTACTTATTTGAATCGTTCTTTTTATTTTATTGCAGAAGTGATTTATATAAAATAGAAAACTACTTTCCTTTTAAGGGTAATAACGTACTGGCAAAGCGGGAAAACCATTAGTTCCAACTTCGTAGACTGAAGAAAAAATAATAGATAGTAATATGTCTATCAAATAAGGAGCACACACTTTACAATATTTTAACCGGTTAGGATTGTATAAGACATACTCTTTAATATTTAAAAGAGCAATATGTCATTTAAAGAAAGTAAAAAATAAGCAATGGTAGGAAACCAGAGTTTTTCTGTCATTATTGCTTTATAAATTTATTTGCAAGCTTGACACGGTCTGATTGATTACAAACCATTTGTTTTTGTGGTTTGAAAGAATTAATCTTTGCTTTATCTTTTTTTTTTTTTTTTTTAAATATGGATGTTCAATTTTGTTTAGGGAAAATTAGCTTTAAGTATTTTTTGGCAGAAATGATTTTATGTTATTTTTTGAAAAAAAATGAACAATTACTAACAGCTACTCCTAGTAATTTAAGATGTCATTATATTTTAAATAAATTTTCATAAAATGCCCGGAAAAAAAAAAAAAGAGGCGCGCCATATTACAATTCTAATAAAGGTGAAAACTCTTTTTCAACTATTACGGGGTCACTTGCTCAAAAATATTTTTCCCTCCTTCTCGCCGTAAATTTGGATTTAATTGTGCTCTAATTTGAGTATCAAATTGAGAAAACTACGTCATATACCTACAAAACAATAAAAAAAATTACCCGTCTTTACCCATTTTAAAAATAATTAGAAAAACTATTTACCCTATAGAATCATATTACCCACCTGCTTCAATGATCAATCCCCTAAATCATGAAAAGCCTCTCTCTCCTTTATTACACAATCCTAACTTCTCCAAATCTCTTTCTTCTTCTTATTCATATGTAGCAGGGGTAATTTAGGGGAATGGAATCATGATTGTCGATGGTTACGCGGAAACTTATGATTTAAATCGGAGGCCTGCATATCGTGTTTGAAATCATATTGGTGTTAAAATTTAGTTGTAACCATCATTGTAAAAATTATTCTCAAATTGAAGTATTTCGGTAGAGATTTAATTTGATTTGAATAAAAAATTACAGCTAAAAGCTTGAAGAACACAAATTAATTCTTGATGATTTATTGATGTTTGAATTAATTTTTGACTGGATTTTGTTCGGATTATTGTTTGAAAGTTGTGGTTAAATTTCAGTTCATTTGAAGTTGATTTTTGAATTTTAACTTGAAATTGAATTGAACTAGCAAAGAAGAAGAATTTATACTGTATGCCGAAATGTTATATTATATATTGTATTGATATACAATAATTAATTCAAGCGTATATAATTTATTATAACAGTATACTACTAATTTTGTTGAAGTAATGAACCAATCCTCTGTATAAAAAAAAAATACTATATCCATTTTGGTATATAATATTTTATTCAATAGTGTTAAAGCTAAGTTGAACTGGAAAAGAAGAATTTGTATTGTATACCAAAATGATATACTATATATCATTTTGGTATACATTTCATTCCCATGGTATACTATTACAATATACTGTATAATATAACAATATACTATTACAATTTGGTCTTTTCGATTGTTTTGAAATTTTCATTAAATTCTTAAATTTTTATTGAGTTCTTTTTCAATTTTCAATGGAGTTCTCATGCTTTTTCAATTTTTTTCTTAAATTAAAATATTTAGTTTGAAATATTTGATTGGAGGTTTGTGGCTAAAGTTTGAATCAATTTGGTGGAAATTTTAGAGTAGATTTTTAAAATTTGGATTGAAATTGAGTTAAACTAGCAAAGAAGATAGATTTGTACTGTATACCAAAATGTTATATTGTATATCGTATTGGTATACAATAATTAATTCAAGAGTATATAATTAATTATACTACTATAATTTTTGAAGGAATGAACCAATCCTCTATATATAAAAAGTATACTATATACCATTTTGATATATAATATTTAATTTAATAGTGTATTATTTATCGCGTTGAACTGGCGAAGAAAAATTTATACTGTATACCAAAATGATATACTATATACTATATACTATTTTGGTATACAGTTCATTACAATGATATACCGTTTCAGTATAATATATAATGTAACAGTATACTATTACAATTTGGTCCTTTTAGACTTTTCTGAAATTTTGATTGAGTTATTTTTTAATTTTCAACGGAATTCTCATGTTTTTTTAATTTTTTTCTTAAACCAAAATATTTAGTTTGAAATATTTGATTGGAGGTTTGTGGCTAAAGTTTGAGTCAATTTAGTGGAGATTTTAGAGTAGATTTTTAAAATTTGGATTGAAATTGAGTTAAACTAGCAAAAAAGATAGATTTGTATTGTATACCAAAATGTTATATAGTATATCATATTAGTATACAATAATTAATTCAAGAGTATATAATTAATTATACTACTATAATTTTTGAAGGAATGAACCAATCCTTTATATAAAAAAATAATATACTATATACCATTTTGGTATATAATATTTTATTTAATAGTGTATAATTGATTGCGTTGAAGCGAAGAAGAATTTGTATTGTATACTAAAATGATATACTATATACCATTTTGGTATACAGTTCATTTCAATAATATACTATTACAGTGTACTATATAATGTAACAGTATACTATTATAATTTGGTCCTTTTAGAAATTTTTGAAATTTTTATTGAGTTCTTTCTTAACTTTTCAGCAGCGTTTTCATGTATGTTTTTGGTCTTTTTTCTTAAACCAAAATATTTAGTTTGAAATATTTGATTGGTGGTTTGTGGCTAAAGTTTGGGTCAATTTGATGAAAACTCTCGAGTAGATTTTTGAAATTTAAGTTGAAATTGAGTTGAACTAGCGAAGAAGACCAATTTGTACTATATACCAAAATAACATAATTTATACCATTTTGGTATATAATATTTAATTCAACAGTGTATAATTTATTGCATAGTATACTATTACAGTATATGATATAATGTAAAAATACAGTTAAATTTGATATTTTTAAAATTTTTCAAAAATATTTAATGATTCATATTTCAATTTTCTAACAGAATTTTCGATAAAATATACCCTGCCAGTATATGATATATAGCATGTGGGTATCATACTATACTGTAATAATATACTTCAACTGCTACTAATATATTATTTTTGATATACTGTATGCTAAAGTAAGTTATTTTCTAATAATTAATATATAAAATATACAAATAAATAAAAAGTACAAAAATAAATGAGCCAAAAATGTGTGCAGAATTAGATTATGAAAAAAGTGATTTGAAATAATAATAAATAAAATTTAAAAAAAATGAAAGCAAAAAAGAGAAGAGACAATAGTTATAATGTATATGATGTTCTAATAATTGAATTAAAAACAAAATAAGAAAAACAGACAAAATGTATATTATAAGAGTTATATTAAAAGAAATATGAAAAAATATGAAACAATATTTACTATATCAGTTATCTTTTCTTATTGTATAAACAAAGAAGAAATAAAAAAGAGCAAAAAAAATAAATGAAATTAGATTATGAAGAGATAAAATAAAAGAAAAAAAAAACGAGTTAAATAAAATTAGAAAAGGAACAAAAAATAAAGAAAATAAATAAAAGAAAAAAATAAAAATAAAAAAATAAAGAAGGAGCGAAAATTGAGTGTGAAATTAAATTATGGTAAAAATAATAATGTGATTTTGGCAAAAAAAATAAATGACGAAAAAGGAGAAAAAAGAAAAAATAAATAAGAAGAAAACTAAAAAAAAGGAGAAGGAGAAAAGAAATAAAAGGAAAAAGAAAAGAAGTAGAGAAATAAAAAACAAAAAGATAAAAAAAAGAAAATTACCCACAAAAGTTGTCATGGATAGGAAAAGTAGTTAGTTTGATAGGTAGAAAAGTAAATGAATAAATAATGATAAATAGTTTTATTTTTGTGAGTAATTATGTCATTTACCCTATCAAATACCGGATGAAAAACATGGGCTGACATATATAGGTTCAAGGGAGCTCGGATGAATTCACTTCGATTAAAAATTACACTATTTATACGTGAAAATTATTTTTCAAGGAAAAAAAACGGAAGAAACAAGTAACAAGTGAATCCACTTGACAGAAAGCGAAGTACGGTCCAGTGGTCACGTGGATAAGTGGATTCAACAGGAGTGAACGGATTGTAGTTTGAATCTAACTCCTAATTTCTTAACGTTACATTATTATTTATTTATTTTTACCTTTTCAAAAAATGGGTAAAATTCGCTCCTCCTATTGTGTACATTCAAACCCAGGCCGCCTCCACTTTGCTCTGCAAAACCACGTTTACCAGTTACCCCACTTACAACATTTGCTTTTGAAAACTAAGATAATTATATTACTTAAATTATAAATTTATCAAAAATTGCTCATCAAAATAATTTAAGATAACTTATTTTGCTAACTATATATTAAAATCATGAAACTCCTAATGAAATTAAACAAAAACAATCAAACAAAATATGATCAAATATAAGTGTTGAAAGTTATGACACGGATTTATTAAAAAAAAACAATAACAATAGGAGTAACCATGATAAGAAATCATTACAAAGTACAAAGGAAAAGATTCTTGTATGTTGCTTGAAATTGAGGAATGGTAGGGATATTCTTGGAAAAGGCAGCAGCATGAATAAGCAAGAACTCACAATATTCGGAAGAAAGAGTAGCGTGATGTTTTAAATAAAAAGGGACAAGTACAAAAATAGTCAATTTAAACTCAAACTTATCAACCTCTAACCCAAAATTAGACACTTATCAAAAGTAATCGAAAATTAGCCATACATGCAATGAAGGATTCTTCCATCCGAGAATCACGCTAAAGATCTTCCTTCCTTCCCTGTTTTTCAAGCGTATCAATTTCACAGAGACCTACATTCTATAAATCACGGCATTTTCTCCCAAAAAATTCTCAAAAGGAGCTTCAAATTTCACTCAAAAATTGATCAATTTCATTGTATAAGCAACAATTTTCTTTCGCGATTTCTCTGCAGATACAACTTTGATGAAAGAACTTCAAACTACAATCAAAATCAATCAAGGAATTAGTGAGTTTTGACCTAATTTCAGCTACTTCAATGGTAAATTTACCAATTTTTATTTGTATGATGGCCGATGGAATGTTAATAATTTTGTGGATTACAATGCCGATACTGTAATAGTTACTCCAAATATAAGTTTTGAAGATATTGTAGACATGATTTCGAAACAAGTTATGATTGATACTTCATTGAATGTTATTGAAATCAAATAAATTGTCCAAAACGGTTCTCCACCAATATTGATACACAATAATATGGATGTATGTGTATATCTTGAGCTGAAGAAAAGCTCGGAAAATTTACAATGTATCCTCTTTGCATAACATCGAGTGAAAAGGATATGGATATGATATGCTACAATTCAAATTCTGATGTAATTTCCTTAGAGTGTACACAAAGCTCAGTTATACATGAGAGATACAATGGCGATACAATTAATATGATTGAGTTTGGGGATGAAAATGACTGGCAGGATACATAGTCTAATGAAAATACAATAATAACTAACCCTCAATACATAGATGTAGAAGGAAGTCAAATTTATAAAGACAAGGCTACGATAGTCAAAGTCATGAAGTACTTGGCAGTAAAGAAAAAAATCTAGTTTAAGGTGCATAGATCAAGTGAAAGCAGGTATCAAAATATTTACTGTATAATTATGTATCTCAATGTATATCGTAGTTGATGTTAGAAGCATAATTATACAGAAAATAAGTTGTTGCTTGTAAGTCTGTGGCTGTACACTTTTAAGTTGTGGTTATCACCGTGTAGTACGTATAATCGTTGTATTTTTTTATCTAGTCTTGTTGATGGCTGTGTGTATCACTATATATCATTGTATTTCATGTTGCTCTGTTTATTGATGGAAAAGTTTATATCCTTGTCGTAGATATTGCCTAGTAAGCATCAACAACAACTGTGATTGGTGTTTTAAGTCTTCGAGCCTGAAAAAAATAAAAATTTTCAAAGTCAGAAATTTTAGCAAACTACACTTATGCCCGGTGAAAGACAGATCTTACGCATAACGTCAAGCTACTGCAAAACTCATCGACAGTCTTCTGATAGACAAGTATAAAGACCCAAAAATAATATACACTTCTAATGACATAATTGGAGACATGAACAAGCAGTATGGTCTTCAAATGACGTTTATTTAAGCATGAAGATCGAAGGAATATGCAGTTCGACTGTTGAGAGGGAACCCAAGCGAATCATATGAAAAGCAGCCAAGCTACTTTTATATGTTAGTTCTTACAAATTGTATGTCGGTGGTAAGTTTGAAAAAAATAGAGGAAGACATGTTCATGTATGCTGTCGTTGCACTATATCCGTCTATAAAAGGATGGCAGTATTGCAAACCGCTTGTTGTTGTAGATGGAACCTTTCTTAAATCGACATACAGAGGAACATTATTGATAGCATCCACACAAGATCCAACAGGTAAAGACTTACCTAATATATATATATATATATATATATATATATATATATATATATATTAGGTAGTATCCTACCACTCACATATGCCATAGTAGATTCAGAGAATAATGCTTCCTAGGAGTGGTTTTTCACGATGTTCAAGGATGCATTTGGGGAAAGGGAGGGATTATCCATAATCTCGGACAGGCATGAAGGCATTAAAAATGTAGCAGCAACATTGTATCCACAAGTACCTCACTGTGTCTGCATATGGCGTCTATCGAATAATGTAAAAAAATTACAAGAAGAATCATTTGTAGCTCAAAGACATATTTTTTGTTAATGGCCAAAGAATACACAGTTGAGAAGCTTGATTACTACATGGCAGAGGTAGAGAGAATTGATAAGAGGGTCAAAGATTACTTAATCAACATTGGGTATGAAAGATGGTCCAGAGTATATTCCACTGTCAACAGAACATTGATAATAACTTCAAACATTGCGGAGTCGATCAATACAGCGCTCAAGGCTTCTAGGGAACTCCTAGTACTGCCTTTGCTAGAGTACATAACGCAATTGATCGGACGATGAAACGTTACAAACCAAAAAAATACAATAGAGTCATTTATTGATCTTGAAAAAAAAATATGATACAATGCTGATGGAAAATCTCAAATTGCCACATATGATGAAGGTATGACTAGAATCTGTAGATACTTGTACATATAATATGTAATCATGCCGAATTCACATATGTGTTATATCTTGAACCCTTTATGTGATTCTGTTAAACTAGTGTCCACCTACACGACACAGGGAAACTAAATTTGATTAAAGCTAATGTTTTCTAATATTCATTATTTGCACAAAAGCAATATTATAGTGTTCAAGTAATTGGGGGTCTTATCTCTGTTACCCGAGGCTTCAGGTTTTCTGTTTCTTTTCAAAGCTGGTTGGCCTACCTCTATTCTCTGTTTCTTCTAAGACATGCGAGAAATTAGTCATTATGTAAGAAAATAGTTCAACTTTTAGGCGATTACCAGCATGTATATAAAGCTTTCAATTTAATGTAGCATCTATGCCTACCCTACTACTGAAATATTAGTTGGTTTGACTTGATATTAAGCTATTTTGAATCTTGTAGGCTCTCCAGTATATGTATTTTGAGGGCATCTGCTTTGTTACTACTAATGATAGTTGATAAATTTCGTAGGTAACTCCTTCAACGAGTTACTTATATTCAGTACTTGACAAGTGTAAGCATAGAATGGTGTTCCTTAAAGATCGAACTTGCAGTTGTAGAAGGTTTCAGTTGGATGAACTGCCATGTACACATGCTTGGACAGTATTAAAATATAAATACATTGATCACATCGAGTATTTATCGGTATACTACACCAGGAAGTACCTATTGAAGACCTATGAAATTCTAATTTATCTGGTTCTTGATGAAAGCACATGGAAAATTCCTGTAGAAGTTCTAGATGAAAAAATCTTGCCACTAAATGTGACTAAATCAATAGGAAGGCCATGGAAGTGGAGGTGCAAGTCAATATCTGAAAGGGAACGAAAAAGATCGATTTCATGTGGACAGTGTGAGAAGAAGGTCACAACAGGAAAACTTGTAGAAATAATCCAAAGAGAGGATGAAATATATCAAACTTAGAATTACTTGTTATTTTACTTTACTGAATATTATAGCGATTTAGAAGAATCCAATATATCAAGATTTGTATCAATGCAGAAAGTCATTTGAATTTTAGATATAAATAAATATTTGATCTATTATTTAATATCGTTTTGCAAGTGTATTTTTTAAATTATACATATGTTTGATTAAAAAGAAGTTGCATCAACTATGTATCATATTTGTATCTATTGTGTATCACCTATGTATCTCTGTGTATCAGTAAATTATACATCTGTTTGATTAAAAGGGAAGTTGTATTAGCTATGTATCATATTTGTATCATCTATGTATCTCTTATGTATCACCTATGTATCTCTTTGTATCAGCTCTTACTCATGTCTGTATTTGTGTAATAACAAAGTTAGCTAATGGAAAATAGTCGTAGCAGCTAGAAAACTGTGCAAATAGTTTTAGAAATTTACAAATAAGAGTATGGCTTCATCAATACATATTTTGAAACCAAACAAACTGCAGAACTCATTGTGAAGAAACTAACTATGCAACAATCCAAAATGGTTGTATTATCTATGTATCATGTGTGTATCATATGTGTATCATGTGAGCAACACTCCTGTACTGGCTATGCCAGACTACACTCAAACCTTTGTCATTGAGACTGATGCTAGCCATCTGGGAATTGGAGTTGTACTGACTCAAGGAAATAGACCCATCGCATACTATAGCAAGGCCTTGGCTCCAAGGCACCTGGGCAAATCAGTGTATAAAAATGAGTATATAGTTGTAATTGCAGCCATAGACAAGTGGAGGCATTATGTACAAGGAGGGCACTTTATAATTAAGACTGATCATTTCAGTCTCAAATACCTGATGGAGTAGAATGTAACCACAACCATTCAGCAGAAAGGCCTAACCAAGTTATTGAGATTGGACTATGAAATATAATTCAGGAAGAGGGCTAAAAATAGAGTGGCAGATGCACTATCTAGGGTCCAAGATGAGCAAGGAAAGGTAAATGCTATTTCTGGTGTGAAACCTGCGTAGCTGGAAGAGATAGAGAGAAGTTATCAAGATGACAACCAAGCTCAAGACCTTATTACTGTTGTGACAGTCAACCCAACTGCACCCAGACTATAGCTTGGTTACAAGAGTTTTAAAGTTCAAAGGAAAGGTGTATGTTGGTAAAACCACGGCCTTAAGGCAGCAAATTCTACAGACCATGCATTCCTCTGCTATCGGAGATCACTCTAGCCAACAAGGCACCTTGAAGAGACTGCAATTATACTTTTATTGGCCAGCCATGAAGAAAGAGATGCAAGAGTTGGTATCTACGTGTGATATATGTCAGAGATGCAAAGATGAAACTGTGGCCTATCCAGGATTACAACAACCTTTGGAGATCCCTACTCAATCTTGGACAGACATCAGCTTAGATTTCATAGAAGGTCTGCCCAAGTCCCAAGGAAAGGATGTAATATTGGTAGTAGTGGATAGATTCACTAAATATGCACACTTTTTGGCCTTACAACATCCCTATACAGCTGCTCAAGTGGCAGAGTTGTTCATCAAAGAAATATATAAGCTCCAAGGTTTTCCAAATACCATGGTCTCAGATAGGGACAAGGTTTTTACTAGTGTCATCTGGCAACATTTATTCAAGGCAGATAGAACTACACTATGTATGAGCACAGCCTATCATCCAGAGTCCGATGGCCAGACAGATAGACTTAACAGTTACTTAGAAGGATATTTTAGAGCCATGACTATGAGCAAACAAAAAATGTGGGCAAACTAGTTGCATCTGATTGAATGGTGGTACAACACTAACTATCTTACATCCTTGCAAAGCACTCCATTTCATGCACTTTATGGTTATGACCCCCCACAATTGCCAATGGGGCCACTACTGCAGACTCCAATGCAAGTTCTCCAGGATTTGATTCAAGAGAGGATTCAATTCTAACAGGTGCTTAATGACCATCTCACCCGATATCAAGCTAGGATGAAATTGTATGCTGACCAAAGGAGAACTGAAAGATAATTAAAAGTGGGGGATTGGGTCTATCTCAAATTGCAATCATACAGGCAAACATCGATTGCAATCAGGAGGCAACTCAAATTATGTCCTAAGTATTATGGACCTTATCTAGTGGAGCAGAAGATAGGAATTGTGGCCTACAAGCTCAAGCTACCAAGTACTGCTAGGATTCATACTGTCTTCCATGTGTCACTACTAAAGAAGAGGATTGGACCAACGATTATTCCTCAGCAACAACTGCCAGTACTAGGGGAAGAAGAACAGATGCTAGTTAGGCCTATAGTCATCTTACCGAGGAGAATGGTGAAGGAGAACAATGCAGTGGCAGTATCATGACCCAAAATCCATTAAAGGTCGTGATGAAACCGGACACCGCTGTCAGGTAAGCCAAAAATAAATACTTAATTTGGTTCTCATTTTAATATTTTTGAAGTCATATTTTCCTTCAATTAAATAGTAAAACATGAAATTCACAGTGTAAATAATAATATTCTTAATAATTTCAATACAGAACAATCCATAATCACCCCAAAACCTGGTGTCATAAGTGCATGAGCATCAACTAGGAATGTAAAATAAAATATAGCATCTGTCCGAAATACAAATTTGGATAGAAAAAATATAAATACTCTGAAGGAGACTCTGTCGGCTGCGGGTCATAATATGGAATGCAGCTCATGTAAGTCCCCGCATGCATACACGCCTCTACTCTCATAAGGCCACTAGTCACATATGTACCTGCACAAAAATGTGCAGCAAATATAGTATGAGTACGTAATTAATGTGTACCCAGTAAGTATCTAGCCGAACCCCGGAGGAATAGTGACGAAGAGTCGACATTGACACTCACTAGTGATCCAATAACATCAGGTACAGTAAAGAGGTAAGTAAATATAAAGCAGAGTAAATAAATGAGATAAATAAGTATAAATCACGTGGTACAAATCCCCCTCTTTACGAGGGACTTAAGCTCTCCATTAGAAATTTCCTCCTTAACCGGAGCATATATATAGATATAGTGGATCTCATCACATAGATTGTTATAACTCAAAATCAGAAAACTCACAAATACACTGGCTTCTTGCCAAATATCACGCACGATTCCATAAGGATATGATATAGGAAATGCCGAGGCGTACGACCCGATCCAACATAAATATTTAAATTGTGCAATGCCGAGGGTCGAACGACGCGAACCATAGATGCATCTATTAACCTGCCGAGGCGAACGGCCCGCTCCCATGAGAGTGTGGTATATAAATCCTGCCAAGGCGATCGGCCCGATCCTATAAGAGTGAAATATATAATCTTTGTCGAGGCGAATGCCCCGATCCCATAAGAATAAAATACATAATCCTGCCGAGGCAAACGGCCCGATCCCATAAGAGTGAAATACATTATCTTGTCGAGGCGAACGGCCGGATCCCATTAGAATAAGAAGTTTTGATGGGTCCTTGACCCCACTCACGAATAAATGTGTGAGTTGTAATTTCTCTAACAAAAACCTTTCAATGAAGTATATATATCACAGAAACATGCCGTAAGAGGAGTAAAGTTATTCGGTGACTAATCATGAACTCGTGAAGTCTCTACAATAGCAAGTCTAGTCTCAAGTAGAAATATAAAACAGAGAAATTTAATAGGCGAGAGAATGCTCAAATAGTGCAGCTACATCATTATGTGAACCTAAGCCTAATCGGACAATAACATGAATGTAGCTACGTACGGGCTCTCGTCACCTCGCGCGTATGTAGCCCCCACAACAAGTAGCACACATCAATATATATTACCTAGGGATATTTTTCCCCCTCACAGAGTTAGACATGAGACTTACCTCGTCTCAAAGCTTACTTTCCGGTCCAAAATTGTGCTTTAAATCCTCAACTCAGTGCCAAACGATCGAAGCTAGTCAAATGTTATATAAAATAGTCAATACATGCTCAAGAGTTCACATCTTGGCTATTAAAGTGATTTTTCCAACCCAAATTGAAGAATTTCTAAAATTTACCTCCGGGCCCACGTGCCCGGATACTAAAAATTTTTGAAGATAACCACTACCCATAACATCATGAACTCAAATATATGATTTGTTCTCAATTCCATGCACTAATTCGTGGTCGAAATCCAAAAATATAAGTTTCTAGGTTTCTTTCGAAATCCCACAATTTCTATCAATTTTCATGCTTGAATCCATGTAAAAATCATGTATTTAACTCACAATGTGAAGAAATCACTTACCACATTATAGTTGATGAAGATGGCACTCCAAAAGTGCTCCAAAATTGGCTCCCATGGACGAAATGAAGTGAAAATGAGCCAAACCCCCGATTTAAAGAGAACACATTGCCTAGCGTTTATCGCACCTGCGGTGATCTGACCGCTTCTGCGGCTCCGCAGGTGCGGTCCAAATTCTGTTCATGCGGTCCTCACTGCCCAGCCAAGAACTCGCACCTACGGTAGTCTTTTTGCTTCTGCGGGCATCGCAGGTGCGACCTGCTCTCGTGCATTTGTGCATTTTTACACACCAGCGGCAGCTGCCTCGCTCCTGTGCACCCGCAGGTGCGCTGATCCAGTCCGCTTCTGCAGCTGCCCCAGCTCCAGTCCATTCTCGCTTCTGCGAGCAATTCGCCGCACCCGCGATCTCGCACCTGCGGCCAAAGTTACGCAGGTACGATTGCACTAGAAGCATTAAGCTTCAGAAATTCTTAAGTCTAAAAATCAATCCGTTAACCTTCCGGAATCCACCCAAGGCTCTCGGGACCCCAACCAATTATACCAACAAGTCCTAAAACGCAATATAGACTTAGTTGAGCCTTCAAATCACGCCAAACAATATTGAAATCATGAATCACACCACAATACAAGCTTAATGATCTTTAGAACTTCAAACTTCTACATTAGATGCCAAAACCTTTCAAATCACGTCTGATTGACCTCAAATTTCGCACACAAGTCACATTCAACATTACGGACCTACTCCAACTTTCATAATCGGAATCTGACCCCAATATCACAAAGTCTACTCCCGGTCAAACTTTCCAAAAACTTTCAAATTTCTAACTTTCGCCAAATGACCCAAAATGACATACGGACCTCCAAATCCACTTCTGGATACGCTCCCAATACCAGAATCACCATACGGAGCTATTCCCAGACTCGTAATCCCAAACGTACATTGATAACATTGAAATACGCCTCAACCCAATTTTTATAAAATTCTTCCAAAATGCCAACTTCCACAATAGGTGTCGAAATGCTCTCGGGTCATCCAAAACCTGATCCGTATATATACTCAAGTCCAAAATTATCATACGAACCTGTTGGAACCTTCAAATCCCGATTCCAAGGTTGTTTACTTAAAAATTATACTTTAGTCAATTCCTCCAACTTAAGGCTTCCAAAATTAGAATTTTCTTTCCAAATCAACTCAGAACTTCCCGAAATTAAATTCCGATCATGCGTACAAGTCATAATACCTGAAGTGAAGCTACTCAAGGCTTCAAACCGCCGAACGACGCGCTAAAGCTCAAAATGACCTGTCGGGTTGTTACATTCTCTCCCACTTAAATATATGTTCGTCCTCGAACGTGCTAAGAACTGCTCTGGAGTTGTTCGAAATCACCGTTCAACAACTCGTGCACCTATCTGTGCCACCACAACCCAGTTGGGTACATTAGCTCGAGTCAATCTGAAGATTCTCCCTTTTATTTAGTCAAATAAGACTTAGTGCCCAATTCCAACATTTGGAATTCTCCACCAGGCTTGTTTCCAACATACGAACACCACATCAATCACTACACACTACACCAAACACGATTGTATACCCTTACTGAATTCTTACCATGCACTGCATAACTCATTTACCCAAGGCAATCTTTCCAAAGCACAACAGCTAAAATTTCCACTGACCGAAGCCCGTAGTGTACCTCACGACCAATTAAGCCTTGATTTAACTCTCGCAATACTGCCACGATAGAGAAGACATGTAGAACTCATAACCACTTGCCGAATCACAATTTATGGAGTCTCTCCTCCCGACAAGAACCATTACCTCATTCTGGACTGAATAACAATATTTACTTTTTAATATGCTTCATATAAATCTGATCGCACTGATCCTAGGTCCAATAATCTCGTCTCACCCAGTACAAGTTGCTCAAGCAATAAGCCACCTCAGACACTGCCAAAAGTTTCATATGATGCCACAATGTGCCAACAAGCTACAAACTCGAATGTGATACATAAGGAAACGAACTCTGGAAAGATCTACTCAACCCACGTAACTAATTTAAACAACCGAAAAGATGTTATGAACCTTTCTCAGGAAACGAGAAGCGAAACACACAATAATATATATAGGAAACTGTACTCAATATCACACTGTTGCGGCATGCAACCTGATCCACACATGATACCGTTGCGGCGTGCAACCCGATCCAACCATGATATCTTGGCGGCGTGCCACCCGATCCAAACAACATATCCCTGGCAGCATGCCACCCGATCCAACCAACATATCCCTGGCGGTGTACCACCCGATCTAACCATATACCCTTGGCGGCATGCCACCCGATCCACACTTAATAATCTAAAGAAAACACACCTCGAGCCGTAACGCTTATACTCACGAAATGCCCGAATATCAACCATAAGCACGCCAAGTGCATAATACAAATCTTGGGGAGACGGGTAGCGTCACACACTATAAAACTCAAGCACAACTAAGGTGCGATACATGATCTGCATCTCGAGAGCCATCCTGCTCACATAACACCACAAACTATACGGGATCTCAATACGAGTGCGAATAATCAAACCGCCTCATAACCCGCATGGCACAATAGAGACTACACGGAAGGTCCAACAACAGAAATATCATCCAAGGCCCGAAGACCCCTCCGAAAATAATGCTATGCTGAAATGAACAAATCCGGCCATATATAGAACCCACATTCACATTTAGATCTATCCACAGACCTCAAGCCGATTCTGATCTTACCGCACTGGGCTAATAACCCTTCAAGGACCCACAATGACCTATTCACAACTCATAAGAACAACTGTCAAATCCAAAACGAACTCACATGGTTCACAGCCCAAGGAATAGAATGCCTCTCAAGCATAAACTCTTGCACTTTCGATATTACCATGACCTCCACATTTGGTCTCAATCTTTAACAATCAAGTGACTGACATGTCACACTTATACAAATCTCCATGTGGGGCATTCTCCCATGACCATTCCGCTCAGGTAGCAAGGTCCGCACACCCATACCACCAGTCGTTCTAATTCTGTAGAGTGAGTCAAAAATCTGCAAGTCAATACACAAAGCCTCTTCCATATGACACAGATCTCAGGTGACACTAAAGACAATACCAGCTTACTCTAAACATCTAAATTCTTCCCTGCTCATCCGAGCTCTTGACATTCTTGTCGACATCAACTGCAACATTGATCCTCAACTTCCAATTTATTCTCAACTTGCCTTAGAAACAATAATAGTTCCATTCATTAACGTAACGAAACCCAACAACACTCATCCTGAGTGACCCAATCCACGAGACCACATCGTCTTAATACCCATGAACTGTCTCATATTCTCCTTAAGAGCTCAATAACATATCCAACTGGTACACCCATTCTGCAAGACCTTCCGTGAATCCGGAGCTACTTATTCCCTTCCTCCAATACTGCACCGCATACCCAATGATAACATAGAACATTCCAAGTCCTTAGGCACTGTACTCAAATTCTTGAACCCACCAGGACCACTGTTGAGAGTCACCCACTCTGTCTTGGTCCCGAGTATAAGCCAAACTCTAGCGCTCAGCCAGCACATGAACATCCTATCAAAGAAGCACCCAACTGAATTTTTTTCCCTTGTACATTACTTCCACCAGAAGAAGAAACTCTCAGTCTTCTCAAAACTGAACATGAACTGATAAGGCCCAAGTATAACACACATTCCTCCAATCCTTTGCTCAAATTACCACTGATGTTTTCTTTCCTTAGTCGTAATAACCCACCAATATGCCGATAACTAGAAACCTCACAAGTAGGAAACCATGCAATCCAATCGTAGACGGTGGGGCTCTCCCACTTAGCTTGAAGCTACAATTACATAACCCCGGAACCCACCAATATTCCTCCTTCCTGAGCCTGCACAATCGACCTGCCAAATTTCTCGAAATCTTCCTGTTAAACATTTCGTGAACATTCTCAATCACTAGCCACATTCACATATTCGACCTCTTACTGGATAGCCAATAGAATTCTTCGTAGAAGCTCTGTCAACACCATGAAATTAGTAAACCATCCTGATCCCGTGCTCATTCACCAGCTGTACAAGTCTGTTCACTCTCCATTGACATCAACTAAAGATGCGATAATACATTTCAAATCTGAAGTCATGTTGCATCCATCTTCATATCAAACAACTCCTTTCTATCGTATCCAACCTTCCTTAGTATAGCAACCAATATTCCAAATTAGTCCGTAGACCCACTCACTGTCCACCATAAATCCCAAATCACTCTAAACTTTCCCCAAGGCGTGTAGCTATCCTACCACAAAACCCATATGATACTCTGCCACTCTCCCACTTTGGTCAAACCCTCTCCTTTAAGTAACTACTCGACTTCCGCTTCTGACACTTGGCCTTCAAGAAATTTAACCACCACAAGACACCTTCCACATGTCATTCCTCATCCTCTACTGCCCAGTTGTTGCCTTAAATCAAAATCCGTCTCCGTAGCACTTGAACCAATAGATCGCTACCAACTTTAAAGCCTCTCTGAAGATCATCCTTCTCGAACCATCAACACTAGGAACACTGATTCGATCCTGAACCACTGCACACCGCGATCTCTAATAGTCGCTTCCCTGACACTATTCCACAATACCCTGCCCAAAGGCGAATTGAAAAGACCATAACAATGGCGAACCTTAACGCGTTTAACAAGGGCGATGACACCACATCACAATTGAGAACTCTACCATGCTCGAAAATATCAAGCCTTATCACTCTATCAGCCCCAAACCTGAACAATCATAGTACGATTACCTTTTCTTTGCTGGGATTAAATGCTAAAACTCTACATCATGTGCTGAGAAATCCTCCTTTCAATTTATTCACTGCCCCGACACATAGACAAATATCCTACCATTACATCAATACTGTGAGATAATAACTCATGAACATCATAGCAACCTGTGCATAGCCTCGAAACTATCTGAAATATAGATACTGAGCCGAAATGACAGAACACCCTTCCGCAAGAAGATAATAATAATTGCTCGAATGCGCAGGGGGAAACACCTTGCCCCACGTCTGTAGTACCATTAAAATTCTTCGATTTCCAATTGATAACAAGCGCTTTATGTCGTATAAGATTGAGTAGGAAGGGAATGAAAGCATATGTCTCAAAGGAATCAAATCGCACGATGAGAAATCAAGAAGGGAAGTGCTCCTAACATCCCTGTAGCCTCTCGAAGATAAGTACGGACGTCTCCATATCGATCTGCAAGACTCTACTAGACTTGCTCATGACTCGTGAGACCTAAGTGAACCTAGTGCTCTGATACCATGTTGTCACGACCCAAAATCCATTAAAGGTCGTGATGGTGCCAGACACCGCTGTCAGGCAAGCCAAAAATAAATACTTAATTTGGTTCTCATTTTAATATTTTTGAAGTCATATTTTCCTTCAATTAAATAGTAAAAGATGGAATTCACAATGTAAATAATAATATTCTTAATAATTTCAATACAGAACAACCCATAATCACTCCAAAACCGGTGTCACAAGTGCATGAGAATCAACTAGGAATGTAAAATAAAATATAACATCTGTCCGGAATACAAATTTGGACAAGAGAAATATAAATACTCTGAAGGAGACTCTGTCGGTTTCGGGTCGTAATATGGAATACAACTCACATAAGTCCCCGCATGCATACACGCCTCTGCTCTCACAAGATCACTAGTCACATATGTACCTGCAAAAAAAAGTGCAGCAAGTGTAGTATGAGTACGTAATCAACGTGTACCCAGTAAGTATCTAGCCTAACTCCGGAGGAGTAGTGACGAGGGGTCGACATCGACACTCACTAGTGGTCCAATAACATCAGGTACAGTAAAGAGGTAAGTAAATATGAGGCAGAGTAAATAAATGAGATAAACAAGTATAAATCACATGGTACAGATACCCCTCTTTACGAGGAACTCAAGCTCTCCATTAGAAATTCCCTCCTTAACTGGAGCATATATATAGATATAGTGGATCTCATCAGATGGATTGTCATAACTCAAATCGGGAAAACTTGCAGATACACTGGCTTCTTGCCAAATATTACGCACGATTCCATGAGGATATGATATAGGAAATACCGAGGCGTACGGCCCGATCCAACATAAATATTTAAACTGTGCACTGCCGAGGGTCGAACGACACGAACCATAGATGCATCCATTAAACTGCCGAGGCGAACGGCCCACTCTCATGAGAGTGTGGTACATAAATTCTGCCGAGGTGATCGACCCGATCCCATAAGAGTGAAATATATAATCCTGCCGAGGCGAATGGCCCGATCCCATAAGAGTGAAATACATAATCCTGCCGAGGCGAACGACCCGATTCCATAAGAGTGAAATACATAATCTTGTCGAGGCGAATGGCCGGATCCCATTAGAATAAGAAGCTTTGACGGGTCCTTGACCCCACTCACGAATAAACGTGTGAGTTGTAATTTCTCTAACAAAAACCTTTCAATGAAGTATATATATCACGAAAACATACCGTAAGAGGAGTGAAGTTATTCGGTGACTAATCATGAACTCGTGAAGTCTCTACAATAGCAAGTCTAGTCTCAAGTAGAAATGTAAAACAGAGGAATTTAATAGGCGAGAGAATGCTCAAATAGTACAGCTACATCATGATATGAACCTAAGCCTACCTGGACAATAACATGAATGTAGCTATATATGGGCTCTCGTCACCTCGCGCGTATGTAACCCCCACAACAAGTAACACACATCAACATACAACACCTAGGGGTATTTTTCCACCTCACAGAGTTAGACAAGAGACTTACCTCGTCTCAAGCTTACTTTCCGGTCCAAAATTATGCTTTAAATCCTCAACTCGGTGCCAAACGATCGAAGCTAGTCAAATATTATATAAAATAGTCAATATATGCTCAAGAGTTCACATCTAAGCTATTAAAGTGATTTTTCCAACCCAAATTGAAAAATTCCTAAAATTCACGCCCGGGCCCACATGCCCGAATTCCGAAAATTTTCGAAGATAACCACTACGCATAACATCATGAACTCAAATATATGATTTGTTCTCAATTCCATGCCCTAATTCGTGGTCGAAATCCAAAAATATAAATTTCTAGGTTTCTTTCAAAATTCTACAATTTCTATTAATTTTCATACTTGAATCCATGTAAAACCCATGTATTTGACTCACAATATGAAGAAATTACTTACTCCGTTATAATTGATGAAGATGGCACTCCAAAAGTATTCCAAAATCGGCTCCCATGGACGAAATGAAGTAAAAATGAACCAAACCCCCGATTTAAAGAGAACACACTGCCTAGCGTTCATCGCACCTGCGGTGATCTGACCGCTTCTGCGGCGCCGCAGGTGCGGTCCAAATTCTACTCCTGCGGTCCTTACTGCCCAGCCAAGAACTCGCACCTGCGGAAGTCTTTTCGCTTCTGTGGGCATCGCAGGTGCGACCTACTCTCGCGCATCTACGCATTTTTATGCATCAGCGGCAGCTGCCTCGCTCCTGCGCACCCGCAGGTGAGCTGCTCCAGTCCGCTTCTGCGGCTGCCCCAGCTCCGGACCATTCTCGCTTTTGCGAGCAATTCGCCGCACCCACGATCTCGCACATGTGGCCAAAGTTACGCAGGTGCGATTACACAAGAAGCATTAAGCTTCAAAAATTCTTAAGTCTAAAAATCGATCTGTTTACCTTCGGGAATCTACCCGAGGCCCTCGGGACCCCAACCAATTATACCAACAAGTCCTAAATTACAATACTGACTTAGTCGAGCCTTCAAATCACGCCAAACAACATCGAAATAATGAATCGTACCCCAATTCAAGCTTAATGAACTTTAGAACTTCAAACTTCTGCATTCGATGCCAAAACCTTTCAAATCACGTCCGATTGACCTCAAATTTCGTACACAAGTCACATTCGACATTACAAACCTACTCCAACTTCCCGAATCGGAATCCTACCCCGATATCACAAAGTCCACTCCCGGTCAAATTTTTCAAAAACCTTCAAATTTCTAACTTTCACCAAATGACAGCGGAATGACCTACGGACCTCCAAATCCACTTCCGGATGCGCTCCCAATACCAGAATCATCATACGGAGCTATTCCCAGACTCGAAATCCCAAACGGACATCGATAACATTGAAATACTCCTCAACCCAATTTTTATGAAATTCTTTCAAAATGCCAACTTCCACAATAGGCACCGAAATACTCCCGGGTCATCCAAAACCCGATCCAGATACACTCAAGTCCAAAATCATCATATAAACTTGTTGGAACCTTCAAATCCCGATTCCGAGGTCGTTTACTGAAAAATCACACTTTAGTCAATTCTTCCAACTTAAGGCTTCCGAAATTAAAATTTTCTTTCTAAATCAACTCCGAACTTTCCGGAATTAAATTCCGACCATAATACCTGAAATGAAGTTACTCAAGGCCTCAAACCGCCGAACGACGCGCTAAAACTCAAAACGTCCGATCGGCTTGTTACAGGCAGTTAAGGTGCTAATTCAGTGGGAGAACCTTTCACCAGAAGAGGCAACCTAGGAAGATTGGTCTTTTATTAAGACCCAATTCCTGGAGTTCTTGCAACAACCTCAAAATCATCCTTGAGGGCAAGAATGAACTGAATGAGGGTGGAATTTAATGTGCCGAGGGTAAACTAGTAAAAGAAGAGTTTAAAAGTTGTTAGCGACGTGGACGGATCAGATTAATTTCAACCAAAGTTTGATATCAAACCCATTAGAATATATGACACTATCTCAGTGAAGGAGGGGTTTCAACGAATTTGGTATGTCTCCTCTCTCTATCCGTTCTCTCTATATATATACACACACTTCCTATCTCCTCTAAATCTGAACCTTTCTTCTCTCCTAAATTCTTTTTTTCTCTGTCAAATGTGGGTTGCACTAGTAGTAAGCATCCTCCACTTCCAACTAAGAGGTTATGAGTTCGAGTCACCCCAAAAGTAAGGTGGGGAATTCTTGGAGGAAGGGAGCCGGAAGTCTATCGGAAACAGCCTCTTTATTCAGGGTAGGGGTAAGATCTGCGTACACACTACCTCCCCATATTGAAATTCCTATTTTGTCTATTTGTAATTGTTGAGCACATAACACTTTATTTCTTACTCTTTATTATTTTCAATTTTCAATGTGCACGTCAGACTTCATTTGTAACTTATGCTAGATTTGATAAAAGTATATTTATTCTTCTTCTTAGTTAATCGGGAAAAGAAATATTTGGGAAGAGAAAAGTTTTAAACTTTATGTTCATTATTATTAGATTGGTATATTAGTGATAATTTATTTGTTTATGGTTGAAGCTTCTGAAATATGATTAAGGAGATGCTTTTAATAATTTTTGATGAAATTAATTTTGATCCTTTTCTTATGTGGTTTCAGGCGATTATGGACTTTTTTACTGATATTTCCATTTTATTGGTGTGAATGAACTCGCTTGCCATTTCCTAGGTATGTTGTTGTTTATGTTAATATATCTATAACTTTCTTTCTTATAATTTTTCCATGAAATGATAACGTAGGACTACATGCTTGTTCCTTGATTAAGGCTTGTTAATAAAAAAAACTTCTAGGGTAAAAGATTGAGTTGTATTGTAAAATATTTGGAGTTTTACTATCCTTGTTGAAATTATTGAGAGTTTCATTATCTCATAAATTGGTCATATAAGCATGTTAAGGAGATATTAGTGAAGTTAGTAATAACTAAGTCATCAGCGAGACATATGAATTTTTTTGTGAGAAGGTAATCTAGAATACTTCTCTAAAAAAATATTTGACCATTCTGGACCTATTAAAAAGTTTATATATGATCAATTATTTTTGTTTTTCACTACTAAAAATTCGGCCAAAACCGACCGCGGCCAATCGACCGACTTCGGTCGGTCGGTTTTTCCGAAATATTTTATTTTTTAATTTTTTTTTACGAAACCGACCAATTTCGATCGGATTATTTTAGCGCAAAAATGAGGGAAACTATTTTAGAATCCCGCAAAATTTATTTTTTAAGAAACCGACCAAAATCGGTCGGTGTTTCATATAAAATAAATTAAAATTAATATTCAAAAAACTGACCGAAATTGGTCGGTTATTTCAGAACGGTTTTAGGCAATTTTCTAGTAGTGTTCTAGTATTAATTTGCTTTATCAAAATTGACAGGTAAATTTGAGGAATCAATAGAGCAGCAACGATAAGCTAAAACCGATATTGATCAAACCAAGGTGCAGTTGGAGTAGTGGCAAGAGAGAAAGGATAAGATTGTGCGGCCTCGGGCAAAATACTGCTAACATGATCAGATTCATAGAGAATTACGTATTGTAAATATTTGAAATTTTGAATATATAATTATGTGTAACTTGGAACCGATTTTGGAATCTGAAAGATTTGAAGACTTAACTTAAAATTTCTTGTGACTAACAGTGTTTGTGGAAAGTTTTTTAATTTGTAGCAATAGAATTGTTGAATGTATAGCTAAATAAACGTATATATAATTGCCACGTAACAAGAATATGGCTATACATTTTTTACTTTTCGTAGCAAATGGAAAGAATCTTTAGCTATAGATCTATGTATTTCATGGCAAAAGAGTAGATTCATAGCTATAAAAAAATTTACTCGCAGCTAAATATAGGTACTATTGCCAAGAGACTAAACTATAAAAATAGTTACAAAAATTAAATTTTTGTGGCAAAGAAATTAAACCTTTTGCCACAGCAGACCACCTTGTGTCTATAGTATAAAGATTGTTACAAAGTTTATTTTCCGTGGCAAAACAATAGATTATTTGCTACAACTATATAGTTCGTGGCAAAAAAGTTTACATTTTTTTTGTAGCTAAAGCGTTTAGCTACGAAAATTTTCATATTTAGTTACGACATATTTTGTAGCTACAGATGCATAATGTTATAGTGAACAGTTTCTGAAAAACAAATTGTATAGTGTTGTTATCTAGTCTGGAATCTAATTAATCTGATATACAGACTTCGTAATAAAGAACGGTCATCATTTGAATTTTTAAGAACTTAGTCTACAACTTTGTTGAGCAATATCTTCACAATAATCTTTCTCATTGAACTATTCGCTATATGGTCACATTGAGTTATTGCTAACAGATTTGTTAGTCCCGCCAATATTGTTGTATTTGTAAATAATAATTCTGTAAAATATAAGTTATCGTAATGAAACAGTAATTAATTCGAGCCCACTGAATTCACAGTGTTTCCTTAAGGAATTTAATCCCCTCCTAGTACCCAAGGTTATGGATTATTTCCTCCCAAGATAGAACGAATCACACACTGGTATAGCGGTACTTCAAACCCCAGTATTTCAGCGAACACAAAGTTCGGTAGCAAATCACACTTACAGTTACTTTGTTTGAAGTTAAAACAATGCAGAACAAAGGAGTAGAAACTCAAAAAATCGTATGGAAATGCTAAGAGGAAGGAGTGCAATGTATAGCCAAAGTTGAGCGTTTTCAGTTTTTGTATTGTGTTTCTTCTCCATGGTGGAGCATGCACTAGCTTGTTTGTGGAGCAAGCACTTGGCCATGGTGGGAAGAGCATTAGGCGGCTGCTATTGCAGCTGGTGGTCAATACACGGATTGGAACATATCCGTTACAAATGCGGATAATCTTACGTTAATATTTACTATTAACAAATAAATTTGGTCTAAAAAATTAATCAATCAATCGATCATTTGACCAAATCCAAATCCGAAGCCGAAGCCGAGCCGAGCGAGCGACAACGACGACGACGCGAGGCTTGCTTTCTTCTTAACTCTTTAAGAGCTACAAGAAGAGCAATTATATATATATATATACCCACCAAAAATCTTTTCCTCTTCCAATATGGGACAATGTCTCATTGTCAAGAGGGAAAAACTTAAAATTTTACTCAAAAATTTTATTTTTTCCTCCATTTTCCATTCACTCTCATTTTAAGACTATTTCATCTTAAATAACAAAAACCTCAACAATCCCCCACATGAATGGGGAATGGCTATATCACGGAAGTATGCATGGAAAAACTGTGTGATTTGCAAGCAAGGATTAATCGCATCTGGATAAGTAGGTTTCCCTTTGAACTTTCCGTAGTGAACTTATGTCGGATATACTCGGTCAATCGGTAGATTTGATATCTTTGAACCGTCGATCTTTGGTGTATACCTAGACAACCATAAGTCACACAATCAACCCTTAACCGTCTTTGGCTCTCATTGTTGTGTTCGTTTCAGCCATGAACACCGCCTGGTTTCATAAGTGCGTAGAGAACTGGCCTTACAAAGTTCTCCTTGAAGCGGCTAACACTTCACACTTACATAGGTGATTCCTAAACGTGTCATCCTGTAGATACACTATTTGATATACCCCGTATCAAATTTAGAAATCATTAAAAAGCCTTAATGCTTTATCCTTGGTATTGAACATTGTCTCATCACGAGAACGGACTAAAATTTTATTTGACAATGTTGAACCGTCATTAATGACTTTATTTGATCTCCTTGAACCTAGATCTTGGGATCTTCAGTCTTCTAGGTAGAGTTACCGCCACAATGACTTGTTCTCGGCCATAGCCCCATTCCCCTTGATGATTTCTCAACTACCTCTCTAGTTAGGCCTTTTGTAAGTGGATCCGACATATTATCACTTGACTTTACATAGTCAATCGTGATAATTCCTCTAGAGAGTAATTGCCTAACGGTTTTATGTCTTCGTCGTATATGACGAGATTTACCGTTATACATAACGCTCCCAGCCCTTCCAATTGCCGCTTGACTATCACAATGTATGCATATTGGTGCCAATGGTTTGGGCCAAAATGGAATGTCTTCCAAGAAATTCCGGAGCCATTCAGCTTCTTCACCGGCTTTGTCTAAAGCTATGAATTTAGCCTCCATTGTAGAGCGAGCAATACATGTTTGTTTGGACGACTTTCAAGATACCGCTCTTCCACCAATAGTGAATACATATCCACTCGTGGACTTAGAATCAGTTGAACCGGTGATCCAATTTGCATCACAGTATCCCTCAATCACCACAGGAAATTTACTGTAGTGCAAGTCAAAGTTCTAGGTATGTTCTAAATATCCCAAAACTCGTTTCATTGCCATCCAATGAGATTGGCCTGGATTGCTCGTATATCGACTCAGTTTACTTATAGCACAAGCTATATCTGGTCGTATGCAATTCATGATATACATTAAGCATCCCAACACACGAGCATAATCCAATTGTGATATGTTTTGGCCTTTATTCTTTGTTAATGCAAGATTCACGTCAATAGGAGTCTTTGCAACTTTAAAGCTCAAGTGCTTGAATTTTTCAAGTACTGTCTTAATATAATGAGATTGTGACAATGCCAGACCTTGAGGGGTCTTATGGATCTTAATTCCCAGAATTAAATCAGCAACTCCCAAGTCTTTCATATCAAACTTGCTATTGAGCATATGCTTAGTAGCATTTATGTTGGCAATGTCATTACTCATTATCAGTATATCATCCACATATAGGCAAACAATGACTATGTGATTTGGAACATTTTTAATGTACACACATTTATTACATTCATTTATCTTAAAACCATTTGACAATATTGTTTGGTCAAATTTCGCATGCCATTGTTTGGGTGCTTGTTTTAGTCCGTAAAGAGACTTAATAAGTCTACATACCTTCTTTTCTTTACCTGGAACCACAAACCCTTCAGGTTATTCCATGTAAATTTCTTCCTCCAACTCTCCATTTAAGAAGGCCGTCTTAACATCCATTTGATGAATTTCAAGACCATACACTGCAGCTAATGCTACTAACATCCGTATGGACGTAATTCTTGTAACTGGAGAGTATGTATCAAAGTAGTCTAGACCTTCTCGTTGTCTATACCCTTTGACTACGAGTCTTGCCTTGAATTTATCAATAGTGCCATCATCTTTTATTTTTCTCTTAAAAATCCATTTAGAACCCAAAGGTTTATTTCCAGGAGGAAGATCAACCAATTCCCATGTATGGTTGTTCAATATGGATTCTATTTCACTATTGACTGCCTCTTTCCAAAATAATAATTCGGAAGAAGTCATAGCTTCTTTAAATGTTTGAGGCTCATTCTCCAATAAGAAAGTCACAAAATCTGGTCCAAATGAAGTAGACGTTCTTTGACGTTTACTACGTCTTGGATCCTCCTGATTACATATACTTTCTTTTGTTTCTTCCCGAGGTCGTTTAGATCCTTCACCAAACGACTCACATTCATTTTTATACGGATATATATTTTCAAAGAACTCAGCATTATCTGATTCTATAACTGTATTATTATGAATGTCGGGATTTTCTGATTTATGAACCAGAAATCGATATGCTTTACTATTTGTCGCATATCCTATGAAAACATAATCAACGGTTTTCGGTCCTATCTTTACCCTTTTGGGTTTAAGAACTTGTACTTTTGCCAAACACCCCCACACTTTAAAATAATTCAAGTTGGGCTTCCTTCCTTTCCATTTTTCATATAGAATAGATTGTGTTTTGCTATGGGGCACTCGATTTAATATTCGATTAGCCGTAAGAATGGCTTCCCCCCACAAGTTCTGTGGCAAACCAGAATTTATCAACAACGCGTTCATCATCTCCTTTAATGTACGATTCTTTCTTTCCGCAATCCCATTAGATTGGGGCGTGTAAGGGGCTGTTGTTTGATGAATAATTCCATATTCTAAACATATTTTTTCAAAAGGAGATTCATATTCACCACCCCTATCACTTCTTATCATTTTTACTTTCTTGTTAAGTTGCGTTTCAACTTCATTTTTGTATTGCTTGAATGCGTCTATTGCTTCATCTTTACTATTCAGTAAGTAAATATAGCAATATCGAGTACCATCGTCAATAAAAGTTATGAAATACTTCTTTCCATCGCGAGATGGTATTGACTTCATGTCACAAATATCTGTGTGAATTAAGTCTAAAGGATTTGAATTCCTTTCAACTGACTTATAAGGATGTTTAATATACTTAGATTCCACACATGTTTGACATTTTGATTTTTCGCATTCAAACTTAGATAGTACTTCTAAATTAATCATTTTCCGCAAGATTTTATAATTGACATGACCCAAACGTACATGCCATAAATCATTTGACTCAAGTAAGTAAGAAGAAGCTGAAATATTATTATTGTTTTCCACAACCATACATTTAGATTGAAAAGGCCCTCGGTGAGGTAACCTTTTCCTACAAATATTTCATTCTTACTTATGACAACCTTGTTGGACACAAAAATGCACTTAAAACCGTGCTTAACAAGAAGTCCAGTAGAGACTAAATTCTTTCTCATTTCGGGAACATGAAGGACATTGTTCAAAGTTATGACCTTGCCAGAAGTCATTTTCAGAAATATCTTCCCATATCCTTCAACTTTTGTTGTTGAAACATTTCCCATATAAACTGTCTCTCCGGGTCCAGCAGGAGCATAAGTAGTAAAAGCTTCTCTAACTGCACAAATATGGAGAGTGGCTCCTGAATCAAACCACCACAGTTTAGGATTTTCCACCAAGTTACATTCAGAAAGCATGGCACACAAGTTATCAACATCATCATGCTTTACTACCATATTTGTTTGACCCCTTTTCTTGTCTTTCTTCGGAGCACGACACTCCGTAGATTTGTGTCCGATTTTTCCACAGTTGTAGCAGTTTCCACTGAACCGCTTCTTGCTTGGGTTGTATTGCGGACCAGAAGCCTTCTTCCTCTTTTTGTTATCTTCAACAATATTTGCTCCCATTATTGTTGAATTTCTACGGCCTCTCCTTTCAGCAGCTTTATTGTCCTCTTCGATTCTCAACCGAACAATGAGATCTTCAAGGGACATTTTCTTTCGTTTATGTTTCAAATAATTTTTTGAAGTCCTTCCACAACGGAGGCAACTTCTCAATCATTGCTGCTACTTGGAATGCTTCATTGATGACAAGACCTTCAACAAGTAGATCATAAATAATCACTTGCAATTCCTGAACTTGGGTAATAACAGACTTGCTATCTACCATTTTGTAGTCCAAAAATTTTGCGGCAACGAATTTCTTCATCCCGGCATCTTCAGTTTTATATTTCTTTTCAAGCGCATTCCGCAATTCTTTTGACGTCTCCACGCCACTGTATACATTATACAGATTATCATCCAGTCCGCTAAGAACATAATTCTTGCATAAAAAATGAGAATATTTCCACGCTTCAATCACGATAAAGAGTTCATTCTCTAGAGTTTTATCTGGCAGATCAGGAACATCTTCCTTGATGAACTTCTGTAGACATAACGTAGTTAAGTAGAAGAACATCTTCTGCTGCCAGCGCTTGAAATCAATCCCGGAAAATTTTTCGGGTTTTTCTGCCGGTGCCAACGCCGGTGTTTGACTTGTCGATGCGTTGGCAGTCACCGTCGGAACAGCTTGGTTTTCACTTTCAGTCGTCATTTTTCCTGTAAAAGAATGACACAAACAAACGTTTAATACACGTTTTCAAACTGGAGTAAAAATCACGTAGATTTTAATCTCCAACAAAACGCCACGAAGACTTTACTCTCCAAAACGGGAGTACACAAAACCACAAAAGTTTAGTTTGCAGAATAATAAGAATAACACAAATACAGAAATAAATATTAAATTCCTTAAGATTGCTAGTCCCGCCAATATTGCTGTATTTGTAAATAATAATTCTGTAAAATATAAGTTATCGTAATGAAACAGTAATTAATTCGAGCCCACTGAATTCACAGTGTTTCCTTAAGGAATTTAATCCCCTCCTAGTACCCAAGGTTATGGATTATTTTCTCCCAGGATAGAATGAATCACACACTGGTGTAGCGGTACTTCAAACCCCAGTGTTTCAGCGAACACAAAGTTCAGTAGCAAATCACACTTACAGTTGCTTTGTTTGAAGTTAAAACAATGCAGAACAAAGGATGAGCGTTTTTAGTTTTTGTGTTGTGTTTCTTCAACAGCTGCTGCACATATTTATAGCAGTCAGCTTTGAAGATGAACGAAGCTTGTTTGTGGAGCAAGCACTTGGCCATGGTGGGAAGAGCATTAGGCGGCTGCTATTGCAGCTGGTGGTGCTGGTGGTCAATAAATTTGGTCCAAAAAATTAATCAATCAATCATTTGACCGAAGCCGAAGCCCGAAGCCGAAGCCGAGCGAGCGACGACGACGACGGCGCGAGGCTTGCTTTCTTCTTAACTCTTTAAGAGCTACAAGAAGAGCAATTATATATATATATACCCACCAAAAATCTTTTCCTCTTCCAATATGGGACAATGTCTCATTGTCAAGAGGGAGAAACTTAAAATTTTACTCAAAAATTTTATTTTTCCCTCCATTTCTCATTCACCCTCATTTTAAGACTATTTCATCTTAAGTAACAAAAACATCAACGCGATTTTCTTGAGAATCACAAGTAGACATATTCTTCCTGAGATCGATGTATCCTGCACTTAGCTGCATAGTGGGCGGACATTTTCTCGGGTTTTCTCTAAGCACAAGTACTTTTTTGGGCATCTTGGGCCTTACTTTCGTTATTTGAGTTACCATCATCCACTTCATGCAATTCAACTTCTTCCTTTGAAATATTTCTCCTCTATGTTCTGAATTCTGATGATGGTTGAGTGTTAAAACATGACATAGGATAATTGAAAACGTGCTTGTTAATAATTTGACGAAGTGGTAGCCTACATTTGAAGAATAGATAAAGGGAAAAGTTCATTTAGCATGTTGCGTCTTTTCCTTCTTCACACCCATTATTATAAAAGATGTAACAAGGTAAGAGAGAGAACGACTCTGATCTGTTTGGAACAAAATATATTTACTCCTACTATCAACACCATAGAGCATAATTTCGAGCTTGCCATATCGCGAATACCTAATTTAAGAGGAATAATAGTAAATCTACGTACAATCCAATAATAGTTCTCCCAAAATAAAGTACAAAAGGTCACAAACTAAAACTACAATTTTAACCCAAAAAAAAAGTAGCAAAATTAAGTAAGAATACATGGTTTTTCTGCCTCTGCTTCTTCCATTCCAGCCATAGTATCATATAATGGCCTATTTAAGGTCTCAGGCAGGTATATTACCAGTAACCCACCAGCTATCCCACAAGCTGCAAACACTGCAAATGGTACGCCACCCCCTAAAACAACAACAAGAGGTGCCAAAATTGCCCCCATTTGCGACGCCTGAGTTGCACATCCTAATGCTGCATTTCTCACCACAGTTGGAAACAACTCCATCGAATACACATACAACAAATTATAAGTCCCAGCCATAAAAAATATCCCTACAACTCCACACACCATTCGAACGATTTTCCACGCTCCGTAACCTTTCATTAAGCTTCCTGCTAAGCAAAATGCGCCGCTGAACCACATTGTCCACATTGCTAATGGCTTTCTACCGAGCTTATCTAACAATAATGCGGTTAAAAAATAGGCAGGCATTTCAGCCATCGCGTTAAGGGCAACGTTGACGTAAAGATTGGTTCCAAGGTTGACAGCGTTCAAACTCAACCCGTAATAGACAACTGAAACAAAGAAATTAATAACCACAGCTAAGAACAACCGAAACCGGGTTAGAGGAGACTTTAGTACATCTAAAAGGGATCCGTTTAACGCTTCTTTGGTATCGGATTGAGAATGAAGAGCATCATCGTCATTATTCACTTCGCTGTCAACGGCAAGAATAACACCATCAGGAAGGTGTTTGCCATTGGAAATAGCAATTTTGTGCATTATTTTCATGGCTTCATCTACTTTTCCTCTAACGAGGAACCAACGAGGCGACTCGTGGAGGAAAGGAAGTATGAGGATAATGAACAGAAGAGCTGGAACCGAAGAAGCAATATAGAGAGAGCGCCACGATTGGAAGAAATAAGCAATGGCAGATAGAGAGGCTATTCCAGTAGAGAAAAAATAGAAAGTGGACATTCCAGCTACACCGCGCCAGGACTGACCAATGGGTTCAGTGGCAAGAACAAAAGCACAAAGTCCAGTGCCACCTGTACTGAAACCGGAAAGAAAGCGGAGTAAAGTATAAGTCCAATAGTTCGACGAGAATGCTGTTAGACAACCGAAGATGGCGTTTAAAATGCAAACGATTGTGAGGGAGCCTTTTCTTCCCAATTTGGAGTCTGACAAATGTCCAAATACTCCAGCACCTGAAAACCATTAATTTGAAAGATTTTCTTAACATCTCAAAGTGGGTCATAGCAAAGTAAATTACTAATCTATATTGTGTATAGTGCGTATAGTGCCACATATTTAAACAGAGATGTTAGTTTTACAAGAATAAAACTGTTAAGCTTTCTGTTTTATTTTACAAGATATTGTTCACTGAGAGAAGAAGGGACAGCTTTGGCACATGCCAACAAACACTTTTAATATTTGTGGTCGTATTATGATATTTCTATAAATCGTACTTAAGAGCATAAAAATATGAATAAAGTTAAAAATTTAAAGTAAGACGTTTCAAATATATAAAAGTGTCTTTCTTTTTATATCAAAACAAAAGAGTGGCACGTAAAACAGTACCGGAAGATTAATTATATTTCTTTTTTTTAGGTCCTCTGTCATTTTCATGAATGTCTGATCTATATGTCCACTGGAGAAGATTAATACTTCCAAACATATTAGGTAATGTCCTTAAACAGCCAAAACCATTATAATAAAGTAGCACGAGTTATATTTTTGAAGGAAGATAATATCCTATATTATATGCATGGAAAAATAGACGTCGTGTGACAAATACTAGTAGCTTAATATAAATGGGCGAGTCAAAAGAATGAAGTTGGCAAGTAGCAGGGTCCCAGTATAGTATTGCAAGATGCTAGCCAAGAGAAACTTGACAAGACTAGCCTACCTGCTCCATACCCTACTTAGTACTCCTAATAAAATATTCATCAACTAAATACACATTGTTCCAGAATTGCCTTTTTTTATGGATTTTATTTTGGATGAGTTATCGAAAATAAAACAGCCTATTCCAATAGCATACAAGGAAGACTGAATAACCGAATCGATGTAGCATATTCTCGACTTTTAATATAGTACGGCCTCAGAGTATATTATTGCATCCCATAAGTATCTTTCTATTGTCATGTATATTCCTGACCTCTTCGTTCGTAATTAGCCCCAAACACGGGTTTGGTTCAATAGTATTTCCTGCCGTCCTTATTATATTCTGCCTTTTGGTCCGATACGTCATCTATCGTCGTTGCTTTTGTCCCATTCCACTTAGTTTGATATACTTGAGTTTATTTGATACCGCTTGAATTTTGACAGAACGTATTTATATATATATATATATATATATATATATATATATATATATATATATATATATATATATATATATATATATATATATATATATATATATATATATATATATATATATATATATATATATATATATATATATATATATATATATATATATATATATATATATATATATATGTAATTTTTAAATATATAAAATTTATTTTAAAAATTTTATGTCAGAATTTGCTATCAAAATTTAAAAATTTTAATCTGAAATAAAAAATGCATCAAATGACCTAGGACGGATAGAGTACCCATTTATCAAACAAAAAGGAAAGAAGAAGCAAGGAAAACACGTCCTCGTCAACTTTGTACAAACTAATCAAAGAAACAACAAAATTATCAGGATAGCGATACTTTCGGTGAATAGGGATGTTTCAGACAAGAAAAGAAAAGTCATCTCTGTGAAATTATATATGTGGCTACACCTTGCGGTGGATAATACATTGAAGAAGCATATATATATATATATATATATATATATATATATATATATACAGTATTATAGTATTTTTACCACCAGCACAAGAGAACAAGTTAAATGATACTTACTCCGTTCACTTTTACTTGGCACGTTTTGACTTTTCACGTCATTTAAAAAATAATAAATAAAGTACATAATTTATCATGATACTCATATTAATTGATGCATATTTTATTGGATTTGAGAAAATGATTTGAAATAAGTAATAAATATTGTGGGTATATATGGAAAAAAAAATTATCTTCTATTGATATGCATAAAGTGACAAAAAAAAATAAAAATCTATTTTTAGTATATATATCAAGTAAAAATAAACGGGGGAGTATATGTTTTCCGTCCCCATTTAACTATTTTACTACAAGTACGGATAATGTATATGTGATTTTAACTTATCGTGGAAAATATTATTGTATTTACTTGTCTCATTTTTAATTTCAATTAACTTAGACAATTGTTTGTACGTATCAAGTGATCTAAGTAGTACTACCCGTTTCAATTTATGTGAATCTATTTTCTTTTTACTACGTGCCAAAAAGAATGACCCGTTTCCTTATTTGGAAAGGAAACAATTTACCTTTATACAATGATTTATAGCCACACAAAGTATATGTGTCTCATTTTACACCACAAGTTCAAAAGTCTTCTCTCTTTTTTTTAATTTCGTGCCCAGTCAAATGGGTTCACATAAATTGAAACGGATGGAGTATAAAAGTTACTCCATCCTTTTCAATTTATACGAAATAGTTTGATTGGCACGGATTTTAAGAAAAAAAAAGATTTTTAAAACTTGTGGTCTTAAAAGTTTAAAGGGTAAAAGTTTTGTGGGATCATTACATTTGTATGGTTATAAATGCTTCTCATTATGAGTAAAATAAAGAGTTTAAAATTAAATTATTTCTAAATTTAAATATATATCATTTATTTTGAAACGAAAATTAACCGATTAAAAGGAATATCTAATAAGTACTAAGTAAGTTACTGCTTACCCACGTGTTTTTTCACTGACAGTCAAGACAATTTCAGAGTATTGCAGCTCCGCACGTGTTTTCTCACTAACAGTCGAAGCAATTCAGAATATTGCAGCTCCTCGGTACTGAAAACCCCCCATTAAATGAAACCATATACTACTGTCTTTGCTTATATAATTGAATGGAAGAAAATAATAATTTTATATCTTGTATCAGTGTATGTATTAATTTTAAATTTTTTATGTGTAAAAATAAAAGAATTTATCAAAAAAGACACAAAACTAAAATAAATTTTGGAAAAGACTACAAAACCAATTCTCCCCGGAGAGGATACCGTTAGATGTTTGTCTTGATTTTCTTAACATATTTTATTTTTCAATTCCTCAAAGAAAGGGCTGCTAATTTATCATATTTGGGTTTTTCTTTTCATAAAAGAAAATTATAAGTCTGTCATATTTAGTTAGTCATTTTTTCGGAGGAAAATATTTTATACTTTTATAAATTGAGGATTCTTCCTTTTCATTTAGTACATCCATAATATAGTCTCTAAGGGTTTGAGAGTCTTGTTTAGGGGGATAATTTGTGAGATAAGTGTTAGCGTGTTACTTGTGTGTGTCTCTTTGTAAGATTGTTCTCTCAATATTTTGTAATCTCTTTTATATAGGTGATTGTTCATTTCCGCATATGTACGTACGTCAGTTGACCGAACCACATTAAATATTTGTGTCTTTTTTAATATACTTTTCTTTTGTTAACTGGTTTACTAACTTTTGCATAACACACGTTTATTTCGATCCCGTTAGACGCAACTTACATAAATCATTCTATCAAGAAAACGCTGCCTCAAGAAAATACTCCGCTAGTGACCTACACCTTTTTGACAAATGCACCTCATGAGCTAAAGATGTAAAAGATGGTGTTATGTTGTTCTAACAAGTGGTGGGTATAGTTTGGGCAAATCCGAAATCTAAACCGATATCCGAATTTTTTAGATTTTTGGTTTGGATTTCGGATTGCGGATTGAATTTTGGATTTAATTTTTAAATTTTTTGGATTTTGGATTGGATATCTGAAAATTCAAAATTTTATATTTTATATTTAGTTTATAATCTATATGTCAATAATAATAAATTCAATACCCTACCTATTAGATAGTATCTCATATATTTAATATTAATTAGTATTAAGTTACTGTTAGAAAAGACAAGAGTGGGTTGCTCTAGTGGTTAGCACCCTCCACTTCCAACCAAGAGATTATGAGTTCGAGTCACCCCAAGAGCAAGGTGGAGAGTTCTTGGAGGGAGGGAGTCGAGTTTCTATTGGAAACAGCCTCTCTACCCCAGGGTAGGGATAAGGTCTGTGTATACACTACCCTCCTCAGACCCCACTAGTGAAATTATACTGGATTGTTGTTGTTGTTACTGATAGAAAACTTTCTATTTGGACATGATTTTTTAATATTGCTACTTCTTATCGGTCGTATTAATATCTCTATTGTATTTTCTTGATAATAATTTTATTGCTTAAATACTTTTATTTGGATGATTGCGGGATATGAGTGATTCATTTGGATATTTATTTTTATAAAAAGAAGAAACATCTCAACTTATAAGCTCAAAAACCGAAAATCCAAATATCCAAATTGATTAATACGAAACCGAATTTTAAAAATTCAATCTAATCCGATCTTATTTGAATTGGATTTGGATTGTCATTTCGTCTATCCAAAAATTAAAAATTCAAACTGTAATTTTCATATTCAAATGAACTGCCCGAACGTCTATCCCTCGTTCTAATCGTAAAAGGTTGCAAGGAAAAGCATTAACCTCTATACTTAAATACTTAACCTCCATGGTTCAAAACGATCAAGACAATAATTTCTATCTTTTTCTTAAATTAGAAAAAATGCAGAAAACATAATGAACATACCGATCATGCAGCCAGCGAAAAATAAAGCTTGGACAAGTCCAACTCTGTATTTTTGTCCACATATCAATCCAAACTCCGACACCGTAGAACTTCCAATTCCACCGAACCATCCCCAAGACCCTGGCTCAAGGTCGCACACACTTTTAGCCGTTGAATCGCACCCGCGGCTCGTCGAACACCGCCAACCTGGTTCACGATCCGAAAAAATCATAACCATGGTGTGGATCCCCTCTAGAGCCCAAGCCATGCTCGTTAGCAAGAAATGCCTCAATTGCCACCACCCAAACTCTCCGCTATATTTTTCAAACATTTGATCCATCGTTACTTTCTTCGGTTTTAAACATTCGTCCACAGACGGAGGGATGAGCGGTGACCGGAGGTCACCACCGTCTTGTAAATTTGACATGTTTTTTAAATTTTCGCGTCCGGGATTATTGAAGAGTTTAGCGGCTATATATGTGATATTCTTCAGTTCCAGAGTTGTTGGTGGGAAGCAATAAGAATAGCAGCTCTCTTTCTTATAGTGTTACAATTGTAATAAACTTGGGATTTCGCAATCTATCACTATGATAATGTTTCTAACACGATTAGGTGGGAAAATGTTTGCTTATGTTTATGTAAGAACTCGCTTATTTGGTTTACGATTAAAACAAACTAAAGGCTTTTAAAAAGAGATGAAAATAATAACATAAACCGTTCTTTTTATTTATTTTTTCTTACCCTAAAAAACATGTTTATCTCAATAACAGCTCACAAAGATGTCATCACTTTGAACCTTTTTTTCATGAGTTAATTTAAAGAAATTACCTAGCTATGTGATTATATGGGAGCCTACTATCATTACTAGCGATGTTTGTACTTAATTACCTTGCATAGAAAGAATTTTCAATTCAGTAAAAAAAATAAATTATTCCTTTGGATTGCTGAATTTACTGTCCTATTATTATGCACGGAGTGTAATTTAGTTTTAAAAAAATTGCTATGTTGACCAACTTTTTATTGCTTTACCTAACAAATTTAGTACTCTTGATCTTAATATGCTGCTTTAGAAATATTATACAAGTGGGGACTTATAAAGAGACGCAAATTATAAATTTTTTTGTTTCAAAAACATCTCATATACACAAGTTCTTCAAAAGGATTTTTACTTTAACAAAAGCATTTTCAAAAAGAGGAAAAAGAAATTTACCTAGTTATTCGATTAGGGGAGTCTAATTACCACTATTAGAAATATTTGCATTTAATTTACTTAATATAGTAAGATTTATCAAAACATAGTAACTTAAGAGACACAGGTCCACCAGAAAACAACCTTCCCCACCAATATGCTCTAATCAGACCATTGTAGATAGCATTATATGCTAAAGATCTAGTACTTCACTATTAAATGCTTTTCACCATCTAGCTCTGTAATGTAATTTCCTTTTTCCAATGCTTACCTATATGCTAACGTTAGCCAACATATTACTTATATTGTATGATTCCTATTCCAAAATACAATGTTTAAGGAAATGGGAAACAAATTACGTTAAATAGGGGAAGAGCATCTTTGGTAACTAGGCGACACCAAGGTAGAGTTTGATTTGCAGAAGTACTCCATCTACACATGGACTTTATAAAATGCATCTTGTTATAATTATTAAAACATCATTGCTGTCTTATTTGTCATTTCCCATGTGACGAATAAAGATTCATCATGCAGATTATTTGGATTTTATTTCAGGAATTGGAGTGCTAGACTATAATTTGTTAAGCTAGATTTGGAAGTATTAGGCTAGGGTTTGTCGAGAGAGAAGATAGGAAGAAAGATAAGAAAGGAAGAAAACTCCAAAATCTCTATTGTTATAATATTATTATTATTGCTGATTTTTGAAAGTCATGCTCTACGATTAGATAGACTAAGTAGGGACCTAATTTTTATATAGTTGGAAAAATCTCCCTTAAATTTATTTCTTTTGATTGCTGATTTTACTATCCTATTATTATGTAGGGATTTTAATTTAAAAATTAATATTTGCTATGTTGACCAATGTTTTATTGCTTTGCGTAACAAATTTAGTACTCTTGATCTTAATATGTTGCTTTAGAAATATTATTTATATATTTACATTATATAAGCGGACTTATTAGTTTAAAGAGTCGTAAATTCTAATTTTATGTTTCAAAAACATCTTATTTACACAATTTCTTCAAACCGCTTTTTATTATTTAGGGCAATTCTTCTTCTATTTTTAACAAACGTATTTTCATAAAAGCTGCGCAAAATCACCTTAGTCTCTCATATATCCAACTGGCAAGTGGCAACTACACTGAATTGGTTTGTGTTGGATACGTATCTAGCCATTGATTTAGGTAATTTTGTTTGAATATTTATTTTTATTGCGGAAGTGATTCAAATAAAATAGAAAACTACTTTCTTTTTAAGGGTCAAACGTGAATATGACGTACAGGCAAAGCAGGAAATCCATTAGTTCCTACACTAAAAGTAGGAGTAGTATTGTTTAACAAATAAGGAGCGGACACTTGCACAATATTTTAGCGGGTTGTGATTGTAAGACACATTCTTTAATAATTGAAACAGCAATATGTTATACTAATTTGCTGGAAATCCGGTTTTTGATGTCATTTCATGAAACATAAAAACAAGCAATGGATGAAATTAAACTAGAGCTTTTTTCTGTCATGATTGCTTCATAAATTTATTTGCACCCTTAACACGTTCTGCTTGATTACAAACCATTGGTTTTTGTGGTTCGTTTTGAAAGAATTAATTTTTGCTTTATCTTTTTGGAAAATAAATATGGATGTTTGAATTGTACCGGGAATATTAGCTTTAAGTACCTTTTTTTTTTTGGCAGAAATGATATCGTGTTATTTTTGGAAAAAAATGTATAATTACTACAAAGTTACTCCTAGTACATATTTTTAGATGTCATTATATTTTAATAAATTTTCATAAATTTGATGCTCAAAATCATTTTACTGATACTTCGAATCGATAAAGTTCAATTTAACTCTCCTTTTATCTTTGAATTTTTTTAATTGCTTTAAATTTATGTTTCGTTTTTTATTGTTTGTGGTTTTACTTTGCGCATGTGATGCTAGTTAAGAAGTTTGTGCCATCAGAATTGCTGTCCTTTTAAAACCCCAAAAAGTATGCAATGACCATCTTCGTAATTACAAAATGAAAAGTTGGTGTAAGTTACTCTCGAGATGGGAATCACACTTTTTATATGATTAACAGTCAGATTTACTGAGTTGAATAATATGAGGATCAAAACTGAAAAGTTGCAATACCTCAAGGACCAAAATGGTCTTTTTAAAAAATCCAAAATGAGGTATTTTTTTTCAAAATTAAAAAATTTGTCCAAAACTACGGACTCTTTTCATTCTGGCAATTATATAATACGTATCAGGCCGATGATTCACATTGAAATAAACGTACTTTCCTCCTCAGGATAAAAAATGAATGTGTCAGGGGCAAAGCATGAAATCCATCGCCTTCTATACACTTGGAAACAAACAAATTTTTAAAATTTTACAGAAAACTATGTTTACCCTTAAAATGGATAACAATGGAATTTATATGCGATTTTAAGGATATGTGGATTCATCCGATACAAGTGATTAATAATATTATATAAGCAAATGAAAGATAGAATAAATAGCCAAACCAGCAGTAGTATTGAATCCGGGCTCGGTTGTAGCCTTAACAATTTATCTGCCTTCGATTCGTAGCCAAAATATATATGAAAAGTTATGAACAAGAATAAGAACCTTTGATTTTGACATGATATTAGACATGGATTGGTTATCACAATATCATGCTATTCTCGATTGTCATGCTAAGACCGTAACATTAGCGATGTCGGGGTTGCCTAGGGTTGAGAGGAGAGGTTCCCTATATTATGTTCCTAGTATAGTGATTTCATATTTGAAGGTTCAACGGATGGTTGAGAAGGGATGTCTGGCATATTTGGCCTTTGTGAGGGATCTCTATTCTACCGTATCGCATGGCACCAGCAGAATTGAAAGAGTTAAAGGAACAACTTCAAGAGTTATTTTAAAAGGGCTTCATCGGGCCTAGTGTGTTGCCTTAGGGTGCGCCGGTTCTATTTGTGAAGAAGAAAGATAGTACTATGAGGATGTGTATTGACTACCGGCAGTTGGACAAAGTTATCATTAAGAACAAGTATCTTATACCATGCATTGATGACTTATTTTACCAGCTTCAGGGTGCGAGGGTATTTTCAAAGATTGATTTGAGGTCAGGCTATCATCAATTGAAGATTCAAGATTTTGATATTTTGAAGACGACATTCAGGACCTGCTATAGGCACTACGAGTTTCTTGTGATGTCTTTTGGGCTGACCAATGCTCCCAACAACTTTTATGCACTTGATGAAGTGTGTATTCCAGCCATATCTTGATTCATTCGTCATTGTGTTCATTGACGACATATTGGTGTACTCACGCATCTAGGAGGATCATGAGCAGCATCTAAGAATTGTACTCTAGACCTTGAGAGAGAAGAAGCTATATGCTACATTCTCCAAGTGTGAGTTTTGGCTTGATTCGGTGGCATTCTTGGTCCAAGTGGTGTCTAGTGAGGGGATTAAGGTAGACCTGAAGAAGATTGAGGCAGTTCAGAGTTGGTCCAGACCGTCTTCAGCTATAAAGATTCAGCACTTCTTGGGTTTGGAAGGTTATTAGCGCTATTTTGGGGAGGGTTTTTTCATCCATTGCTACACCATTAACTAGGTTGACCTAGAAGGGTGCCCAATTCAGGTGGTCTGATGAGTGTGAGGAGAGCTTTTAGAAGCTCAAGACTGCTTTGACCACAACTCCAGTTCTAGTTTTGCCATCAGCATCGAATTCATATATAGTTTATTGTGATGCTTCACGGATTGACATCATGTGAGTCTTAATGCAAGAGTGTAGGGTGATTGCTTATGCTTCGTGTCAGCTGAAGCCCCATGAGAAAAACTACCCCATTCATGATTTAGAGTTGGCATTCATTGTTCACGCATTGAAGATCTAGAGGCACTATCTCTACAGCGTGTCTTGTGAGTTATTCACAGATCATCGGAGTCTAAAATACTTGTTTAAGAAAAATGATCTAAACTTAAGGTAGCGGAGGTGGTTGGAGCTGTTAAAAGACTATGATAGCACTATTTTGTATCATCCCGGAAAGGCCAATATGGTGGACGATGCCTTGAGTAGAAAGGCTGCAAGTATGGGTAGCCTCACATATATACAAGTTGGTGAGAGACCGCTAGCATTGTATGTTCAGGCTTTGGCCAATCAGTTCGTGAGGTAATATGTTTCGGAGCCTAGATTGGTTCTTGCTTGCGTGATTTCTCGATCTTCTTTGTATAAGCGTCGCGTCAGTATGACGACCCCCATTTGATTTTCCTTAAGGACATAGTGTAGTCAATGTTGCCAAAGAGGTTTATATTGGAGATGATGGGGTGTTGCGGATGCAAGATCGGATTTGTGTACCCAATATGGATGGGTGGCGTGTGTAGATTCTTGAGGAGGCCCACAGTTTGCGGTATTCTATTCATCCGGGTGCCACCAAGATGTATTAGGATTTGAGGTAGCACTATTGGTGAAGAATAATGAAGAAAGATATAGTAGAGTTTATGGCTCGGTGTTTAACGGCCAATAAGTGAAGTACGAGCATTAGAGGTCGGGCGATTTGCTTTAGAGACTTGAGATTCCTGAGTGAAAATGGGAGCGTATTACCATGGATTTCGTTGTTGGGCTCTCACGGACTTTGAAAAAATTTGATACAGTATGGGTTATTGTGTATAGACTATCCAAGTCTGCATACATCATTTTGGTTGTGACTACCTATTCTTCAGAGCAGCTAGCTCAGATCTATATCTGTGAGATTGAGCGTCTTTATGGTGTGCCGGTGTCCATTATAACTGAGCGAGGCACGCAATTCATATCGCATTTATGGAGAGTTGTGCAGTATGAGTTAGGTACATGAGTTGAGTTGAGTACAACATTTCACCCCCAGACGAACGGGCAGTCCGAGCACGCCATTCAGATCTTGGAGGACATGATACGCGCAAGTGTTATGGATTTCGATGGTTCATGGGATCAGTTATTACTGCTTGCAAATTTTGCCTAAAATAACAGCTACCAATCGAGTATTCAGATGGCTCCTTATGAGGCCTTATATGGGAGGCGTTATCATTCTCCAGTTGGTTGGTTTGAGCCGGGAGAGTCTAGGTTGTTGGGCACTGATTTGGTTCGGAATGCCTTGGAGAAAGTCAAGTTGATTCAGGATCGGTTTCGTACAGCACAGTCCAGACATAAGAGTTATGTTGATAGGAAGGTTCGCGATGTTGCATATATGGTGGGTGAGAAGGTGTTACTTAGAGTTTTGCCCATGAAGGGTGTGATGAGGTTCGAAAAGAAAGGCAAGTTGAGCCCTCGGTATATTGGTCCTTTCGAGGTGCTTGAGAGGATCGGAGAGGTGGCCCACAGACTTGCCTTGCCATCTAGTCTATCCGGTGTTCACTCAGTGTTTCATGTTTCTATGCTCCAGAAGTATTTTGGTGATACGTCACATGTTTTGGACTTCAGCACGGTACAACTGGATGGGGATTTGACTTATGATGTAGAGCCGGTGGCTATTTTGGACGAGCAGGTTTGAAAGTTGAGGTCAAAGAATATAGCATCAGTGAAAGTTCGTTGAAAAGGTCAGTCGGCCAAGAAGGATACTTGGGAGGACGAGCGGGAGATGCGGAGCATATATTCACACCTATTTGAGACTCCATGTATGATTCTAGGCCCGTTCGAGGATGGATGTTTATTTAAGAGGGGGAGAATGTAACGACCCGGTCGGTCATTTTTTGTACTGTAGACTAATTCTCCTATTTATTGCTTCTTCTATATTCATTTGTGGTTATGTGACTTGCCAGGGTAGTTGGCTTGGTTTCGGGGATGTTTCAGAGTGAATTGGGACACTTGGTCCCGAGGTTGAAGGCTTAAGTTCAAAGAGTTGACCGGATTTTGACTTTTGTGTAGATAACTCCAGAATGGAGTTTTGATGGTTCCAGTAGCTTCATATGGTGATTTTGAACTTAGCCGTGTATACGAATGTTGATTTTGAGGTCCGTAGATTGATTTGATGCTTTTTTAGCTAAAGTTGGAAAGTTGAAGGTTTGGGAGGTTGAGAGGTTTGACCGAAAGTTGACTTTCGGGATCGGATTTATGTTTCGATAGTTGGAATAGGTCTGTTATGTCATTTGATACTAGTGTGCAAAATTTGAGGTCAATCGGACTTGATTTGATGTGGTTCGGCATTAGTTTCAGAAGTTGGAAGTTCATTAGTTCATTAGACCTGAATTGATGTGTGATTCGAAATTTTGGTGTTGTTTGATGTGATTTGAGGGTTAGAGTAAGTTTGTATCATGTTCTAAAACTTGTTGGTATGTTTAGATTGGACCTCGGGTGCGATTCGGATTATGTGCGGACCAAGTTTGGACTTTGTAGAATTGCTGAAGAATTTCAAGTTTTGGTACAATCACACCTACGAGGATTTGGCCGCAGGTGCGAGACCGCAGAAGTAGTCAGGCCAACGCAGGTGCGAAATATGCTGAGGCTGGGGAGCTCAGAGATGCGGGAGGTGGAACGCAAAAGTGAAGTGGGGTGTGTTCATGGGTTTTCGCAGATGTGGACATTGAGACGCAGATGCGCATGCACAGAAGCGCAAGAGTGACCGCAGAAGCGGATATTGGCGTGAAGGTCTGGGACCGTAAATGCGGAAGGAGTCCGCAGAACCGGACTCCCAGATGCGATGGTTACTCTGCAGAAGTGTATGGTCGGCTTTTGTAGGAAGCCGCAGATGTGGCCACGATTCCACAGAAGCGGGACTACAAGTGCATTTAAGTAAGCCGCAGGTGCGAAATCGCTGGGGCAGTGTATTAAATCGAGGGTTTGAGTTATTTCTCTCATATTGGACTTGTAGAGCTCGGCTAAGGGCGATTTTGAGAGGTATTTTGCTACCATTGAAGAGGTAAGTGAAGATTTATCACTTTTATTGATAAATATTGATTACCCATTGATTATTATACCTAGTTTATGTGTATTTGAGGTGAAAATTGGAGATTTTAGGCTATGTTGTTGGAGAGTGAGATTTGGTGATTTGGGGGTCGATTTGTGGATGGAATTGGATGAATTTAGTATGGTTGGACTCGTAATTGAATGAATGTTCAGAATTTGTGAATTTTGTCGGATTCCAGGGTGCGGGTCTAGAGTGAATTTTTGGGGTTGACTTTCTGATTTTGATTAACGATTCTAGTTTTATCATTAGAGATTATTTCCTATTGCTATTATTGATGGTATGAAGTAGTTATGACTAGATTCGAGTCGTTTAAAAGCCGATTCGCGAGTCAAGGGCTTTTTGGAGTACTGATTTGCGCGCTTTGAGGTAAGTAACACATCTAAACTTGGATTTGAGGGTATTTAACCATGTGAACTACGTTATATGAAAGATATTGGGGTGACGTACACGTTTGGTGATGGGAGTGTGTACGTGCACCGGTGTGTTCTTAGTTGGGGAGGCCTTTAGGCTATTACCAGGCTTGTTTTGCTATCATACCTTGTTATCTCCGCGTTTTCTCTACTTGTTTAATAATTTGAACTGTGATTCATGTTAGACATTATGTCTAGGCTAAGAGTTATTTGTTTGAGACTTGATAGGGATATTCTTGCTGTCTCAGAGCTATATGCCTTATATATACACATTTTCTCAGTCATGATGCTATATCCATGTATGACATCTCTGTTTCAGTACTTCTTGTTTGATTCATCACATATTGTTGATCCCTCTTATGTGTAACACTGTTAAACTTAGCATTTTGAGATGTGTTTATCTGATACATGAACGGTAAATGACTGAGTTTGGACCATAGAGCCGGCTTGGTATTGATTTTGAGGTGACGCATACGCCATGCCCATATTGGGCTAAGTGTTATTGTTTTGGGAAGACATTGTATGACCACACTATTGGGCTAAATGATTATGATTAGCGCTTGGGCAGGATCCGCCCCTCTGAAGTTTGACATGCCAGCAGTCAACACATGCACAGTATTTTATATACGTGCTTTGATGATGGACAATTATGCCAGGCACTCGTACACTGTTAAGTATGAATATGAATGGATCTACTGTGACATTATTGATTGACATGTATACTTGATATGTAGGCATAGCGTAAATGAAATACTTTATCCATGTTGGGCTTTAACTGTTATACTTGAAAGCATGTCTAAATTTCTACAATGTGAACAAGCTGAACATGATATCATTGACCTACTTGTTTCTACAGTTTTCCTTTATATTCCGAATTGTTACCGGTTATTGATATTGGCATTTGACTATTATTTTCGTTACTGCTTTCAGCCCAAGGTTAGTGTTATTTTTTATTGAGTACATGAGGTCGGTTGTACTCATAATATACTCTGCACTGCATGTGCAGATTTAGGTACAGCTGGTCGAGTTGATTCTCAGGCTTGAGTTGTTGCGAGCTTTTGGGAGACTACGGGGTAGTTGTTATGTCGTCATCAATCCTTGAAGTTCTCTTCAGTTATCTCTATCTTTACTGCTCTATTGTTCAAACAGTTGTATTAAAGGTTTTTGCTTGTATGTTGTTATTCAGTAGTGCTTGTGTACTCTTTGATACCAGATTTTGGGGTTGGTTGTAGCAGTATTATGGTTTATTCTCACATACTTTATGATATTCCTCCGTTTTTGAGTTAATAGACCATGTTTATTCGATTTTATTATTATTATGTGATTGTTGGCTTATCTAGGAGAGTTGGGTTAGGTGCCATCACGACTTGTGAATTTTGGGTCGTGACAAGTACTTTTGAAGATTAGCAGTTTGTGTTTGGCCAACTCGTTTGAAAAATACTTTTTGCAGATATTTGATAAGTAAATTATGTTTTGCCAATCTTTCTAAAAAGTACTTTTGATTGATAAATTATGAAAAAATGATAGTAAAGATTTAGTTTACAATTAACATTGTCTAAAAAAGAGAAATTTTATATATTGATTCTAAAAGAATTTAATTAGTTTTTTATCTATATTTAATTAAAGTATAAAATATAAAGTAATATATAGTAAATATTTTAGCTAATATAAAATATAAGTTCATAAAAGCAATAATATTTGTAGGAATATATGTGCTTACAAGTTATATGTATGAAAAATACTATCAATTCTTGAGAAAACAATAAACTAGATAGTGTTGCATTATGTCAACTATATAATATGCATGCATGCCAAAAAAAATATAAAATAAAATTACAAACTGGAGATCATATAATACTAGTATACTACAAAAGAAAAATAATTATACCTTGTGAAGAAAATATTTAGATATAGTGATTAGTATTATTATTTCAAAGAGTAATAGGAAACGAAGAAACGAAGAAACATCGAAAGAGAAAAGGAGAGATATATTTATAGTGGAGAGATTATTCCAAATAGGAATAAGAGAAGAGGAATAAAAATAGTGTAAAAATAAAAAGGAGAAGAAAGGGACAATAGAGATTAAAAAAATTATATTAATAAGGGATAATTTAAGAAATATAATTTTATGGTAAGGATATTTTTGTCTTGAAAAAATTAATTTTCTGCTTTTACTTCTTGGAAGAAGCTAGAATTTGTAGCTTCTTCAAAGGCAGAAAATTTATTTTTGTTGATGCTCAAAGTACTTCTCTATTTTGGACGAACACCTCATATTTTCAAATAAATATTTTTAAAAAAAAAAATACTTTTAACCTACTAGAAGCTTGACCAAACAAACTCATATTATGAAAGCAAAGCTAGCTCTCAGCTGAAGTCTAGAAAACCCTTCAACAAATATGTCAACTGGTCGGAACTTCTCCCTTTACTACTATAGCATATATGGACCACCAGAAACAATATTGTTTTTAGGGACAACAACTCATCCCCTAACATTAACATTCCCGTGAATAGGGATTTTTTTCGACTAATAGGCTAGCTAGTAAATCTAGAAGAAATACCATTCTTATTAAGTGGGAATCACCCAATGCCAACTTCTACAAACTAAACATAGATGGCGCATGTTTAGGTAATCCAGGAAAAGGTGGTATAGGGTTGTCTTCAGGGATAGTAACAAATCATGGGTTCTGGGATTCAACATGGGTATAGAACACGCGACAAATATCTACATGACGGCATTGGCACTATTTCACGGGGTTAAACTAGCAATTGAAAAAGGATTGTTACCATTAGTAATTGAAACGGATGGTCAAGAACTTATTAACATGCTCCCTAATGATGATTGTCTCTACCAAAACTTGATTGATGATGGCAGGTCCCTATTGAGGAGCACGAGTGATCCGTCATTAAAGCATGTATTTAGGAAGCTAATGGAGCGGCAGACCAATTAGCAAAAAATGCATGCAAAATGGACGCTTTTGGAAGATTACTCACATATCCCTTCCCCGTTTTTGTTTGTACTACTTTTGAAAGAGATGGAATATGTAGATTGTTACCTAGGCGAGTCTCTCCTTGTAATAACTCTTGAAGTTTGCTATTCGAATAAATACCTTTATTACCAAAAATAAAAAAAAATAAAAACTATTTCCCAGGTTTATCCTTAGGAATTTTGTTACTTGTTAGATGCTTGTGCTATTTGGTTTTGACTGCTTGGAGCCTTATGTCCAAGCTTCATTTTTATTTTGAGATTTGTACATAACATTTACTTGGTAATGAAAGTTATTTAATTACCAATAAAATAATATAAAAATAATTTTATAACTTTAATAATATAAAAAGCAAAATTTAGAAATCATGCGTAACAGCGTAAGTTGTGTGCTTTCTATATTAAGACACTCATACAAGAATAGAAAAAAAGAATCAATCATGAAAACTATAACTCAGAAGGTGTTACCTGAAACTCTTCATCGTACCTCGAGCAGAGAATTCACAACCAAAATACTGTTTCTTCCTTTAGTCTTTTATTTTTGTCCATAATTTATTCATCCTTTCTTTTATTATTGAAACAAGTTTTTCGCCCATTATTTTACTATAGAAACTGGAAAACAAACAAAAACAATATCTGAATACTCTTTTATTAATTATTTTGCTTTCACGATTTTTTACAATATTAAAATTAAGAAAGTATCATTTTTAGATCTCTTATGTATAAAAGATAGATCTCTAAAAGCAAATCTCCCATCTGTGAAAAAAAATAAAAAATTGGGATCGTAAAATTAAAGATGGATGGGAGCAGAACATGAAAAGAGAACTTGTTAGCCGGTGCATATTTGCTTCAATTGGGCCAGAAATTTTAAAAATAGACAAAAAAGACTAACACACACAAACAATTATCTGACAGAGAACTTTTGTAATTACCTTTTCTGTTCTTCTTTTATTTAATGGAGAAACGTGTTATGCAATGAAAATGATTCACGTAATATGTGTATTTGTTGTGTGAGACACAAAATAGAAATGTTCTGTCATACAAACACACTATGAAGTGAGAGAGGCTTGTCAATTGGGCCTTTCATTTGTGTTTATGTAAAACTTTGCCAATCTATTAGACATTTACACTACCAGAACAAATTTACAAGGATAGTTTACAATGATAATGCAAAAGAGATAATGTGTCTCTTTTGCATTTTCTATTTTTCTATTACTCCATCTTGTTTTTGTTCGCCCCTTGAGAGTTTGATGTTTTCAACTGCTCCATTACAAAATTTGGTGCAACTCAAGAAAACTTCCAAACTAAGGGACAAGAGCTAATTAACAAAATGAAAGTTATCTATAAACACAATAGGTTGTGATACTTAAAATTAATATCCTAAAGATTCCGCAAGAAAATTTCTAAACTAAGGGATGAGCCCATGAACAAAATAAAAGATACCTATAAACAATAGTTTGTGATACCTGAAATTATCTATCGCTACATTCAAACTACATGACGTGCTAGAAAGGCTATTTCATCTGTTTCCCACATACTATACTAGAAACTGTTATTTGCTAGAAATAGCTCTTCCTCTGGTTTACATAAATTTGTTTCATTCTCAGTGCCAAGCAGATGCTGAGATTAGATTCCTGTCCTTCCATCCCAACAACATAGCGCCATCTTTCTCCACTAGTGTATAATGCTCTGAGTAGCACCTCAAGAGGCTCTTTATCACTGAATTCACGTACGAGCTCAGCGGATATTGCCTGAACCCTGCCATTGTGAACCTCAGTTTCCATTTGCCTAATAGCTCATGACGTTCCACCCTTTCCTTCCCCTCGCATGCTATGACGTTAACTATATCCCTAGCCAAACAATGCTGCTCCACGTTGATCCGCTCCTTCCTGTCCCTTTCCAAGGTCACGTCTATGGACTCGAACATGGCACAATAGTAGTCTAGAGCTTCTAAAAATCGCGGGAAAAAAGGAGCTGTGTTTGTATTTGATTCTTGTTCCACCAAAGTGACCACCTTGGGAGAAAGCGACTTTACCATCCTAAGAAGCTCATCCCTTGGGTTAGTCACGTCAACACTCTCATCAGGTGTGTGGTGAAGTACCAAAGGGAAGTTTACTGCCAGAGCCTCACCAGGCCTGACGTCAAGCATATCCCTGGTGACTTCAGGAGCGAAAACTGGCACTGCATGAAACTCAACTGGAATGTTGAATTTCTTAGAAACTTCTGCGAGCCGCTCCCCCACTAATGTTAATCCATCTCCCCGGGCATATTTTGAAACTGGATCATCAATCCCTGTAATACGTACATGAGGGGCACCGCTAGGCCTGGCCGCAAGAGCTTGAAGAAGAGTCAGCCATTGAGTCCCTTGTGCAATTTGGAAGTCTATAATGTGAATGCGATCTTCATTTCTGCATGCTTCTGCTATTGCACCATTTGCAGCCATGTAACCAAATTTTAGATAAGGACATATCTCATATAGGATTTGCATGTAGGAAAGCAAATCCCTGCCAGCTGGTTCCTTACACCTCAGAGCCCTGTAAATGTTGGTTCCAGATGCTTCTTTTCTAGCTACTAGCCCTTCTACTATGTAAGCACCGAGACGTTGGATCGGATCTCCAGTAATGGAAACAGCATTTCTTGCCTTGGCAATCAGTGATCCAAAATCATCTAATTTGTTCTCAGCAAGAGCTCTGGCACATGCTATAAGCAGCTGCTTTAGGTTGCCAGAAGGAATTCCCTGCAATGACAAATCCTCCATTGCTTTGTGCCGCTTCTCACTTTGAATCCCACTGCTTGATATGCCAAAGGCGGAGACATGTAACGGCTGTGTTTCAATTCGACGCGAAACCTGGCCTTCTTGGTTCCACATCCTGGACCTCTGACCTGATGTTTGTGGCTGCTTAATATCCCCTGCCGAGGGACTGGATGTTGTGGCTTCTTCCTCTGGCCCCATTAAAGCAGTTTCCAATTGCAGCAGAGCATGTTTCATGTTCTGACTGTGGTTTGCATACTGTTGTAAAGAAGTTTCACCAGAGCGAACCAGTAGAGTGTTTGGGCGGAAATTAGGAGAGGGGCTAGGGCGATGGAAATAATGATTATAATCCAGTGAGGAATTACTGGAAGGACTAGTTCCTGAAATATTTTCAGTAGAGCTGTGCTGCTCCAGGCTATCACTTAATGTGGTAGGGGTATCAGGATCAAAATAGTTTGCAAATGGAGAGTTTGGAGAATTTCTCGAGTCAAATTTCAATGTTCCCAACAGCCTATTAGGCAATGAAGGAGTAGTAGCCTTAGAGTAAGAGTATGATAAATTCGCACCAGTCACACCATATCCATACAGATGGTGTGATTCCATGCTATATGGCTATCATTAGCTGACCTAAGCATAAATCATTCCCAGTACGAACACTTTAACAGTTAGTATCTGTTAACAAATCAACCTGCAAAAGGTACACAAACAAGTATACATCAGTTTGGCAACCCTTGTTGATGGGAAAACAGAGTTTTCTAATGACTTGGACGCGCAGAAATTACAGATTCAAGCACTCGGAGCACAACCATTGCACGTTGCATGATATCACGAGGCAAAAAAAAATGATAATCTATCATGCGAAATTAACAATAGTATATAAAAGTGAGATGCAATTATGTCTTGCCAAGTAAGAACATTTTTAGTCTAGCAACATTTAGATGGAAATTACAAGTTCACAACCAGATTTACCAAATACATCTTAAATATGACCATGCTCCTTATGATTCTCATAACACAACAGAAACAAAACAAAAATAAAAATTGAAGTGCCCATCTACCGTCAACTCTCACATCAGTCCTAATAGTTGCGTATGCATTAAAATTTGCATTCTGTAAACCAGCTATGGCTTAATAAGCAACTCCTCTATACCTCTTGAAGACATAAAAAATTAGAAACAACACACTTTCTACCTACCACAACCTCCACATCCACTCTCCTCCAAAAAGAACCTTAAAAGTTCTGATAGTCGAGCACAAGATAACTCGCACACCTCTCTCATAAAAGGAGAGCCCGACGCATGGAGTATCTCGCGTTCACGCAGGGTCGTGGAAATGGCAGCACCCGAAGGGTGTAATGTAGGCGATCAACCCTGATGCAAGCATCAATGGCTGATTATGCGGCTCAAACTGTGAAGACAACTTTACCGTTGCTGTCAAGCAACCTTAGAAGTGCCAAAACTAATACGAGCCGCTATTGGAAAGAAGGTGAAAGTCTTCATTTTTGACTTCATATAATAAAATAAAAAAATTAGAAGCAGGGAAACGTTGTTAAGCTACAATATACATGTCATTCAACTAACATATAAGAAATTCATTACTTATTTATTCAAGCTTAGAAGTGCACAACTGTAAACACATCACGAAGCATATTATTGTAACAAATTATTTACTATTTGTTCATTTTATTCAATAAATAAGGCTATGACAATTCCGGAATAGAAATATATGCGCCTATTTACCCGTTTCAATTTATCCACCCTTTTTTATATTATAGTCTAAAGAACCGAAGCATGAGAATACACACAATAAAACCTTGTTATATCAGTCCGTTTGATTGCGGAGAAAAACCAGAAAGGAAACCGAATTGAGAAAGACAAAAAATAAAAGCAACATCAGTTTTTATTTTTCAACCAAAACAGAGTCGAAGTTGCAATTGGAGGATGAGAAATACCTGGTAAAATCTGCGGAAGCAAAAGGGAAACTCAAAAATTCTTGAGCTTGGGTCTAAAAGAAACAGCTTGCCTTTGTTTATTGATATGAATATTTGGAGAAATTTATGTGGCAGTGAGAATTGAGAATTAGAAAGAATAATTGAGCAGCAAAATGTGAACTTGCTTGCTTATATTTATAAAAAGAGGAGGTGAATCTAGGGACGAAGGTTAGACTTAGACTCCAATTCCAACAGGACAGCTGACCTTTGATTAAGGTACGGTTTGAAGTATTGAAAGAGTTGAATTTGACGGAGGCACTGACGGAATACTTTTAACGGTTGGTTTCGCCGACCACTGGATTCAACTATGGCAGAATCTTCCCCTCTCTTTCAACGCTTTATGAATACAGTCACGCGCTCTTTTGCAGTGTGTACAACACGATTTTCGGATTTATCAGTTAAGTCCCCCAATGGGTGATTATTGCTAGGAGTGTCAATTGTTGGGAGATTATTTTATAAAATTTATACCATACCAAGTTTTTGATTATTTTATTATATATAATCAAAATTAAAATTTTTGAAACTGTCTCACTTATGTAGATATCGGTGCGGTTCAGTTAATTTTTTATATTTTTTTAAATATCATGTAAAATTTATCAGTAGAAGTAGAATGCAATAACATACGTTCTTTTATAGGATTTGGCAAAACTCTCTAGACATTTTTACTATTTAAAGGGTGACGAATTAAAAAAAAATAAAAGATGACTAGAGTACAGATCCATCAACTATTCTACAACAATGTAAAAGAAATCAAGCAAAGTCAAACAAAATATAAATCACACGAGTGGAAAGATATTAATCAAGTTAGGATTAAAGAATAAAGTCTATAGAAGATTAAATATTCAAAAAGATAAATCTAAATCATATAAAAGGAAACATATTCAATACATTATAGTTTGCTACTCATAATCGTTAGAATACTTTGTGTCTTGCTAATGAAGATATTTGAAATAACTTAGTTTAAGTAGAAGTATCATAATAGGTTTTAGGAATTAGTATTTTGAGTTTAATTACTTTTTGGTTTGTAACAGTTTTCATAATTTCAAGGCTAAAAGAAAAATTTAATGTATTATTATTTTTAAACTTACTATATAAATATATTTTTTACATGTAAAATTTATTCGGTACGACTCGGTATTTTTTTAGTTTATTTTTATAAAATAAAAAATCTACTCTAATTATCGGTACAGTTATAAATTTATATAAAAATCTTTAATTTCTTTAAAAAAAAATCTAAAAATCGATTCGGATCGATACGTTACGGTACGGTTCAGTAGAATAACTGCTTTTTCGACTCGAACATTGCGAGTAATGAGAATTGAAATTGATGTAAGCAACTGAAAGCACGCGCTTTGGAGGATGAAAAGTGAGAGTGATGTAAGTGGTGACGAGGCAGAGAAAAGGCATTAGTTTGAAGGTAGAGACTGAGAGGAGGTGACAATCACGTGTCAGCCAGGCTAACATCAAAATGTGTGTGTCTGTCCACTCTCTTGTTGAATTCATGAAAGTGATAAATTGAGCCAACACAGACACACCAATTAAATTTGGAGCTACATCTTCTTTGTTTTTTTTACTCCACTTTGACCGGACGTTTTACGCGTTTTAGCTGACTGTCATAGTTTGGATTTTCGGATCGGAAAAAAGCAAAAGTTGTTTTTTCGACTCACAGGAATTGAAAGGCCACACGGGATTAAATTTAACCTCGTTTTTACCTATGCACCTGTGGACGCACACGTGACATTTCCAGCGTGGTGGCCTAGGAATCCATGTCCCAACTCACAGTTTAACGGAACGGTCGTTTGTTATATTAATGTAATGTTGTAATGTGGAGAACTGTACTGTTTTAAGAGCATCAAAGGTTACGGACTTATTTTAGCAGAAACCGAGTATAAGGGAGAGAGAGAGAACAAGAAACGCCTAATAAGATGTTACTGAGAGGGACCCTGTACATGAACATGACTGAAGTGGTAATCTGATATATATATATATTACTACTATTAATAAGCGGCAGTCTGAGCTGCATCCGGAAAAAAATGATCTACATCCGGTAACAATTCGAGTCATAAGGACAATTTTGTAATTACAACAATATCAACTGATTCCATTGGCTGATAAAAGTAATTACTGTAGCTTCCTTGAAAGCTTATATCCTACTTGACAGTTCTACCCATATAATATCATGTTACTTCCCAAGACAAAATCACCCATGTGGGACCCGCTCTTGGCAATTGCGATTGTCTTTAATAGCCGGCCGCCACGTTGCTTTTATCATATAGTCTTTAGTCCTTTTAACTTTTCAAAACATAGGATATTTATTTGCAATTAGTACCGATTTTGTCCTAAGCTTAAGATATGGTAACAATCATATTAGATTCACGTTAGTTTTTCAAAAGGTACATAATATTTACAAATTACTACTATGCTTAATTCGGATTCGGCTTTCAAAAAAAATATTAAAATACGGATGGAATACTTTGATATTGTCTTATATTCTTATCAAACATATTTGCTAAGATATCTTACTAAAGTATGTAAATAAAGAAATTTGTATCTAAAAAGGTTATTCTTTTTTATACAAAGTAAACATGAAAGAGTATAACTTTTCGATATTTTATTTTAGATGATATGTTTAATTATGAGAAATTTCATTATTTCCTATTATAATACAGGTGTAGCAATATAATATTATTGATGTTTCTTTAATTTTTTAAAAATTAAAAGTGGCAAGAAAAACACAAAGATAAGTTATTAACTCAAGATTTTCTATGTAGCTTCTAATTAATTTATTTACTTATGATCATGTATATCGCGTTCATATGTTTGAAAATTTAACCAATCGCTCTTGAAAGATGGCACTGTTTATCTGTAAATGTTCGAGTAAAAAGAGCATAAATATCACGTTTCTAAATACGTTACACCAAAATTTATTTATCAAATGACAAATATTGTTGCAATGTATAAAGATTTATCCAATACCATCTACATGATAAAATTACTCGATAAAATTTTATATACCTACTTTTTTGTTTGTACCTATGTCACCTCATTATATGAAAAATATTATTCTGATTTTCGATGGGTACAGTAATTTACAAAATGTAGCTATCGCCTTTTTAATATCAAATTATCTAATCAACTCATCTTTACGACATCACGCTATAAATATCTCATTTTATAATGTGCATAAGAATTTTTTTCATTAGTAGAATCAATTACCAAATTAAAAATTGAACATCTAATATTTTACTTGCTAAATTCTCTAAAATAAAAATTAGAAAACAAAAAATAATTGACAGGTCAAACAGGATTAACATACTAAGACTTCAAGAATATTCCGGGAAAAAAACATAAGTACACAATATTTAAGAAAAAATTTCAGTTGCCTAGCACCAATAGATATTTTACAAAACAAGTAGCTAAATAAATACATTCTTAGCGGCGAGCTATAAATATGGACCTAGAATCACATTTTAAAAAAATCCAAAGCATTCAATTCCTAAAAAAATCCAAAGCGGTTCTGATTCTTCTCCTTAAGCGAATACACTTCCTAAAATAGCATCGAACAATAATGAAGAGATTAATTCGTTTTCTGTTGCTACGTGCATAAATGTAATGACCCGACTTATCGTTTTAAGAAATTTACGTCCCGTTCAGTGACTTAAGGTTTTGAGCAGTCTCGCAATATGTATTATGACCCGCGTGTGTGGTCGAGTTTGATTTACGGACGATTCGGAGTGATTTGGGACACTTAGTCCTAAAGACGAAAGCTTAAGTCTTAGGATTTCGACCGTAGTTGGAACTGTGTGAAGACGACTCCGGAATGGAGTTCCGACGGTTTCGTTAGTTTTGTTGGGTGATTTTAGACTTAGGAGCGTGTCCGGACTGTGAATCCGAGATCTGTAGCCAATTTAGGCTTGAAATGGCGAAAGTCGATTTCTTTGAAAGTTTAACCGGGGATTGACTTTTTGATATCGGAGTCGAAATACGATTCCGAGAGTTGGAACAACTCAGTTATATTATTTGGGATTTGCCTGCAAAATTTGACGTCATTCCAGGTTGGTTTGATAGGTTTCGGCACTAGTTTTAGAAGTTGGAAGTTTTGAAAGTTCATAAGTTCACTTCGTGGTGCGATTTGTATTTTTGACATTATTTGATGTGATTTGAAACCACGAGCGAGTCCGTGATATGTTATGAGACTGGTTGGTATGATTGGACAAGGTCCCGAGGGGCTCGGGTGTGCTTCTGGGTAGTTTCGGACCAAATTGGAACTGTTTGGACTGCTGTTTTCTGTCATTTGGTTTCCTTCTTCGCGAACACGAAGGAGTTGGTCAGCTAGTCATCGCGAACGCGACGAGGAGTTTGTGAACGCGAAGAGGAAAAGGAGTTGGGGGACTGCCTGGCGTTAAGCTTTCGCGAACGCGACTCGTGTCTCGCAAACGCGAAAGGCAGAAGTCGGAAGGCATCGTGAACGCGATGAGGGTATCGCGAACGCGAAGAAGGAATCTGGGCAGCACATTTTTTTGTGCTTCGCGAACGCGAAGAAAGCCTATCTGGGCAGAATTAAAAGTCTCAAAAATGGGGGTTTGAGTTCATAACTCAAAATCTAATTTGGAGCTTGGTAGAAGGCGATTTTTAGAGAGATTCTTGCGTGGGTGTTTGGGGTAAGTGATTCTTATATAGTTTTGATTAATTTCCATGATTATGTCTTTGAATCCATCATTTAATTCGGATTTAATTGAGGAAAAATCAAGATTTTTATAAAATCTTCCAAAAACGAAAATTTAAGATTTGGAAGTCGAGTTGTTATTGGAATTCGATAAAATTGGTATGATTGAACTCGTATCGGAATGGGTGTTCGGATTTCATGAAAATTATGTCGGGTTCCGAGAAGCGGGTCCCGCATTGACTTTTGTTGACTTTTTGGAATAAATTTTTAAGTCGGCGTATTATTATTCGGAATTATTTTCGATGAATTTTAATGAAGTTATATAATTAATTTGGATATATTTGAACGGCCCGGAGGTCAATTCAAGCAAGAAGGCGATTTTGGAATATCGGCATAATTTCAAAGAGGTAAGTGTCTTGCTTAACCTCGAGTGGGGGAAATTCCCCTTAGGCATTGAGTCTTATGTGCAACTTGGGTAATTGAAAACCATGTATGCGAGGTGACGAGAATGTACTTGGTTTATATGTGCAAATTTTATTGAGTTAAAGTCTTGAGCATATTGTGTAGTAAATTGGATAATTGTTGGCATATATTTAATCATCTACTTGTCGTGCCTAAACCCTTGTTGTTGACTCTATTGTTATATGACAATGTGATGTGATTGTTATTTGATTATTTATGAAATTTCGTGAATTTGCTGGCTTGATAATTATTGGAATTTAATTTTATTTTGGATTTTCTCCTTTGCAAATAATTAATTAAATGAGCTTAAGAACAGGTGTTTATATAATTATTGAAAATTTGATCTTTTATGAAGACTTTGTTTTATGTTGAGTAGTTTCTATCTCTATTGATTGTTTTTGGGTGTTGTATACATTATGTGGATCATTTGGCTATTTGCTGTGAAATTAATTGACTTGGTTATAACTTTGAAATTTGGTTATGGCCATTGGTCAAATTGTGATATTAATTGATTTTTGTTATGTTGTGATAATTTTCTATGTAAATTGTTGTGTTGTGTGAGTTGTTATTTTGGGGAGATAAGGGTGGCATTTCACCGTTGATATTATGTGGTTATAAGGGTGGCATTTCACTGTTGTATTTGTTGGCTATTGATATTGTCTGGGCGGAGCAATAAGGGTGGCTATAGGAACGATAAGAGTGGCTATAGGAGCGATAAGGGTGACAATAGGAGCGATAAAGGTGGCTATTGTCAGGGACGATATGTGATGATGTGGGGTTGTGGTGTTGACAATTTTCATGTGATGTTGTGATTTTCTTGTGTTTATTTTTATACCTTGTGCAACTTGTCTTGTTGTTAGTAAATTAATAATAATCTGATTTATGTTGAAATTGGGAGCCTGTGGCTATTGCCAAGCGGTTTATAAAATGAAATGTGGGCACGAGGTACCGTGAATTGTTATATGAGATGGGGATATTGGCACGTGAATTATCCGTACAGTTGTGATATAAAATTGAGCACGAGGTACTATGATGAAATGATAATGATATTTGGCACGTGAATTGTCCGTGCAGTTGTGATATGAAATGAGGGCACGAGGTGCCGGGCAAATATGATGATTTAATTATGGGCACGAGGTGCCGTGGAAATATAAAAATAGGCTGAGACCCATATTTACGAAAAATATAAAAAATGGGCTGAGACCCGTAGTTTGATAATTTTGAAATGAGGTGTCACATGGTAACTTTTTAATTGAAAGAATTATATTCAAAATATTTATTTGGAAGAATTTTTACTTAAAAAAGTATTATATAAAAGAATTGTATTTTGAAAGATATTTATTTGAGAAAATTGTATTTGAAAAGATTTATATTCGAAAAATAATTATTTGAGAAAATTATATTTGAAAGAGAGTTATCTGGAAGAACTATGTGAAAGACATTTATTTGAATGGCTTGATTTAATTGGGTGTAATTGTGTTTATTAATTGTTGAGTGATATTAATGGTATTCTTGTTGTCTGTTGTGCATATCACTGGTTGTTTTATCCTGCCTTTATTAATATTTATTTCCTATTATTTTGTATATTATATTGCATAGGTTGTTAGACTAGTGAGTGTCTTGACTGTACCTCGTCTCTACTCTATTGAGGTTAGTCTTGATACTTACTAGGCACCGCTGTGGTGTGCTCACTCTACACTTCTGCACATTTTTGTACAGAGCCAGGTATTGGAGTTATTGGACTTGAGAAGAATTAAAGCGGGATCGTAAGGATTCAAGATAGAGCTGCTTGGTTGTCGCAGTCCCTTGAAGTCTTTCCATTTCATTGTACTGTTAATTTTTAATCAAACAGTATTGTATATTCGATCCTCGTGATCATTCTATGTATTCAGTTAGAGTTCGTGACTCGGTACTACCAATCTTGGGAGGTTGTATATTGTAATTATTTCCGCTGTTAGTTTTGGTTACTTATTTAATTAAAAAAAATTAGCTTCAAAAATGCAATGGAAATCGGCTTACCTAGTCTTAAAGACGAGGTGCCATCACGACTCCTGTGGTGGGATTTTGAGTCGTGACAATATATGATATTAATGGACTCTATTTTATTTTGAAAATATATCGTACATTTATTTCAAAAAAATTATGTATCTTACTTGTTGCAGATTAACGGGACCGAGCATGTTTTTGTCAAACAATACCGAATTAAATGGTATAATTATATACTATTGGTATAAAGTTTTTTTTTTAATTGTATGTCAAGATAAATTTTTTACACAGTATAATGATGGTATTAAATAATTTATAAATTACAATGGTATTTTTAATATATTAATATACATAGTATATCGAATCCGCCATTGTATGTATATATTGTGTTTTAATAATAATAGTAGATAATTAAATATATACATGGAATGAGTATATACATAGTATTATAATAATAATATATATACGGTATAATATCTGTATAAACAATATATATATGACATTTTTTATTTATACTACTTTCATATACATGGAATAAGTATATACATAGTATTATAATATATATATATATATATATATATATATATATATATATATATATTTTATTTATACTTTTCATATAAATTTTCAAAGTACTACAAATATTCAAGGAATATTGAATGCTAAATTAAGCACCTAAAATTTAGAATAGAAAATAGGAGGAGAGAGAATGTAAAAAGATAAATAAGGATAAAACTTATTCCATAATTTGTGTTACTTATTAATTGTGTACATAATTTTTAGCTTATGCTATTATTGAAAAAGAATATGATATATATGGAATAAACAAGAATTGGTATTATTTTCTTAAATACTTTTTGAAAGATGCTCCGTAGTGTATTTTGGCCAATATATTTTTTAAAAGTCAAATAGAAGTCCAAAGTAAGAAAATACTCTTGCAAACTTTAATTTTTGGAATTGGGCTCATGACAAGACGGGATATATATATATATATATATATATATATATATATATATATATATACTTCCTTTCTTCTTTTTAGATGGGTAGTTTGACTTGACACAGAATTTAAGAAAAGAAAAGAAAATTTTTAAAGCTTGTGGTCTTAAAAGCTTAAAGATTAAAAGTTTTGTGGGGTCTTGACATTTGTGTGGTTATAAAAGCTTCTCATTAAGGGCAAAATGGATAAAATGAAGAGTTTAAAGTTGAATTATTTTTAATTGTAGAAATGTGTCATTTTTTTTAGAACGGGCTAATAAGAAAAGTGTATCATCTAAATTGAAACATAGAGAGAGTATATATTGAGTTGAGTTGAGTTATAAAATGATATTATTACATTTTCTCAACCCGAGGTCGCATAGTAATAGTGCGTATAGCAATATATATTGTATTTTCACTTGACTTACTAGATCTAAACGGAAAGATAAAAAGCAAACAATAAAAGAACTAAAGCAAAGAGTTGAGTTTCATCCAATTAATGCATTTCCTCTAATTATACTAAAAGTTTAAAATAAGTCGAAAGAGCATTTGGATGTACTTGCGAAAAAGGGAATATAAAGATGACTAGATCATCTGAACATAAAACTAATGAAGCAATGAATGTATTCTGAAATCAACACACTAGTGAATGATGATCTCCACTCGGAGGAAAGGGAAAAGATGATGGGATTGGTGATTCCTCCTTAAATATATGAAAAATAAATGATTAACTTTTAGTCATGTGTATCCAAGATGAGACCCTTTTAGGAGTTTGGGGGGAGAATGAAATCTGATTCTCTTAGAAAGCTACATTACCATCCACCCATGATTTTCTTGAATTGTTTAGGCAACTTCCTTTCCTTTATTCCCTCTCTTTCTTCTATTTGCACTTTTACTGATTATGACCATATACATATTATTATTCCCAACCCAATGTCTATCTAATATAACGTTCTGACAGTAGAAATGAATCATATCTTTTCTAAAACTGTACTATTCTTATATATGTTGAATGATTGCATGTTTCTACTTGATGATAACTCCTAAGGATTGCACTCTTCTGCGGCACATAACAGGGAGGCAGATAAAGTAGCAAATGCACTGGCTCGTTTTGAAAGATCAAGAAATCATGTTTCGGCTTGAAATGGATACACTATTTTAATTTGAACATTTCCTCATTTTCATGCTTTATTTACTTTTCGCAAGGACCTCTATGAGACTATTTTAAATCGATTAGTCCCTGTTTTTAATAATCTTACTTAAGAACCCTTTAACTTCTTTCAATAAAATCTGCATCTTATTCGGCAAAAAACAAAATTCCCACATCGAATACTTTTAACGAATGGTTTGGTTCCCTTACTAGTTATGCGATACATTAATTATTTATGTGATATAATAAAGATATTATATTATGAATTATTTACTTAAGAATGATACTTTTTTAAAAAAAATTTAATTCTCGCATTGTTAACACATGTATTCTTAGTTCATAATCTATCTTGCATGAAATAAATATATAAATTCTAGCATTACTAAATACGTGTATTATGTAATTGTATACGGTTAAAACCGAGCCCACCCAATTTTACTATTAGACCGAGATCGGGAGATTGCATCGAAGGACGGCCTCGTAACGTAACAGACTAAATCACGAGGACTAGGTACCAAGTTCATAACCGAGGTACCTGTTGAGATCGAGGCTAGTAGCGATCGAAGCCAAATGGGACAGACATCGAGCAAGATCGAAAATAGCATAATAACGGAAAGGCGAGATACCCGTGACTGGTCGAAGATCACGGCGTAAATATCGGTGACTGGTCGAGGATCGTGGCGTAAATCTCAGAACGGATCAAATCAGAAACGGTTAATTAGCTAATCATGTGATTTTCTTCTGTAATTAGAACTATACCATAAGTAGGATTCCTCTACTATATAAAGGGGAGTCCTAATCATTTGTAGAGCACAGTTCACAAAGATAAAAGCAATATAATTTTCTTTCTCGTTTATACGATTGTTCATCAGCTTGCTATATTTTTATTGTTCTTGCATCAACCAGTTCGAGGGTATCCAAACTCGAGGGCTGAGTTCCATTCTAACACTGGTTTACTTTATTTTACAGTTCATTTCTGCTATTAATCCTCATATTTATCAATTGGTATTAAGTGAAATCACGTGTTCTTAGAGCCACACTATAAGTTTAATTGTTATCCAATTTTAAGAGTAAACAGTTTGGTGCCCACTGCGGGGCCTAGGATAATAGTGATTGCTTAATACTGATTCCGATAACACACACTGCTTTACACTTGTTCTCGTAAGAAACTTTGTTTTCAGGATAAACATGTCAAACTCACAAGCAGCGCCTACACACGGTAACAACAACCTCGGATTTCACAGGAAAAATAACAACATAGCCGCCCCAGGAATCGAGGTGTCTCAGGCCGACCTCGAGGGAGCACCAATTGCAAATCCCGTCGATGTCAGTTCACATGTCGCCCTAAATACAAATTTGGGCGTTGAGCCCGAAGGTAGTATACGCAGGTAAGTTCGATCAGGTGGTCGAGGTACGCAAGGGCGGAGAAGATGGTGTAGTTAGCCTCCAATTGATATTCGAAATGTTACAGGCTCAACAGGCCGCTATAGCACAACTACAAAATCAACACTAAATACCGAGTAGGATCGAATTAGAAGTCGTTCAAAGGGCTGAGCCTGCGCCGGAAAGGTCGAATGCCAACGAATCGGGGACTGACCCCGCCATTATGAAAATGTTCGAGGAGCTCACTAAACGGATTGAATCGGGAGAAAAGAAAATCGAGGCAAATGACAAGAAAGTAGAGACGTACAACTCCCGGGGGCACCGCCGATTCTAAAGGGTATGGATTCAAAGAAATTTGTACAAAAGCCTTTCCCTCCAAGTGCGGCACTGAAGCCCATTTCGAAAAAATTCTGAATGCCAGAAATTCCTAAGTACAACGGGACCACCGACCCTAATGAGCATGTCACTTCTTATACATGCGCAATAAAAGGGAATGACTTGGAAGACTATGAGATTGAATCTGTTTTACTGAAGAAATTTGGAGAAACCTTGTCGAAAGGAGCAATGATATGGGACCACAATTTGCCGCTTAATTCCATCGATTCATTCGCCATGCTTGCAGACTCCTTTGTAAAGGCATATACCAGAGCGATAAAGGTTGCAACTAGGAAGTCGGACCTCTTCAAGGTGAAACAAAAAGACAACGAGATGTTGAGGGAATTCGTATCTCGGTTCCAGATGGAACGCATGGAACTACCACCGATCACGGATGATTGAGCTGTTCAAGCCTTTACTCAGGGTTTGAACGGACGTAGTTCGGTGGCATCACGACAGCTAAAACAGAATTTAATTGAATATCCAGCGGTAACCTGAGCCGATATACATAATCGGTACCAGTCAAAGATCAGGGTCGAGGATGATCAATTGGGGACCCCTTCCCGTTCTGTTTATCCAAACAGGTCCATCGGCAAAACTCAAAAGGATATCGACAAAGAACCCCGGTCGAACAGAGATCGGTATCAACCATACAACGCAGATCGTAGAAATAGCATCCCAGGATGCAATCCCATCTGAAATGATTGAAGGAACGATCGAGGACAGAGCTCTCGAGGGTTCATGAGCAAAAGTGGCTTCGATAAATATGTCGATCCCACAGAAGCATCACGATTATCAGAATACAACTTCAGTAACGACGCATCAGGTATTGTGGCAGCCATTGGGAGAATCAAAGATACTAGATGACCCAGACCCCTACAAACCGATCCATCACAAAGAAACCCCAATCAAATGTGCAAATACCATGGTACACATGGTCATAGAACCGAAGACTGCAGATAACTAAGGGAGGAGGTGGCACGTCTATTCAACGAGGGTCACCTTCGAGAATTCTTGAGTGACCAAGCTGAGAACCATTTCAGAAACAAGGATGAAAACAGGAAAAACGAGCAGGAAGAACCACAACACATGATTCACATGATTGTTGGCGGGGTCGATATTCCACAAGGGCCCGTGTTCAAACGCACTAAAGTATCAATCACCAGGGAAAAACAAATACGATACTATGTGCCAGAAGGCACTTTATCATTCAATGACGAGGAAGCAAAAGGGATCTCACAAACCCACAATAATGCTTTGGTAATCTCTATCCTTATGAATAAAATTCAGGTTAAACATGTTTTAATTGATCCAGGAAGCTCGGCCAATATTATTCGATCGAGGCTCGTGGAGTAGCTCGGCCTACAAGATCAGATCGTACCCGCAGCTCGGATTCTCAATGGCTTCAACTTAGCGAGTAAAATAACTAAAAATGAAATCACCCTACCAGTAAATTAGCTGGGACTATTCAAGAAACAAAGTTCCATGTGATCGAGGGTGATATGAGATACAACGCACTGCTTAGAAGACCCTGGATTCATAACATGAGGGCGGTCCCCTCAACCCTTCACCAAATGCTGAAGTTCCCAACACCGGATGGAGTAAAAATGATGTATGGGGAACAACATACTGCAAAAGAGATAATCGCGATCGACGAAGTAATACCGGTATCGGCGCTTTAGTCAACAAAGGTATCGGAATCCAAAGGAAAACAGGAAGCTAAATAGCAACCACAGCCACCGGCCTCGACTCAGTCGGAGAAGCAGGGAACAGACGAGGACGATAACTACTGGATCCCTCGATCCTTCATAATCCCCGAGGATTTCGACGCCACCAAATCGACTGTCGAGGAACTGGAGCAAATCATACTGATCGAGCATCTACCCGATCGAAAGGTATACCTGGGTATGGGGTTAACCCTCAAGCTTTGGGAAAAATTCATTAGATTTCTTATCGATAATATGGATTGTTTTGCTTGGTCCCACCTAGATATGACAGGGATCCAGCCGGAGATCACTACACATCAACTTAGCTTGGACCCGAAGTTTCGCCCGGTAAAGCAAAAGAGAAGGCCTCAGTCCGAAGTAAAACATGCATTCATCAAGGACGAGGTAACCAAACTTCTTAAAATAGGATCCATCCGAGAGGTAAAATATCCCGAATGATTAGCAAACGTAGTCGTGGTCCCTAAAAAGGGAAATAAACTTAGAATGTGCGTAGACTATAAAGATTTAAATAAAGCATGTCCTAAGGACTCTTTTTCTCTGTCGAATATCGATCGCATGATCGATGCCATGGCCGGCCACGAGATACTTAGTTTTCTCGACGCCTACTCTGGGTACAATCAAATACAAATGAACAAGGAGGATTAGGAAAAGACTTCGTTCATCACTAAGTACGGTACCTATTGTTATAATGTAATGCCGTTTGGACTAAAAAATATTGGTACCGCTTATCAACGCTTAGTAAATTGAATGTTCGAAGAACAAATAGGTAAATCAATGGAGGTTTATATTGACGATATGCTAGTTAAGTATCTGTGAGCAGAGGACCATTTGACACATTTGCAGGAGACCTTCGATATACTAAGGAAATACAACATGAAGATCAACCCGGAGAAATGTGCATTCGGGGTTGGCTCAGGCAAGTTCCTCGGCTTTATGGTATCAAATCGGGGAATCGAAATCAACCCCGATAAGATCAAGGCAATCGAAGACATCACGGTCGTGGACAATGTTAACTCCATAAAAGATTAACAGGGTGCATAGCCGCCCTAGGCCGATTCATCTCGAGGTCTTCAGATATAAGTCATAGGTTCTTCTCACTGCTCAAAAAGAAGAACGGTTTTGCATGGATCCCGGAATGCCAACAAGCATTGGAAGAATTAAAGCGGTACCTCTCGAACCCGCCACTACATCATACCCCGAAAGCGGACGAGCGACTCTACTTGTACTTTGCAGTCTCGGAAATCGCGGTAAGTGGGGTCCTAGTTCGAGAAGAGCGAGGCACGCAATTTCTTATTTACTATGTTAGTCGAACTTTAGGTGAGGCCGAGACTGGGTACACACACTTAAAAACATTAGCGCTTGCCCTAATAAGAGCCTCTAGGAAATTAAAATTATATTTTCAGTATCACCCGATCTGCGTGGTGACTACTTATACTCTTTGCAATATTTTGCATAAGCCCGAACTTTTGGGCCGATTGGCCAAATAGGCCGTCGAGATTAGTGGGTACGATATCGAGTATCGACCCCGAACGACCATCAAGTCTCAAATTTTAGCGGACTTTGTGGCCAACTTTACGCCAGCCCTCGTACCCGAGGTCGAAAAGGAACTATTAATAAAGTCGGGTACATCATCGGGGGTGTGAACCCTCTTCACAGATGGTGCTTCAAACGTGAAGGGGTAGGCATCGTTTTGAAGCCACCCATAGGTAATACAATAAGACAAGCTATCAAAACTGCCAAGTTAACTAACAATGAGGCCATGATTGCAGGTCTCGAGCTAGCTAAAGGTTTGGGAGCAGAAGTCATCGAGGCCAAATATGACTCCTTGCTTATGGTAAACCAAGTCAACAGAACCTTCGAGGTTCGAGAAGATCGAATGCAGAGATACTTGGACAAACTACAGGTGACTCTACATCATTTTAAAGAATGGACCCTACAGCATGTGCCTCGAGAACAAAACAGCGAGTCCGATGCCCTCGCAAATTTGGGGCCATCAGTCGAAGACAATGAGATTAGCTCGGGGACTGTCGTACAACTTTCAAGGTCAGTAATCGAAGAAGGCCATGCCGAAATCAACTCCACAAGTCTGACTTGGGATTGGAGGAACAAATATATCGAATACCTAAAGAACGGGAAGCTTCCATCGGACCCTAGGGAATCGAGGACTCTACGTACGAAGGACGCACGATTCACATTGGCCGAAGATGGAACACTGTATAGAAGGATGTTTAATGGACCATTGGCAATATGTTTGGGACCAGGAGATACCGACTACGTCCTACGAGAAATCCACGAGGGCACCTATGGAAATCATTTTGGTGCTGAATCATTGGTTCACAAAGTCATCAGAGCAGGATACTATTGCGCCGATATGGAAAAAGATACAAAAGAGTTTGTTCGAAAGAGCGACAAATGTGAAAGGTATGCGCCGATGATTCACCAACCCGGAGAGAAACTCTGCTCAGTCTTATCCCCATGGCCATTCATGAAATGTAGAATGGATATCGCTGGCCCTCTACCATCAGCCCCGGGTAAAGCATAATTTATTTTGTTTATGACTGACTATTTCTCTAAGTGGGTTGAAGCGCAGGCTCTCGAGAAAATTAGAGAGAAAGAAGTCATAGATTTCATCTGGGACCACATTGCATGCCGATTCGGGATACCTGCCGAGATCGTATGCGACAATGAAAAGCAATTTATCGGCAGCAAAGTGACAAAGTTTCTCGAAGATCACAAAATAAAAAGGATCCTGTCGACGCCATATCATCCTAGTGGGAACGGACAGGCCGAATAGACAAGCAAGACTATCATTCAAAATCTAAAGAAAAGATTGAACGACGCTAAGGGAAAATGGAGAGAAATATTGCCCGAAGTCCTTTAGGCGTATCGAACAACATCAAAATCCAGTACGGGGGCAACACCGTTCTCTTTAGTATATGGCGTCGAAGCTCTGATCCCGGTTGAAGTCGGGGAACCTAGCGTCAAGTTTCGATATACAACAAAAGAGTCAAATCATGAGGCTATGAATACAAGCCTCAAATTGCTAGATAAAAAACGGGAAGCCGCCTTCATTCGGATGGCGGCACAAAAACAGCGGATCGCAAGGTATTACAATCGAAGAGCCAATCTTCGACACTTTAAAATCGGGGACTTGGTTCTGAGGAAGGTCACCCTCAATACTCGAGACCCAAACGAAGAAAAACTTGGCCCGAACTGGGAGGAACCGTATCAGGTCCTCAATATCATCGGAAAGGGATCCTACAAACTTGGCACGATGAATGATGAACAGTTACCAAACAATTGGAATATATCACTCCTCAAACGATATTACTGTTAAGGTACGACCTTCTCCATTTTCATTTATATTTCATACTAACCATTTGCAGGTGTTTAATCAAAGACATTGAATGATTCTTCAAATACAAAGTCCTTAGGTCTGAAAGCATGCATTGCACTCTTTTTTCCTTAGACCGATTTTTGTCCCAAATGGATTTTTTCCGGTGAGGTTTTTAACGAGGAAACCATTATTCGTGCTAACTTAGAATAATTCAACAGTAACCGAGGCTCCTTTATAATCAACCTCGAATACTAGGGGAGATCACCCTCGGATAGGAAAATACTTCATGCTTACAGGGTCTCGATAGGCAAATTTTGTAAGGGTCAAATGGTTGAACGAACCATGCCCATGTAGATTATTCGAGCCCTAATGGCAAACATGTATGCATGTTAATCTATTGAAAAAAGTATTTTTCCTTGCCGTATATTTCATGCCTTAGAGAAATGTTTACTTTACAATGTCGTGCATGCGATCCATTGCGGAAACTGGCTTAAAGGCCGGTCACAACTAAAGTTCAAACGATTAACCCCGTACTCGGGGACCACCATCAGAAGAATCGACATGATCGAATTACTAAAACCTCGATATCGTAAGACCTTAAAAAGGCAACCCTCGATTTTATAGGCCACGGCCACCCCACTCGGGGACTGATACTTCGAACAAGTTTGAAGTATAACAGGGGAACAAACCCAAAAGACGAGTCCCAAGTTAAAGGCTACGACCAAATTAACACGGTTCGGAGACGTCCGATTTCCATTATAAAACGGGCCTTCGAATATTTTTATAAACCGGTTAAAAAGGCTACCCTCAGCTGAATTACTAAGGGTCTCGATAATATTGACCCTCGAAAACCCTAATGGGTACAAAGTCATTCGAACTCTCGAGCAAATTCTTTATTTCATGCTAAGGTACAATATATTTTATATGATTAAACAATAAACTTTTCAAGCCGAAAAGGGGGAGAAATTCATTCTTTTTACTATGGCCGTATCGGCCTAATTCAAGAGCCTAAAGGGCCATTTTATTTTTGAGTTCGAGAAATCATCCTAACTCAATTAAAACCTAAGGTTCACCCTACTCCGAGTTCGAGCAAGTACTCACTCGATTATAAAAACTACACTAGTCCGGCTTCGATCAAATTGCCTAAGCCTCGAACTTATGAACAAAATTTTCATAAGGCATGAATGAAACAAAATTCTCACAAGGCAGAAAATGAAATAAAGACAAGTCGAAAAGAGATCTTTATTATGAGAATATTTACAAGGTCCAATCAGGATCCTACACAAAAAATCAAAAGTAAAAAATCCTAAGGTTCCTAATTTTCTCTCGGGGCAGCTTCTTCTTCATCGAGGTCTCCCCCGCTCTCTAACCCGCTCTTGCTCTCGATGTCATCATCATCATCGGAGGAGGCCAGCACTCCAGCATCAGCTTCATGCTCTCTAGCCTTTATTATCTCATCGGTAAGATCAAAAGCTCGAGCTTGGATCTCCTCGAGGGTTTCCCTCCGAGATTTGTATTTGGCGAGTTCAGGAATCTAATATTCTCGACTTGAGCGGCTTCAGCATCAGCCCGGTAGACGGCCACGATCGTATCTGCCTCGACTTTAGCCTTTTCAGCTTTAGATTTGGCTTTTGCAAGTTCGGAAGCCAACCGAGCTTCGAGCTCCCCTATTTTCTTTTCCTGAGCCGAGCTCTTCTCCTTCATGCCTTGAAGCTGACTTTTGGCCGATGAAAATTAGGATAAAGCAGTCTCTTTTTCTACAGCGAAGCGGTCCATGCCTTCTTTCCACCCCAAGGTCTCCGCCTTTATCATATTGACCTCCTCGCGGAGCTGCTCGATCCTCTCAACCTTCTGCTGTAGTTGTGAGATTGAAATATTAGCCGTCGTTCCCGAATCGAGCCCATGAGATTTTAATATTTTCAATACCTTCTCAATCAGGTCGGTCTGATCTTGGTGAGCCTTGGCCAACTCGGCTCGGAGGTCCTTGGTCTCCTCTTCTTTTTGCCCACAGAGAAGTCTAAGGGCATTTCTCTCCTCCGTGAGCCCTCAGAGGTCGGCCTCATACCGACTCAGCTCAGCTCGAGATAGAGAAAATGCTTCCCGATGAAGCGCCGAGGCCTAAGCAGAAAGAAGAAAAGAAGTTACACAAGAAGAGAAAAATGAACACAAGTGTAACACCAACAAGGGGAGTTAAGGCTTACCCGATTCAGAGCTTGCTGTGCTTCGTTGAAAAGGCTCGATGCTTTGCCTGAGTCCTTCCTCGAGACCTCCAAGTCGCTCAGGCCAGTAGCATCTTTGACCCCAATAAAGTATTCACGGCTTCCGTGGGCTCCTTCGATGGAGAGGGTCTTCAAGGCCCGAGCCCCATGAATCATCTCCTCAAAAAACGAGGGGAGTAGCGGGGAACCTCCAATTTCTATTACCCCAAGTGGATCACTTGGGGCGGTCTCTCCATCTCGAGGGGCCTCGAGACCATCCCCTACAGCCGTACCCACCGTTGGATCATTATGATGTGAGGCATCTTCAATCCTCGATGACTCGGGGACTTCGCCCAAGTCTCTTCCCGAGACCCCCTCATCTCGAGACGGAGTCTCTGCAGGCTTTACCGATTCAGCAGCTTTTGGGGCCTCGGTGCTCATTCCCACTCGGGACACTAGCCCGGAGTCGTCATTTTCCTCTTCTTCATCTTCATCCCTTAGACGCCGAACAGAGTCTTCGGTCAAGAGGATGATGTTCTTCCTCGGCTAAGAGCCGCCTTCTTCTTAGGTTCTGGATCCTCGGAGGTTGAGATCTTTTTTCTCTTTTTGTCTTTTGCCGGTTTCGGTGCCGGTATCGAAGTCTCCTCCTCACAAGATAAGGGCCTCATGACAGCATCTTTGTCAAGGCCTGTATGAAAAGAAATTAAGAGACACTTTAACAAAATCACCAAAGACATGGAAAATGAGCTTACCATGAGTTTTGACCTCCCATCGGCCCTTTGATAAATCGCGCCATGAGCGCTCGGCATACGTAGAGGTCGAGGCCAGATCCCGAACCCAGCTCTTAAGGTTAGAGATTGCACCAGGCATCCAAGCGACCGCTACATCACGGAAAAAGATATTAATGAGAAGAAGCAAAGGAGCTAAACAATAAATTGGAGCTAACAGTGGGATTGTACTTACGCTTTATATTCCATTTCTCTGGAAATGGCATCTTCTCGGCCGAAATTAGGTTGGAAGTCCTCACTCGAACGAACCGACCCATCCAGTCTCGGTCCTTGTCCTCATCTATGCTCGAGAACAGCACTTTGGTAGCCTGATGTTGGAGTTTTATTAACCCGCCTTGTTAAAGGCGGGGACTGTATAACCTGATGAGATGGTCGAGGGTGAAAGGCATCCCCTCGACTTTGCTCACGAAGAATCGGAGCAGGATAACAATTCGCCAAAAGGAAGGATGGATTTGGCCTAGGGTTATTTGGTATTGACGGCAAAAATCAACGACGACGGGGTCGAGGAGGCCCAGCGTGAAAGGGTAAGTGTAAACACTTAGAAACCCTTCCACATGGGTGGTGATATCCTCTTCGGGGGTAGGGATCACCACCTCTTTGCCCTCCCAGTTGCAGGTTTTCTTTACCTGCTTAAGGCATCATTCGGTTATCGAGCATATATACCTCGACACTGGCTCACAACGACCGGGAATACGAGCCTTTATCAGTTTTAAAGTCGAAAGTGAGAACGCACCCCCCGGGAACACACTCCACAGGGCGTGGCTCCACCGGTGTTTTGTCGTCGGCCGGCCGCGATGAAGAAGCATTTTCCTTTTGAGGAACAGTTTTAGACATTTTCGTCATTTGAATTTGAAATTAAAAATAGATAGGGATGATAAGATTTGATTTTCTAAGAAGAGGTTAGCAGTGAGAATCGTAGGTTTACAGATGAACTTAGAAGATGTAAAAGCTTTGGAGAATTGGAAATTTGAAAGTAAAATTTTGAAATGGTGAAGGGAGGAGCTATTTATAGATGTCACAACGACGGTTCAAAACTGGCGATGGCCGACCATCGATTGACGCACATTTAATGCCTTGATAACTGTAAAGATAGGACATTTCGGTCACTTCCGTCGCTTACGTCACGAGGATGACGTCATGACAGGTCGAGGTAGAAAAATCGAAGGCTCAATTCGTTTCTTGTCATTACACTCCAAAAAATAAGGGGACTATCTGTATACGGTTAAAATCGGGCCTACCCGATTTTACTATTTGACCGAGACCGGGAGATTGCATCGAAGGACGGCCTCGTAACGTAACAGACTAAATCACGAGGACTAGGTACCAAGTTCATAACCGAGGTACATGTCGAGATCGAGGCTAGTAGCGATCGAAACCAAATGAGACAGACATCGAGCAAGATCGAAGATAGCATAATAACGGAAAGGCGAGATACCCGTGACTGGTCGAAGATCACGACGTAAATCTCGGTGACTGGTCGAGGATCGTGGCGTAAATCTCAGAACGGATCAAATCAGAAACGGTTAATTAGCTAATCATGAGTTTTTCTTCTGTAATTAGAACTATACCATAAGTAGGATTCCTCTACTATATAAAGGGGGGTCCTAATCATTTGTAGAGCACAATTCACAAAGATAAATGCAATATAATTTTCTTTCTCGTTTATACGATTGTTCATCAGCTTGCTATATTTTTATTGTTCTTGCATCAACCAGTTCGAGGGTATCCAGACTCGAGAGCTGAGTTTCATTCTAACACTAGTTTGCTTTATTTTACAGTTCATTTCTGCTATTAATCCTCATATTTATCAATTGATATTAAGTGAAATCACGTGTTCTTAGAGCCACACTATAAGTTTAATTGTTATCCAATTTTAAAGATAAACAGTAATACACCAACCAAATATTGTATTATTTATGCAGTGACTTTTTTAATATGAGACCGACCAAATATCGTATTATCTTATGTGAAATTTTACGATGAAATTAATTGAACTAATATCACAACTAAATTACCGTTTAAAGCATTATGTGTGACATAAATTAGGCGAATAAGCTTTTCTAAAATAAACATTCAATTGCTTGTGGTCAACCTTGAGAGTACTATTTATCTATACAACAAAAATTAAAATCTTTAGGAATTTCATAGTACAATACTATGTCAATATTATGCTAATCTTGACGTGTTCGTTAGTCGTATCTTCTTAGTCACAAAGACGTAGCATATTGCACGAGGCCTCATAGGTCATAGCTAGGCCTTTTTCTAAGTTCCTTTTCTATTTGTCATTTTGTTGAAAAGGAAAGCTCAAGAACAACGACTCGGTCTATCTACTCCTAACCTTGCTAAGTCTCGATGTCCTTATCCATTCAAAGAAAGTTAAGGATGAATCTTTGTCGCTTTCTTAGATCAAATAAACCATAAAAGGGGACGAAACTCCAAAAGTCGTACCATAAACTATGTAACTTTTTCAATCAAGACTCTGGAATATTGGTACTAACCCATGTTCTGCATAGTGCAAATAAGAAGTTTATAACATGAGCCGCGACTGTTCAAATTGATATTTACATCAAAATAAACTAAGAGGAGAATTATACTAGGTTCGTTGTTGTTATCACATACGAAAATTAGAACTTATCAATAATTATGAGATCAAAAGTATTAATTAGCCCGGCTAGGAATTAATAAAAGCCAGCAAAATTAAGTTGGTGTTGACTGTTTACAGAAATCAGGCCATGCATTTGAAGCCAGATATTACATTTTTCCTAAGTAATGCTGATATAGTGAAACGTAGTACTTTTATGTTGGAGGCTTGAGGATCAGAATGGTGTGTTCATCGAATTGCTAGTTGATCAAATATGAAAATGACCCAAGTACGTACGCGTTATTGATTTTAAAATGCTAGTATCATTTTGATTTAGGACAGGTAATCATTATATATTTGCTATAGAACACATAAAGATCCACGTGCTTTTTTGGTTAAAACTTCATTATTATGACTACTATACTATATTTAGAAGAAAAAAAAAGACACATTCTACACGTGTGAAACGAGAAGTCGGCAACTCCAATTAGCACCATGTGTTCTCACTTGTATTATCCAGGGCCCTCTTAGAATTTTAGCTCGTGATTTAATATTAGCCCCAGTTTTATGTTCTCACCTACATACCACAACAGTTGTAATTCTCCTTTTCGGGATTGTCGTTTTTATGCAAGGAACTGAACTTATATTTCTCCAATCTTTTGGCACCCAAGTATATATTAGCCAAGTTTCTCTTTTCTATTTAGGAAAGGAGTAAATGAAAATATTATTACTCTCTATATTCACTTTTACTTGACATGTATATTAAAAATAATTTTTTATTTTTACTTGACACTTTACGCATATCAAGAGAAGATAAAAAATAAATTCTGTTATACCCACAATATTTATTACTCATTTCAAATCATTTTCTCAAATCTAATAAAATATGCATCAATTAATATGAGTATCATGGTAAATTATGCATTTCATTTATTATTTCTTAAGGGAAGTGAAAAGTCAAAACATAAAAAGTAAAAATGAACGAAGGGAGTATGTCATAATATAATACTTGTTAAGTGAATTAATCCCACTATAAAGATTAGGCAAGAATAAAAGTTACTCCTACCATTATTCAATGATTCAGTACTGCAGATAGTCAATAAGTAAAAAAAGATGTGCATATTGATTATTTGACCTTTTTTCTCCTCTATTTCATCACCGAGGAGGAATATGAATAATTCTTCAATAATATTACCTTACCCGTCATTTTCTTTTTGTTGTAATATTGTACTATCAATTTAGTTCTTGGAAGTGGTGATAATTAATTTTGCCATTGTCTCAGCTTGATAAGAAAAGCTTTTCATCCTCATTTTGAAGTCTTTTTGGTCCTTTCATTCAAAACCCCTCGAATATTGTCTTTTCTAGCAAGTGCACGGTTAGGGGTATTTTGTGGTCCATATGCAAAGTTTAAGATTATGTGTGGTCCTTCATTTCAATATTTAAGAAGTCAAAGAAGAATTACTACAATTTTGTGAAATCTAAAATGTATTGTATAAGCATTTTGATCTGGCCTTTACAATTTACTAACTGAAGTTGTAAAAAGAACTATGATAAGGTGAAATTGAATTAATCAATTTTTTTTTTTTGGGTAAAATCAACAGTAAGTTATAAGGAAAAGAATAGAGGGATTTTTAAAAACCACTATTGTTTAGTGGCTATTAAGTTTCTATAGCTATCATATACATAATTATTTCCTATAGCTATTATTTAGTTGTTACACGATTATATTTGTTGTATTCGCGCTACTATATTCATGAATACATTAGCGAAATTCGCCTAAAAATAAGGGAGTCCAGATGTGCGACAGTATTCGCTATATTCGCGCTACTGTATCACTCCTAATTTAACTCAACAAAATCAATTCTACATAAATTTTGCTGCTACACGACTATATTAGTTGTATTCGCGATACTGTTTTCATGAATACATTAGCGAAATTCGCCTAAAAATAGGGGAGTCCAGTTGTGCGACTGTATTTGTTGTATTCGCGCTACTCTATTCATGAATACAATAGCGGAATTCGCCTAAAAACTAGTGGAGTCCAGCTGTTTAATAACGAAAAGAGGATTAAGCTCTCGTGTATCACTCCTAATTTAACTCAACAAAATCAATTCGATCTACATAAATTTCGCTGCTACTCTGTCGTATTCCATGTGTTCACGCGACTGTATTTATAAATACGGTGAGGTAATCAAGAAATAGGTTGTATACCGTTCTATTCAATTCGACTGTATACATTGTATTCAATTCACAAATATTCATTATTGTACATTATATTTAATTCACCGTATTCAATTTGAGTGTATTCAAACAAAAACAAATCAAAAAACACATTGATAGTCGGTTGTATTCAAAAAATACATAAATAAATGCAGATAAAAAAATAATATATTTATACAAAAATATAATGTATTTAAGTATATTTGTATCATTGTATGTGACTAAAATAGCAAAGAAGAGAAGAAAGTTCGCCGAAGATGGCATTTTCCGGCCAAGCAAAATACTGTATATATTGTACTAAAACTATAAATAAAGATGAACAAAAATCCGGTCCTCAAATCTTCTCCTATGTAACCATGGTCAGATCTGTTCACCTAAGAGGATGAACCAATAGTGGATGATGACGCAGACGGCGATTCTGATGTCGACCACGATTAGGGATGCTTATCGGGCGGATCGAGCAGTTATTTATTCTTAACGTTCGGCTTATCGGTTATCGGCTTTTAAATGTATTAATCAGTTAGCCACCCAATAAGATATCGGGCGGATTGGTATCGATTTAGCTTTTATCGGGCGATTTATTAGCCTAGTTGAATCTGTATTACAAAGGCCTATTTTGGTCCTTCGTGTTACACTCTTACTAGTAAATACCAGCAAAAAGCCAGTTTACTTTGCATGTATTCACACCATTTTTCATTGTTACCTTCAATGGTCGTAAAACACAAGCCATTGCTTGTTACTATCTTCTTTTGGCCAATAATCTGGTCCATCTAGTGGCATTAGGATCCCATTTACCTATATATTTATAACATGCAAAGGAGGAGATTGTTGGCATGTTATAGGTTTGAGCAACAGAAAAAAATGAAAATTCTTCAACATGGATAAGTATATATATATATATATATATATATATATATATATATATATATATATTCTTAACGGGTTAACGGTTTATCCGATAAGAAAATTGAATAATACGCCCCCAAACCGATAAGCCGTTAATAATAAAATTTCAATTTGTTCCCCACCCGTTAATCCGATAACCCAATACCAATAAGCCATTAAGCCACTTTTGCGGTTCGATTTTCGGTTTCGGTTTGGTTTTGAACACCCATATATGCAAATTTGATGGAGAAGAGAGAGGATTGAGAATCTTGCTATATATATATATATATATATATATATATATATATATATATATATATATAGAGAGAGAGAGAGAGAGAGAGAGAGAGAGAGAGAGAGAGAGAGGCACATTTCATGCCTCGATGGTAGGTATAAATAAATACTTATTTTGCTATAAAATAGAAAAGGTAGCTATAAGTAATAATATTTTAAAATTGTTTTGGTTAAAATAAATAGGGTGTAATAGTTTGCTATAGGAGGTAAAATTTGCAAAAGAAGAAAGGTAACTTACACAAATGTCCCAAATAAGTCTCAACTTACCAACCTGTAGCCATTAGTCATAGATTTACCAAAACTAGCCGAACACATATAAAAATTAAAAAACTAAATAAATAAGGTTCTTTCTCTCAAAGAATTACAGGCAAAAATCTCTTTCAATATTTTTAAGCGTGATTAGCAACATTAGGTGCAGGACGAAAAGGAAATTTCATGGATGAGGTAGCAAATAAGGTGATGAAATACAAAAAAAATATATACAATATTCCAAAAATCTAAGCAAAAAAGGAACTTTTTCAATGGGTATAGTTGAAATTTATTGAAAACATATAGATTAGTCAATATACAAAATTTGAGGAAGATCGGAGGTGATTTGGATTGGTTTTGTATTAAAATTCGTAATTAAATTGAGTTCAAAAAATTCTTCTGTGACACATGTATCAAACATGTATCTCACACACATGTATACATGGATATATATGTGATACACAATTGATACAAATATGATACATATGTGATACACATATCATTTTTTTTATGTTCAGTTTTTACTTCGAATTTTCATTTCAAACCACCTCAAAATTTCACCAAATCATTCCAAAAACTGATATTCAAGCTCCTTAAGATATATCCAATCTATTCTAATAACACCCACTCAAAAGAAACCAAAATTTGACTTTTTTTTGTTACAAATAGCTAATTGGCTAATATTAATAATATTTGGCTAATATTAGTAATATTTTATGAATTGATCAATTTTTGTAATAAGCTACTTATAAATGGACATAACTGGTAGTTTCAAAGAAGAATATACTCCCAAGAGCACCGAGAATGGGCTTCACTATAACTACCAAGAAGTTAGGCCTATAGAATTAAGACTAAAGGCCTGTGAAATATATAGAGTTCAGACCCAACATAAAGCTAATGGGTGTTGCGGGAAGTTAAAAGGCCTAATTTTAGTCAAAGTTACAATCAATTGGTGAAACCAAAACAACAATTCCACAGAGTTTCAATTCGATAGAACTCACTCGGATAGTCCCATGAAACCTTAGCACAGTGTACATAGACCAAGATAGCACTAAATTTTAAAATATGATAAAAAGTAAGTTTAAAATCCTAAACACACAAGTGGAATGAATTTTTACAAACCAAATCATTCAAAATTAGTTGTCTACTGTGAGTCCGAGTAGGTAACCTAGAAAGATGATAGGTAACCTGCAAAAAATGATTAAACTAATACTAATATGGCAAAATTATTTATATTATCAGCCTATATAACTTAAATTTATAAATGATTAGACGATGATTAAACTAATAAAGTTTAATTTGTTTTAAGCAGATACACAACTAAAAAGGATAGGAGGAGGAAACCGGAGAGATGGAGAGGGGCGAGAAGCTTATACAAGAAAATAAAGTAGAAAATAGAGCAAAAACAGAGGGAGAAAAGGAAAGAAAAATTAACCCAAATAGCTGTAGAGCCATCCGCTTAAATTAAAAATAGTCGGTGAATGTATAATATATATATATAAATTTTGTATTATATGTATATAATTAATATATAAATTATACATATGACTAGAAAAAGTAAATAATCTATATGCAAGCTATTTGTATAAAGATCCAAGGAAAAGAGAGTAAGAAGAGGAAAACTTGCACGTGTTTGCATGTGTTCGTCACATCTCACATGTTCTTGGATCAGAAGCCCGATGATTAAAAAGTTCTGTTTCGGTGAAATCGGAGCATCTTTGCTTTTAACGATGTGTGGGAATGGTCCGCTGGCTAAAACACAATGAATAAATAAGTTTACTTATTGTACACATACATACCTTTACATGGTTAAATCGATTTATAATAACAAATAAGTCTATTATTAGCGAGAGTTTGGACATAGATTTAATTGAAGTTGTATTGAAAAATAATTTTTGAAAGTTCAAGGTGTGTTTCGATATGCATTTTATTTAAATAAAAGTTGTAGTTCTGTGAGTGGAAGAAAATTTTTTACCCAAAACTGTCATAAACCAGTTTTTTAAAACTTGAAATTTTTTGGAATTTTTTCTCCCAAAACGTGATCATATCTCATAAACAAATAATATTTTTTGAAAAAATAAAACCAAAATTTATGGCCAAACGGAACTTAATTTGATGTTCGGTCCAATATTATTGTATGTCACTTAAAATTCATACTATAACACTCAATATCTCATATTCTGTGGTGGAATTAGAAAACAAATAAAATAAAACAATTGAAAAGTCATTGCAATGAAAAATATAAGTGCAATTAACTTTGATTTATATCATTTTGTTACTTCAGTGATGATCTGCCAATTGTTAAAAGAGGTAATTAAAAATGCCGTCTAGCAAGAATACGCGTTACGGCGTTTTAGGATATGCGGCGGAATTTGGGGTGTTGGGTTCACTTGGTTGTGTTAAAGCACGCCCACTTGGTCCCCTCTTTATGAAACAGTGATGACCCTTTCCCTAATTTTTCTGCTTTTATTTGTTGCTTTAATCAATATGGACATATCCCGTCAAAACATTCTGCTGCTCTGTAGGATTTGATATATTAATGCTACCCCATTTTCATCCTTATGTTGATACACCACCTCTCTATTTTAGTACTAAGAAGTTACCAATCTACCCCTTCCCTACTTGATGTTGTACTTACACATTTTTTTAGATACTTAATTCGTTAAGCTTTTGAGAAAAGCAGCTAAGTTACTAGGAATATGGTGGGATGAATTTAAATTCCTCTAACTAGATGTATTGAGTTTAAGTCTTGAAAATGATTTTTTTTAATACAGAACGTTTTTCCTTTAAATGGACTCTATGTAGTACGAATCTAAATTAGTTAGTTAGTTATGAATGAAAAAACCAAAAAAGAAAAATAATCCTTTTGAAAGTAAAAGAAAAAGGAAATCGTAAATCCTAATAAATGGAGTGTGTGACTTTCCTCCACGTCCTTAGATCCAAACAACATAGCTGCACGTTTTCATCCGTTCTAGACATGCACGTTAAAGGGATAAAAAGGAGTTGCTATTCACAATTAATCTTACATATTAACAAACGCATTACCAGCTTATTGATGACGGATGAGAAACAGGCGGAAAAAACAAAGAAAAGCAAAAAAGAAACAAACGCATTCTCTCTTAGTTTTTTCTGCGACGTGCATTCATACATGTTGAACATGCAACTTAGGTTTTATTAATCATCTTATCTCTTGAAAACCAAACTATACCCTTGTAAATTGCCATTGTTGTACTTATTTTTAACTTATCGACTAATTTTTTTATATATGTCTATTCTTTCCCTTATCAGTAGTTTGGAATAATGTTTTAGAGATGTTTACCCGTAAAATGGTACAGTTGAATTTGCTACGTGGTTTATAGACAAGCGAACTGATTTGATCCAAAATGATAATTAAATTAAATTAAAAATAATACTTAGCGTTAAAATCAAAGGAAATGGCAAGCTTGGCTCCGGGAGCAATGCTTCCGAGGACAGAAGTAAGAACAATATCAGACAGAAAATAAAGTTGTATTATTAAGCTTGAGAATAAAGTATAGCGTAAGTTTTGCCAGAGATTCCGTATCCCTACAATGGTTGTTGAAGCCATTATTTATAGTTATACCTAGGAAACAAGATCCTAGGATCAAGCCCCTCTTAAATGACAATAAAGTGGGCCATTGATGAATGTGTAACGGCAGACCATGAATGCCAAAATTCTCTGCAACGACTGCTCATTTAATATTAGGGAATATTCTTCATTAAATATCATCTGATGACAAACATTCGACCTGCTCCCATCGATTATGCTCCCTTCGGGGTCTATCCAATACCATCTGCACATGTTGTCCCCGACCTTAGCTCTTATTTGACTTGTCTTCCGCCTATCTCTGATTCCACGTGCATTCGGTCATTTAATATAAATCAATTTTACCCTATACAGATAGTCCTCTGCTTTCCGGTGGCACATCTATGTGTCATCGGGAAATTGGTGAAGATTCATTACTTGGCGGGAATTTTCTAAAACCCTCTAAGCAGTCTCTGACGTTTGATAAGACGCACGTCTCTTTGCATTTATTAACCAGAACACGTATTACCCCACGATTCAGCAATATTTTTGCCGGTTCTCAAGGTAATCATGACCACAATTTTAGCTGTCTATCCTTACTTATACGTACCATTTTACCTCTTTCACTTCTAACAACCTCACAAGTTTTTTTATCCTCTTTGCACTTAACTTCCTTCTACTTTCATCTCACTCTGATCTTCTTCAAAAGACTCCATCATTTTCATACCATTATGGCTTCTTTTACTAAATCTTTCAAGAACTCTGGTGTTCTCTTCGGTGGAGGCCCGGAGAGAAGCAAAGATAAAGAGGATGATGTTGATGCTGATCCCCCCATAGTAAGCATCATCATACCTAAACACATGAGTACCGCCTTTGACTTCCAAAAGAAGTTTCCCTCTACAAACCCTCAAACTTGGGATGTTAGTAAGTATTCTTCTTCTATTCGCCCTTCCAGTATTCCTACTGTGAAGGAGGATTGTGACTGTAGTGGCCTAAATATCATCTCTTCTGACCTGGTGGAGCGAGTTACTCTCATCAAGAAGGGTTTAACGTATGTTAATACGTACCCCTTCATTTTGGGCCAGTTTTCGTTGAGTAGGGGACTTGACCCCGTGATCTTGGAATTCTGCCACCGGTATCAGCTTTGCTTGACACAAGTAGGCCATTCTGTGTGGTGAAAGGTGGCTAGTCTGTGCCGCCTGTGATTGGAGACATGGGAGACCCTAACCCTGACACATATGATGAACCTTTACTCCCCCAAAATCTTTCGTGGGGGAGTGATAAATTTTGGCAAGCGTGGACACTATGTTTTGCTTACCAGTATGGACGATGACAGCGACCGTGGATGGATGGAGCAGTTTGTCATCGTTGCAACCAGGGATATCATCTCGGACACAACTCCCTCTTTTCCCGAATCATGGAGTCGCGTAAGTTTATAATCTACCTCTTTCTCTGTAAAAGGTTATTCCATGTCATTGCTAACCCTTTTTCTTCTGTTATTTCAACTACTCGGTGGACATCACCAAGGGTCAAAGGTCTGGACTAATAGGTTTAGAAGATTCTGGGCATTACTACGCTAGATACCCGTCGGTGGAAGAAGTTGGCCTCTAAATACAGGTGGAAGGCAAAGAACCACGGTAAATTAATTCTTTCTACTTTCTGGCTCTGCATATATATATAAGTAAACTTGCTAACTATACCTTTTTGTTTGATTCAGGACTCCCACAAGGTTCTGTTCCTGCCCCGAAGTCGAGGTTTTGATCGATCCTGTGGAGATTGCGAGGTGTTACAGGAGGCTCTTACTCAGAGCGATGCCCTCGGATCTGCCTCCGGTGTAGGTGCTTCCTCCCGGAGTTCCCAGCCAGAGAACAAGCAACCAAAAAAGCGACGTTCTTCCTCGGCTGGGAATGAAACTAAGAAAATAAAGAAGGCCATGCTCGAGCCGGCCGCAGCCACTGTGGTCATTGATGATGACGAGGAAACTAATGATGAAGAGTCTCCCCTTCAACAATTAATCTTCATCAGCTTAATAGAATGCTCAATCTGGAGAGCTTAAAACCCCAACCGAGGGCGAGATTCGAGCGCTATGGGAAGAAATGGATTTAGTGGAGAATGCCGATTCTCCCTTTGCGGTCCCAATTGTTGCTTCCGGTCCTATGAGTTCGAAATTGGGCCTCTTCTGCCTTTGGTTTGACGAGCGTAAAATACACACTTAAATTGTGCTCGCTAATCAAAGATAGTATAGTATAATATCATGTCCACAAGGATTGGAGTTAAACAGTAATGTCGTAGTTTGTATCTAGAGTGCTATTCAGTAGGATGAACAGTTGAGATTTATGTGGTGAATAATAAAATTAATTAAGAATCTAGAGCTAATTGACTAATGACAATCGAAGCAAGGCCTAAGCAAAGGAAGATATCAATGGAAGAAAATGGGATTTTGATAGGATAGGTGCAAAATAATTGTCTGGGATTTAACTCTAGATAATTCACTTCTAATGTTCAAGTGAGTCTCTCGAATTCACTTAATTATCAGTACAATTGTTCAGTAGAAACTCCTCTTTCGATTAAGTCTCAACCTCTCAATATGAACCAATTTAAGCTTTGTGAAGATATGCAAGAATTCGTAGTGGATCGGTCTTTAGGAAAACCTCTTTCGATTATTCTCCTAACTAAGTTTAATCAATGATTCAACTAGCCTCTTTCGATTACTTAGAAGAATCTATGAACTCAACCAATAATATAATGCAAAGATATCACAAGTTATGCCTCTCTCGATTACAAGAACACGTGAATATAGATGCAACAGTTAAATCTTCCAAAAATGATTCAACTACATAAAAATAGAGTTATAATCCACAAACAATCATCAATACACCAAATACATCAAAACCTAAAAGGATCTACTCCATAGCCATGGAGAAGTTCTTCACAAGTGTAATTAAAGTATAGGAAAATATAGATTCAATCCAAATCCCGATCTTAAGTGAGGAAGGAATGATGAAATACTTGTGTTTGCGTTCTTCCAACTCCTCCTTAGCCTCCTTAGGTTGAAAATCTATCAAAAGTTCATCTAAAATGGTGTTTTGGTGTATTTAAGTTGCCCCCAAAATAAACCCCGGATGAAACTACCCCTTTTTAGCGGAATTGAAAAGTCACTCTAACATTTTTGCATTACCGCGCCGCATGCCGCCCCGCCCCATACGGCGCGGTTGTGAAAAATTCAAAAACGATTCAAAATATGATTTCTGGCCATTTTTTGCACTAGCGCCCTGCGGGGCGGTAGTGCAAATTGTGGCCAGAAATGAGTTTTTCAAAATTTTGACATCTAGACTTGGTTTTCGACCCCCGAATGTGATCCCGGCTTAATTGCTTGGGCTTTTACTCAGACTTCAAAGTTTCAAATAGCTCAAATTGGCTCCACAACATCTACATAACTCGGAATCACTCCTACAAGGCATAAAACACACAATAAGTACAAAAACACTACCAATTAAAGCTCAACATAAGTAAAGTGCAGTGAATTAGAGTGTAATAAGCGACTAAAATACAAGATTATAGTCTACCATCAATACCCCACACTTAAACCATTGCTCGTCCTCGAGCAATTAAACTACACTTCACATAGACACGACCTTTTTAAGCAACTCTCCTAACTCATCATACCAAGAATAATCGAAACAGATTAAGCACAATACCGTAACATCCTCGCCTCAAGATTTGACTCAAAAGCACCACGCATTTTTCACAATCCGCTCACTTACTCTAACATAGTGGTCAACGACATTACCTTTCCTTCGTGAATCAAGTGCCCTCACACAACAATAGAGAGTAGTTCCAAAAATAATAAGGTTTAAGAACAATTAGGAACTCAAGATAGAAAGAATTCACTCACTCTCAGATGTAATACTTATGTGCTACAAAAGACGCACCATAAGCTTGCCTGTAATGTATTACTCTACTAATTGAGCTCATTCAGTGAGGGATCAAGTAGGACTTTATTTGGTTGTAATGTAGGCTGCGGGACGGGTATGATACATTTGGATATATTGACTACACCTCCCTAAGCACTTTAATACATACAATTGACCGTTCAAAATTCCATACTTTTGTCAAACCATAACTCCACTCTTACATTAATATATGTCAACTCCCCACTTTTTAAAGCACACATACATCAAAAGTTACCACTATCAATGAATATTTACAAAACAATGCAACTATATTTTTTTCAATTCACGTGGCTCTTATTTTTATTTTTATTTTTTTTCAAAATAGTGCACCTTTCTCCTTATTTCATTAGTTTCACTCAAAACCCAATCAACATCCCACACTTTAACTTTTACAAAGTTCATAACAATTTTAAATGCTCGCGAGAGGTAAAATGGGTAAGGCTTGTAATGTGGTTGCCAAAAAAATAGGATTACAGGCTCAAAGGGGTTAACTAAAATACATAACAATTAGGTGAGTACAACATATAACTGTCTCATAAAGAAACGCCTATATCACTTCCAAGACTGAATAAAATTACTATTTCGCTTTGCAAATACACAGGGTAAGTTCTAGACATCAAATGCAATACACAGAATACACGAAACCTCACACACACACATGGCACATAACTCACTCAGGATCAGACTCATCGATACACTCTAATCAAAACAGTTAAGCAAAGTTAAGATCATACAATTTAAGGTACATATACAAGAGTCAAAACTGAGCCTAAGCGTCACAACTAAAGCACTTAGTATTCTCAAGGCATAATGCAATCAAGAGATATTACTTTCAATTAAAATCACAGCACAAGATCTCCTACTCCTAAAAAAACTAACTACACTCAGTTCAAATAAAACCCTTGGAAAAGAACAGCAGCACAAAGAAAAACCAAGGGAGAATTATTATACTACCTAAAGAAAATAATATTTTTTTCTTCGAACTTAAAAATTTCAATCAAAAGAAACGAAAACACACACAAAAAATAAAAACAAGCAGTTATTTACATCCCTACCCCACACTTTAAATTATGGCATGTCCCCATGACACACAAATAAAAAGCAAGAAGTAAAGAAAACTCCCCTGAACTTTTTCTGTTTCCGAGAACTTGTGAACTCCACCCCTAATTCTGAATGCATTTTTCATTTTCGCTCCTCGGGATTCTTTATGGAGCTCATCAGGCCAAAGTTCTTTAAGGATATTTGCAAGACCCGCTCTTTTCTTTCTTTTTTGGCCTCATTTTGAGCATAGTATTGTTCTTGTAGGATCATACTCAGCTTGTTTCTATATTCATTTACAAGATCAATCCATGCATATTCCTGTAAATCCCCAAAAATGAAATCCACATGATCATGGTTAGAATAAGAAATTGAAGAAGAAAGGTCATGTGAGTACTTCTCTGTTAAGTCCAAGACCATTTGTTCCTCATTTTCTTCTACTAAAAATTGTAATTGTGGGTAGATGGATGGGGGTTTGAACTCTTCTTGTATTGCTTCATGATCAACCAAAGCCTCATTTTCAATCATTTCAGTTGAAACAGAGTCCTCTTACAGAGTGAAAAACTCTCTCTGTAGATGTTCATCATCTCGGGTAGGCTCATTCTCACCGGGTATCTCCTCCATATATTCACCATCACAATGCAATGAGCTTTCTGAAAGTGCACTTATTATTCGACTCACGTGCATTGTTAGGTTGTTAATGGCTTCATCATCTTGTGTAAATCTCTTTTCCACCTTATTTATGAACTTATACATAAGCCCTTCTAAACTACCATTCTCCCCTTGAGGTGGTTGTCTCATTTCGCTTTCATTCCAGTCATAATAAGGGTATTCATCCCAAACAAAGTCAGAATTGTGCCCATATAAATCCTCAAACATGTACGGACTAGAAACAGAGTGAGAGATTTCAATATATGAACCACAGGAAGAACACCTACCTGCTTGACAATTAAATCATAGATGATTTCCAACCCATTTAAAACACATAGCAGACCGCTGACAGTGTTCAACTGCTAACTCTTCAACCGTTTTCTTAGGTTGGTTGTACTCTATCTTTACAATATTTAGAGTTCAGTATCAAGAATATGCTCTTCAAGATTTCTTCAACAAAAGAAATCTTGAAGATAAGTTAACATAACAAAATTAAAAAAATAAAAATTAAAAGCTAATTCCTTAAATAGCACTACAAACTATTTCAAACACTATTGATTGCCAATCCCCGACAACGGCGCCAAAAATATCACAAGTTATGCCTCTCTCGATTACAAGAACAAGTGAATATAGATGCAACAATTAAATCTTCCAAAAACGATTCAACTACATAAAAATAGAGTTATAATCCACAAACAATCATCAATACACCAAATTCATCAAAACCCAAAAGGATCTACGCCATAGACATGGAGAAATTCTTCATAGATGTAATTAAAGTATAGGAAAACATAGATTCAATCCAAACCCGGATCTTAAGTGAGGAAGGAATGATGAAATCCTTGTGCTTGTGTTCTTTCAACTCCTCCTTAGCCTCCTTAGGTCGAAAATCTGTCAAAAGTTCATCTACAATAGTGTTTTGGTGTATTTAAGTCGCCCCCAAAATAAACCCCGGACGAAACTGCCCTTTTTAGCAGAATTGGGAAGTCACTCTAACATTTTTGGGCTATCGCGCCTCATGCTGCCCCGCCCCATGCAGCACAGATGTGGAAAATTCCAAAACGATTCAAAATATGATTTCTGACCACTTTTTGCACTAGCCCCCCGCGGGGCATACCGCGGGGCAGTAGTGCACATTTTGGCCAGAAATGAGTTTTTTAAATTTTTGACATCCAGACTTGGTTTTCGACCCCCGTGTTTTAAATGGTCACTTGCACTCAAAGACTTTACCAATATGTCATCTATGTATACTTCTATTGTTTTACCTATTTGTTTCTCGGACATCTTGTTCACGAGCCTCTGATAAATGGCTCCGGCATTTTAAGATCGAAGGGCATCACATTATAACAATATGTGTCAAAGTTCATTATGAACGAGTTTTTTCCTGATCCTCCGGGTTCATATTAATTTGATTATAGCCGAAATAGGCATCGAGAAAACTCATCAACTCGTGTCGGGCCGTTGCATCAATCATTTGATCGATGTTTGGTAGTGGGAATGAGTCTTTTGGGCACACCTTATTCAAGTATTTGTAATCTACACATATTCAAAATTTGTTATTCTTCTTTGGAACTACAACTACATTAGCTAGCCAGTCGGGATACTTTACCTATCGGATTGAACTGATGTCAAGTAACCGAGTTACCTATTCCTTAACAAACTTATTACTAAACTCGTCTATCAGGCACTTCTTTTGCTTACCGGTGGGATGCTCGGGTCCAGGCTTAGGTTGTGCACGGCCACCTCTAGTGGAATACCTATCATATCCGCATGTCACCATGTGAAACAATCAACGTTAGTTTTAAGGAAATTAATAAATCCTAACCTGAGTTCGGGATTGAGTCATGTTCCCAAGTGATATTTTCTCTTCAGGGATTCCTCGAACAAAGCCATTTGTTCGAGTTCTTCTGTCGTGGTCTTGGTCTCATCTGTCTCTTCCGGTACCTGAAAGTATCTCGGTACTTGGTGGGATTCCGACGACTCATCGCTTTTATCATCTTCGTTCGGCTAAGGAGTAGGCGTCGGTTCCTGTAATTGCCATTTGTTGAGTTCCTTCCCTTTACTGCTGGAAACTGATACTGTGTTCATTTCTCTTGTTGTCGATTGGTCTCCTCTTATTTGTTTGATTCCCTCTAGGGTCAAACATTTTAGCAGTTGGTGATATGGTGATGGTACGGCCTTCATCTCATGTAACCATGATCTGCCGAGAATTATGTTGTAGCCCATGTCGTCGTCTACCACTTCAAATAAGGTGGTCTTCATGACCCCTTCGGTGTTCGTGGGCAGCAGGATCTCCCTTCAGGTTGTCACACTCGCTAAGTTGAACCTAACGAGGAGCTTTGTTGCCGGAAGATACTTCTGGTTAATTTGGCTTGTTCCAGCACTCTCCATTGAATGATGTTGGCCGAGCTTCCTGGTTCAACCAAAATACATTTAATCTTGAAATCTAGAACATTAAGAGAAATTAACAGGGCATCATTGTACGGCAGAAGAAATCCATCGGCGTCTTCCTCCGTGAAGGTGATGTCGTCTTCGGTGACTTCCTGGAGTCTCTTGCTGTGAGTCACAAATACCTTTGTCTTCTTGGCTGCTGAGAAAGTTACACCGCTGATTTCATTCCCTCCGAAAATCATGTTGATAGTTAACCGAGAAGGGTCTTCCCCTTTCTTCGAGGGTTCTATGTTGTCTCGGTTGTGGCCTAATTGTTCTTGCCCCGGGTGCTCAAGAACTCTCTGAGATGGACGTTCTTCAACAACGTTGCCACCTCCTAACATAGATGTCGTTGTCACGATCCCTGATGGGCCGCGACGGGCACCCGGTGCCTTACTCAACCGAGTACCAATGTTACATATTATTCTTATCGTACTGTCATTAGCAAATGGGCCAAACGGGCTGTCATGGGCTAACCAGAAAAAACATAAGGGAATACTCAATATAAGACGACCAAATCTGACATAAAAACTTATACATGTGACATAGGGCATATAAGACCAAAATTACACTGAAAAACGTATTTTTCTGAGACCCATGAACAGAAGATATAATAATAATTCACATGGGGAATGAAAAATATAGACACCTCTAGCACTTCTATGAATAGAGTCATTTATGGAAATTGGGTATTTGCTCGTTTCGTTTGTATCGTATTGATCATGCCAAAAAGAAAGAAGGGATAACCTTAACATACCTGAATCGATTCTCTTGATAATCCCTCTAACACACATCTTTTGCGAAGAACACGTAACAACAAATTGAATTAGGAAAATATCCGTATGATATTCTTGAGAAAGATTGCACTATACTTTCTTAGAATCGCAAAATCTCACGTTACAGCCCTGACCATTGTAAATCACATATGAAATCTTTCTGAAACGTGATGCGCGTATCTTTTAAATCTTAAGGGGGGTAAGAAAACATTAGCTTGCATGTGCTAAAAAGAATATGTTTATGCAAATCATATTCAGAAGGTTAAAGAGAATGTGAACCTTGTTATATTCTCTAACAATGTGACACCTTGCTACATAGTATATGAGTCACTTATTGGTTTTGTTATCCAATTCATGGGCTTCCACATTGGTGCCCTTAATTATCCAAATAATTCACCCTTTTCTTAATTAACTTATTAATCCCTCACTAATCTAATAATTACCCGATTATCCATATAATTAAGAATTATCCCAACTTACTTAAAATACTACTCACTTTTAACATACTTTATATACCTTACTATCATGGTCATGTGGTACCTTATATGGTACTAGTTCATAAATACCGGGTATTATAGCTCGGACCGTATTTTATCTCAAAATGACAAACTTCGACGAAACTCATTTTCTTTGATTCGTTTACCCTTTCACCTTCACGAATTTACTCATCATTTGTTTAAAATAGCATAATACTTATAATCTTAAAATAATCTTGTCCTTGATCGGATGTCAATTATCTTACAACAAATTCAACGTACAATACTACAGGGTATAACATCTTCGTAATAAAATACGGCAGAGCGTAACATCATCGTAATATAATACTGCGGAGCGTAACATCGATGTAATACTGCGGGGCGTAACATCATTCCCCCCTTTGGAACATTCGTTCTCGAATGTTGACTGATGCACTTATCATTTTCATAACCTATGTCTTCCGAATACTTTAATACTCTCCTTGCCATCTAGGCAATTGTTCTGTGAATAAATCCAAAGGCCAGGGAATTTCCCCTTTTAGGTCTCTTTCTCACACCACGACTTGTGGTCGGAATCCTTTCAATCTTGTAACTGATGCTACCTTTTATTATGCAGCCTGCACGACTCTGACCTTGTAAGTGCGCCTATGCTACTCTTCTTTCCTTTTTCCTCCGATTTTCTTTTAGCCAATCTCTAGGCCTCACTTTGTACACGTATACAAAGCTTGACAAGATGTCCCTCTGGGCATCTATAGGTATACTGAAGTTCTGCGCTCGGTACTTTGTCGAACTTACGAATATTGTTATATCTTATTTCATAGACTTGGTTATTCATCCGTATGACTTTACTGCATCTAGGTAGGTCATACTATACCATAACTCTTACCTTGGTTTTATTATTATCGAGGTCTGCTACCCAATTCCAGGTTACTCTCTCGCTTCTTATCATAGATGTATAAATCTAAGTCCTTTAATGCTTCCTCGTTACTGTTTATCTTAAGAATGAAAACCTACTCTCATCTCATACTTTGTAACTCATCCACCAATTATTGATTCACCTCAATATTGATCTATAATCTACCATTGATAACTTGACCTTTTATGTAACACTGCCGCTAGGGCTTACGTCTCATCGAGGAACATCTGAAATGATTAGATTGATCCACCTAGGGGCGATACTATACTTCCATAACCGTATTTTATAGCATCCCAATATGACTCACCTTACATGGGTATTTTAATCCCGTACAATTCATGAAATCCTCTTCAAGTCATTAATCAATTAAAGGCCTAAACGTCATCCTTTATCTGTCACAATTACGCCCTCATTCTATTACCAGGGCAACATTCCATCTCTTTTAAATGCTACTAGTCTTAGACTCTTTTGAGTTCATTCAGGCTATGCTGAGCTTCCTGTAACTTAGAGAAACCATCAGCTCTCTTGTTTTCGTGGGCTTAATCTTAAGGACTTATCCATTCTTGTCACCTGCTCACTTTCCTTTTCTTATCCTTGCTCATGTCTTCCTATAACCTTGTCGCTCTACCATACTTTAGCTTGCGATTTACACATATCCATTTATACTACTCGCAACTTTCCTTCAACTTGCTTGCACCATAGATTTCTCTATGTTATTCTGGAATATCAAGCGAGACATTACATCGTATCTAACTCTTCTTTACTCTCTTAACTAGACTTCTCGGTACCTAGAAACCATAGGTTAGAAGATATGCTACTGACGATGCCGTTATCATTCCTGGATACTGAATCCCAGCGCTTCTAACCTTCTATCTGGAGTCTGGATTATTTGCAACCTTCTGCATTTGAGTATCTCGTACATTGTTCACCTTTACCTTACTTACCTTAAAATCTTGCATCACATATTCTATCTCTTTCATGACCTCGCTTTAACATAGATATAATTCACATCCACAACTTGAAGCTCTATTATAATACTTGCACCTCTGGTGCATACACAATCCGGTGGGAGCTTCATACTGACTTCTTATGAGGCTGGTACTTTTCTAACTGGATTTATCGTAGAGCCGTTATAGAATATGGTTGTTGTACTATCTCTCTTGTACTTCTGATATTAAGAGAGATTCTGCAATGTTCTCAATCATGATGTCTAAAATTTTCTGGGTCCAATAATTAGACTCCTGATTTACTTGGTTGATGTAACTCTTTAGTTTCCTCTTCCTTCTGATCGGCCTTCATGTAGACTTAAGCTATATTCCGATCTGAGACTCCTAATATTAGTTATTACTTTAGTCTTTCATAGCCGCTATGGAATATCCGTGATATCATCATCTAACAATTCAATCCCTTGTCTATGACCTGGACTCAATTCTTTCTTTTAACTTATACCAGAGTCTTCTATAGCTGTCTGATTGTCAACATATATACTGCATGGATAATACTCCAAAATCTTGAGTGTGTTCATAACGTAACTAATTCTGGGTCATTAATCGAATAATTCTTTTCGTTCCTTCTCAGCTTTCTTTAAATGTAAGCAATTACTTTTCCTGGTCTTTCTGCCCCCTTGTTGCGTGCATATTTAGCGTACCTTAGTGCCCATACATATTGGAATTCCATACAACTCATATGATCTTGAATATCACTTCTGATTTTACTGCTCGTTCATTAGCCACGGTAGGTGCCATTTTCTTATAGAGTGTAGACAATGTTGTTGTGAGACTATTGTTATAAGACCATTTCCTATTTAGGTCACTAAGCTTAGGTTGAAGCCTTCTTCCTTACTTCCCTAGCTATTCTTTCATTGTAGTACTTAGGGGGACCTTTTGGCTCTTGTAAAGTTACAAGCTGGTTATATCGTTTACCCGACAGAATTTTTTATGTTCGTACTCACCTATAATTATCCTTAGTTACTTACCTTCACGCCCTTGTACTTGTAGGGTTGCTTCTGAACTAATATTTTGACTGTCTTCCCAGTGGCATTCTCTTTTATTTACCTTAACAGTCATACGATGCCTTTAACTACTCCAACTCCTGTCGTATATGCGAGACTAAATTCCCTATGCCGGGGTTCACTAGGTTTATCTTGCACGATCTGCTGATTTATCTGTATCCTCTTGTCTAGCCATAACTAGGCTCTTCCTGAATCAACTACTAACTACTCGTTGGCCCATTCTCATATCAATATTCCGCGTAATCTTTCTTGGGTTATTTTCTTTGTCTTAACTTACGTCTTGCACTGGCTCCTTATCTATCAATAACATTTTGAGCAGGAACCCTTTCTTACTCTCCTTGACGTCGCGTTTGCATAATGTTCTGGAATCATAGCATAGCTGTAGGAATTGAATAAGTGCAATCTCGTCCCTTTCTCATTTTTATCGCATTCTTACTTTACCATTCTGTAGTTACTAAAACCACTTAATTCTGACTTAATTCCACATCACTCCATATTTCCCCTTTTGGGGAGTACTAAGATTTAGTGCTACGACGATCTACCTATAGATATTTTACCTCTTCATCTTTGGCGTCTTTTCACATCATTGATGACCCTTACTCTCCTTGCGGTAATCCTTCTATACCAAGGATAACAAAATTCCTTACTCGCGAGGGTGACACTTAGTATAACTGGCACATACAGTCCCTTAAGCTTAACTTTGATCACCTTGCTTGCTTTAGAGAAGCGTCTTCCTAAATGACCTTTAAAGGGTATTCTTCTGTCGTCCATTCTATTATCGTCGGGACGCAATCTCTGAAATTCTCATGATGCCGGCTATTACTCAGTCCCTAGTTCAAGTTCAGTTTATCTTGTTCATCAGTCCATGCTGATTTTTTATTACTCTACGGTCTAACTTTTCCTTTTGGTAGTCGTGTTGGAGTCACAAACTTATTTCTCGAAATGAGGATATGACTTTATGGCCTATACTATTTTGTTGTCTCAAGTCATGTCACCTCTCGTCCTTTCCTTCACTTGATTATAGACTCTGTAATACTGTCATCTTTTTGATCTACCATTGTCATCCATGTATCATATCTTACTCATAATGCTTCATTAACTCTCTTCTTATTTTCCGCTAACATTTATGTCTATCACTTTATTTTGAAAACTCGAACAAGATATTCTTTTGCTTTTAGCTCCCCTTGCTCCATCTACTGGCTCTTTGGGTTACCTAACATTCTTTCTCTACTAGGGACGGGAGCTACACTAAGGTAATATTTATCCTTTCAAAGCTTCCAGTGCCTATCTTTGTAGTATTCATATCTAGTTGTAATATTTTAGAGTGTACCCTTTGGGTGTCTCACAAGGAGATCTATTAGCACATTTGCAATATCCCTTCGGAAATATCAACTAACGCTAACAATCCATCCACCATTTTGGGTTACCCTAACCCCAGCTAGATCCTGATATCCTGCCTCCTCTTATACTACTTCTGTTAGTCCCCAGAGGGCATAAGTGAGATGGGTGTGGCCAATTGTACATACCTCTGTTATTGTTGAGGGTAACTCAAAATGCTTATATTTCTCTGCCCGAATTGTAAATACTGATAATCTTTATTAACTGGGCGTCTCGTACCCTTCTTCACCCTGCTTCTTTTATTTGTTTCGAACTTGTATCTATCTTCTGAATCTCTCATTGCCTTTCACCATAGGGGTGGATAGATATTCTCGCCTAAAGGCTCCTTATCAAGAGGTTTACACATCTTAGTACACACATGATCTGCTGAAGACCTCACATTTACTCATCATAAGCATCATGAAAAATCGAGTTCCTCTGACTCAACTCTTCCACAGCTATATTTCTTACCAACCGTCTTTCTGGATGTAGGCATCGTCGTATTATGAATAAGATAGAGTTTAGAAAATTGAGTTCTTACAACTGAGCTTTACCACACGATGTAGAGTAAGAAGAAAAAATGACAGTCCTAAATGCCCTGTAGCCTCCTACTTATAAGTGTGGTGCACAACACACCCATAAACAAGACTCAACTAGACATGACTTGTAGACTCCCTAGGACAGAACTGCTCCGATACCACTTTTGTCACGACCCAAACCGATGGGCCGCGACAGGCACCCGGATCCTTACTCAATCGAGTACCAATGTTACATCTTATTCTTATCGTACTGCCATTGGCAAATGGGCCAAACGGGCCGTCATGGTCTAACCAGAATAAACATAAGGGAATACTCAATATAAGACGACTCAATATGACATAAAAACTTATACATGTGACATAGGGCCTATAAGACCAAAATTACACTGAACATAGGCCGATAAGGCCGTACAATTTTTCACGTACATGACATATGTCTACAAGCCTCTAAAGATACATAAATGTCATAAAGGTCGGGATAGATCCCCGCCATACCAATCAACACATGTCCTAATCATACTGACCAATAGCAACTCCAGAGAAAATGGAGCGCACCAACATCTTCTGCCGAGCTGATAGCCTACTTGGAGGACTCTTGACCTGTCTATCAGGACCTACGGGCATGAAACGCAGCGTCCCCAGGTAAAAGAGATGTCAATACAAATAATGTATCGAGTATGTAAGGAATGAAAATCAGTAAACAATAGACATGAGAGAAACATGGAGTAAAAGACTCAACATGTAAGTCTGAACAACTCTATGAATCATTAATATTTATAATGTCATGCATATGCGTATAAATGTCATACCATGCTTAGGTATATGCATTCATAACATTATCAAGCCTCTGAGGGCATCCCATTATATCATCTCGGCCACTGTGGGCAAATCATCAACGTATACCAGCTGATCAGGTGGTGGTGCGTATATAACTCCATAACCTTTTCCCATATCCCGTATACATATAATATACGCGTATTGGGGAATCAAGAATATAGACACCCCTAGTACTTCTATGAATAGAGTCATTTATGAAAATTGGGCATTTGCTCGTTTCGTTTGTATCGTATTGATCATGCCAAAAAGAAAGAAGGGATAGCCTTAATATACCTGAACCGATTCTCGTGACAATCCCTCTAACACATGTCTTTTGTGAAGAACACGTAACGGCAGATCGAATTAGAAAAATATCCGTATGATATTATTGAGAAAGATTGCACCGTACTTCCTTAGAATCGCAAAATTTCACGTTACAATTTTGACCATTATAAATCACGTATGAAATCTTTCTGAAACGTGATGCGTGTATCTTGTAAATCTTAAGGGGGTAAGAAAACATTAACTTGCATGTGCTAAAGTGAATATATTTATGCAAATCATGTTCAGAAGGCTGAAGAGAATGCGAACCTTGTTATATTGTCTGACAATGTGACACCTTGCGACATAGTATATGAGTCACTTATTGGTTTTGTTATCCAATTCATGAGCTGTCACGTTGGTGCCCTTGATTATCCAAATAATTCACCCTTTGCTTAATTAACTTTTTAATCCCCCACTAATTTAATAATTGCCCGATTATTCACATAATTAAGAATTATCCCAACTTACTTAAAATACTACTCACTTTTAACACACTTTATACACCTTACTATCGTGGTCATGTGGTACCTTGTATGGTACTAGTCCATAAATACCGGGTATTATAGCTCGGACCATATTTTATCTCAAAATGACAAACTTCAACGAAACTCATTTTCTTTGATTCGTTTATCCTTTCACCTTCACGAATTTACTCGTCATTTGTTTGAAATGGCATAATACTTATAATCTCCAAATAATCTTGTCATTGAACTGATGTCAATTGTCTTACGACAAATTCAACGCACAATACTACATGGTGTAACATCGTCGTAATAAAATATTGCAGAGCGTAACATCATCGTAATATAATACTGCGGAGCGTAATATCATCATGATATAATACTGCAGAGCGTAACATTGACGTAATACTGCGGGGCGTAACAGTCGCGTCCCCAGTTCTGTGATCATGAGTTCCATGATATTCACACCATAAGTTGGGATCCCTCTGGCTCGGATCGGATCTGATTGGCCTCGGGAGCCATGCTTCCTTGATATTTGTAATTGCAGATACCAACTCCACTATGCTGATGTTGAAATTATAATCTAACATCCTGGGATATGAGGAATCCCGAGTCCCGGTATCTCCTTTTCTTGTAGCGTCTTATTTTTCCGACCGCGGTTAGTTCTTCTATCGGGAGCGAATCTATCCGAGGATTGGAAACAAGATCCTAAGATCAAGCCTTTCTTAAATGACAATAAAGGGGGCCATTGATGAATGTGTTACGGCAGGCCATGAATGCTACAATTCTCTGCAACGTCTGCTCATTTAATACTAGAGAATATTCTTCATTAAATGTTATGTGGTGATAACTATTCGACCTGCTCTCGTTGATTATGCTCCCTTCGGGGTCTATCCGATACCATCTGCACCTATTGCCCCCGGCCTTAGCTCTTACTTGACTTGTCTTTCGCCTGTCTTCGGTTCCACGTGTCATGCTATTATTCGATCATTTAATATAAACCAATTTTACCATATACTTTTTTTTTCTTTTCCAAAGTACTAATCACAACGTATTGGAATGAAGACTCTTGACCTTTTTCTTGAGACACACAAAATTAGGTAAAACAACTTCTTGAGACATACAAAAAATGCAAAAATCAATTCTGAAATAGTAATCGGGAATCATGAGAAGGCACATAAACATATTGCAAAAGAAATTTGTTTTATACATTTACAAACAAATCAAATCAAATCAAATTAACCTTTGGCCTATACCGGTGAAAGTCATGTGTCGTACGTTGCGAATCAAATGAGGATAGCTATTTCCTTGATAAGTTCTAGGCATGTTTTGGATCTCTTTTTAGGTTAAAACTTTCCTGGTCAACTTCTAAGTTGAGACAATCAGGATTAGAAAAATACAACCAACCAGTAAACACATATATGACGTATATAGATTTCATGAGGTGGAAAAGAATAAAAAAGAGAAGCTTTCACATTCAAGAAATTAACAAAATCGCTCTTTTTCTTCTTTAATTTGCTTTTATGAGATGAGGGAGATGGAAGTCGCACTCAAAACATGGTCCAACGTGGGGGCTGTCGTATGGTTGCCATATCTTGTCGTGTTTGAAATTTGCGGATTTGATTTTTATATATCAAACTTGGTTGGGTTAGGTTGACGGTTGATTACTGCAATAGCTATTTCTTCCGAATTCATTAACTGCCAGTATCTACCTCTTTCATTTGAGTTTCCTATTTCATTAATTTCCAAACTTTAAAAAGAAATAGTAATTAATTGCAATGGCAGATCTAGTTAGGGTTCTAATAAGTCCGACCAAACACCCATATCACTCCTAATATCGTTCCCCTTTGATAAGGAGCGGATCTACCTTATGAGGTAGGGGTGCCACGCCACTCGCTTGTTTCGCTAAAATTCTTACTATATGCATAATATCTCTGTGAAGAAACGTATATATGGATAAAGTGACATCCAAAAATTACAAAGTAGAAGCGGGTGTCATTGGTTAAGCCTTCCTTTTGAAGGCTTTCCTTGGCCTCATTAATGCAAGTTCGATTCCCTGTTGGAGCAACTCCTTTGATTTTTCCTTTTTTCTACTTATTAAGATTTCTTTTATTTTCAGTTCTTTTCCTTCTTTTTCGGTTATTTCCCTCCTTTTCTTCCTTTTATTACTTGCTAAGTCTATCTTCTTCATTTTTTTAACTTTCGATCCTCATTTTGTTTCTATCATTATACCTTACTTTATGAATAATTATTTTCTATAGGTAATTTGAATTGATTTTAATTAGCATATAATTTTTTTATTTTTAATGAAACGATATTAATTTATATATTGGAATATAATTTGAGCATTATCTTCTATTGGGTTTTAAAAATAAATTAAATGGCTTGATTGATAGTCGTTTTAGTCGAATATCATAGGTTGAATATTGAAGGTTTTTCTTTGAAAATAATTGTCATATAACTCAAAAATTAAGATGAAAAAATTAACAAAGAACAATACAAGTAAATTAATCTAGTCAAACAAAGAATATATAGTATAGTTAAGCTACTCTTTAAGAAAATATTTATATTGGAGGCGCTCTTTCATAAAATGTTACTTTCTTTTTCATTTTTATTTAGAATGTATTTGAATTAAGCGTTAAAAATTCGAACTAAAATCGAACTTATTTGCTTTGTGAATGAAAGGCATATTCAAATTAACCAAAAACTAACTGAACCGACCCATTATTCCTAATCTGTCTTTGTAGCTACTGACATGTATACTGCATGCATAACATGGTGGCACCCGCAACCTTCGAATCCTGAATTCGCCTCTGCCTTTAATCTCCTTTTGTTGGAGCTATTACTCCTTTGGTGCTGACCATCAGAACAACCCCCTTGTCTGCTCCTAATACCATTAAGTCGTTATAATTAAATATCAAGTATTGAATTGTATTAGAAGATATGATTACACGATTCGAAGTGTTAAAATATATAGTAGAAATTTGGGGTTTGAATTTCCTTGAAGAGTATGATTACTCTTTTAATTTTATTTTCCTCTTTTACAAGTATCTTCTAATGGTATTACATCCAGAATGATGTCTATATTTATAATCTGCCGAGGTACTTGAATGTTTATCAAATCATCGTATGTGGCAATGTGCGGCATGAGATACAACTAAAACAAACACGAATTTTTCGCAGCTTAGAATTAAACCTTGCAGGTTCGTATCGGTTGGTTGATTAATTGTGTAGTTTATTAGTACAACTTTGATACTTCATATTTGATGTTATGTATTATTTAAAATTACTTTTAAGGGAGACTTATCGTATGATGTTTGACAATTTAGATAAAAGGTTTGGTGAGGGTTGACGTGACTTAATTTGATTTTGTTATTAAGATTAACTTTCCGAGAGTACCAAAACATAAATAGACAAGATTAATCATAGTATGTTTGGTAGATCGAAGTTACATTCCATAAAAAGATTATGGAAAATGCTTTTCTTAATTTTTTCTGTGTTTGGTTGATGAGCGAATAAAATTGGACAAATATAATAATATTAAAAATTTGAAGATTGTTTTGGTGAAATTTTTGAATACTTAAGATTAAAATAATGTCTAGTGTTAGTTGGAGCTAGTGATATGAAGTTAAAAAGTAGTAAGATAGTTGTAAGAAAATTAATTTCACTCATAAATGAGGGAAATCACTTCCTCTTTAGTAGAAGAATATTTTTCTTGGAAAATAATTTTTGATAATCGAACATTAAAAAGGGACTTTCATCAGGGACGGGTTCAATTGAACCCATAACTTTTGACACAAGTACAAATTTATGTGTAAAAATTCATTAAAATTGCAACATAGATATGAACTATAACTTTAAAAATATAATGAGCTCAATATTAAAAATCTTAAAAGTTGAACTCATAGAGTTTAAATTCTGAATCCGCTTTTGACTTTTATATGGAAAATATATTTTTGAAAAATGACTTTTATCATGAGGTTTGTAAGACAATCTACACATAGGTCGCAAACGAATACGACGACCATTTACCATAAAATATCATTCCAGTCCCAAAAAAAATCCTTGAAAAACCCAAGCAAAATAGATACAGTAAATAAATAAAGATACCTTTTAATTTCTCTAATTTAAATCCGTACATATGTGTTTTTTTGAATTCCACCAGCGCTCTTCGTCCTGTTAAAGTGTTCCTTTAATGTAGCATTTCTATTTCCTGATTCATTTTTTAAATTCTTCTAGGGCCATAAGATGTCATGTCAACCTTTTGAAACTTCAAATAAATTGCTACATTATCTTGAGCAAAAAAACAAATACTATATGTTGCTAGAATTATCTGTTATATTGTTATAATTAAAAAAGTCAATTACTGTAGTAATCTTTGTTTCACAGACAGAGTAAAATCTTCAGGACCATTATTCATGGATATAACGAATTAACGATGATAACAGCAAGTTAATTATGTATTTGAAAAGTTAAAAGGGATATGCTTAGCTGTAGTAAACCCAAATAACGGTCAACGTGGATCCACTTTATCATGGACTAATGATTGTTATTTGCTGCTGATTAAGAATTCCAATGTTAGATTTCCTTGCGCAGCCAGCAAAGTTATAAGGCACTATCATTTTAAGGAGTTTTTAACAATCTGTCACTATCATTTTATGTATTTATATTTCATAGCTAGTTTTGGACAATTTGTTGTATTTGAGTGTATTTGAATACATTGTTCAACTGTAAGTTTTTTAATTTATTTTTATTTTTATTTTTATTTTTTTCCGCATATATTTGAGTGTATTTGAATATACTATTCGGTTGTATCCAACCTTATTTGATGTCGTAAGGTTGAACGTATTTGACAGTATGGAATGTATTTACACTAAAAAAAATGACAAAATGAAGAATACAGCCAGATCTCCGGCGAAAATACAAAATACACTGTATTTAAAAAGGAAGAATATAATCAAATCCGGTCGAATCACCGGCGAAATACAAAATACAATGTATTTATACTAAAACAAATGAAGAATACATTCAAATCCTTTTAGAAATACACATTATTTGCACTAAAAAATGAAGAATACAGTCAAATCCAGTCAAATCTCCGACGAGAATATACTGTATTTAAAAATGGAGAATACAATCAAATCCCGATCTCCGAAAAAAAATACAAAATACACTTTAGATCTCTAATGAAATAAAATACACTATATTTATATAACAATTTTTCCAGCGCGAAAGGCAGTAGAGAAGAAAGATGTGGCTTTTTTTTCAAGCGTGAAAAGTAGTGGTGGAGGAATAAGTTTTCAGTCAGATGAATACACTCAGATGTGAAATACAAAGAAGGAGAAGAAGCCATAGATTCCGGCATCTCTGTTAGATCCAGATCCAGTGACGTCTTAAATATTGCAACTTTGTGATTTCAGATTTGAATCTGACAGTGGTGGCGACGGTGTTTAAGGGTGATTCGCGGTGAAGGGGGTAGTGGTTTGGTAGTGGGTGGTGATAGGTCTGGTTTGGCGGTGGTGATTTGTGAAGACGAACGAGGGTGGTGATGCATGGAGATAAGAGAAGGGAAAAGAGAGAGAGAGAGAGGCGGCTGTTTGGTTGGGTTCCGATAGAGCTCCGCCAAGAAAGATGACTGGTGACGACTTGTATACTGGATATCGGCTGGTTGAGGGAGAAGAGAAAAGGAAAATGAGAGGGATTGGGGGGGGTGGGGGGGGGGATTATACAATGGAATAACTTCATGCATTTGGTATAGCTATGATGGGTAAATTGAAAATTCATTGTAGCTATGAAAAGTAATTAAATTAAAAGGTAGTTTTTATCCATTTCATTATCCATTTCATAACTCTTAGAATTAGCTACAGCAGGTAAATTTTCCTACTAATTTTACCTACATACCAATAACACATACTAGTTAATAAGAGAATAGAGAAAGCTCATCTAGATTTCGAACAAGAGTGATGGTAGATTAATTATAAGAAATTTTGGATATTTGCTTATTTTATCTTAAAGAAGTTGGGGCCTAAAATAGTTAGGATCTTAATCCTTGTCATGACAAAGTCATCAAAATTGATGGTTGTTGAAAGTTTGTCTCTCACCATCAAATAAAAATGGTGAAATGAATGAGATTTAAGGTATAATTTAGTATTTTGAAAAAACTTCTCGTAGAAAATACTTTCCCCATAATAAAATTTAGGAGCTTTAAATGTAGATTAATTTGACCGGTAATTTGTTAGAATTGGTTAAAAAGAAAGAAAGTTTGTCTCTCTCAATCCCTTTTTCCTTGTAACACAAGAAAAATAATGTAAATTTATAGAGGGTCCTTAAAGTGGCTAGACCATCATTTATTCTATTTTATTCATCATAAGAAAAGAAAAAAGAAAGAAAAAGACGTGTGAATTGTCTGAATATATTGTGTATAAATTATGAGGGCATTACAGGAATGTAAAATAATCATCATTCGTCACGCGCGTTTAAGTCTCAACGTAAATGTCGAACGAGTCCACCACAGTTGCCAAAAGAACACTCTGCTCTCGCCTCTTTTATTTGATTTTTCTGACTTTTCCTCTATCTAAGCAATTTCCGTAGTTCCAAACACGGTCTAAATCAGATTCCTTGCTTTTTTCATCTCAAATTCTCTACTTTTTGTTGCTTCGCAACTTGGCTTAGATCCTTCTTCATCACGCTTTGTAACTGCTTCACTCAAGGTACAATGGATGAATGCACGTTAACAGAATTGTACCCTGAAAATGGCTCCTTTTCAGAGTTTCCTTTTTCATAATTTCTTAGAACTTTTATCACTACTGTTTGATCTGTACTATTTTACTTTCTCAAGTTTACCTTTGTACTAATATGATGTATTTTTTCCATTTGATCTGTTGTTTGGTTGTCCAGAAATATATGAGCAAAAGGAATGGAACATTCATTTCCAGATTTTTCCTTTTCGCTGCTGGTGGAATAAGCTTTGTCGTTTTAGAATAGTTGCAAGCTCTGTGATTTTTTTCCAAAATTAGCAAACAAGACTCTTCTCGTAAAACATGTTTTTGTTCTCTTCTCGATATAGTTTTTAAATTATTTGGTTATTTCATCATTACGATTCTCTTTATACCGTTGAAATTGGAGATCCAGTTTAGGATGAAAATTGTATTCATTATTTCTTTGAACGAAATTAGTCTAAATGAAACTAAATGGTTATTGAGGATTCATATGGTGGATCTCAACTAGTTTGGGATTGCAGGAAGTTGTTGTTGTAGTTTCTTTTCAGGAGCTGAGTTGTAGTCTAGATTAAATTATGCTTTTACAGGAGTTGTTTAGCCTTTCCAAGATTTACATGTAACTAGAAAATATAAAGAACTGGACTCATTATTTTTTTGAACGAGATTAGTCTAAATTATGCACTTACTGGAGTTATTTTGTATATTATTGGCCTGAAATGATGAAGTAATATGTTCAGTGAGCATTCACATAGCCGACCCCAACTTGTTTGGGGCTGAGGCTTACTTGTTATTGTTGTTGACTCTTGAGTGCAAAAAATGCTTGAGCCGCCAAGTGCAGGAGTTAACTGCTTTTAATTTCTTACAGCTATTTCACGATGCGATCAATGCATAGATAGCTGAAAATTCGAAGTGCCCGGAAGAAATGGAGAAGGAGTCACATGGATTAATTATAGGCATCTCAATTGGAGTTGTGATAGGAGTGCTTTTAGCTATACTTGCATTTTTCTGCTTTAGGTACCATAGGAAACGTCCTCAGATAGGGAATAGCAGTTCTAGGAGGGCTGCCACTATTCCTATTCGTGCAAATGGTGCTGATACTTGTACAGTATTATCAGACTCTTCCATTGGTACAGAGTCACCAAAATCGACTATCCAGAATGGCATGTCAGTGTGGCTTGGCGGCCTTAGGAAGGCAAATGTTGTTTCTGCTTCCGGTATACTCGAGTACTCCTACAAGTATGTATCTATGACTGTATGCAAAAAGTGTTGCAACTTTTTAGTTCGATTTCCAATCTACTGCTCTCTCATTGTTTGTGCAAAGCGAAATGAGATTCAGCAGTTTTTCCATGACTTATTATTGCAGAGCTTGTTCAAAATCAGTACTTATATTATTATAGTTGTTTCAATCACCACAAGTAGAATAAGGTAGAAGGATCCTAGGAAATCCAAACTTCCCCTTTCATTTTAACCACGTCCTTACAGTACTTGCCATAGCAGAAATGAGGCATTCTTTTTATTTACACTTTATGACAGAAAGTGCTGTTGACTGTAGGAAGCTTAAGTTCAAACATCGTCCATCCTAATGTCTGGCTTCTTTGAAAATTTTCTGTTTAGAATTCCAACAATGTACTGTTTGGACGTTCTGCAAAACTAGGAACATTCTCCTGTAGCAAGACTTTGCATCTTTGAGCCATGGCAATATCCAATTAATGCCTCTGATTCATAACTCTGATGAATGGTCTTACAATTCCCTTCACATTATTGACCATAAGCTGCACTATTCAATAAATAGACCTTGCATCTTAGGGCCATGATTATCTGCTTTTGATTCATAACTGTGCCGAATGATCATACGCTACTTTTTCATGACTGTTTGGCATTGCTTGCACCAGCTAGATCCACCTCTTAATCAATAAACTGGATACATTAGCCTCTCAACCAGTATCAACCCTTTTAACTCTCCTCTGAGAAGCACAAAGCATCAACATCAACCAGGCTTTTTGCTTAGTAATCACAATAGGAAGGCATATAATGTGGCTGTTGAGCTGCCTAACTCACAGCAGTTATGTCTCAGCAGCCCTTTCACCCCATGATAGTCTATCCATACTAATTCAAAATAATCTACATTTGATATGCTTAAACCTGATGAATGTTGCCAGTACTCCCACAAAGCAAACCAGAGATCAACCTTCACCCATACTTTTTTTTTTTTTTTGATAACCGTGGTGTCCGGGCCAACTTGCGCGCACATCGACTAATTCCACGGGATACCTGCCACCTCCCACCAGCAACATGTACCAGGTAACTCTATCCACCAAGGCTTGGATAGATGGGAAGAAATCACCTAGTATTTGCCTCCGCTGGGATTTGAACCTGGGACCTCATGGTTCTCACCCACTTCATTGACCACTAGGCCATACCCTTGGGTGCCTTCACCCATTCTTTTTTTATAACAACATCCGCAGTGTGATCCTACAAGTTGGGTCTGGGGAGGATGGGGTGTATACAGACCTTACCCCTACCTTATGTGTAGAGAGGTTGTTTCCAATAGACCTTCGGCCCGTCCATTCTTTTTTTTTTGGAATGGTAAAAATACCATTGCACATATGCTAACGAGTGTCTCACTTCTTTCCCAGCACTCTATCTTGTAAACTTTCCCCTGTGGTTTGCATGCTTGATGAAGCCTCTTTTGAATGGTTTTGGTGTCGATGTAGTGGTTAAGCAGCAATTGGAGATGTTACCCAGAAATCAAAGACTTTGAAAATGAATATTATTGCCTACTGGGTAATGGATTTGTTTTGATACGATCAATATTTGCGATTAAGGATTTGTTTGAATGTTAAACCTTTGTATATGCATATTTTAGTTTTACCATTTCTAGAAATGTGTTTTCCAACATCAGAATGCCTCAGAAGAACTAGAAATCAATGAGCAGCTTTTAAACCATATATATGTATCTTCTATGATCCTTTACATTTAATTGAAGTTTTTATTCTGAGAGATGCTTAAACATTTAGTTAACGTACTCTTTCTTAATGGGCAGGGATTTGCAAAGAGCAACCTACAACTTCACCACATTGATTGGTCAAGGGGCCTATGGTCCTGTTTATAAGGCTCAGATGTCTACTGGTGAGACAGTTGCTGTCAAAGTGCTCGCAACTGATTCTAAACAAGGAGAGAAAGAATTCCAAACAGAGGTACTCTAAACATCACAGAAGCATACTTTTCATGGTGGTTTGACATTTGTTTGACAAGTCACCTTGCTCAAACATTTTGTCTTAAATTTTGACAACCTTTGGAACTGTGAAACAACCATGTTGACTGCATTAATATATGGAAAAGCCAGTTCACTAAACAACCAGTTGATAAAATATGGTGCAGTCGTGAAAAATGCTAAATAAGTTTACTTACTTTTTGTTCTTGTAGATTAATGTTTACCTTAAATCATGAGATATCACCTAGAGAACATGCTAGTGTTACAAGCCCTAGTTATCTTTAACAAACATCCAGTTTACAAACAAAAAGAGAAGGGGATATTTACTTTTAACTCTACTCATATTTTGATTCAGTAGTTGGTGAAGTGCTTGCAACTGATCCTAAGCAAGATGGGTCAGGAAATTGCTGTACCCTCCTAATGTGTACAACGTTTTCTCTAAATGCCACAGCACACCAAAAAATTTAGGCAAATTCTAGTATTTTTAGGTCAACAAAACTTTTCATCCAGTAGGGTTCTAGACTATGTTGCGCGGCTCTCCAAAATGATGCCACACCCATGTCAGATCCTCCAAAAATACACTACTTTTGGAGGTTCCGGCACGCACCAGACAATACTTTTGGAGAGTCCGAGCAACATAGGTTCTAGATATCCTCTAAGCCTAATTTTTTTATTCATATTTTGTGCTAAACCATATGTGTTATGCTGTAATTGCTGAACTACATTTTATATTGTAAATTTTTTAAAACTAAATTGACTTCCAGCTTCTTTTATTTCCACAGGTCATGTTACTGGGAAGGCTACATCATAGAAACCTGGTGAATTTGGTTGGATATTGTGCAGAGAAGGGTCAGCATATGCTTATCTACGTTTACATGAGCAGAGGCAGTTTGGCTTCTCACTTGTACGGTATGCTATGGAGAACTCTGTCTGATGATTTAGTGGAAAGAGAAAGAATTCTTTGAGAGGCAGTCTTGAACAATGCCTTTTCCTGCAACATTCTACAAGTTGAAAACATTCTCTGATTGGATGATGCTGGGATTACCAAATATTACATGCCTGGATGTGCATTTTTCACCTCAATTATGTGCATTGAATAGCATATATCGGTCATCGTTAGATTAAGGCAATAATTAACTGTGCATATTATCAGATCTCTCTCAAATCACCGAAAGCGCGAGAAGTTAGTTTGCAGTAAATTGAACTATAATTATATGGGTGTAAACTAGATTAGTCTTCAGCAGTTAGCAATAGCTAAGTTTTGGGTGTAGTCAGTCTCGTGCTTACCCACTGTATATTCTAGCAGTCTAGAATTGAGCTCCGCTCTGAACAATATTTTCTCATATTCCTGATGTCCTCCATCTATATGCGTTCAGCGCAAACTATTTAATCAGTTTATAGCAAGGCTACGTAAGGCCTAGTTTAGTGCTGCTGGTTCATGACACTTCTGGTTGCACATACACTGAATACTAGGGGTTGTTTATATGACCATATCCCACCACCTCAAATTGGAAACTCTCCATTATGTTCTGTGAGATTCACGTTATACTGTCATTTGTCTTTTGACTAGCATATCATGTACTCATGCAATCAAAATTTTCATAGCAATCTAAAATGCTGTAAAGTCACCAGATATTTGCTTCCAGGATAACCTCTCACATGCATGATAATATGTTAGTCTTTTAACAAAGGAACTACTTTGACAGATGAAAAGCTTGAACCCTTGCACTGGGATTTGAGAGTTCAAATTGCTCTTGATGTGGCTAGGGGCTTAGAGTATCTTCATGACGGGGTAATCTTCTCCCACAATTTGCATTTAATGCTGACACATGATTAACGACCAATCTCTCTTCGGTACCACGGATCCTTGAAATAAGCACAAATTGCCATTCACATACAAAGTACATTTTTGGGGATCTCAATTTCTGAATCATGCGTGTCCTAGTGGCAATTCTCCTGCTACCATATATTGCTCATTTATTCAACTCTTTAATCTCTTTTATTTCCTTTTTCAGGCAGTTCCTCCAGTTGTACACCGGGATATTAAATCATCCAATATTTTGTTGGATCAGTCAATGAGAGCTAGGGTATGCAGTTGCTAAATATATTTCTTATTTCTCTCCAAAAGTAAAGTAAATGGCATAGATTTCCTTGGTTTTAATGATAATGAAATGGCAGATTTTGAGGTGGTCATACTGTAAAGTCCATTTCAGGCTAATGCTAATCATTGGGTTTAATACATAGGTTGCTGATTTTGGGCTTTCAAGGGAAGAAATGATCAGTAAACATGTATCCAACATCCGTGGAACATTCGGATATCTTGATCCTGAATATATATCAACTAGGTCATTCACTAAGAAAAGCGATGTTTACAGCTTTGGGGTCTTACTGTTTGAACTTATTGCTGGTAGAAATCCTCTTCAGGGGCTCATCGAGTATGTTGAACTAGTAAGATCTCTCTCTCTCTCTCTCTCTCTCTCTCTCTCTCTCTCTCTCATTATGAGATGTGAAATTCTTGTCTTCTTTATTATTATTATCTTTTGACAATGATATGGTGAGAACTAAGGGCCCATGATTTCTTGAGCATATACAGCTTTATGAGATTGCTTATGCCTTCTCTCTTTTTCTTTTAGTTTCCCTTCTTACTTTTTTTGTTGTAATATTTTTGCTTGCTCTTATGTCTTCCCCTGGTTGTACTTGGATGACTTCATCATATGCTTATTTTCACTCAACATTGATTCAAATAAGTCCGTTTTTCACTTTGGATAATGTACTGTATAGTATCTACTTGCAAAAGAATTTTGCTTCTAGTAGATATTACTCTCTTTGCTCTCTTGTGCCGCATAATTCAGTTGCGATTACCATTTTTCACATTGGATATACTCTATGTTTACTTACTTTTGTTTCTGAGTGCACAAGTTTTTTGTGGACAAGCTTGCAAGGACCTTGTTACACAATTGGTGATAATCTGGTGGTGAGTTATGAAGGAAGTGAGAATAAAATTTCACCGGGCATATTTTCTAAAAATAAGAGAAAATAGTAAAAGAATGCAATAGCAGTTTCATAAATCAATCAGACCCCAGCAAAAAAGATACTGGGGGTCTGAGTCTTCGAGGTTCCTGCATCCTGTAGTCCATGTCTGCGGTTAGCTTATCACTGTTGCACGGATTAGATCTCCTCAAAATGTCACTACTAGCTTTAGGGACGTGAGCACCTACTGTCGAGCAACTTCAACCCCCCCCAACGCACACAAGCACAAAAAAAAAAAAAAAAAAAACCTCTTTTATTGTCCATATGTTTCTTAAGCCTATTCAGCAATATAGAAATTAAGCTCCAAATGACTAATGATTGTAGGCAGCCATGACTACAGATGGAAAAGGTGGATGGGAGGAAATTGCAGATTCCCGTCTTGATGGGAAGTATGATTTGCAAGAGCTTAATGATGTAGCTGCACTTGCATACAAATGTGTGAATCGTGCCCCCAAGAAACGGCCTTCCATGAGGGACATTGTGCAGGTTCTGTCAAGGATACTTAAATCTAGACACGACAGAAAGCGTCACAAGCGTTCTTCATCTGCAACAGCAGAGGAGGTTACCATCAATGCTGAACAACCAGATTATCGGAGTCCAAACTCTGGACACCGACGAGGGGAATCTATGGACAGCACAGCTGACTCATGTGAAGTTTAACTCAGTTCTTCCATTTGTTTATTTTTTTTTTTTTAATTTCTTCCTCTTCTTTTCTTCTTGTAAAATTGGTCAGGTTGTTAGGTTCTCCATTCATAACACACTTCTGTCTTGGTGCGTTCGATTGGGGTACTTAGGATCTGTTATAGTCTGCGTGTAAGATAGCCTTTCTTTCTTTCCAATTTTGTTAAATTTTTGTAAATTTGCGTGGAAGGTAAACGAATGGCAGAAGGAAAGGGTGAAAAGCCCAGATCAGCCTTTTGTCAATTCTATGAAAGTTCATATAATCTTTAACAGCCAAAAGTACCTTTTTTGTTTTTGTTTTTGTGTACTTGATTTGTAGGATTTCCGTATGACTTTGCTGGAATTAGCAGTAAAGAACCAATGTCATTGGCATCTGTTGTTCCGGTATTACTAACAGTTGCTTCGGCTCTTAAAAATAATTGATCTTTCGCGAGCTAGGATTACCTCAATGAGCACAACGATGAGTTCAACTACTACTATGGATATTGAAGGCAATTTAGATTTGTTTTTATTTATTTTAAATAGCCCTAATACGATTCGTCACGGTAGAAGGGCAAGAAGTTGTCGGAATTTAAGTGCAATTGTGATTCGAAAAGTATGTAAACATTAGTATTTATGCTTTTTTAGAAGAAAAGAAGGTAGTAACTGAGAACTATACTAGCTTATAGCTAGATCTCTTGCAAAAATAGAAAGTCAAAAAATTCTGCTATTTAGTTTTTTTTCCCTTATAGTAATGGTTTCCAAGTCAAGTACCTTGATTGTATACCTACCATCTCTTACCAACACAAAAATATATACTAGTAACTATGATTACTAATGCTAATACATATGCAAAGAAATTAAATATAATAATAATACAAGACAAATAACCACGAGAGCTCCTCAAGGCATTGATGAACTATCTACTTAGGAACTCATTACATCCTTTTCAATCTAATATATATTGTTAGAAAGAATCATTGATATATATTGAATCAATTCATTTTTATCTGCTTTGTCCCAAGATAAAGGTACTTTTTCAATTGGGCCGGACTCGACCGGTCCAAGGTCCAATCACTGAGTGAGAAAGAAGAAGAAGGTGTTGCTTTCCTTGTTTATTATCCTATCCTCTAAACTCTCCTGTGTGTTCTTTCTTACTTCCAAAGAGGAAGTACGCCCTTTGCAATGGCAGCTCTGCAGAGCTCCTTCACTGGGCTTTCAATCTCCTCCACCTCTTTCTTCGGCCAGCGCTTCTCTCCTCCTCTCTCCCCTCCTCTGGTATGCTTTCTCATAACTTCCACTTGAAAATAGAATTTTCCTTTTTCTCTGTGTCAATTCTCCTAATTTAATTCATAAATGAAAAGGTTTCTTCTTGAATAATGGATTTCTATGTTTGGATAAGGAATTATGGGAACAGGGGATCCCATCTCAATTGCAGTATTGATTAGAAATGAATTTTATATCCTTTGATTACAGCCCGTTGTTTAATTGCTCCCCTAGGCCACCATTGCTAGCTGAATCCTTGCTCATATTGACATATCATATGCGTTAGCTTGCTAACAAAATTCACATTGGAAGTTTATAAGAAAAAACAAAAAACCAGTGTAGTGATACTATCAATGGTGCGAGGCTTTTTTTTGGTGAAAATTAATTGGCCTACATCGGACTATATCACACCATGTTAAGAGTGTCTTTGGGCTTAATTAGTAACAAGTTTTCTCTGTTCCAAGTTTTGATCTATTTATTGTCAGTACGTTTAGAGGAGTATCTAGCTGCAAGTGACTAATTTAATATGTAAAGACATCTATATTTACCTGCAATGATTCCTCAATATGTTGAAAAGTCCAGTGCATTAAACATATGCTAATTGATTAACTAAAACTTACTCCCTCTGTACCAATTATATATTCCCCTTTGATATAAATTGTTCTATCGTAGATATATTTCAAACATGTTTACCATGAGGGATCTGGTGAATTTATTGCATAGTGCCTATACAAATCACTAGCTCTTCAGAAAATGCACTTGCTGTTATTCGATTAACACTCTTCACTGCAATTGTTTACCCAATCCTATGCTTACATAGTTTGTCGATTTTTGGTGCATTGAACTGAAGAATTGAATAATCTTTAGCCACGTCAATGAAAATCTACTTATGATCCTATGCAGGTTACATCAACAGAAGGTCCATGTCTGATTCAAGCAAAGGTTGGTATTTTGATGCCATTTTCTGGTCCTTTAAAATGTGTCTCTGAGAATATGGTTGTTGCAACTACTTTTATAGGGTCATTGTTATGTGGTCATGCACTTCTTTTTGAACCTATGACTGCATGAAGGAAGTGCTTAAATTAAATCGTTAACAGTTTTTAACAATTGCCACGTTTTCTACGCTGATCTCTGGGCCTAATTGTTAGTACTTGTTAGGAAACTGACATATCACTTGCAAGGGGAGTATGATATTCTTGTAGTTAACATACCAGTATCTGTGATTAGAATTTGTTTTATCATTGAATAAGAACAATCTTTTTGATGTCTATTTTGCAGCTTAAGCGATGGGAGCGGAAAGAGTGTAAGCCAAACAGCCTTCCAGTACTACACAAAATGCATGTTAAGTTGGGAGATACAGTAAAGGTAATATCCGGTCATGATAAAGGTAAGATTGGGGAGATCACCGAGATCATCAAGCACAACAGCAAAGTAGTAGTAAAAGATGTGAACTTGAAAACCAAGCATGTGAAGAGTAGGAGTGAGGATGAACCAGGCCAGATAGTCAAGGTTTTATTTTGATTCCTCTCTTCTCTAACTTGCCTGAAAACTGTGTTCTTGAGCTTTTCGTTTGGTCTTGACTAGGATTGGATAAACCCTTGACCTACCAAGAAAGTAAATTTTTGTGTTAACATTTTCAGATTGAAGCTCCTATTCACAGCTCAAACGTGATGCTTTACTCGAAAGAGCAGAAGGTAGCCAGTCGGGTGGGTCATAAAACACTAGACAATGGAAAAAGGGTCCGCTACCTCATAAAAACTGGGGAAATCATTGATAGTGCAGAAAACTGGAAGAAAGCAGTCAAAGAGAAGGAGAAAACAACAGAAGCAGTAGCTGCTGCTTCCTAGGAGACTGGCCTGTAAATTCTAGTTGATTTTGCTAATTTTGAATCTTCTTTTGTAATAGTATGATTCTGTTATCACATTAACCTTTTTAAAATCAGTAACAGAAGAATTTGTATTAATGAGCAGAAACCAGCATTAAGATATTGGTGGGAGATTACAAAATTTGTGCCAGATGAGCTGTAGTGAGGATATGACGTCAATTAGAGTATGTACTTCTTAAACATTCTTGAGATTGCACCACATAGCTAGTTGTTATAAACACCTATATATTTCAGATTATACAAAGATTCAGTTCTCCTTCGAAAAATCTTTGTTTCTTTCCTACCTAAGGAACTGTGACTTTAATCTCTGTGTGTGTTGAATGGGTTATTAGGGTTTCTGTGCCTGGCATCAATACCAGCTATGTATGAAAAGTATCAAGACGAAGTGGATTATCTAGCAAGCAAAGGGAACCAAGATATGAAGAAATTGTACAAGAAATTTGATAACAAAGTTCTTAACAAGATTCCAAGGGGACCTGTGAAGGAAAGGAAAAGATTTTGAGTCAATTACTCTATGACAAAGTTTGTTAATGGCTACATAACAGGTGTCTGAAACACTTGTAACTATTTTTTATTTAATAAGTACGAAAGAAAATATTTTTCGGAAAATATTATCCAATTTTTCCATGTTTGGTTGGCTTAAATGTTTTGGAAAATATTTTCCCCATGAACTCATTTTCCTCCAATTGGAGGAAAATATTTTCCTATCAAAAGAAGGGAAAATATTTTTCTAAACTCTTTTTCAACCTTCTCCACTCTATTCCCCATCCCCGCCAACCCACCCCCATCCACCCCATCCATAAGAGACAAAACTTTTTGTACAGTTATAATGTATGTGTGATTTCAGAATCTCCTTATCAGAATTTTTAGCTCCTCACCACATATAGGATCTCTCTTGCAAATTATAGCAGATGTTACCTATTATTGATTTAAAAGTAATATTTTTAATTGATCAAATAAATTTAATCTTCAATAAGTGATAAAAACAAGCAACAAAAAATTAAAACATTTTAGTTTACCATTTTTACTTCGAGATGTTAAATTTACCAAAATCACTTATCTTAACCTCAGACTTCTTCATCTTATCTTCATTTCATTTGTCTTTTTTCCCCTCCTTTCTCAAAGAAAGTTTTAACATGTTTATGCATATGCAACACGCATTCTTCAAGCGATCAATGGAAAATAAGATGAATTAAGTAAATTAAAAATATTAAGTCATCTCACAAATTCTAAAATAACAAAAATTCAAAAGAGAATTATTTTGTGTATATATACATATAGGCTTCATATAATAATAGACAAGGGTACAACGTGCAACGCACGTTCCCAATCACTAGTAAATACTAAATACTGAAGTTAGGCGTATTACTTGTCAAATTACTACTACTTATTCTAAATGCGACTCTTTCTAAAGATTAGCCATATTTTCACAGTAAACACTTAACACAATGTCCCGAAATATTAATATTTTTAGTCAATCTTACCATCGCAAATCGTTGTAATGTCAATACTCGCTACTTTCCAGTTTTTCCTCTTTTTGTGGTCCAATTCGCCGTTCTTGAATTTCAATTGAGTCAAATATAGGGCCCGTTTGGACATAAAATTTGGTTGAAGATTTTTCCGAAAAGAATTTACTTTTTTTCGAAATCAGCGTTTTAATAAAATTTCCAATTTTCACTTGAAAATGCATTTTGAAAATTTTCGAAAATTTGAAAAACTGCAAAAAGCTGTTTTTCAAAATTTTCACTCACAAAACTTCAAAAACAACACAAACTGAAATTTATGTCCAAACACAACTCTAAATTTCATATACCATTTTCAGTTGAAAATTTTTTTCACCATTTTTTCGAATTTTACTATTCTTATGTCCAAACGCCTACATAAAAGGGTGGGGGTGGTGGGGGAAATTCGACCCATTTTGCCTTGCGAGTCCTTTCCCCTCTTTTTGGTCTTTTTTCTTTTTTTCCCCTAATCAACAAGGGACACTTCCTTTGAGATCCCCACTAGTTTCTTCGAACAGATTGTCACCTATAATAGGATATGAAAACTTCTTGTTAACAAAGAAGGTAACGAGGGGATTAATGTCTTCAATGTTGTTGAGCAATATAATTAACAGGCATCAACAAGTTAACGGCAACAAAAACTTGGTGTTTAGCTTGCATTTCCATGTGCTATTTGTTCTATTGAATAATTAGATCTTCAGCCATTAAGACCCAACAAACGATCAGTCATTACTGTGGTTATCTTCTTTTTTAAGCAAAAATAGGTTGTTGCTCAAATACCCAAAATAATTAACTCAATATTGCTTCAAAATACGAATCTTTGGGCGATTACTTTGTCAAAATGGTAATTCCATAGAAGTAAACGAATTCATCTTTGTCTTTCATGAGATCTTTTTAGAGAAGTGATCACATCTATCAAAGTCGGACCGGCTATTCCACATTGCAGCTTTAATCAAAATTTGCTGCCACAGAACATGTTGGTAAATATGCTTTGCATGTCTAATTAGTTCTCAGGTTCCAAGTATTTCAAGGTTGATAGAATCCAACAGGAAGTATCAAAAAGTACTTGTTTAACTATTTTTTTCTGAGTCGTGACAACATGAAGACAACTTTGTTGAAGCAAATATAAGAGTCTGCAATGCGGGGACCTTAGTACGTTTGAAAGCAACTCTACTAAAAGAGCTAGGGGTAATTTTTTTATTTTACGGATGGTAACTGATTATGGATTACTAAAGAACTTGGTTCTTTACCTTACTCCTTAAGCGTAAAGTAAAAATAAGTAGCAAAGTAAACACAATAATTTTTTCGTGGAAAATCATTCGGATCAAAAGGTGCAAAAACCACGACCTACTACGTAGGATTTTCAACTTCAACTTCACTAGAACAATGATCCAAATGTATCGATTAGAAATCTGTAACTCAATACTCTCTAGTACTCCTACTACAACTATTTGATTTACAAGTTACTCTAACTTGTAAAATAAACACTCACTCCAACTCACTAATTGTTTATGACACTTTGATTACAACTCGATTTCCTAAAATACATTTACTAGACTGACTCAAGACGAACACAACACCGGTACTCGACTTGAGTGTAGAAAAATATAGTTCTTCAGTTGATGTACAAAAGGATAATCCTAGCAGTCCAGAAAGATAGTATTTAAATTTCTTGGACTCCGAGATCTTCTAGGAGTCTTTTGCGTAGTCAACTTCTTGTTTTATAGGACTCCTACTGTTCCAAAGACTCCACAAGTCTTGGGACTCTTGTCTCTCTCCTATGCATGCGTATCTTCTTGGGCAACAACCCTTATCATGTTTAGCAGTCTTCTTCCAACAAACTCGGGCTGGGTAACTTTGAGATAAAGTTACTGTCTTGCAAAGACGTACAATCATCAACTTGAGGAGCTGGTCCTTAACCTTGAGGAGTGATGGTAGGCTATAATTCCGTATCTTAGTCGCTTATTGCACTCTAATTTACTGCACTTTACTTAGTAGTATTTTACACTTATTGTGTGTTTTATACCGTGTAGGAGTTATTCCGAGTTATTTATATGTTACGGAGCAAATTCGAGCTATTTGGAGCTTTGAAGTCTGAGTAGAAGCCCAAGGGATTAAATCGGGATCGCGTTTGGGGGTTGAGTACCAAGTCCGGATGTCAAAAATAGGAGAAACGAACCTACTCGAAGAAAACTACACAGCAGCGCCGCATGGGACGGCGCGACTGTGCAAAATATGCCTAGAATCTATATTGCAAATCGTTTTGGAAATTGCCACAAACGTGTCACATGGTGCGGCGCGGTAGTGCAAAAATGTTAGAGTATGTTCCCAATTCCGCTAAAAAGGGTATTTTCATCGGGGTTTATTTGGGGGATAGTTAATTACACGGGAAAAATACCATTTATGGACTTTTGACATAACTTAGACCTAAGGAAGCTAAAGAGAAGAGGGAGAAGCAAGAGCACAAGGATTTCATCCTTCCTTTCTTACTCAAGATCCGGGTTTGGATTGTATTTGTGTTTTCCTATATTTTTGTTTCAATTGTGAAGAGCTTCTCCATGTCTATGGAGTAGAACCTTTTGGGTTTTGATGGATTTGGTGTATTGATGGTTGTTTGTGGATTATAACTCTAATTTTATGTATTTGAATCGTTTCTGGAAGATTTAATTGTTGCATCCATGTTCACTTGTTCTTGTAATCGAGAGAGGCATAACTTGTGATGTATTTGCACTATATTATTGATTAAGTTCATAGATTCTTCTATATAATCGAAAGAGGCTAGTTGAATCCTTGATTAAACCTAGTTAGGAGGATAATCGAACGAGGTTCTCCTAAAGACCAATCCATTACGAATTCTTGCATATCTTCACCGAGCTTAAATTGGTTCATATTGTGAGGTTGAGACTTAATCAAGAGAGGAGTTTCTACTAAACAATTGTACTGATAATTAAGTGAATTCGAGAGACTCACTTGAATATTAGTAGTGAATTATTTAGAATTAGATCCCGAATAATTATCTTGCACCTATTCTATCAGCCCATGTTTTCTCCCATTGATAACTTCCTTGCGTACCTTTATTGCGATTGTAATTAGTCAATAGTTTAGTTTAGATTCTTAGTTAATTTCAATTATTAATTATATAAATCTCCATTGTATATCCTCATGGATAGCAATCTAGCTACAAACTACGAGAATATTGTTTAAATCCAATCCCTGTGGAGACGATATCATACTATACTATCTTTGACTAGTGAGCACAATTTAAGTGTGTTTTTTGCGCTCGTCAAGGAGTTGGTTCTTAGAGCAGTTAAGCAGCTACGTTGAGGACCTGGTTCTTAGATCTATTCATCTGAACAAACTTTGTTAATCATCAAAATCTCAATACTCAACAAATTTTCCCTTTTTGATGATGACAAACTTTGTGTATGTTAGTACTGGGTAATCACCTCATATCACCATATCATTATCAACCTTTGTACAACAAACACATCGCACAGACAGACACATCAACACCAACACAACACCCCCAACTCTATCTTCCCCCTTTTGGCATCATCGAAAAATAACAAAACGATGTTAGATATAATAAGCATAATTAATGAAGAATTCATGGCCATTTAGGCTACTGCACAAGCTCAAGAACTTTCACGACCCAATTCCGTAGTAGGTCGAGACTGCATCTAACACCGCTGTTAGGCAAGCCCACAAGCGAAACTACTATTTATTTATCCCTTTTCAACATATTTTTAATTACACTAAATTTCATGCGACCGTGATAAGTCTTTTTAAACCAAATATCAACATCATAAGTACATAGTCTACGGTGATAACAATGACAAGTACAGCAGTACATGAATGCTACAAATCCCCAAAACCCGATGTCACAAGTACATGAGCAATATAGAGAATATACAAAACTACTAAAACTAATGTCTGAAAGTAATAGACAGGAATAGTAAATAAGATGGAAGGAGACTCTGGTGTTGTGGATCGTAGCAAGGCAAGAAGCACACCCCTAAGTCTCCGTAGATGATCGGCTACGCGCCCGCATGACCACTAGTGGAACCTGTCTCAGTACCTGCACATCAGTGCAGAAGTGTAGCATGAGTACGAAGAACAACGCGTACCCAGAAAGTATCTAGTCTAACCTTGAAGAAGTAGTGACGAGGGGTTGACTTGACACTTACTAGAGGTCAATAATAATAATGAAAGATCATAAAGTAGACATGGTGAACATACAACAGGTGTCAATGAGACAAATAAAAGAAACTACAATAAATACAACAAGAGTCCGTAACACATCACCAACATCTCATAACTGGCCGTGAAGACCCTAACTCAATTATATCCAAACTGGAACCTGTTTCGATTATTAAGCATGAAGTTGCCGAGGCGAACGTCTCGATCCTATAAGAATAGTGGTACTCAGTACTACCGAGGCAAACAGCCCGATCCCATAAGAATAGTGGTACTCAGTAATGCCGAGACGAATGGCCCGATCCCATAAGAATAGTGTTACCATCATATTGCCGAGGCAAATAGCTCGATCCCATAAGAGTGGTGTTACCATACTGCCGAGGCGAACGGCCCGATCCCAAAAGAATAGAGAAGTTTACCTCGCTCGCGGAAGTACTTGCGACGCGAGAGGACATGGATTTTTCATAGTTATTATGTATTCCTCAATTTTCCAAAATAAGAAGGCTAAGTCAATAGTGTCAACTTTAAAATCCCTAGTCTTAGCTCTATTCAAGATAGTTAATACACATGATAAACACAACAGTACAATTAAAAGCATGATGTGGATCTAAGTCTACCCGTACATATCATGGAATATAGCTACGCACGGACTCTCGTCACCTCGTATGTATGTAGCTCCCCACACAAGTAATACACAACAAAGATACACCTAAGGGGATGAGTTCCCTCTTACAAGGTTAGACAAGGGACTTACCTCATTCCCAAGCTCACTTTCGGTCCACTAATCCGCTCTAAAAGCCCCAAGTCGATGCCGAACAATCCGAAACTAGTCAAATATTATATAATTTAATCAATATAAACTCAAAAGTTCATAATTTAACTACTAGAGTAATTACCCAACCAAAAATGGAAGATTCTTAAAATTCATCCCCGAGCCCACGTGCCCAAATTCTGGATATTTTCGAAGTAAATATCACCCATACCCTCATGAACTCAAATATATAATTTTTACTTAATTCCATAACCAATTTCGTGGTCAAATCTCATTTTTACCAAAACCCTAGTTTTTTTCAAAAATTTCCCAAGTTTTCACAATTTTCCATGCTTAGTCTACCTAAAATCCACATAATTAACTTGAAAATGGGTGGGAGTTATATACCTTAGAATGTTGATGAGAATCCCTCTCTAAAGTGCTCTCAAAATCTCCCAAGACTAAATGAAAATGTGAGGAAAAAGGTCTAAGTCCTGTAATAAAAGCCCTTGCACCAGTCGCAGATGTCGCATTTGCGACATCTGGTTTGCAAATGAGATGGTCGCAAATGCGACAAAAGCATCACAATTGTGAAGTCTGATCATTTATGTCCATATCGCATTTGCGACCAAAAGCTTCGCAAATGCGAAATGGTGCTGATCGCAAATGCGAGTACTGCCTCGCCCAGGCTTCATCGCACTGCGAATCCCACCTTGCAAATGCGAACAAAACCTTGCATTTGCAATACATGAGGCACTAGCAAAAAACCCAGAAAAATTGAAGTCCTTCCACCCTTCCGAACGCATCCGAAACTCACCCGAGCCCTCGGGGATCCACACCAAACGTCCACACAAGTCTAAAAGCATCATAAAAACTCGCTCGCATGATCGAAACACCGAAATAACCTCTATAATCATGAATCGGACACCAAAATGTACGAATCAAATCATGAAACTCAAAAACTTCTAAAAACACTTTCGCGCGTCTGATTCCTATCAAATCAACTCGTAATGATGCCAAATTTTGCGTGCAAGTCTTAAATTACCATACAGAACTATTATCAGGCTCGGAATCCCAAACAAACCTCGATAACACCAAAGTCTACTTCAAACCAAACCTAAAGAACTTGAAAATCCTTCAATGCGTCAACTTTCAATATTAAGCGCCGAAACGCTCCCGCGGCATCCGATACTCGATCCGAACACACACCTAAGTCCAAACTTATCATACAAACCTATCGAAATCATCAAATCCCGGTTCCGAGGTCGTTTACTCAAAATGTTGACTCAAGTCAAACTTAACCATTATAGGCTACTGCTAAGGAACTAAATATTCCAATTTTAACCCGAACCCTTCCAAGCCCAAACTAACCATCCCTGTAAGTCATAAAATAATAGAAACACATATGGGGAGTCTTAATTAGGGGAAAGGGGATCTAGAAAGCAAAATGACCGGTCGGTTCGTTACATTCTCCACCTCTTAAACAAACGTTTGTCCTCGAACGGGTCTAGAATCATACCTGGAGTGCTGAAAAGGTGCAGATATTTGCTCCTCATGTCCTCCTCGGCCTCCCAAGCCGCTTCCTTGACTGGTTGACCCCTCTTTTGGACCTTCACCGCATCAATCTTCTTGGACCTCAACTGGCGAACCTGCTGTCAATAATGGAAATTGGCTCCTCTTCATAACCCAAACTCTCATCGTGTTGTAATCTAGCACGTGCGACATGTCGGCATGATACCTCCAGAGCATAGGCACATGGAAGACCGGATGAACTACCGATAAACTAGGAGGCAGAGCAAGCTTATAAGCAACCTCCACAACTCGTCGCAACACCTTAAATGGGCCAATAAACCTTGAGCCATCTTGCCCTTCTTCCCGAACCTCATGATCCCCTTTATCGACGAAACTTTCAAGAGAACCTTCTCGCCCACCATAAATGATAGATCACGCGCCTTCTGATCCGCGTAACTGTTATGTCTAGACTATGTTGTGCAAAGTCGCTCCTAAATCAACTTTACCTTTCCAAGGCATCCCTCACCAAATCATTAACATTTAACTTAGTCCCATCGGGCTCAAACCATCCGATGGGCGAACGATATCGCCGACCATATAAAGCCTCAAATGGAACCATGTCGATGCTCGACTGATAACTGTTGTTATAAGCAAACTCGGCCAAGGTCAAGAATCTATCCCACTGACCTCCGAAGTCAATGACACATGTTCTGAGCATATCCTCCAAGATCTGAACTATCTGCTCCGACTGCCCGTCGGTCTGTGGGTGAAAGTTGTGCTGAGCTCTACTCGGGTACCCAACTCACTCTGTACTGCTCTCCACAAGTGCGAATTGACCTCTATCTGAAATGATGGAAACATGCACACCATGCAACTGAACAATCTCCTGAATGTAAATCTGGGCCAACCTCTATGAAAGAATACGTAGTCACAACTGGAATAAAGTGTGCCTACTTGGTCAACCTGTCGACAATGACCCAAACTGCATCAAATTTACTCAAAGTCCGCTACAACCCAACTATGAAGTCCCTAGTAATGCGCTCCCATTTCCACTCAGGTATAACCATCTGCCGGCCTCTGGTGCTCATACTTGACCTATTGGCAATTTAGACATCTCACCATATACTCAACTATGTCCTTCTTCATCCGCCGCCACGAATAATGCTGCCTCAGGTCGCGATACATCTTCGTAGCCCCTAGATAAATAGAATACCGAGAACTGTGCTCCTCCTCTAAAATTTTATCCCTCAAGCCATCAACATTAGGAACACATAGGTGACCCTGGAGTCACAGAACACCATCCACACCGAGAGTAACCTCCTTGGCACCACCCTGTAGTACCGTCTCTCTGAGAATCAACAAGTACGGATCATCGTACTTACGAGCCTTGTTCCGCTCAAGAAATGAAGACTGAGTCACGACACATGCAAGAATCCGACTGGGCTATGAAATATCCAACCTCACAAGTCTGTTAGCTAAGGACTGAATTCCCAAAGCCAATGGCCTCTCCTCTAGTGAAATGAATGCCAAATTGCCCATACTCTCAGCCTTTCTGCTCAAGGCATCCGCAACCACATTCGCCTTGCCCGGATGATAAAGAATGGTAATATCACAGTCTTTTAGTAACTCAAGCCACCTGCGCTGCCTCAAATTAAGATCCCTTAGTTATAATTCTTGATGAATTATCCGAAGATGCTAATCAGTGGCCCTCTGAGAGTATGGAAAGAAGAAAATCAACTGGTGTTCACCAAGTTGATGCTACTACATCTGCGCAAGTATAGCTTGATGCTATATATGGCTAAAGAAATATGAAAGCTAACTATAGCTTCGATGCAAAATGTACACCACGCAACTTGTGATATATGTGGAAGAGCATACCCCACCCATGAGTGTCAAGCCTTAATTGAAGAAGTGAATGTTGTAGGAAACTATAATGCAATGGGCCAGAGACACCCCGACTTTTCATGGAGTTCACCTGGGGGTACTGCATATACATGGCAACAAAATAACCCTAGATTCCAAGAACAAGGAGCTATAAGTTTTCAAAATCAGCAGAGGCAGCAGTATCACTCTCCATAGTCGAATCAATCTAGCATGGAAGATCTTATGAAGACCTTCATTATCAAGACAGATGAGAGGCTCGATGCCCATGATGCAGCTATCAAAGAATTGAGTACATCTTTTCGAAGACTGGTAAAATAGGTTGGGCACTTAGCTACTCTAATGTCTGAGAGAGCCCCAGGAACACTTCCCGCTGATACTAAGAGAAATCCAAAAGAAACAGTGATGGTTGTAACTTTGAGAAGTGGCAAGAATTGAAAGATCCCACCTCGATCCAAAATGAGGTGAACTTTGAAATAGAAAGTGAGAAGCAGTTGAAGGGTGATGTTGATAAAAAGAATAAAGGCCTGATGAAAACTGAGAAAAAGAAGGAAGAAAAATCAAGAAGGGCAGAACATGATGAGAGCAAGCATATGTCTACGCTGCCTTTTCCCCAAAAGCTGAGTCGAGAAAAGCTGGACAAGCAGTTTGAGAGATTTCTAGATGTGCTGAAACAGGTTCATGTAAATCTACCATTCACAGAAGTGCTCTCACAAATGCCGGCTTATGCCAAGTTCTTGAAGGAGATTCTGACAAAGAAGAGGAAAATAGAAGAGACCTCAGTGGTCAAGCTCATAGAGCGTTGCAATGCAATATTGCAAAACAAACTCCCACAAAAGTGTGGAGATCCAGGGAGTTTTACCATACCTTGCTCTTTAGGCACTAATAATTTTGATAAAATCTCTATGTGATTCTGGTGCTCTATCTATTTACAGGAAACTGGAGAAGGAGATTGGAGAGATAACGTCTGCACCAATATCTTTGCAGTTGGCAGACCAAACGACTCTAATACCCGAGGGAATAGTTGAAGATATCTTAGTTCAGGTAGATAAGTTTGTATTTCCTATGGATTTCATAGTGGTTAATATGGAAGACCATTTCTAGCAACGGGTAGAGCAATATTAGATATACATGAGAGAAAACTCATGCTTAGAGTGGGCGAGGAGACTGTGATTTTTGAGATGGATGTAGAAATGGGGTAAAAAGGGAAAAGCTAGCTTCTAGTGTTGTGTGAAAAGTGAAGTGTGAGAAAGAGAAGACTGCGCCGAGCGAAAAAGATAAGTGTGGGGTGTATCCAAGGAAGGCCGAGAAGAAGCTGTCTGCATGGATGTATGCATTAGTTCGGGCGCGAGGGATAGAGCCCAACTTCGATTCAAACCCCGACTAGATGTTCAGGGAAGTTGTCCTTACCTCTTTCTTTTTATTTGTGTGTCATAGGGACATGACACAATTTAAAGTGTGGGGTAGGGATGTATATATGTATAGAATATATAAATGTTTGTGTGTTTTTGTAATTCATTTGATTGAAAATTTTAAATTTTTTGATTTTTCCCGACGATGGATGTCATTCGACAGGTTTCTTGAGGGGTTAAGTCGAAGAGAATATATATATATATATATATATATATATATATATTATTTTCTTTAGGTAGTATAATAATTCCTCCTTGGTTTTTCTTTATGCCGCAGTCCTTTTCCAAGGATTTTGTTTGAACCGGGTGTAGTTAGTTTTTTTAGGAGTAGGAGATCTTGTGTTGTGGTTTTAAATGAAAGCAATATCTCTTGACTTTATTATGCCTTGAGAATAGTAAGTGCTCAATTTTTGACTCTTCTATAAGTACCTTAAATTGTATGATCTTAACTTTGCTTAACTACTTTGATTAGAGTGTCTTGATGAGTTCGACCCTGAGTGAGTTATGTGTCATGTGTGTGTGAGACTTTGTGTATTCTATGCAGTGCAATTGATGTCTAGAACTTTCTCCGTGTGTTTACAAAGCGAAATAGTAGATTAGTTCAATCTTGGAAGTGATATAGGTGTTTCTTTGTTGAGCCAGCTATATATGTTACCCACCAAATGGTTATGTATCGTAGTTAACCCCGTTGAGCCTGTAATCACGTTTCTTTGGTAACCATATTACAAGCCTTACCCTTTTATTTGAATTGACCATCTATTTGAACCATTTACCTCTTGTGAGCACTTAAAATTGGTATAAACCTTGTAAAAGTTGAAGTGTGGGGTGGTTGGTTTGGCTTTTGAGTGGAACTATTGAAATAAAGAGAAAGGTGCATTGTTGTGAAAAAGTATGAGCCACTTGAATCTAATAAGAAAATGAAGAAAAAAATAGTTTATATTCATTGATAGTGGTAACTCTTGATGTATTTGTGCTTAAAGAAGTTGGGAGTCGACATATACGGATGTGAAGGTAGAGTTATGGTTTGACATAAGTGTGGGGTTTAAAGATTAATTATATGTATTAAAAGTGTTTAGGGAGGTGTAGTTACTCTTATATCTAAATGTATCCTACCCGTCCCACGGCCTACATTACAACCAATTAAAGTCCTACTTGATCCTTGACTGAATTAGCTCGATTAGTTGAGTAATACACTATGGGCAAGCTTATGGTTCATCTTTTGTGGCATATGAATATTTTTCCGAGAGTGAGTGAATTCTTTCTATCTTTAGTTCCTAGTTATTCTTGATGTCTATTGTGTGTGGAACTACTCTCATGTTGTGTGAGGGCAATTGATTCATGAAGGAAAGGTAATGTTGTTGACATCTATGTTAGAGTAGGTGAGTAAGTTGTGAGTAATGCGTGGTACTTGTGAGTCAATTCTTGAGGTGAAAATATTACACTATTATGCTTAGATAATTTATATCTATGAAAATATTACTACACTATTATGCTTAAATTTATATCTTAAAAGTGAAAAAGAAAGATAATTTACGTAAAGAAATAAAATGACAGTGAAAATATTACTACAACATTTAGATATAATGTGTTCAAAAATCTATGAAAATATTTTTCTATGATTAAAATAAAATTTTAAAAATACAAACAATTTCTAATATAGGTAATTTTACTAATAAAAATTAACAATTAAATTTGTATCTTAATACAAAAATAATTATAAGAGAACTCAATACATTTGGAACATAACAATCAAATAACTTATGTATTATTATTTTAGACTAATTCAAAGTTATAATTTAAAATAAAATATGATATTATTTTGGTTATAGCCAAAACATTAATATAAAAAACTCACTGGGGGTGTACTGTCACGACCCAATCTCACCTGTAGATCGTGATGGCGCCCAACACTACAGCTAGGCAAGCCAACTAATAAATTAAGCAAACATTGATAAAATTTAAAACCAAGAAATCCCAAACTCTACCAATGTGTGTGCCAAGACCTGGTGTCACAAGTGCATGAGCATCTAGTAGATGATACAAAACCCCAAATACTGTCTGAAATGAAATAGACAGAATATAAATATAAGAAAAGACACTGGTAGCTGCAGAACGGCTCAGAAAGGCAGCTCACCACTATGCCTCAGGATGACGTGGATATGTGATGATAGGTCCTCCACTAATACCTGTCTCAAATCCTGCACAAAAAGTGCAGAAAGTGTAGTATGCGTACGTAAACAACGTGTACTCAGTAAGTATTAAGTCTAATCTCGAAGTGGTAGAGACGAGATGGCCGACTTTGACACTTACTATGAGTCAATGATAATAACTGAAATAAACTAGGATATTTAAATCGGCATGAATTACAAAATTTACAATAATTTGTTTAATCAGCAAAGATAATCAAATTCCTTCAAATGTAACAATTCTCAATATATTAATTAAATTCCTTCAATTCAGAAAAATTCCAATTTATCAATTTAAATCTCATTTACAGGAGTAACAATTAATTCCATAGCAATCAAGAATAATAATTCCTTAAATTCCAAGAATTTTCCAATTTATCAACTAGCTTCACAAGCTGAAATAAATCATTAAAGTATCGTGTAATTATTATTATTAAGCACGATTTCTGCTGAGGGCGTACGGCCCGATCCAGAGTGTCGTGTACACTGCCGAGGGACGTGCGGCGCGATCCATAGATGCATCTATCATGCCGAGGCGTTCGGCCCGCTCCACAAGAAAGGAGGACATTATTATGTACCTCCGGAAGGAGAGTATAATTATTATGAGATAAATTTGGGAGGAAAAATAATTTCTTTTAACAATTAATAATTTAAACAGAGAATCAAGTATATGAGGTTTTCATCCTTTAATATCTTTATCTAACAATTCACAATATATATTCATATATATCAATTAATATTAATTAATGAAAGAATACAATTAACACAAGTAATGCATGCTTTGAGTCCTAAACTACCCGGACTTTAGCATTAATAGTAGCTACGCACGGACTCTCGTTACCTCGTGCGTACGTAGCCCCCCACAATTAGCAACAATTATTTAATTTTTAATCACCTATGAGGCAATTTCCCCCTCACAAGATTAGACAAGAGACTTACCTTGTCTTGCTCCAATTTAACCCACTAGAAGGCCTTTTCCACGATTATCCAACCCTGTCCGACTCGAATCTAGCCAAAATAATTCGATATAATCACTAAAAATTATAGGAAATCAACTCTATAAGAAAATACTACAATTTTAATACAAATCCCCAAATTAATAAAATATTCGCCTGTGGGTCCCACATATCGGAATCCGGAAAAAGTTATGAAATCCGACAACCCATTCAATTACGAGTCCAACTATACCAATTTCACTCAAATCCGACTCCGAATCGATACCGGAATCTCAAAATTTCGCTTCTATGAGATTTCTAAATTTCTCCAAATTTCAAATCTCAAAACACTAATTAAATGTTGAAAACAATGATATATTTGTGTATATAGACCAAATCCGAGTTGGAATCACTTACCCCAATTGTCTTTCCTTGACAATCTGCCAAAATCGCCTCTGCTCCAGCTCCAATTTGTTAAAAATGGCGAATGGGACGAATGCCCTCTTTTTAAAACACTGCCCAGCACTTCGGATCAGGGCCTCGATCAGGCTTCGATCATGGCCCTCGATCAGGCTTCGATCATGGCCCTCGATCAGGCCTCGATCGTGGCTTCGATCACAGGATCGAGCCGGGACCTCGGATCATGGCCTCGATTATGGCATCGAGTCCGGTCCTTCGATCATAGCCTCGATCATGGCATCGAGCTTGAGCCTTCGATTGTGACCCTCGATCTTGGGTCTCGATACTATCCCTCGAGCCTTGCCTTCGATCATGGCCCTCGAGATGGGCCTTCGATCATGGCTTCGATACACAAGCTAGAGCCTGAGCCTCGTCAACTCTGGCTCGATATCTAGGTTCGATGTCTGGGCTCGATGCCTGGGTTCGATGTCTAGGCTCGATGCCTGGGTTCGATGTCTGGGCTCGATGCCTGGGTTCGATGCCTGGGCTCGATGACAGTCCAGAATGCCCAACAGAAGAGGAAAAATTGCAGCAGCTTTTTAAGTCCAACTTTTGATCCGTTAACCATTCAAAACTCACCCGAGGCCTTCGGGACCTCAACCAAATATACCAACAAGTCCTAAAACATCATATGAACTTAGTCGAACCTCTAAATCACATCAAACAACGCTAAAACCATGAATCATACCCCAATTCAAGCTTAATGAAACTAAGAGTTTTTAAATTCTACATTCGATGTCGGAACCTATCAAATCAAGTCCGATTGACCTCAAATTTTGCACACAAGTCATAAATTACGTAATGAAGCTATGAAAATTTTCGGAACTGGATTCCGACTCCGGTATCAAAAAGTCAACTCCCCGATCAAACTTTCAAACTTTAAATTCCTATTTTAGCCATTTCAAGCCTAATTTCACTACGGACTTCCAAATAAAATTTCGATCACGCTCCTAAGTCCAAAATCACCATATGGAGCTGTTGGAATCATCAAAATTCTATTCCGGGGTCGTTTTCTCAAAATATTGACCGAAGTCAAACTTAGCACTTTAAGGCCAACTTAAGGAACCAAGTGTTCCGGTTTCACCTCAAACACTTCCAAATCCCGAACCAACCATCCCCGCAAGTCATAAATCATTACAAGCACCTACGAAAAGTTTTATTTTAGGAAACGGGGTTTTAAAAGTTAAAATAACCGGTTGGGTCATTACAATAGTAGGGAAGAGATGTATAAAAATAGAGGTAGTGTGAAGATACTTATACTTTAAATTAACTTTAAAATAATTAAATTATATTTAAAATTTACTAATAGACTTAAATGATTAAAAAATTCCGAATAAGAGGATACATGCATAAAAATATACCAAATTTCAAGAATAAAATATTTATATTTATTAAAGACTATTAAAAGGATAATAAGCAAGACATTAATTTAATTATTAAGCTAATAAAAATTATAGGATAGTATAATAATATTAAATAATAAATAATACAATAATAACTATAAGAAAAGAACAGAAAGATAAAAGAATTTGTGTAAAAATGATGTGATAAGTACGACATATTTGACTTTCAGATAAAAACTAAATGATAGTAAGAAGTTTGTTAAAATAATATGATTTAATATGCTCAAACAAGACATATCACAACATAAAATGTTTAGTACTCTTTAATATTGACAACGAAACGAAATGCAAGTACTAAAATCAAGGGGTTAGGTTATTACAAATATAAAATTAAAAAAAATGGGTTGTCCACTACTAGATTTGAACAATAATTTCATATCCTGCTTTATAGTTAATATCTATTAATGTTATATAATTTTTATCTGATAGGTTTATATTTTAAGGTTATTATTTTAAGGTTATTCGCATATTATTCAAACAACCTACAATCACCATTTGACATGATTTATGGTGCAGGTACTAATAGGAGTAATAGAAATTTAACTTGGCAAATGAGTTCCTACTCCTAGCTCTGTGTGGTCCTTCTCAAGAGGCTGTCTTAATCAGCTGTGATTTTTTTTACCCCATTTATAAACTACCCCTATTCAGCTATTCCTATTTAGAGAATTGAAACCCAAAAAACTTTTAAAAAATAAATAGAAAAAAAATTGATGAACCGATAGTCATTAAAACTAACATCAGAAAGAATGGCAGCTGAAGCAGAGGAACTGTCTAAATCAGCATTAATGAATGCCAACTGAATCGAATATCTTCGGTTAATGAATTCAACTTCTCCCAATGGAGTTGCATTTAGTTTTCTGAATCCACAGAAAGTCTATTCTATCAAAATCAGATGCATACTTATGAGTTGGCATAGCCATGCAACATTTATTCAAACCAGCAACGAAATGATAAACTCGCGCTAATATGTATGTGCAATTCAGATTTTCAAAAAAGAATCAATAACAATTTCCTTTTCTTTGCATTTTATATAGCGCTAATTGATTTAACCCCCTCCAAAAAAGAGCAAAAGTACTTTTAGAATTTTATGGTATTTAACATGTCATGACTAAATGGTCACTGAAAGTAAAATAAAAAATGTATTGTTTAAAATCAAATGGAATTTTCAAATACAAGGTGTCGTTTTTTGTAAAATCTCAAAGGAAAAGAGTATCAAAAGCAAGATGAAAAGGTTGGCTCCCTAAAAGTATCTAGAAATCTATTTACTCTTTTGGCACCAATAGGATCAAATTATGAACTTTTTAAAAAAAAAAAATATTTTTAGGCCGAAAAAGAAGATCACGGACAATATCAATAGTTATAGTGAACGCAGATACTATTGGCTGCGAGAGGGAACAAGACAGTGACTTATTATCTTCTTCATTCTGTCTTTTATTTTTTAGATTAAAGCTTTTTTGAAGCATGACAGTACCAACTAGGACCACATGCCTAAATTGTTTGGTTGCTGCAGTTGGACATTGTCTTTTATCAATCAGTTGAACACAAATAACCATACTCAAGAGTTTAATATGACCACCCCAAGTGAAAATCATGTAAAACCCAATCAAACTGAACAATTTATTGGTCTCTTTACAGTTGTATCAGTCGAGGTGAACAGTGAGAATTCCTTTAATAGACCTTAACTTGCTTCACATTGACGCGTAGTTTACAAACTTCTGGACTGTAAAGAGATACAAATCGTAGTAATACTATAAACTGCAGTGATTGAGCACTTCTAATAACCTCTAAATCTCTATGCAACCATTTGAATTGCAGTCGCAAGAACCTAGTCCAAAACTGCTCACATTTGTCATCAGGGATTCATTTCTAAAAGCTGAGAAATGGTCCCAAATCTATAGTTGTCCATATTATACTATGTACAAAGAACTGCATTCTGTTACCCTATGCATGTAATGAACTAAACCAACAACCACCAGAGACAGAGAAAGTGTTAGTCACTTCCCAAAAAGTGAATAAAAACCTATCACTGAAATTTTGGATAATCTAGCTTTGCCAAATTTTGGTAATAACAGATACAGAAATTGCAGGAAACAAGAATTTGGACTCCAAGAAACAAAGTTTCCTGCAAAAGAACATGTTGAAAAGCCTATACGCGACACAAAATTTCACTACTGCTTTAGACATTCTACCATGTCTTATATTTTCCTTAGGCTTTGCAAATCACCACAAAACAAGGAAGAAGAGCCCTAGGATTAAGCAAGTAAAGCTCCTCTATGTTAGAGTAAACACCAACCTTCCCAGCCAAAGAATCAAACCCGGTTTGGCCAGCCATTTCTTGAATGTTCTCCAACGGCCTATGCACTCGACCTGCAACAACTCTGCAGACGATCAATGCTTTTCTTAACGATGGATCATCATCACTCAACTCAATACATTCATAAGCTCTTGCACTTGTGGAAGTGGTGAAGACACCAATCCCGCCTTTGAGTTCCTTCTTCGTGGTGAATCCGTTTCTGATAATTCGACAGACGCAGCATTTATCGGATACACAGAGACTGCAGGTTCCATTCATGCCAAGGCCACATTCCAAAGTAGTTCCATAGAACCTTAAAAGTTCATTTCCATCAGCTATACACCGAGGATGTTTCTTAGGGAGCTTACTTGCTTTAACCTTCACCATCTCCCTATATTCTTCAAAGCGAGCCAGAGTTTTTTGTGTGTTGTGAACTTTCAAGACCCTTTCAATCCGACCGACGTGGCTCTCGGATTTTAACCAGCTTGAACGACAGATTATTTCTACTATCTTCCTTGAAGAATCACCCTCCAAAAGCTCACTCACTGTCCAATTGAGCAAAATGCAACAAGCTTAATAGCTCTTCAAAACCATTAAATCAACAAGTACAGAAAGCGAATACAATAGAAACTACTACTACTATGCCTCAAGCCCAAAAAGGTTGGGGTGAATGTGGTGTGTGCCTAGGCGACCACGTCCCAATGTATTATGTATTGTGGGGATTCTTGATAAATTGACAGACAACGTCGAAGCAAAGTTCTACTCTAATCCAGCAGTGCAGTCTAGCCATAGCCCATAGATATCCAGTGATGACCACGTCCCAATGTATTATGTATTGTGGGGATTCATAATAAATTAACAGACAACGTCAAGCAAAATTCTACTTTAATCCAGCAGTGCAGTCTAGACATAGATATCTAGAGAGTAAAGCACATGAAATTTTACAGTTAAAATTTCATGGTTTCCTCTCCCTCCCCCTCCCTCTCCCCCTACCAAACCACCAATCCATCAACTGCTAAATAATTTAAGCAGAAATTGCTGATACCATCTTCAAGTAAATTTCAAACAAATTGGCTGAAAAAGGGCAATGTTTCTAGCTCTAAAAAGATATAGCAAAATGGGCTTTGAAGCTGCAAATGTACAATCTTGTGATGTAGGCTACGAACAGAGAGGGGGGAGGGGGGGAGAGAGAAAGAACAGAATAAGCAACCGCACGAGACTTAAAAGACGTCCCAAGTACTTTTTTTCAGACAGAGAGAATGAAAAAGGAAAATAATCTACGGCATAAGCAAAATACTGAAAAAAGCATAGAGATAGGATAATAAGGAATGATGAAAAGGCAAAAAAGGCAAGATTTTTACCAGCATGCTTAGAAAGATGATGTGCTTCAAGAGCTTCCCATTTTCCAAATTGCTCTCCACACTTATGACATGTGACCCCTGAAGTTCCATTAACATCATTATCAAGTGAATGCCTAGTAGTTTTACAAGGAAAACTATGTCCTCCTCCAAAATTAGCAGAACTTTCTTTATCAACAAGAAAAGATGCACTTCTCCTTGTAGGAGTTGCCACTGAATTCCTACAACCTGAATTGAAATAATGCATTGTAGGGTTCCCTCCTGGACCAGGTGTACCAGGTCTCAAAGTACCCACAAAAGTTGAGCCATTAGTCCCACCCCCACTTTCTTGAAAACCATTAAAACTAGTGATTTTCAACTCACACCTTGAATTACTCAGAATAACTTCATGAGTTATTGGATTAAGAAACTCACTGCTACCAATAGATCTTGGACTACAACTTGGAGGTTTTTCTAAGTGTCTTTTGCTTCCATGGATTACATCTTTGAGATTTGCTATAGACCTTGAACAACCTGACCTTGACCCTCCTCCTTTTCTAGTCAAAATTGTGCTTAATTGCTTCCTTGTCTTTGGGTCATGAACATCTGATGGCTCTGATTTACAATGCAAAGACCTCTTCAATGAAAACCAAACTGCTGGCATATTCTTCTTCTCCCCCATTTACAACAATTTCGCCCTTCAATGCTTTAATATCCTCAAAACTATATCTTTTCCTCTATTGTAGTCAGATAACTTTCTAAAAGAACTGACCTTTTCCCAAAGACCCTATCTTTTTACCAAGAATTTCATGGTTCAAAGCTTTAACATCCTAAAAAGAACTGATTTTTTTTTTCCAAAGACACTATCTTTTCCTCTATTTATAGTCAGATAAATTTCTAAAAAACTAATCTTTTACCAAAGACACCATCTTTTTCTACCTCCATGAATACCAAAAAGGTAGTCAAGAAATTTGTTTATTCTTGGCTGACATTATTCCTTTGAAAATGCCCCTTCTTAGCCAATACTCTCAAAAAGATAACCCCCACAAAATCCTTCAAAATGCTAAAAGATTAGAACTTTTCAAAAATTAAAGTGACCCCAAAAAATCCAACTAGAAACTGATGAAGAATGGTTTGGAAAGAAAAGGAGTGAGGAGTGAAAAATCTAGAGGCAAATAGGAGGAAGAGGATATTGTCAATTTAAATGAAAAGCAAGAATCTATTGGGTTAAAGGAAGAAGACAAGAAACTAGAGAAGCCTTAAAAATTTGTTCGGTGATATTAATGAATGACAGTAACTAAGCAAAGGTGCAGACAGTAAAGAATTGAGAAAGCCAAAGGCCCAAAAATTGAAATCCAACTCTGACACTTTTGAGTAGTCACAGTCTCACCTCACTTTCACTTGTGTCAATTTGAATTGAATAAGAATCACATTTGAATTGAATGACTTTGAAATATAGTTAACAAGTAGGGTAATTAATAATGTCACAAGTCTCAATGATTTCTTTTAATTCCTATTTTGATGAAACTCACAACGAAGTTTCATCTTAATAGTAAGGTCTCCTGTTATGTCCATTGTTGCGGGTTAAATATAGTACCAACATTGCTAGCCCAATACAAGGAGTAGTTGTTAACAATTTTTATAATACATATTTGTATAAAAAAATTGAAGTCACAGAGAAACAATTGATAACAATGGTATGGACCTATCCACTTTGTTGTGTTTGCTGTATGTACATGAGGTTACATTGGACTTGAGAATATTTGGCATCTGCGCCGCGTCACAAATGAGCCCAATTAGCCAAATACTTGAGTAATCTTTATTTTTGTACTCTCGAGAGCAGATTAGACTTTTAGCCTATATATATATATATATATATATATATATATATATATATATATCATTTTATACACATTCGGTAGGAATATTCAGAATGAGAGAAAGTATCAGATTTTAATCGAGAAGCTTCTCTCTTCTTCTTCTCTCTATTCTCCCTTACCCTAGCTAAGTTTTTCATGGCGATTTCATACATTTCAAAGTTTATCATGGTATCAGAGCGAGGATTCATGTAGATCTCGCACTCAGCTCTCGTCCGATGGTAGCCTTACACGATTTTGTGGATTTTCTCTCACTTTCGCCTCAGCTGTGCTTCGTCAGATTCGTTGATTGTTTTGTTGTTTGATGTAATTTTGAAGGTCGTTCTTCTTCCGGTAGCGAAGAAGCGTGGTAAATCTGAACATGTTATCACTCATTGTCTGTTGCTTTTGGTTTTCCTTGTCATAAGGTTTTGCATGTGTAATTCTTCGCATAAAATTGGTCTGATTCTACTGTTTTCAATATGACTTTGGGAGATAGTACCAGCTCGTCTTCTACATACTCCCCAGACCCTTCGAGTCCTCTGTTCATACATTCATCTGACATTCCTAGCACTTCTTTAATGCCTATACCATTTTCTGGTACCGGGTTTGGAGGTTGGATAAATCATAGTTGCTTTGTCAGCAAATAATAAAATAGCATTTATAGATGGCACATGTCCTAGACCTTCTGATAATGCACCAAAATTAAAGTTTTGGAATAGATATAATAATATGGTGATATCCTGGTTAACTAGCTCTCTATCTCCTGAGATTGCTGAGAGCGTTCAATACTCTAATTCTGCTAAATTTTATTTTTTTTATCAAGCAGTTACAATTTAAAAATTTCTAGATTTCTCGAATTATTATTATTCAGATAAGAATCCTCATAATCATAAATTGGACTATTACTAGTATTAATATTGTTATAGCCTGTCTCTTTGGAAGCAACTCGAAACCAGATATGGCACTGTTAATGGGACCAAAATATTTTAGAGTAAGAAATAATTAGCCTCCACTTGTCAGGAATCTCTGCATATTGCATCCTATTTTAACAAATTGAAGAGGTTGTGGGATGAATTGGCCTTTATGCACAAGCATTCTGTAAATCTTTGTAATTGTCCCTTACAAAGGGAATTGGAGAAGGACAAGTTATATTAATTCTTAATGGGACTTAATGAAATCTATGTTAGTGTTAGGATCAACCTTCTTATGAGACAACCACTTCCTTCTCTTGACATTGCTTGTAACATATTGCTCCAAGATGATAGTCAGAGGCATATTAGTTCTACTCCTCAATTCAATTCAGACTCAACCTCATTCAATGTAGTTGTTAACAATTATGTCAAGTTTCCTCCTCCTCCTCTTCCAAAACAATAGTATAATCAAAAGATAAATTTTGATCAAAGGACAAATGTTGATCAGGGCAAAGTCCCCCTCTTTTGCAAATATTGTAAGAATCCTGGGCACTGAATTGATAAGTGCTACAAGTTTCATGGTTTTTCTCCCAATTTCAAGTTCACAAGGGGGAGAAGAGTTATAGCAAATGCTACCGATGAGCCTGAGTTCACTGCTGCTGGGCATAATGCTGATGGTTCTTCTTATTCTGGTTCTTCTGGACATAGTTCCATAATTCCTGGGTTGTCCATGGAACAATACAATCAATTGTTGACTCTGTTACAACAGTCTCATGTGTCAGATACTTCTCTTCATTCTAATCTCATGGCTTCTGCCAATTTTATTGATACATTACTATCTGGTGATCTGTTGAATGTTGCTAGTTCTAGTTCATGCATGCTTTCTCAAACAGTTAATCTAACCTGGATAATTGATTCCGGGGCTACTGATCACATGGCATCTAATAAAGATTTTCTTACTAATCTTACTCATTTACTTGTTCCTTATCTTGTGTCTTTACCTAATGGATACAAAGTAAAAGTGACCAGCACTGGTTCTTTTGTCTTGCATCCATCCCTTATTCTTTACAATGTCCTAAATATTCCTTCTTTCCAGCACAATCTTATTTCTGTGCATGGGATCATTCAACAGTTTAGATATTTTGTCCTATTTGCTTATGAATCTTGATTACTTATACCATAGGGCCCTTCTCTGAAAAAGCCTTTGGATCTTGGTAAATTGGACAGTGGTCTCTACAAGCTTGTCTGGAAAAGACCATCTCAATCTCAACCTTTTACTGATTTACAATCCATGAATAATGCTAAATCTTCATCTGTTATTTCTGGTTCTACATTTGCTTGTAATTTTCCTATTTCTAGTTCCATTCCTATTCCTCATATTTCTGCATCCACTTGTAACTATAGTTGTCCTAGCTTACCAAATGTTTGCACTGTTATCCCTAGTTGTAATACTACATAAATGAATACAATGGATGTTCTTTGGCATCAAAGACTTGCTTATCTCAATTATCATCCAAATAATATTTTATTTGTAATGTTTGTCCTATGTCACGGCAAGCTAGGCTACCTTTTTCAGATAGCTCCATTAGTACTACAAAACCTTTTCAACTCATACACAATTGATACATGGGGACCTTATCATACACCTACACATTCTGGGTTAGCTACTTCCTTACCATTGTAGATGATTATACAAGAGCTACTTGGACACATCTAATGGGGGCTAAAAGCAATGCATTTCCTTTGATAAAAGCATTCCTTGCAATGGTCCAGACTCAATTCAATACTAAAGTTCAAACCATTAGAAGTGACAATGCCTTAGAACTGGGTTCAAGCCCTTCTGCCTCTACCTTCTACTCAGAGCATGGAATAATTCATCAAACTAGTTGCCCATATACTCCTCAACAAAATGGGGTGGTTGAAAGAAAACATAGGAGTCTTCTTGAGGCCTCTAGAGCATTGTTGTTTCGGTCTAGTTTACCACTGCAATTTTGGGGTGATTGCTTATTGACTGCCACTTATATCATCAATAGATTACCCTCCAAACTTCTTAATAACAAATCCCCTTTTGAAATATTGTATGGTAAGGTGCCCTCCTACTCTTATTTGAGATCTTTTGGTTGTTTGGGCTATGCCACAATTCCTACACCTCACAGGGACAAGTTAAAGCCTAGGGTTATCCCATGCATCTTTCTTGGATGTCCATTTGCTAAAAAGGGTTACAAACTCTACAATTTAACCGCTAACAAGTGTTTCATTTCTAGGGATGTCATATTTCATGAACACTATTTTCCCTTTTCTCAGTCCCATGTGGTTCCCGGCACAACTTCTATTCCATCTCCTTATGTACTTACTTTTGCTCCTGCCCCTTCTACTATTTATCCTGAATCTTCTGATTCTCCTCTATATCCATCTCTTCCATCTCCACCCTCATCTTCCTTTTTTGATGTTGCTGCCCATTTATCTCCCTATTCTTCCTCTCCTCCTTCTGCTATTGTTGCTCCTTCTTCCTCTCCTACCGTTTCCCCTCCTTTTCCTATCTCTTCTATTCCTTTATCTTCTGTTCCTTCTCCTCGTCTGAGAAGATCCTCCGGGGAATATCATCTCCCCACCTATCTTCAGGACTATGTTTGCTCTCTTCCCAGAACATCTACCTCTTCTTGTTCTAATTCCATTCTTGAGCATGATGAATTTGAACCTAGTACATACTCTCAGTCAACCTTCATTCCTGCTTGGCAAGATATTATGAGAAAGAAATTTGAGGCTCTATGTGCCAACCATACTTGGGATGTTGTAGAATTACCTAGAGGCAAGAAAGTCATTGGTTGCAAATGAGTTTATAAGGTGAAATATAAAGTTGATGGTCGTGTAGAAAGGTACAAGGCTAGGCTTGTAATTAGAGGTGATACACAAGTGGAATGTGTTGATTTTACAGAGATATTTTTCCCTGTTGTGAAGATGTCCACTGTTAAGTGTCTCATTGCAGTGGTTGTTAAACACAAGTGGCCTTTATTTCAATTGGATGTTAATAATATTTTTCTTCATGGTGATTTGAATGAAGAAGTTTATATGAAATTGCCTCATGGTCTTTTAGTTTCTGGGCCTTCTGTATCTTCTTCTCATTTGGTTTGTATATTAAGAAAGTCCCTCTATGGACTACACTAAGTTTCTAGGCAATCCAAATTATCTCAAGCTCTATGCTCTAGGGGTTTCACTCATTCTATCAATGATTACTCTCTTTTTATCAAGGGTTCTCCTGGATCTTTGACTATTTTGGTTGTTTATGTTGATGATATAATATTGACTGGTGATGATCTTACTGCAATTCTTGATTGAAGATGTTTTTACATGATCAATTTAAAACCAAAGATCTGGGCACTTTGAACTATATTTTGGGCATTGAAGTCTCTTATTATTCTTCTGGTCTCCTCCTTAATCAAAAGAAGTTCACTGCTGATTTGTTATCTGAATATGCTTGTTTTGATGTGTTCTCTGTGGTGTGTCCTTTGGAACTTCATGAGAAGTTGTCTGCTGATTCTGGTAATATTGACAAGCCTGAGACCTATAAGAGTTTGATTGGAAAGTTACTTTTTCTCACACATAATAGGCCTGATAGTTGTTTTGCTGTCCAGTACCTCGGTTCTTTAAATGTCCCAGAGTCCCTCACATGGTTGTTGCCTTGCACATTCTGCGATACCTCAAAGGCACAGTTGATGTTGGGCTATTCTATTCCAACTCTTCTGACCTCATCTTGACTGCTTACTCAGATAGTGATTGGCAGCTTGTGTTGATACCCGCCGATCTGTGACTGGTTTTTGTATTTTTTGGGGTGATTGCTTGATTGCTTGAAAATCGAAAAAATAGCCTATTATTTCTTTGTCTTCTGTCGAGGCTGAATATCGGGCTTTTAGCAAAGTGGTTGCAGAATTGACTTGGTTGGTTCGTTTGTTTGCTGACCTGTGTGTTCCTGTTTCTATTTTTGTGATAATCAGGCTGATATCCATATTGCAAAGAACCTTGTCTTACATGAGCATACCAAACACATTGAGGTGGATTTTCACTTTATTCAGACCAAGTTGGGTGATGGCCTCGTTCATTTGGCTAATGTTCCTACTGCCAGGCAGCTTGCCGACATTTTTACAAAGCCATTAACTGGGCAGAGTCATCATTATTTTCTTTCCAAGTTGCAGGTGGCCTCCTCCTCCAACTTGAGGGGGAGGTGTTGAACTTGGAGAATATTTGGCATCTGGGCCGTGTCACAAATGAGCTCAATTAGCCCAATACTGGTGTAATCTTTATTTTAGTGAATTCTCGACATAAAATAGCTGTCTGGCCCTATATATATATATATATATATATATATATATATATATATATATATATATATATATATTTCTATACACACATTCGGTAGGAATATTCAGAATGAGAGAAAGTATCAGATTTTAATCGAGAAGCTTCTCTCTTCTTCTTCTCTCTATTCTCCCTAACCCTAGCTAAGTTTTTCATGGCGATTTCATACATTTTGAAGTTTATCAGGTTAAGATATTAGACTTATGGCGCATTTGGCCATAAGATAATTTTCACTTTTTTGGGAAAAAGAATTTCACTTTTTTCGGAATTAGTGTTTGGCTATAAAATTTTTAAATTTCATTTGAAGTTGAGTTTTTGAATTTTTTGAAAATTTAAAAAACTGCAAAAAACTGTTTTTCAACATTTTTCACTTCAACTTACTCACAAAAGTTCAAAAATAGCTCCAAATTATATTCATGTCCATACACAACTCTAATTTTTAAATATTATATTCACTTAAAATTTATTTTTATTTTTTCTGAAATTTCACAATTCTTATGTCCAAACGTCCACTTAATTCACAATGAAATAATCCATAAAATAAGGGGTAGTTTGGTAGGGTGTATTAGGAAAAATAATACATGCATTAGTTTTGATATTTTAGTTGATAGTGTTTTTCAACCTATACATAGCTAATACATGTATTAGTTATATTATACTCCATCTCATCCACAATAAGTGACCATTTTACCTTTTTATTTTGATCCAAAATAAGTGTCTATTTACATAATCAAGAACGAATTAATTTTATTTTTTTAAAATTTGCCCTTATTTACATATTCCAATGTGTCAATATAACAATTAATTAAGATTAATTTAGTGAATATTTTTTTTTCTCTAGGAGTTCATATTTCCTTAATGGGTGTACCAAAGGTAAAATGGTCACTTATTGTGGAGCGGAGGGAGTATTAGTTATACACGATATTCAGTACTATTTTTATACAAAGCAAACCATAACATTAGTAATACTAGGCAGAATATATAAAATGACACCTGAGCTTGTACCCCAAATCTTTGCTACACATCTGTTGACCACGATAATATTTTCAAACACACAACCTTTTAAAAGTATATCTATTACACACCACTTTGATATTTGACCACTTCTTTTAAATAAGTGTATGTCGCGCACCAATATCATTGTGACATGTATCATTAAGTTTAAAATAAAAAAAGGCCTCCAACAAAGTTTTAAAAAATAAAAAGGAAGGGGCCCAAACAAAAGAAAAAGGAAAAAAAAGGAACTCATCTTCTTCCCAAGACCAACCATCATGGTTGCGACCACCTTCATCTTAATTTCAGCTACCAAAATTTTTAAAATCAAGCTCAGACTACTTCAAGTCTAAGATCCAAAACTTAAATTCAAAACATTATTCTTTGGCATTCTTCAACAAGTTTCGATCCAACTCTCAATTCATCTCCAAATGAGTTTCAACTTGAAATGGAGCTTCCAATCAACAACTAATTCAGTATCCAAACAGCAATTTTAGTAAAAAAAAATAATTTCACATAAACAATTTTACTATTGTTCTCTTGATTTTTCGGGCCAATAATTGTACTTTTTGAATCGAAAATTTCTGGGTCTAATTGAAATCGCACTTTTGGAGCCAACAGTTTCACACCAATCTCTTGATAATCCGAAAATGCTTTATTTACTAGTTGAAAAATGAAATAAAAGTTTGGAAAGTAATCAAAAAAACTAAAAAGTGGTTCTATGGGCATTAATGGAGGAAGAAAAATGAAGGAGATGAATAAAAAATAAAAAAAGAAGAAGAAATGGGAAAAAGTTGGACATGTGGCGTTTGTGTAAGGCTTCATCTCCAAATGAGTTTCAACTTGAAATGGAGCTTCCAATCAACAACTAATTCAGTATCCAAACAGCAATTTTAGTAAAAAAAAATAATTTCACATAAATAATTTTACTATTGTTCTCTTGATTTTTCGGGCCAATAATTGTACTTTTTGAATCGAAAATTTCTGGGTCTAATTGAAATCGCACTTTTGGAGCCAACAGTTTCACACCAATCTCTTGATAATCCGAAAATGCTTTATTTACTAGTTGAAAAATAAAATAAAAGTTTGGAAAGTAACCAAAAAAACTAAAAAGTGATTCTACGGGCATTAATGGAGGAAGAAAAATGAAGGAGATGAATAAAAAATAAAAAAAGAAGAAGAAATGGAAAAAAGTTGGACATGTGGCGTTTGTGTAAGGCTTCATCTCCAAATGAGTTTCAACTTGAAATGGAGCTTCCAATCAACAACTAATTCAGTATCCAAACAGCAATTTTAGTAAAAAAAAATAATTTCACATAAACAATTTTACTATTGTTCTCTTGATTTTTCGGGCCAATAATTGTACTTTTTGAATCGAAAATTTCTGGGTCTAATTGAAATCGCACTTTTGGAGCAAACAGTTTCACACCAATCTCTTGATAATCCGAAAATGCTTTATTTACTAGTTGAAAAATGAAATAAAAGTTTGGAAAGTAACCAAAAAAACTAAAAAGTGGTTCTATGAGCATTAATGGAGGAAGAAAAATGAAGGAGATGAATAAAAAATAAAAAAAGAAGAAGAAATGGAAAAAAGTTGGACATGTGGCGTTTGTGTAAGGCTTCATATACAAAACTATTTAGTTCACTCGCCTTATTTGTGTGTAAAGGACGCGCGTACCATGTAGGCAAAGATGTGTGTAATAGATATACTTTTGAAAGGTTGACTGTTTGAAAATATTCTCTTGGTCAACAGGTGTGTAACATGGATTTGGGTTCATTTTATGTATTATGCCGCAATACTATAATTTTTAATATATGAATAAGCATGTATAAAGATATAAATGCTCTTTCAAAACCTTTTTCAAATCCTTTCCAACGTTTTTTAAGAATATTTTTGTAAACAAATAATTTTTTTTAACAATACATATTTTTTTTAATACATCAAATCAAACAGATGATAAGAACTAATCTCAACGTTATTAATACACTTTATTCAATACAATTGTTATACCCTACTAACAGAGCCCTAATGGTTTTGCCTCTTGATTTAATACGGAGATTGATTTGACCTATGCTTTTCTTCTTTTTTTTTTTTTGTGGGAATTTGACCTAGGCTTAATTTCATTCTCCTTTTTTTTTTTCTCTTTTCCTTTAATATATTATGATATATATCATTGTAAATTGCGAAGCAAAAGTCTGGGGAAATTAATATCACTGTGCTATAGACGATGTATATTTTCTCTTTAATTAGGTACAATACATAATGAGTTAATGACCCACAATTCCCTCTGTTAGGAGTGTCAATGAATATTTAAAAACCGACTAAACCAACCGAATCGTACCTCACCGAACTAATTTTTAGGTTTCTTTTAATAAAATCGTATATTTTTATATAAATTTACAACCGTACCGATAATTAGGGTAGGTTTTTTATTTTATGAAAATAAACCGAAAAAATACCGAACCGTATCGAATAAATTTACATATAAAAAATATATTTATATATTAAGTTACAAATAATAAAGTACTAAATTTTTCCTTGGGTCATGTAATTATGAAAATTGTTACAAGCCAACAAGTAATTAAGATCAAAATCCTAATTCCCAAACCTATTATGCTACTCCTATTGAAACTAAAATATTTCCAGCATATTCACTAGTAAGACACAAAGTATTCTAACGATTATGAGTAGCAAACTACAATGTATTGAATATGTTTCCTTTTGTATAATTTAGATTTATCTTTTTGAGTATTTAATTTTTTATAGACTTTATTTTTGAGTTCCGGCTTGGTTAATATCTTTTTACTTGTGTGATTTATCTTTTCTTTGTCTTTGCGTAATTTCTTTTACGCAGCGGTAGAGTAGTTGATGGATTTATACTCTGGCCATCTTTTATGTTTTCATAATTCATCACCATTTAAACAGTAAAACTGTTTAGACAGTTTTGATAAGTAATACAAAAATATATACGTTATTCCATTCTAATTTTACTAGTGACTTTTATATGATATTTAAAAAAATATTAAAAATTAACTGAATCGTACCGATACTAAAGAGAAACCGAAATGATCGAAATGATTTCAAAAAGTTTAGTTTTATTTATGCAAAATATAATAATCAAAAAATTAATATGATATAAATTTTATTAAATAATCGGCCGAATCGAATCTGACACCCTTGTCCTCTGGTTATTACCTCTCCACCTGCCATTAAATTGCCGGATGTGGGAAAGCAATAATGAGCTCCGAATTCCAAAGCTAAAATAGAAACGCTTGCAATTAAAAGAAGAGCTTATCATTACATTTGAACGCCATTTTCTATGCAAACTTCATTTAGGTCCCTATTTGCAAGAAAAGGATAAAGGTTTACACCAGAAAATAGCGACAGCTCAATTGATGATCCTAAGCACAAACTCCCTCCGTTCAGTCGGCGTAGCTAAGTGGAGGGAATAGGATTCAATGAAATTTCTTTCTAATCAAAATTGTACTGTATAAATAGAGGAAAATTATTTTAGAAATTTTTACGAAAGTATTTGATTGAATAAGGACTTTAGAAAATTAAAGAAATTTTTTGACATGTAAGTTAAATATATGCAAAAAAAATTATCTATTTAAATGAATAATAATGAAATTTCACATATTTTCTCCTCATAAAAAATAATCTTCTATATCAAGTGGATCCAGCCAAAGTGATTGAATTGATTAAAGGTAAATTAGGAAGACAAAGTTATCACATTTTTTTAAACCGCAGAGTAATGTTTTTGTGAGGTGCTGAAAACGAAGTTAACCACGTGAAGGACCGTTTGTCCATATATATTTTTTTTCTTAAGTTTATTTTTAAAAACGTATTTATCCATAAAAATTTGTTAGTATTTGAATTTTTTAAAAATGAATTTTTCAAAATCAAAATAAATGTTTTGGAAAAAAAAAATTCTTCACTCACAAAATTACAATATTTTTCAAGTAAAATGCATGTCCAAACATAATTTTAAATTTCAAATATCATTTTCGAACTTAACTCCAAATACTTTTTTTCCTTAAAAAATCACCATTTTTATGGTCAAACAAAGGGGTGTTTGTCGGTCGAAACGGTACAATATTTAGATATTTTGGTTCGGTACTCGATTTCTTAAAATGTTATATCAATACCGTATCTAATTATATTCGGTATGGTTCGACTTTTCTTCTTTCGATTTCGATTTATTCGGTACGGTAACTTCGGTTTGTCCAATTTCAATATTAACTAGTGCATAAAGTCATAAACTGTAATATTCTTAATTAAAGTACTCACAAATATAAAATCGTAAAATAAGATTACGTTATCAAAATAAGCATCACGTTAAGATGTTTGGCATCCTAAAGAATAAAAGTTAAAATTTGGAGTCTACCTTGTTCCTCCATTTTCCTAAAGAAGTATATGGGCTTTACTGCCGCATTAACATGCATACCAAAAAAAAAATTATGTAACTTAGTATGTTATAATCAATAATATGTATATTGCATACCTTATAATATATTTCGATACGGTATCGGTATTTCGAAATTATTTTTTGTAAATACCAAATATCATACGATTTTTTAAAAAATTTAAATCAAATACCATATCAAATATCAAATACCAAATTTTTGATTTTGATATGGTAATTTGGTGTTTACCAAATTATGCTCGGCCCCAGTCAAAGGCCTACGAAATAACAAACGGAGTAATTGATTCAAATTTCTTCCTCCTGATCTTTATGAGATTTTGATTCGAAAAGCTTTGAGTAAAGAGCCAAATCTGAATCGTGGGATATGGAGCAGGTATTTTAAAGAAGGATTTGGCAACTCCACTGGGGTATTCTCATATTCTGGGCTCCCGTATCATCTCTACTGCCATTCTTGCTTTGTTGCACTTTTATTCGGATCGCTAATATCGAGCAAAATGTTGTTGCTGAAACATATCGACCCAGGGAACAATCAACCCTAAAATCGCAATTTCCAGCTATTCTAAAGAAAAAGAGAATTATGAAAACCAAATTAGACATTTATAATTTGTTATTATTAGTGGATTTAGAACGACTCGCACTAAAATACTTTTATTGTTCAAAACTAACTACTACCCTTATCTTTTTCGTTTGAAATCAGGAGAGAGCGGCTTCTTTATTTTTTTCGCTTTTTTTAGAGTTTGATTAGCACAGTTAAAACTCTAACAAGTTTTTTTCCAGGAGTGAAAACATCCTAAGTAAAAGAAAATAGAGAAAAAAATACGTACCATTGAAACAAGAAATGCTCGTATATATTGAAATGAAGTCTAGGATTGTTCGAGTTTGTCTTAGTTGAATACAAGCTTCTTGTATCATCAATAACTATCATCAATTGGTTGCTCTTGTTTGGTCATTTCAGGCGATCCTTCGTAGCCCGACATTGACGAAAAAATTTATTTTGTGCCTCAAACAACTGAAACTAATTGTGTAAGACTTTTTTTTTGGTCTCACCATTTTATGGACCCAAAAGTATAAGATATGAGTTCACAAATTTGTAAGATAAAAAGAGGTCTCACACAGCTAAAATCCATTGTGTGAGGCACACCATAAAACATCTTGACATTGACGGTTAACTTGTACAAAATATAATGAGTATTCAAATTATTCAAAAAAGAACTCGTGTTCTCCCACCTTTTTCTTGCTTGTGAAGAGCGGTTCTAAATCCTGAGTTTGTCGCTCTTTTCTCGCCAAGCGGAAGTTCTGTCCAAAATGATCCACTCCAGAATCAAGGTGCTACAGATTCTTTTGTAGAAGTTCAAACTCTAGTATCGCGTTTTGGAGTCCAAACTTATACAAGTGAGTACTCCATGACATTGACCTAGAGTTCGAGAAGGAGACAATTCAAAACTTATTTTTTTTTTGGAGTTTGATTTCACGTTCTTAGTATTTAACTAAGTACACGTGCGGCACTTGACAACTCGCTCACGATCTTGCACACCTTGCTCATATTCTTGCTATGCCAAATCAGTCTTACCACACTCAAGATCGCTAAGGAATGTTAGAACACATGAGAATTGCCAAAAGAAGTTTTTGTATTAGAGAGAAGTTGATTGTTTTGCTTGGTGAGTTACAAATGAATAGTCCCCTTTATATACTAGTCTCCTAGTGGCTAGTGAGTAAATAATAATTATTACATAAGGCCCATATTATTTACAAGTCACTTCTCTAGAATTTTCTATATAGCTAGAATCTTCTAAGTATTTTCCTAGCAATTTTATAGGGTTCTAAGGTCTTCCACGAGAAATCTCCATATTTCTCTATAATCTTCCCACATGTGCTAGTCTATTTTATATGTAAGCTTTCCATATGGCAAAAATATTTGCCAAGTGCCACCTACGTGGTATGATGATGTGGCGGACCATGACATTAAACTTTGAAATGTTCAACTCCATGAATTTTTCATGCAGTTTAAACTGCACATTTGAAGTTGTAAGAAATTTTTAGAATTCTAGCATATTACACTCAAGATTTTTGAATTTTAGCTAGGAGTATTTTGGTTTAAATTTTATTTTCGTATCAAAAAACAAACTTTTAGAAGTCCTTCATTCGAAAAAGAAAATCGAATCAAAATTCAAAAATATATTTTTTTCTTCCTTGTTTAGAAGTCTTTCTCAGAAAAAAAAAATCGAAATCCAAAAATATTTTAATTCTTCTTTATAAGTCCTTCTTTCGGAAAAAAATTTCTAACAAAAAAATAAAAAAAAATAATTTAAAATCCCAAAAAGAAAAGAGAGTTTATTTACTTTATTCATGATCTTCCCGAATTACGCAAGATCTGATTCATACTCTCACATGATACGTAGGCAACCCACATCAGGTTCGATCGACCTTTTTAAAAAAGTGTTAAAAAAAATAAAAAATGATGATGATAATAATAAGGATCGATTAAGTACATTTTAACATGTCTCTTGTTTTGAATCGTAAAGAAAGGTTGAGGTGGTCTATTTGTGGTAAGGTGACAACACAAGATCCAAGGAAAAATGACAATTGACATTGATGTTGTTACGAGTGCTCAAGAGGCTCAGGGTCAGAGAGTTCAACAAGAGTCTACTGTGGTTGAGGAAAATAGAGTACTGAAGCAGCAAATGACTGAAATGTGTCAAGCCTGGGCCAATGGACAAAGACCGCCTTTTTTTATTCATGGTTTCCCAGAGTTCACATCCATCTCGACTACTACCATTCCAGTCTCATTGTTTGATCAATCCTATCCACCTGGGCTCAGTCTTTATCCCAACTGTATGACTACAGCTGGAATTTCTGTTGCGCGCTCCTAAAGTGTGCCATTGTCAACCAATCAGACAACCATTACTGTTATGTCTATCTTCACCTTCCCACAACCGACGGTAGTGTAGAGGAAAACTCATGAGTCACAATTTGCTACCCAACAAGAACAATACTACTCTCCTGAGTACCACTCGTACCTATTTGATCTTCCTGCAAAGATTGAAAAGTCTGCCTGAAAGATGGCACATGATGAAATGACCCAAAGAATTAAAGTAGCTATTTTTTTTTAAAATTTCATAAAGTAGCTATACTTTTTTATAAAATTGAAGTAAGTTCTTCTTCCTTCGATCTATGACTGAAAAACCTACTAAATTCAATCGAAATCTTCGCCAAATTGCCCAATAATTTAAATATAAGCTCCTTAAAGTATTTTCAATTATTTGTCAACCGAATCCTTGTTAAGCTTAGGAGCTGAGTTTAATTGCGGACAACTCTATTTCAAATTTTCATACTCTAAATCAATGGGTAAACAAACTGGAGTTCAAAATTTCTCGATTCGCAAAGGTTTAGCTCAGCTTACCCAAGTAGGTTCAATCTTAAAATCTCTATTTAAAAATTATTGTAGTTGGTATATAAGCAACACAAATTCAACAGTATAGAACTTCAAACTTCTCATTCCAAACCCATCAATCAGCGGCTAAAACATACAATTTCGCATATAATTTGAGCACAAGTCTGTTGCTACATAAAACTTACATACAATTATATTATTATATATATTTTGTATGTTATGTGTATGTCACTGTATGTCTAGTGATACATTGAATATAGAAATGATATACACCCGACATACATAATACATACAACTTGTTTATATATTATTGTTCTTCTTCTTTTTCGAGATTCAATCTGAAAATCCAACCTAAAAAAACTTTAATATTCATCAAATTCATCTCAAAATTGAGATATAAACTCTAAAAGATATTCTTAATCATTTGTAATAACACCCTATTCAAATAAATAAAAATTTTACGAAACTCATTTTTCGAATTCAAAACTTTAAAGCTTTTTAATAGCGGTCAACGAAGCTTTTAATGGAGTTTATAGCTTTGTAATAGTTTCTTACAATTATCTTTTTAAAATGGGGGAATTGTGATTACTTAATAGTTTCACTGAAGTTAATTAAGTTCGAATAAGCCAATTTCGTTATTGCAAAAGATAAGGATCTGATTCATACAAAAGATCACATTGACTTGATTAAGAAGTTAAGTTCAATGAAAAGTGTTTTATAATAAAATAAAATTGCTGCCAAGTTTAATTGGTAATTGTTTACTCGTAAAATGGTACAGTTGAATTTATAGTGTGATTTATAGACAAACGAATCAATTTGATCCCAAAATAATAAATAAATTAAATGAGATGCTAGATTTAGCGTTGAAATCGAGATAAAATAGCAAATTACTTGGTTCGGGGAGCAAGGATTCCGAAGGCAGCAATAAGAATAACGTTAGACAAAAAATAAAATATTATTTGTAGCGACCCGACCGGTCATTTTGAGAATTAACGTCTCGTTCGGCTGCATAAGGTCTCGAGCAGCTTCGTATTATGTGTTATGGCATGTGTGTGTGGTCGAGTTCGGGTTTCGGATGATTCAGGATCAATTTGGAAGAGGGATTCTTATTTTAGAAGCTTAAGCGGTGAGAGTTGATCCGAGTCTTGACTTTTGTGTAACTCTGAAATGGCGTTTTGATGATTCCAATAGTTTCGTATGATGATTTTGGACTTAGGTGTGCTTCCAGATTTGAATTTGGAAGTCCGTAGGGTAATTTGATATATTTTGGCAAAAATTAAAAATTTGAAGTTTTGGAAGGTTGAGAAGTTTGACCGAGAGTTGACTTTGGTGATATTGGGGTCGGAATGCAATTCCGAGAGTTGGGTTAGCTCCGTTATGTCATTTAGAAATTGCATGCAAAATTTGGCGTCATTCCAGGTTGATTTGATATGTTTCGGCGCAAGTTGTAGGAGTTAGAAGATTTAAAAATTTATACGTTCGATTCGTGGTGTGATTTGTAGTTTCGATGGGGTCTCGGAGGCCCCGGGTGCGTTTCGGATGGGCCAAGAGACATTTTCTTATGTTTTGGAATGTTGAAGTTCTGGTGTCTGATAACCTCCTTCGCGATCGCGTAGTGTAGTTGTTGACTTGCCATATTTTCTTCTTCCGTTTGCATGATCAGTCTGCGATCGCGTGCGTGTGAGTGGCTTTCTTTTCACGTTCGCATTTGGCCTTCTGCGTTCGCGTAGTACCTTTTCGTGGGGCAGTATTCTTTTCTTCTTCGCGATTGCAAGGAGCCGTTCGCGATCACGTAGTGCATTTTTGGGGCAGTCATTGTGTCTTCTTCGCGATCGCATGTATATTTCCGCGATCGCAATGTGCAAACACCTGGGCAGCAGAATATATTTTCTCAATCGAGGGTTTGGTCATTTTATCATATCTTGAGTTGTAGACCTCGGATTTGAGCGATGTTTCATGGGTTTTTCAAGCAAATCATTGGGGTAATTATTCTTCACCTGGAATTTATTATATTCCATAATTCTATCTTTATTTTTATCGTATAATTAGTGTTTTGAGTTGAGCAAAATGGGAATTTTTGAAGAAATCTTTCAAAATGTAAAATGAGGATTTGAAGGACGAATTGATATCAGAATTTCATAATTCTTGTATGGTTGGACTCGTTATCGAATGGGTATTCAAATTTTATAATTTTTGTCAAGTTCCGAGACACGGGCCCGGGGGGGCTGATTTTTGGTTGACTTTTAGTTCTTGTTAAAGATTGAAACTTTATTATCCGGAATTATTTCCTATGAGTTTTATTTATGATTCGAAGTTATTTTGGATAGATTTGAGGTAAGTATCTTGCCTAACTTTGTGTGGGAGAAACTACCACTTAAGATTTGAGTCATTTATGCTAATTGTGTCATGTGAAGGCCGTGTATGCGAGGTGACGAGTACGTGCTCGGGCTTATTTATAGAAATTTGACTATTTAGTGCTCTTAAGTTCTTATGTCCATTAAATATGAAGTTGTTCTATCATGTTTAATTCCTCATTTACTAAATTCACCCTTCCGTGTCTTATTTGGAATTTATTGCTTTATCTTTTACCCTTATTGCCGATTAAACTCTTATGTGCCTTAACTGAAGTTGTTGCCTCTTCTATTGCCACACTATCCTTCTCAAATTGCTTATCCTTAATTAAAATTATTATTATCTTTTCAGTAAAGTGTCTATCCTTAATTAAAGTTATTATTATCTTTTCCATAATCACTTATCCTTAATTGAATTTGTTATATCTTTTCTGAAATTGCTCAACTAAAATAAAGTTTTGTTACCCCTTATCGTTGTTGATTTATCCTTATTTGGAAATATTGATTCATGTTATCTCTCTTATCGTCGAATTGTACTTTTGCAGAATTATTGCTACACATTATCTATTCCTTGTTGAGCTATTCTTGTAGAGACTATTATTCCCTGTTGTATCCTTCTTTGTGAGCTCGTTCTCCCGTCTCTTTGTGTTCTGTAATTCCTCAGTTGATTTACTTGCTGTATTCTCGTGATATTATCGTTGTTGTTGTTGTTGTTGTTATTGTTGTTGTATTCAGTGTTGTTGAGCCGAGGGCTATGTGTGGTTGTGATGTTGAAACTGTTTTGAGGAAATATTGTGGCATGTGGGCACATATTGTGAAAGTTATTTATTTGAGTTGTTATGCTTTGACACACTTGTTGTTATTGATAGAATTGTTATGTGTTTGCATGAGGTTTCTGCCGTGCGGTTGTTATTGTGTTTGCACGAGGTTTCTGCCGTGCGGTTGTTATTATGTTTGCACGAGGTTTCTGTCGTGCGGTTGTTATTGTATTGCACGAGGTTTCTGCCATGTTGTTATTATTATTATTGATACGTATGCGGTGGTATAAGGTCTGGGTATTGAAACGCATGCGGTGAGATAAGGTGGGCTTAAAACGCGTGGCTAGTAGGGGAACTACTAGAAGCCATGCGGTGTGATATGGTGGGCTAAAGCGCGGGATGCTATTTCGGAAAAATGATTTTCAAAACTAAATATAAAGCCTCCCGCGATGATATAAAGAAAAGTTGTGATTCATTTTATGATTTGAGACTACGAGGCGGTACCTCGGTAGGGCTCATGTTGTCATTTCCCCATTCTTTTGTACTCGTCTTTGATTGTTGTTTTTCTTAGCGTACTTTTAATTGTCTTCCTCCGTATTTCAATATTTGCTTAGTTCTATGTAGTCAATCTTGTTGTGCTTGTCGTTGCGTCCACTTCATTGTTGTCTTATTTACACTGTACATTTCGTGGTGATCATTGCTTATGAGTCATTCATTGTCTCTACTCTTATTTGTTGACTTAAATTGTGGTAGAACACTTGCACAAGCATACACGTAATTAAATCACCCATATCGGTTTTAGAAGATGAATTATGGCGTTATTGTCCATTATACGTACTCTTGTCTACATGCCTTATATGTGAGGATTATTCTATAGGAACGTGAGTCGTCCGTGCGGTTATGAATTGTAATGTGGGCACAAGATGCCAAGTGATTTTGTGAACTATGATTATGAGGTTTGGTACTTTGTGGAAATGCTTGAACAGATCTGGTGTGAAAGCGATTGTTCTTATTGAGTTGTTGCTGGTTTTCTCTTTATTTGGTTTCACCGGACTTAGACCGTGTTCAGCCTACTCTACGACATTATTACCTGACTGTTTCCTGTTAAATATTGGTGTTACTAGTGTATCATTGCAAGTATTATTTTGTATTCGTTATCCTGCTTAGCTTTACATTAATATTGTTTATGTGTTAGTTTACCTTCACGCTTGTTCAGGTTGTTTAGACTGGTAGGTATCTTGACTGTCCCTTGTCATTACTCCACCGGAGTTAGTCTTAATTCTTACTGGGTACTGCTTTGGTATACTCATACTACGCTTCTGCACATTTTTGTGCAGATCCAGGTGCCACAGTTATTGTTGATTATTAGCTAGTTGGTCGAGCACTACTGTGGAGACTCAAGATAAACCCATCGCCGCGTTCGCAGGCCTCGGAGTTACCTTATGTTATTATATTTATACTGTTTAATTATATTCCGAACCGTTTTATTTAGGGACTTTCAAGTAAACTCAATAGAGCATATGACTTGTACTACCGGTTTTGGGATTGTAAATTGTGTATAAAGATTTTTATTTCATATTTATCAGTTGATGGTTGAATTCCTCAATTTATTTCGTAAGTGTTAGGCTTACCTAGTCTTAGAGACTAGGTGCCATCACGACATCCTACGGAGGAAAATTGGGGTCGTGACATTATTCGGCTTGGAATTGTGTGTAGCATAAGTTTGTCAGAATTTTCGTGTCCTACAATGGTTTTTGAAGCACTATTTATAGCTATACCTAGGGAATAAGGTCATATGATCAAGCCCCTCTTAAAAGAAAATAATAGGGGTCATTGTGAATATGTAATGGTAGGCCATGAATGCCAAAATTCTCTGCAATAACTGTGTTATTTAATACTGAGGAATATTCTTTATTAAATATCATCTGGTGGCAAACATTCATTCGCTTCCGTTGATTGTGTTCCTTTCGGGATCTTTCCGGTGCCAACTAAAGTTGTTGTCCTTGGGCCTGGTTTCTACTCGCTTCATCCTTAAGTTCCACGTATCACGCTATCATACGAACATTTAATATAAACCAATTTTGCCCTATACAGATAGTCCCCCTGCTTTCCGGTGGCACATCTTTGTGCTACCGGGAAGATGGTGAAGATTCCTTTCTTGGCGGAAAATTTTCTGAACCCTTCTGAAAAGTTTCTGACACTTGATAAGATGCGAGTCTCCTCGCATTTAATACCCCAAACACGTGTAACTCCACAATTTAGCAATATTTTCGCCGATTCTCTAGGTAATCATGGCCAAGGTGAGGTCCTCCTTCTGTATGGTGAACGGTGGTCTGTCTGCGGCGGTTGTGCCAGGATACGAAGGAGGACCTCACCTTGGCTCATATAATGAATCTCTACTCCCCCAAGATTTTTCTTAGGGAGTAATAAATTTCAGCAAGCGTGGCCACCATGCTTTTCTCACCAGCATGGATGACGACAACGATTGTGGGTGGATAGAGCGATTTGTCGTCATTGCCACCAGAGATATCATCCCGGCTAAAACTCTATCTTTCCTCAAATCTTGGACTCGTCCACGTAAGTTTACAACTTATCTTTTCTCCGAAAATATAGGTTTTTTCATGTCATTGTTAACCTTTCTTCATTCATTATTTTAGCAACTCGGTGGACACCTCCAAGGGTTGAAGGCCTGGACTGGTGGGTTTAGAAGATTCTGGACATTGATACGCTCGAAACCAGCAAGTGGAAAGAATTGGCCCCCAAATATGGATGGAGGGTCAAGAACCGTGGAAAACTGACTCGTAAAACTGACTTTGCTTTCATTTCATCTTTGTACATAAGAAAACTGGTTGA